>NC_069499.1:806057320-806769820 GCF_027579735.1 Bombina bombina
ATAAAAAAAAAAATATTGGGTTTTATGTCCCTTTAAGCATGGTGGGTTCAGCTGATAACCTTTATAAATCAGTAAAGCGAATATCTATTGTAGAGAGTAGAACAGCTAAATGGGTAAAAAACAAAATCTCCCATTGGACCAATAAGTTTACAATGCAGGTGTGTCATACGTACCCCCTCTATGATATCTTACAATAGTGTATGCTTTTAAAGATACAGAGCCCCAAATATCAACCCATTGGTTGCAAAGTGACATTTTTGCAATATTTCTAAATGGGTTTAAAACATAATCTCCCATTGGAACAATAAGTTTATAATGCAGATGTATCATACGTACCTCCCTCTGTTATATCTTACAATATGGTATGATTTTACTGTGTAAATTTAAAGATACAGAGCCCCAAATACCAACCCATTGATTACATAGTGACATTTTCGCAATACTTCTAAATGGGTCAGAAACAAAATCTCCCATTTGACCAATAAGTTTACAATGCAGATGTGTCATATGCAACCATCTCTATGATATCTTACAATATGGTATGATTTTACTGTGGAAATTTAAAGATAGAGAGCCCCAGATAGCAACCCTTTGGTTACAAAGTGACATTTTCCTAATACTTCTAAATGGGTCAGAAACAAAATCTCCCATTGGACCAATAAGTTTACAATGCAGATGTGTCATACACACACCCCTCTATGATATCTTACAATATGGTATGATTTTACTGTGGAAATTTAAAGATACAGAACCCCAAATATCAACCCATTTGTTACAAACTGGCATTTTTGCAATGCTTCAAAATGGGTCAAAAACAAAATCTCCCATTAGACCAATAAGTTTACAATGCAGATGCATCATACACCCCCCTCTATAATATCATACAATATGGTATGATTTTACTGTGGAAATTTTAAGATCTAGAGACCCAAATATTAGTTACAATGAATATATGCCCCAAATATCAGCCCATTCATTGAAATTGATGTTTTCATATTTCTATATATTGAAAAAAATATTTTATATTGAATCTAAGAATTTACACAGACATATCTATTTAAAAACATTGGTTTGCCGTACATATTTTCCTGTTTCGGACAATGTGTCTACAACTAGTTTGTGGTTGCTGCTTACATTGGAAATATTGTAACAATAAAACATACAACACCAGCATGGCCACTGTTGATGCATACTACTCCTAAGTAAATATATTGCCTCCTTTTCACCTTAAATCCATTTAACATTTTATTGCGAGGGTTTAATAAATGTATCTCATTGTTCATTTAAGACACAAAATGAATACAAATGTATTTTAACCCCTTAATGACCAGCTCCGTACCCTTTACGATGCTGGTCGTTAAGCCTTTAAGGACGCTGCAGTCCTGGGCTTCTCTCTGCCGCGTTCTCGCTAAAAGTAGCAAGATCGTGCTATTGCTGCATGCCCCACGAGTGGGTTGGACCGCTACACTATAGAAAATATCTCCTGAGAGCAGCAGGGGGAGGGAGGGGGGCTCCTATAGTGGAGGGGGGATATCAATCTGGGAACGGGTAGGGTAATGAGGAGGGGGCAGCTACACTACAGAAAAAATAAAAAAAAAACATACATACAAAATTGAGGTTTATTGGTACTGGCAGACAGCTGCCAGTACCTAAGATGGCGGCAATAGTTAAAAGGGGAAGGGTAGAGAGCTATTTGGGGGGATCAAGGAGGTTGGGGTTATGGAGGATCCTACACTGCAGATAAAAAAAAAAATAAAATAAAAAAAGTTTTGCGGGGTGTGTCTTAACAGCGATCCTGAGAGTCTAATCTCTACACATTGAGGCCATTTAACAACGGTCTTGCGGACCTGATCCGACAGTGCGGATCAGGTCCGCAAGACCTCGCTGAATGCGGAGAGCAATACGCTCTCCGTATTCAGCATTGCACCAGCAGTGCAACGCCGCCCCCTGCAGTGGGCCGCCAGCAGGGAGATGTCAATCAACCCGATCGTACTCGATCGGGTTGAATTGTGGAGATTCCTGTTCGCCTGCTCAGACCGCTGCTTCATAACTGCTGTTTCTGGCGACCACAAGCTCCATACGGAGCTTGATAAATGGACCTCTAAAGCTAAAATTAACCTTTTAAGATACCTAAATAACTGCCGAGAATAATAGAAGTGTAGCGCGCAGCTGCAATTAGCGGCCTTCGAATGACCAAAAAACAATGGCAAAGACATATATGTCTGCTAATTCTGAACAAATCCCAGAGAAGCTTTTATAACCATTTGTGCCATGATTACAGAATACAGAAAAATGGGGTTTTTATTTTTTTTCTATAAAAAAGCATTTTTTTTTTCAAAAATATTTTTATTTGGAAATAAAGTTTACATAAGTAGTAATGCAACTACTATAATGGCAATATATGAACACAGAACAATAACATTTATCCCACAAAGATGGATAAGGACGCGTATGTGTCAATAGTTGGTTCCACTTCAATGACAAGACAGCGTCCAATACAATCAAGATTGCAGTCGGAGGTCCTCCAGAATTAGTATTAACATTAACCTTAGTCCACATATTATGCTTCATAACATCCATACATAGCTGTAGATTGCACGTAAACATATTCTCTACAACTTATCCATCGGTAGTTGTCTATTTAAACATTACAACAGAATAACTTCATTAAATGAAACAGGTAAGTTCACTCATAATTGAAAGAAATCAAATTTAACATTTAAGGCAAGTATTGTGAACGAGTTATACTCAACTCTATAGTTTTGGCTATCGGTTTCCATGGGGAAACTCTCAAGGGAGCAGTTCCAGGCATGGTGAGGGGTTGGGGGGGAGAGAGGGAAAGGAGACGGGAAATGTAGGAAGGGTAGCGTTAGGGGTGTAAAATTCTCACCTGGGGAAAGGGCAGAAAAGAGGAAGATAAAAGGCTCAAGTCTAAATCAGACTTATTGAAAGTTTCTATATAATGGAACCAGGGTTCCCATATGTCCTAGAACAGGTCCTCTTTATCCATTGTAAGATAAAAACTATGTTCCATCTTGGCATAGTAATGTATTGTCTTATGGATCTCTGAAAGCTCAGGGGGCGCAGATTGCTTCCAAGCTCTTGCTATACATAGTTTCGTGGCTGCCAGGATAAAGATGACCAGTTTAGATTGAGATTTTAGGATTTTTTTGGGGGGGAAAATGTGTAACAGGGCTATTTCTGGTCTTTGAGGTAAATTAAGCCCTATGTCCTGGAACATCTGGAACACTCGTCCCCAGCAGTCAGCTATTACTGAGCAATTCCACAAAATGTGGATATCTGAACCTCTTTCTCCGCAGTTTCTCCAACACAAGGGGGACTGGCTAGGAAACATCCGCGAAAGCCTGGCTGGGGTGTAGTACCAACGCAATAGAACTTTCATGTAGGATTCAATGGAATTCGCACAATGTAGGTTTTTTTTGTGAGTACAGTCGCCAGTTGAATGTCTTTGTCTGAGATAGTAATGGTCATGTCATATTCCCAAGCCCGAAGCTGCCAAATCCTGTCAGAATTACATGACGTTTGAATCATAGAATAGTGCCATGAGAGGGTTTTAGACAATTTCATTTTGGACATCCACATTTTTTCCCAATTTGTATGAGGGCGCCATTCTAATTTGGGGAAACTATTAGCCATTTATATAGTCTGGCGCACTCAAAAGGAAACCAGGGAGGAGGATTTGGAATCGGGAGAGTAAAATCTCTTGGGGGGGAAGGGTGTCCAATATATAGAGTTGGGAGACAGTTTGTACGCTCCATGCGTGCGAGTGGGCACCATGTGTGTCTGGGAGATTAGTAAGGAGTCCCCGGAGCGAGTGTATTGGTGAGGGATGGGGTGCAATATTAGATAAATGTCTGAGAGAGTGCCAGGCTCTTAGGTTTTCTAGCACTATCTCGTTTTTGATCTTTGTTTTATCCAGATGGTAAGTCGGGACCCAGGGAAGATCTCCAAGGTCTAACCCTTTCAGCAAAATTGCTCGCTCTATAGCCTTCCATCTTGGGGGTTCGCCCTTATCCAACCATGTCGAGATATGTGTCAAGCGGGCCGCCTCATAGTAATGGAGTATGTTGGGCATAGCAACACCTCCTTGATCAAGTCTTTTTTGTAACGTTTTCCCTGCTATTCTCGGCCTTGAGGAACCCCATACATAGGTTTGAAATAGTGAGTGAAACTTATCAAGTCTCACCTTAGAAAGATTAAGAGGTAAGCATCTGAAGTAGTACAAAATTTTGGGTAAGATTGTCATCTTCAACGAGGCTATTCGGCCTAGCCAAGACATTTCATGGAATTTCCACGAATTTAAAAGGGAAGAGATTTCTTGGAAAATAGAATTGTAATTTTTGTCTTTTACTAATGTTAAGTCCGGGCCTAGTTGTACTCCCAAGTGCCTGATTGTGTCTTTGGCCCAATGGAAATCGTAGGTCGACCGCAAAATTTCTAGCACAAGGTCAGGGATATGGATGGGTAGAGCCTCCGTCTTAGAGACATTTATTTTATAATAACTGTATTTGCTAAAGTTTTGTATAATGTCAAAAACTGCTGGTAAAGATCCTAACGGGTTGGATAAGAACAGCGTTACATCATCTGCAAAGAGTGCGATCTTTTCACCCTCCTGACTCACTGGGACTCCGTGAATTAAAGGTGAATTACGAATGGCTTGCGCTAGGGGCTTGATCGCCAATGTAAAGATTAAGGGCGACAAAGGACAGCCCTGTCAAGTGCCATTTGTTATGAGGAATTCCTTGGAAGTAAATCCCAGGCCTTTGACTATGGCGGATGGGTTGGAATATAACGCCTGAATAGCCACAACAATTTCCCTTGGGAAGCCAAATTGATGAAGCACTGACCATACGTATTCCCATCTGACCCTGTCAAATGCCTTCTCCGCGTCTAAAGACAGGGCCAGCATGGAATGTTTTAGTCTAGAAGATTCTGAGAGGATATTAAGAACTCTCCTGGTGTTATCAGGTCCTTCTCTTCCAAATGTAAACCCTACTTGGTCCGGGTGTACAAGACTAGGGAGGTGAAGACGCGAGCGATTGGCCCAAAGTTTGGCATACAATTTTGCGTCCATATTTATTAGAGAAATGGGTCTATAGCTAGAGCATTGGGTGGGGTCCTTACCTTGTTTCGGAATGGTAATTATAGTGGCTTGCAGGAATTCCTTCCTAAGTGACCCTGGATCTCGAGCTTCAGCAAAATTTTTTAGAAGGGTAGGGCTCAAATTAACTCGAAACATCTTGTAAAATTCTGCCGGATAGCCATCTGGGCCCGGAGCTTTATTGTTTTGCATGTGTTTGATGGCTGTATTGAGTTCAGCCAGTGTGAAGGGCATCAATAACTCCCTAGCCGAGTCAGATAGAGACGAAAGTTTCAGTGTACTCAGGAACGAGACAATGTCTTGTGGCTGTGAGTCAGGTTCTTGTGTATCCAGCTTGATATTATATAATTTAGTAGTAGGAGACAAATGCCTCACCAATATCTCTAGGTGAGGAAACTGTGGCGTCACCTCTGTTAATTACCAGAATTCTAGCTGTAGCTGTTCTGCCCCGTAATTTCCGGGCCAGCAGAGCCGATGCTCTGTTGCCCTGATAATATATTAACTGTTTAAAATGTGTAAAAGCTTCCTTAATTCTTTCTATCTCTTTTTCTGCTATTTGGTCTCTTAAAGATTAAATTTCCGACGCCAGGTCTGGTGTGGGGGAAGATTTATTTATGGATTCTTTCCCTCTTAATGTAGATACCAAAAGACCTAATGGGATGCTCTTCCGAGTTTTAATGGAGGCATGCTTCTGTATGCAGATACCTCTAATATAGGCCTTAAGGGAGGCCCATAGGATCTGATTTGAGATCTGAGGGTCCTCATTAAGCGAGAGGATGGAGTGCTCGCCAGACATCAAATAAGTTATAGCGTGTTATGTGGGTTCGGAATTTAGCAGCTGAGCTTATCGTATATGAGTCTATGGGGCCCATTTATCAAAGGGCTTGCGGACCTGATCCGACACTGCGGATCAGGTCCGCAAGACCTCGCTAAATGCGGAGAGCAATACGCTCTCCGCATTTAACATTGCACCAGCAGCTCACAAGAGCTGCTGGTGCAACGCCGCCCCCTGCTGACTCGCGGCCAATCGGCCGCCAGCAGGGAGGTATCAATCAACCTGATCGTATTCGATCGGGTTGATTTCCAGCAATTCCTGTCTGCCTGCTCAGAGCAGGCGGACAGGGTTATGAAGCAGCGGTCTTTAGACCGCTGCTTCATAAGTTGTGTTTCTGGTGAGTCTGAAGACTCGCCAGAAACACGGCCCTTCAACCTCCGTACGGAGCTTGATAAATGGGCCTGAGAGTCTTTACTTTTTTGAACCCGCTTGTCTTTCAATGGGTCCCAAACTATATTGAAATCACCTCCTAAAATCAATGTTCCAGTCTTAATCGGTTCAACTTTGGAGAGAAGAGTTTTCAGAAAGTGAGGCTGGGATTGGTTAGGGGCATATATGTTTATTAATGTAAATAAAAATCTGTTTCATTTACAGATCATTAATGATCTACCCTGGTCATCTCTCTCATCATGGACATGTTCAAAACCTACTGATCTGTGGATTAAGATTGCTACGCCCCTTGACTTCCCACCAAAAGAGGAGTAGTATTTTGTAGGATTTTCCTGGGATCTATATGGGTCTGGGTGAGAGTCCGGCCAATGGGTCTCTTGTAGAAAGACAATATGGGCTCTTAAGGATTTCATAAGTTTAGACAATAGGCTGCGTTTAGTTGATGAGTTTAGGCCCTTTACATATAGGGTGGCAAAAGTCAGATTTTCAGAGGTTTCACACATTATTAAAGGTAGCACCGGGGCATAAGCTATATGCAGGTGAGAAGGGGAATAAGGGTAGGAGGGGTTACTCACCACGTCTGAAAAGACTGTAGAAAAAAAATAAATAAGAGCTGCCCTCCCGACAGCCACTGAGGTAACGGAAGTATCTGGTCACCAGTTCTAGAAGTATGACAATCAAAGAAAACAATTAGACAACTAGAATTATGTAATATTGTTAAAATGTCATAGAGATTAGGTAAAACTATGATTTCTGATATCTGGGGAACCTGTCTATAAGAAACACTTAATAGCTGGGCTACAAATAACCCTTAATATTACAGGACAGGAGCAAAGTATGCTGGGAAAATTTTCCAAAAAGGATGGTATGTTATTCCACCTGTA
Organism: Bombina bombina; assembly: GCF_027579735.1. Lineage (NCBI taxonomy): Eukaryota > Metazoa > Chordata > Amphibia > Anura > Bombinatoridae > Bombina > Bombina bombina. The sequence continues at coordinate 806,064,552 of NC_069499.1, forward strand.
GAAGAGGTACTACTGTGATCAGGAGTGCCCTCCTCGGTCCCCGTAACAGGGGATTATATTATCAGTATTACTGAGGGGGGGAAGATGTATTACTATTAAAAGTAACAAAGATGGTAAACTGGTACCTTGGGGGAGGGGGAATATGGACAGATATAGGGATTTACACCTTAAAATATTGGTGAGTTAACTAGTGCAAGTAAGGATAGAGACCTTAAGAGGTAAAATAAAACAGCATAAACATCTTATAGGAAACATATGAACAACTTTGTGTCTTTTAAATTCTTATGTATGTTTCCCCTTACTTTAAGATCAACCTAAGGATGGAGACTAGATTCTAGGTTTATGGATTGCATAGTGATCAACCGGGCCATGCAACTGGATCTCGTCCCAAGGCTCAGAGAAAATGACAAAGTTAAATCAGGGTGCACTTAATTAGTACATACATAATTTATGCTTAATAGCTGTGACATTTTAGATTACTATCAGATCAAATAAAGGACAACAAATGATCATATAGTGCACCAAGTATACCTAGGTCAGCAAGTAGTTAGACACATAGCAAAGTACAGAAATATACTATGAATATACTTATAACACTATGTCATTGGTCGCTGCGGTAAAGGGTGCCATTCAGGAGTCGCAGGGCGTAGTGTGGACTCAGCAGTGTCTTTCAAATCTTGGGCCACAGGAAGTGTTAAGTCCCAATTTTTAAGAAGGTCCAGGCCCTCTTTTGGAGTCAGTATGGTGTATGTAGAGCCATCTTTGGAGATTATAAGTTTTTTTGGATAACCCCAATTATAACGAATGTTTACCTTCCGAAGGGTCTGGGTAATGGCTCTAAATGTCCTTCTTTTTTTGAGGGTATAAGTTGAGACATCCGGGAATATCAAAACTTGTTGAAATTTTTGTGGCAAAGTTGGATGATTGGCCATCTCACAAAGGATCTTTTCTTTGTGGGTGAAGAAGTGTACTCTAATCAAAACGTCTCTAGGTTTATCCTGAGAGACATTACACGGCCTAGGAACTCGATGGACTCTGTCTAGCACAAGTCCCGGAGGGTCTAACGTGGGGAGAAGTTGCTGGCATAATTCCAAGATAATTTGTTCCAGTTCAGCTGATCCAACTTTCTCTGGTACTCCCCTGAATCTCAGGTTATTGCGTCTAGACCTGTTCTCCATATCAGCTCATTTTAATTCAAGGTCTGAGATCTGGACAGACAAATTCTGGGAATAATATAAAAAGTTGGCATGGTCAATGGCCAAATCTTCATGTTTCCGTTCCAGAGTTTCTGTACGTTCACCCAGCGCCGCTATATCTCTAGGGAGATCGGCTGTAGAGCTCTTTATCTCTTTGGTCAGGGTTTCTTGTAGCATATTCATGCAATGGGTCAGGACGTCAACTATGTTAGAGGCTAAATTGTCCGTTAACAAATGTTGTGAATCCATACTGCTTTCTGAGTAGTTGTCTTCTAATGAGGGATGGGTGTCTCTTGGTGAGAGAGGTTTTGTGGGAGGTTGGTCTTTGAAGTGGTCTGCCACTGTTCTTTTTAACTGAGATGGTGCTTTAGGTCTCCTTTTAGCGACTTGAGACATAGAATTCAAGTAAGTGCAAAGTTAGTAACATGTGGAATAGATATAGTCGGCGATAAGCTGAGAGTTAGTAAAAGGTGCAAATATAATGTAGACACAGTCCCCCCAGGCACCAGACTGCTAATTTATGCTAGCATCGTTTGAACATAAGGAGCCTGTAGACAAAGAAAAAGTAACGTGCCGTGGGGCCTTTCTTTATGTTATGAATTAAAGATGGCGATTTTCCTGCACACACTACACACAAAGAAGAAAAACGTTATATAAGAAAAATCTTCTTTATGCGGCTTGTGTGAGGCAGGATCACTGTCTGATTTCAAGGCACTTGATTACAGTTAGTAACACAGGTAGCAGCATCCAGAGCAGCTTTTAAATAGCAGCTTTGTCTATGAGCTGGTTATCAGCCTTCAATAATGTGTATATTGCTGCTTGCTTGGATATATTACCTCTTGATGTCTTCACCTAGCCCACCGGATGTTATGCCAGATGAATCAGGAGTTTCAGGCAGTTTGATGCAGTCCGGAGTTCCAGAGTAGGCTGCCGCCGCGGTCTTTCCTAAAAAAAGGTCCCGGTCAGAGCAATACTGGAAGTATGGAGCTACCTCCGAACCGGACAAATTTGTAGTCCGGGTGTACCAGCCAGGTCAGTCTGTCCTCCAGAGGTCTTTACTGGTGTTTAGGATCAGGGATATACCCTGATTTGAAGGTTTTTAGGCAATCTTAGGTCAGAGCTCTCTGTTTGTGCTGACAGTCAGATCAACGGCTAGCTCCGCCCCCCCAAGCAATAATTTTTTAGCAAACTGGGTACTGGCAGACAGCTGCCAGTTCCCAAGATGGGTGCAAATAGGTAGAGGGGAGATGGTTAGAGAGCTGTTTGGGGGGATCAGGGAGGTTGGGGGCTAAGGGGGGATCCAACACTGCAGCATATATATATATATATATATATATATATATATACAGTATATATATATATATATATATATATATATATATAAAGGCTTTTATTTTAGTACTGGCAGACTTTCTGGCAGTATTTAAGATGGTGGTGACAATTGTGGGGGGAGAGAGCTGTTTGAGGGGGGTCAGGGAGGGATCAGGGAGTGGGATGTGTCAGGTGGGAGGTTGATCTCTAAACTAAAGCTAAAATTAACCCTACAAGCTACCTAATTAACCTCTTAACTGCTGAGCATAATACAAGTGTGGTGCGCAGCGGCATTTTTCGGCTTTCTAATTACCAATTAGCAATGCCAAAGCCATATATGTCTACTATTTCGGAACAAAGGGGATCCCAGAGAAACATTTACAACCATCTGTGCCATAATTGCACAAGCTGTTTGTAAATATATTCAAGGAGAAACCTAAAGTTTGTGATAAAGTTAGTGAAAAAGCTAAAAAAATTTTTTATTTGATCGCATTTGGCGGTGAAATGGTGGCATGAAATATACCAATACTTTGGGTTGTCTACTAAAAAATATATATACATGTGAAGGATTATTCAGGGATTTCTAACAGATAGTGTTACAATGTAACTATCGCTAATTTTGAAAAAAATGGCATGGAAATAGCAAAGTGCTACTTGTACTTATTGCCATATAACTTGCAAAAAAAGCAAAGAACATATAAACATTGGGTATTTCTAAACTCAGGACAAAATTTAGAAACTATTTAGCATTGGTGTTTTTTAGTGGTTGTAGATGTGTGACAGATTTTGGGGGTCAAAGTTAGAAAAAGTGTGTTTTTTTTTAATCATATTTTATAATGTTTTTATAGTAAATTATATGATATGATAAAATAATGGTATCTTTAGAAAGTCCATTTAATGGCGAGAAAAACGGTATATAATATGTGGCGGTACAGCAAATGAGTAAGAGGAAAATTACAGCTAAATACAAACACCACAGAAATGTAAAAATAGCCCTGGTCCTTAACGGTAAGAAAATTGAAAAATGGTCTGGTCACTATGGGGTTAAGGTATATCAGGAGGGGAAGTTTGCTATTTCATACAAATGCAACATTCTCATTAAATCCTATGGGGAAATAAATAGTTGAGATTTAGTTGGAAAATGGAGAACAGTACTGATAAATCATCATATCACAAAGTGTGCTAATAGCTGAAAAGACCAGAGTGTCTATATATTGGAGAGAATCCCATTTTAAACTTATTGATATGACATGTGACGCCACAGAAAATTACAGAATGGTACAAGCTAACAGAGAATTGCCCGAAAAGCAATGCATAATTGGCTGACGAGATTCACTGTTTCTGTAGTTGTTTTAAAATGTTACAATTCTGGAAGAAAGTTAATTTTTGGAAGTAACCTCAGACTCCTACCCATACATATATTTTTTTCTCCTTGGGTACTCTATCATCGAGCTTAATAATAGATTTATTAACCCCTTCATCCAAAAGGACGTATATATATGTCTTGCAGTACTTTGCCCATCGTACCGCAAGACGTATGTATACGTCTTCGCTTCAGGAAGCTCCAGCACTCTCAGCTGTTAAGTTACAGCCGAGAGCTGGAGCCCCTGAAGCTTCAGGCATCTGCCGCATATGGAGCTGGAGCGCGATCGGTGCTCAACCTCCTTATGAGGGCAGATGACTGATTGTTACAGACGGTGGCACTGTATGTGTTACCGCCTGTAACGATCTTCTGTTGGTGCCGGTGGGAGGTATGGGCAGCCCAGCAGGGGAGTTGGAAGGAAGTGAGAGGGCCCTACGCAACTGAAAAAAAATGATAAAGGGACAGGGAGGGATGGGGCATCTACACTACAGAAAAGGGGATCTGGGGGTGTGGGGGACTCTAACTAAAGATCACGGGGGCAGTGGGGTGGGGGTTACACTGCGCTACTGAAAATATGTACAAAAATAATTTTTAAAAAAGGGAAAAAAAGGCAGTCTAGACTGAGGTACTGGCAGACAGCTGCCAGTACCTAAGATGGCGGGTAATACTTAGAGGGGGGAGGTTAAGAGAGCTGTTTGGGGGGGGGGGGGCAGTCAGGCTGGGGGGTAAGGGGGACCCTACACTGCAGAAAATATAAAATAAATAAAAAATATTTAATTAAAAAAAAAAAAGCCTTATTTTCATAGTGGCAGGCTGTCTGCCAGTACCTAAGATGGGCGTTACCAGTGATGGGTGTGGGAGCGAAGGGGGCTGTTTAGGAGGGATCAGGTGGGAGGCTAATCTCTACACTTAAGCTAAAATTAACCTTTTAAGCTACATAATTAACCCCTTCACTGCCGGGAATAATAGAAGTGGTGTGCGCAGCTGCAATTAGCGGCCTTTCAATTACCAAAAAGCAATGGCAAGCAGTATATGTCTGCTATTTTTTAACAAAGAAGATCCCAGAGAAACTTTTACAAACATGTGTGCCATGATTGCACAAGCAGTATGTAAATAATTTCTGTGAGAAACTCTGTGAGTATCATTTTTCTTTATTTGATTGCATTTGGTGGTGAAATGGTGGCATGAAATATACCAAAAAGGGCCTAGATCAATACCTTGGGTTGTCTACTTAATATATATATATATATATATATATATATATATATATATATATATATATATATATATATTCACAGAGGCTGGTGCACTCGCACAAACAGGTGTCCAGTTGCCAGGGTGCTGAATGCAGGTAGAGATAAAGGTAATAGAAGGCAGCACTCGCTGGGCTTAAGGATAAGCAATAGAAGCTTTTATTTACGGGACGTTTTGGGGACAGCTCCCCTTCATCAGACCAACAATAAAATGTGACAAGCAAACATTTATACCCTCTAAGACGCTCCCCCAGTGAACATGTTCTTTCTTCCTGTCCCAATAGCCATCTGTATAGTTTCTTGTCCCTGTAGTCCTCAGTTACATAAATCAGCTTTTTGTTTTGAATGCTACCAGTGCATTGTTGTACTCTCTCAATTGGGTAGAAATCTTTTCCATCCAATTCTCAGTCCTATCCTGGGATAGGATAGCACTTTTTGCTTCGTCAATGAGTGTGATTTCAGTCTTGACTTTCTGTAGTTGATTCCTCACCTCCTCCACTACCAGTAATATGAGGTCCAGGGAGCACTTATTCAGTACAGCGCACCAACGTTTACAGAATTCAGGGTTCGGTCTCCCTATGGATCAATTTCTTCCGGTGATATGCGGATAGATAAATACCATGTAACTTGAGATCAACTTCCTTCTTTCTAAGTTTCAAAAGCTGTTGGTAGATGGTTTGTGCGCTGTTCACTGGGGTCTTATGATTTATGTAACTGAGGACTACAGGGACAAGAAACTATACAGATGGCTATTGGGACCAGAAGAAAGAACATATTACCAGCCGAGACGCCAGAGAAGACAGAGGGTCTATACCAACACGGTGGATACCAGTTCTGGATCAGACACCGACAGTACATATGCCCAAGGACATATGACCAACACTCCAATTACATCACAGTCTTTTTTAGGCATCACCACCAGATCAGCCACAAGAGGGAGAGACAGAGACCACACATTAGGAGGGGGGCATTTGAAGAAGACCCCCATTCCAACCACGATGGAGGAGGATGTAGTGTTAAACCTCAGCCGGCATGATCTTACTGACCAGAAAAGAACTGTTCTCAACAAAGCACTGTCATTCGTCCCAACCACGGTGCATAATGACTTTATGACTTATATAGATACTATGAAGTTCCAGAGACAGCTTAAACTGGGGAACTTCTTTCAGAGAATAACAATGGAGGACAAGGGACATTGCTTTAAGAAGCCTAGTGCCTTTGAACCACCCACCACTAACCCCAGTATTCGCACCTTTACCAGGATTGTCCAGCAGAAAGCAGCAGGTTCTACTGCACCTAAACACAGGAACAATATGACATCCGCAGACTGGGCAGCCACACGTACACTGATCAATGATGCTTCTATTGTAATTCACCCGGCAGACAAGGGAGGTGCAATAGTGATACAGGACTATCTTGATCTAACGGATGCCCTCACATACAAGTCTTTACCTTGTGATCCGACTATCACCTACAAGACCCTCATTGACAGTGTCATTGAGCATGCCTATCAGAAACAATGGATTGACGGGCACCTGATCGATTGGTTGACTGTAAAATATCCAGTCAGACCTATTATCTGCACCCTGCCTAAAATCCACAAAAGACTGGATTCCCCACCGGGTCGTCCCATTGTCTCCGCCAGGGGATCTTTACTCCAACCTCTGGCCACTTACGTGGACTCTTTACTACAGCCTTTTGTACTCAACATGCAATCATACCTACGGGATTCCCTGTCTCTTATTGACATACTTTCTCGGGTAAATGACATTGGGCCGGATGACATTTTGGCTAGCATGGACGTTACCAGCCTTTATACAATAATCCCACAAGAATCTGGAATCCAGATCATATCCCAATGCTTGAACAGATACCCCTACGTGGGTCCACCTCCGGAATTTATTGTGGGACTCCTGACCCAATGCTTAAAGTTGAACTACTTCAAATTTGAGAAAAGTTTCTATCTACAGCTGACCGTTACAGCCATGGACTCCAATATGGCTCCGGCATTTGCTAACTTATTTATGGAGCATATCGAAGAAAATATCTTGATGATATTCTCCTTATCTGGAGAGGCACTGAAGAATCCCTGATGAACTGGACCAACCACTTGAATGCACTGAATGGACCAGTAAAATTAAAGGTGTGTGCCAGCTGCCAACAGGTTGACTTCTTGGACCTCAGGATCTTCAAGGAGGGAGCGGCTCTGGGCACTACACACTACAAAAAAGAAACTGACAGAAACTCTATCCTCCATGCCTCCAGCTGCCACCCACATTCACTCATCAAAGCGATACCAAAGGCCCAAATGCTTCGGGTGGTACAACACTTCGGACGCACGCTGTCAACTGCAACTTGATGAAATGGAATGCAAATTTGCTGCTAGAGGTTATGATAAGGCCACGATTATGTCTTCCAGACTGGCAGCAACTGGTGGTACTGGCGAGACACCATTAGACAGGGAAGTACCTACTTTAAAAACTCCAAGGACCAACTTCATCACTACCTTTACCCCTAAAACTACGGGACTGGGTACCACTCTAAAGGAACACTGGGAAATAGTGAGTACTGTTATGACACTGCCCTATATTAAGCATAATCCACCGAGAATTGGATACAGACGGGGAAGGAACTTGAGGGATTTACTAATGGTAACAGACCCCATTAGGAGCTACAGCACTGACAGTGTAACTGTCTCTATACGACTTGGTTCTTTTAAGTGCCCTAGCTGCACTACCTGCAACACTATGCTGCAAGGCAGCCACTTTAGACATCCCCATAACAACCAAAGGTATGCAATCAAACACCATCTTAACTGCACCACAAATGTTGTCATATACATGCTGAACTGTATTTGTGGACTATTTTATATCGGCAAGACTGATGACGATATAAAAAAAAACGTATGTCTAACCATAGAAGTGCCATACGGGAGGCAATTGACAAAGGGAAAAGCGACCAGCCGGTTGCTAGGCACTTCATGGAACAGGGACATACAGTCAAGGACCTCAGATTCATGCTCATCGACCATGTACCCCCACTTAGGAGGGGTGGTGATAGGCACAAACTCCTACTACAGTAGGAAGCAGAATGGATCTACAAACTGGATACCATCCACCCTAAAGGACTGAATATGGGTAACGATTGGCACTGCTTTCTATAAGTATGTTTGACCCTTTCATTTGATTTTATTGTATTTTATGTTATTCTATTTTACATATATCTGTTGGGTACATACTCCCCTACCTGGGATGTTTGAACACCATACGGACTTTGGTTCCTGTAAGCCTGTTTTTTGCTGTTTATCATTAACTGTTGTCCAGGCTGGGTAACTATATTGTAGTGGCTAGCTCATAGCAGTGCTCTTACTATGTACTTATAAGTATACATTTATTATGACATTAGGCCAAATTGCGGCTTAGTGGGACATAGCGTCCCATACCCCTATGACTGAGTCCACTAGCCTTATTCTGGGCCCCTCTCATTGTAGCCTTTGGCTTGTTGTATATACTTATACACGCAGATTTATAGGTATTTAGTACAACATGCACACTACATCCTATATTTTATGCCCCTGTCGCCTTTTGCAATGTGCTTCTCTAGCATGCTGGCTCTCACATACTCCTTACTGTAAATGGCTCTGCTGTACGTTGTGTGTGCAGCTTATTCATTGTGTTCATTACGTGCATACATTACAGCCTGTCTACTCATTATTCACATATATCTGCTGGCTAATCCTTATATGGTGGTTCTTACATTGACACCTTGTACAGACAGACTTGTCCCTTCCCTGACTACGTATTACATTTTCCCAATGACTATTCACTGCAACTGTATATATTTCCCAATGATTGCAGCCTGTTGGACTGACACTGTTCCACTAGGGAGTTAAATGGTTGAACAGTATATATCTTTTCTCCTATTACAAACCACATAGAGGTGCGCCCCCCCTGACCTATCAGATACCTCTGGCTCGTTGACTGACAACAGCTGGCGTGACAGGACTACTTACAGCCCTCCCACACTGTGGCTCTGGTTAGTGCATTGTATCCAAACCTCTAGACACACGGTGTTGCTGTTTTGGACTGTTACCATACAAGGTACGTTCTTGGGAATAGCGCTCTGCTGTGTGATCAGGGTTATAGATGTGTTAGGGGGAGATAGGCATATCTGCAATCTACACTGATGTTGCTTTATTATGCTTACTGTTGAATATAGGTGTAACCTTGTTTCATTGTCCTCAGTGCCACAAATATTATTAGCATGTTTATCGCATCCTGCATGGTTATTTGATCCTACTTTATGCAGTATGTCTCACTTTCCAATTGATTAAGTGCCAATTTATTAAGTGCACATTATGTTGTATTTCCTATTTGCTGCACTGCTGTTCCTCTGGTCACATTACAAATTGGCATGTATATATATATATATATATATATATATATATATATATATATATTTATATCATGATGTATATTTAGATTATTGCTATGCTTTTACCATTGTCATGTCATTTCTCCCTTTTTCTTTCTTTTTCTTTCTTTTTGCTCTGTGTTAGCAGCAAGTTATGTCAATGACTTTTTCTTGTAATTTGTACTTTTTAATGTTATATGTTCACTTAGATTGAGGTGGATGTTCTGGGATAGATCGGGTACATTGAATCTGATACTAATTAACTTGGTTGGGTGTGTATGCATTTTGGTGGAAACAGTGTATGGTTGCCTTGACAACCGTTTTTGGCGCAATTTCTGTTCACTGGGGGAGGGTCTTAGAGGGTATAAATGTTTGCTTGTCACATTTTATTGTTGGTCTGATGAAGGGGAGCTGTCCCCGAAACGTCACATAAATAAAAGCTTGTATTGCTTATCCTTAAGCCCAGCGAGTACTGTCTTCTATTACCTTTATATATATAGTTTTAATAGGTAAATAAAAAAACAAGGCTCTATTTCTTTTTAAATGGAGTGCTAAAAATTCTCTGGTATTTTGGGCACGTTTTCTACTGAAAGTCCAGGTAGTGAAATGGTTAATACAGTAATGATTCTGACCAAGTGGAAGAGTAGAAAGGAGCTTAAATTTAAAGAGTTTAGAAGGAAGTTATATGACCAGATGATTTTAGAACAACTTAGTTTGGAGTGTAATAATTTGAAACAGGTGAAAAGGATTTTTTCTAAATGGGAAAAGACAATTTTGTACTTTTGAATGAGGCATAATGTATATTAACCACTACAAGGAATGTCAGGAACCCAGTTATACCTGTGTTCTTTTGTTTGTTTATTTTCTCTGCTATGACTTTTGCTGGATTGCTATTTGTATTCATGATGTAATGTGACAAGTATTTGATTACGGTGATTTTGTATTTATTGTTTTGTTTTTCAACCTCAATAAAATATATATTTTTTAAAAATCTTATATTGGGAAAGGTTTTACATGTAACTGAGTAAGCACAGTTTATATTAAAATTATTTTTATTAAAAGTTTTAATTTTTTTACAAAAAAACCAAACATGTTAGAGCATAAAACAAGTATCTGTAGGAGCAGAGAAGAGAGAGGCGCCTCTCTCTTCTCTGCTCCTACAGATACTTGCTTCGTCTATCCTAAAGATTGCTGCCACGTCTATCGAGTGCTAGTGTTGTTCCAAGAATTTCTTCTCCCTCACGACTATTCTCCAGCCTGGTCACGGCTCTTTTTGTGCGCACCTCCAGGAGAGTCCTCCTTTATTATCTCCACTTATTTTGTTACCTTAGAGCATAAAGGTGCTCTATAACAAACAAACAGTCCGGATCTCTTGAAACAGCAGAAGCTGCGGTATATAGACCAATAGACAGGCACAGTAATTGATGTCTCAGGATAATTATCTGCTACACTAACCCCTGTAGGCACTCATTAGACAAATGGATATTGAAACAGAAATAGACCACAGCACTTACAATTGAATAAGCTTCGCAATATCCAGCATTATGATTCTGTATCAGAGCGGACTATCTTGCGGCTTTAACTTCTTGGTTTCCCTCTATCATGTATTCCTCTGTGAAACTAATACTGTACTTCTGGACCAGGGGTCACACTACCGGCTGGCAAGGGCGAGCCCAATGGGAGGATCCACAAAGTTGCTCAATCAAAATTCCCAGAACGGCTCAATCCCTTGCTGAAAACATTGCGTTTATTCAGGATAAAATACAGGTGTATTTCCTGAATAAACACATTGTTTTCAGCAAGAGATTGAGCAGTTTTGGGAATTTGTTTTTGATTGAGCATCCTGCTGAAGTCCGCCTCATAGTTATGTCCTGTCTAGTGTGCACCTCTACCTACTTGCAACCGGCTCCTGCCCATGGGATCCACGAATCACCAATGATTTAAAAGATATGCCCCAATAGAAAAAACATAATTTATGTAAGAACTTACCTGATAAATTCATTTCTTTCATATTGGCAAGAGTCCATGAGCTAGTGACGTATGGGATATACAATCCTACCAGGAGGGGCAAAGTTTCCCAAACCTCAAAATGCCTATAAATACACCCCTCACCACACCCACAATTCAGTTTAACGAATAGCCAAGTAGTGGGGTGATAAAGAAAGGAGTAAAAAGCATCAACAAAGGAATCTGGAATAATTGTGCTTTATACAAAAAAATCATAACCACCATAAGAAAAGGGTGGGCCTCATGGGCTCTTGCCAATATGAAAGAAATTAATTTATCAGGTAAGTTCTTACAAGATTATGTTTTCTTTCATGTAATTAGCAAGAGTCCATGAGCTAGTGACGTATGGGATATCAAATACCCAAGATGTGGAACTACACGCAAGAGTCACTAGTGAGGGAGGGATAAAAATAAACAACAGCCATATGCTGAAAAATTAATCCACAACCCAAAATATAAGTTATTCTCATGAAGAAAAGAAAAACTTAAAACATTAGCAGAAGAATCAAACTGAAACAGCTGCCTGAAGAACTTTTCTACCAAAAACCGCTTCTGAAGAAGCAAATACATCAAAACGGTAGAATTTAGTAAATGTATGCAAAGAGGACCAAGTCGCCGCTTTGCAAATCTGATCAACTGAAGCTTCATACTTAAAAGCCCACGAAGTGGAGACTGATCTAGTAGAATGAGCTGTAATTCTCTGAGGCGGGGCCTGACCTGACTAAATAAGCTTGATGAATCAAAAGCTTTAACCAAGAGGCCAATGAAATAGCAGAAGCCTTCTGACCTTTCCTAGAACCAGAGAATATAACAAATAGACTAGAAGTCTTTCTGAAATCTTTAGTAGCTTCAACATAATATTTCAAAGCTCTCACCACATCCAAAGAATGTAAGGATTTTTCCAAAGAATTCTTAGGATTAGGACACAAGGAAGGGACAACAATTTCTCTACTAATGTTGTTAGAATTCACAACCTTAGGTAAGAACTTAAATGAAGTCCGCAAAACCGCCTTATCAGAAAAGGAGATTCACAAGAAAGAGCAGAAAGCTCAGAAACTCTTCTAGCAGAAGAGATGGCCAAAAGGAACAACACTTTCCAAGAAAGTAGTTTAATGTCCAAAGAGTGCATAGGCTCAAATGGAGGAGTCTGTAACGCCCTAAAAACCAAATTAAGACTCCATGGAGGAGAAATTGATTTAATGACAGGCTTAATACGAACTAAAGCCTGAACAAAACAGTGAATATCAGGAAGAGTAGCAATCTTTCTGTGAAATAAAACAGAAAGGGCAGAGATTTGTCCCTTCAAAGTACTTGCAGACAAACATTTATCCAAACCATCCTGAAGAAACTGTAAAATTCTAGGAATTCTAAAATAATGCCAAGAGAATTTATGAGAAGAACACCATGAAATGTAAATCTTCCAAACTCGATAATAAATCTTCCTAGAGACAGATTTACAAGCTTGTAACATAGTATTAATAACTGAGTCAGAGAAACCTCTATGACTTTCAATTTCCATACCTTCAAATTTAATGATTTGAGATCCTGATGGAAAAACGGACCTTGAGACAGTAGGTCCGGCCTTAATGGAAGTGGCCAAGGTTGGCAACTGGACATCCGAACAAGATCCGCATACCAATACTTGTGGAGCCATGCTGGAGCCACCAGCAACACAAATGATTGTTCCATGATGATTTTGGAGATCACTCTTGGAAGAAGAACTAGAGGCGGGAAGATATAAGCAGGTTGATAACACCAAGGAAGTGTCAATGCATCCACTGCTTCCGCCTGAGAATCCCTGGACCTGGACAGGTATCTGGAAAGACCCCACATCTGAACAATCTGAGAAAACACATCTGAATGGAGAGACCACTCCCCTGGATGTAAAGTCTGACGGCTGAGATAATCCGCCTCCCAATTGTCTACACCTGGGATATGAACCGCAGAAATTAGACAGGAGCTGGATTCCGCCCAAACAAGTATCCAAGATACTTCTTTTATAGCTTGGGGACTGTGAGTCCCACCCTGATGATTGACATATGCCACCATTGTAATATTGTCTGTCTGAAAACGAATGGTTCTCTCTTCAACAGAGGCCAAAACTGAAGAGCTCTGAGAATTGCACGGAGTTCTAAAATATTGATTGGTAATCTCGCCTCTTGAGATTTCCAAACCCCTTGTGCTGTCAGAGATCCCCAGACAGCTCCCCAACCTGAAAGACTTTCATCTGTTGTGATCACAGTCCAGGTCAGCCGAACAAAAGAGACCCCTTGAACTAAACGCTGGTGATTTAACCACCATGTCAGAGAGTGTTGAACATTGGGATTTAAGGATATTAATTGTGATATCTTTGTATAATCCCGGCACCATTGATTCAGCATACAAAGCTGGAGAGGTCTCATGTGAAAACAAGCAAAAGGAATCGCGTCCGATGCTGCAGTCATCAGGCCTAAAACGTCCATGCACATAGCCACTGAAGGGAATGACTGAGACTGAAGGTGCTGACATGCTGCAACCAATTTCAAACGTCTCTTGTCTGTTGGAGACAGAGTCATGGACACTGAATCTATCTGGAAACCTAAAAAGTGACCCTTGTCTGAGGAATCAAGAAACTTTTTGGTAAATTGATCCTCCAACCATGTTTTCAAAGAAACAACACTAGTTGATTCGTGTGAGATTCTGCAGAACGTAAAGACTGAGCTAGTACCAAGATATCGTCCAAATAAGCAAACACCGCAATACCCTGTTCTCTGGTTACAGAGAGTAGGGCACCCAGAACCTTTGAAAAGATTCTTGGAGCTGTTGCTAGGCCGAATGGAAGAGCAACAAATTGGTAATGCTTGTCTAGAAAAGAGAATCTCAGGAACTGCTAATGTTCTGGATGAATAGGAATATGAAGGTAAGCATCCTGCAAGTCTATTGTAGACATATAATGTCCTTGCTGAACAAAAGGCAGAATAGTCCTTATAGTCACCATCTTGAAAGTTGGTACTCTTACATAACGATTCAAAATTTTCAGATCCAGAACTGGTCTGAATGAATTTTCTTTCTTTGGGACAATGAATAGATTTGAATAAAACCCCAGACCTTGTTCCTGAAAAGGAATCGGCATGATTACCCCTGAAACCTCCAGGTCTGAAACACACTTCAGGAAAGCTTGAGCTTTTACTGGATTTACTGGGATGCGTGAGAGAAAAAATCTTCTCACAGAAGGTCTTACTCTGAATCCTGTTCGGTACCCCTGAGAGACAATGCTCTGAATCCATTGATTTTGGACAGCATTTGCCCAAACATCCTTGAAAAACCTTAATCTGCCCCCTACCAGCTGAGCTGGAATGAGGGCCGCACCTTCATGCGGACGTAGGGGCTGACTTTGGTTTCTTAAAAGGCTTGGATTTATTCCAACTTGAGGAAGCCTTCCAATTGGAAACAGTTTCCTTGGGGGAAGGATTAGGTTTTTGTTCCTTATTTTGACGAAAGGAACGAAAACGATTAGAAGCCTTAGATTTACCCTTAGGTTTTTTATCCTGAGGCAAAAAACTCCCTTCCCCCCAGTGACAGTTGAAATAATAGAATCCAACTGGGACCCAAATAAATTATTACCTTGGAAAGAAAGAGATAGTAATCTAGACTTAGATATCATATCAGCATTCCAAGATTTAAGCCACAAAGCTCTTCTAGCTAAAATAGCTAAAGACATGGATCTAACATCAATTTTGATATTATCAAAAATTGCATCACAAATAAAATGATTAGCTTGTTGTAGTAAACGAACAATGCTATATAAGTCAGAATCCAATTCTTGTTGCACTAAATTCTCCAACCAAAAAGTTGAAGCAGCTGCAACATCAGCCAAAGAAATTGCAGGCCTAAGAAGATGACCTGAATATAAATAGGCTTTCCTTACATAAGATTCAAGCTTCCTATCTAAAGGATCTTTAAAGGAAGTACTATTTTCCATAGGAATAGTGGTTCGTTTAGCAAGAGTAGAAATAGCCCCATCAACTTTGGGGATCTTTTCCCAAAACTCTATTGAAATTGGTAAAGGATACAATTTTTTAAACCTTGCAGAAGGATTAAAAGGAGTACCCGGCTTATTCTCTTCCTTAGAAATCATATCAGAAATAGCATCAGGAAAAACCTCTGGAGTAACCACAGGAGGTTTAAAAACAGAATTTAAACGTTTACTGGTTTTAATATCAAGAGGACTAGCTTCCTCAATATCCAAAGTAATTAACACTGCTTTTAACAAAGAACGCATATATTCATTTATAAATAAATAAGTAGATTTGTCAGTGTCAATATCTGAGGAAGGATCTTCTGAATCAGATAGATCCTCATCAGAGGTGGATAATGCATTATGTTGTCGGTCATTTGAAATTTTATCAACTTTATGAGAAGTTTTAAAAGACCTCTTACGCTTATTAGAAGGCGGAAATGCAGACAAAGCCTTCTGAATAGAATCAGTAACAAATTCTTTAAAATTCATAGGTATATCATGTACATTAGAAGTTGAAGATACTGCAACCGGCAATGTACTATTACTGATGGACACACTATCTGCATGTAAAAGTTTATCATGGCAACTAATACAAATGACATTAGGAGATATAATCTCCACAATTGTACAACAAATGTACTTAGCTTTGGTAGAACCGATGTCAGGCAGCAAAGTTCCAACAGATACTTCTGAGGCAGGATCAGATTGAGACATCTTGCAGAATGTAAAAGGAAAAAAAAAAACATATAAAGCAAAATTATGAATTTCCTTATATGACAGTTTCAGGAATGGGGAAAAATGCAAATAGCATAGCCCTCTGACATTGAAAAAGGCAAGAGGCAAACAGCAATGGGGCAAATAAATAATGAAAAAAGTTTGGCGACAAGTATGACGCACAACGTAACAATTTTTTTTTTGGCGCCAACCATGTCCGGAAATGACACACTCGCGTCACTAACGACGCAACCCTGTGTGAAACCTCTGCGTCAACGGACGTGCCTTTCACGCCAAAAAATTCTCGCGCCAAGAATGACACAATAAAGTGTAGCATTTGGCGCACCCGCGAGCCTAAGTCAGCCCGCAATTTGAAACAAAGTAGTCAATTGAAAAAAAGACTAAACCCCAGGTAAGAAAAAAATATTTCTTAATATTAACTTTCCCCAAATATGAAACTGACAATCTGCAAAAGGAAATACATGAACCTGACTCATGGCAAATAGAAGTACAATACATATATTTAGAACTTTATATAAATGCATAAAGTGCCAAAACCATAGCTGAGGTGTCTTAAGTAATAAAAATATACTTACCCAAAGACACCCATCCGCATATAGCAGATAGCCAAACCAGTACTGAAACAGTTATCAGTAGAGGTAATGGTATATGAGAGTATATCGTCGATCTGAAAAGGGAGGTAGGAGATGAATCTCTACGACCGATAACAGAGAACCTATGAAAAAGACCCCCGTTAGGAAAATCATTGCATTCAATAAGTGATACTCTCCACGTCCCTCTGACATTCGCTGTACTCTGAGAGGAATCGGGCTTCAAAATGCTGAAAAGCGCATGTCAACGTAGAAATCTTAGCACAAACTTACTTCACCACCTCCATAGGAGGAAAAGTTTGTAAAACTGAATTGTGGGTGTGGTGAGGGGTGTATTTATAGGCATTTTGAGGTTTGGCAAACTTTGCCCCTCCTGGTAGGATTGTATATCCCATACGTCACTAGCTCATGGACTCTTGCCAATTACTTGAAAGAAAAACAAAGGTGTCCCAGCTCAAGGGATATCAATTGAAGAGAAAAAGCAGGTACTGGTTCCACTACCCACCCTATAAACAGTGCATTACTACTATAGCTAGAAAAAAATGTATTCAAGTGTAAACATCTACTGTATTGGGCTCTCATCCATAATTTCGGTTTGTCAACTATCTATGACATTAACGCTCAGTCTCAGAATATAAAGGAGTTTTATGTTAAGTTGGAGGGTGACAAGAGTGTAGAGAAGCGTAATACTCTTCATACACCAAGAATAAAAGTGCTCGACCAGGCCCTGTATGAATGGTTTTCACTGAAAAGGTCTGAGGGTGGTTCTGTGTCTGGACCCATGTTGCAGGAAAAAGCAAGAGAATTTCATGAGAAAATTAATATTGAAGGCAAGTGTTCATTTTCAAGTGGTTGACTTACTCAATTCAAGGTTCGCCATGGCATCCGTAAGCTCAGGTGAGCAGAAATCAGCTGATTTTGAAGCTGCAGCTTAATTTTTCTGATGAGTTTAGCAAATTGGTTGCAGAAAATAGCCTGACCCCAGAGCAGATTCATAATGCAGATGAGACTGGTTTAGTGTGGAAGTGTCTGCCTAATTCTACTTTGGCTGGTGGTAATGAGAAGGTAGCTCACGGGTTCAAGCTAAATAAAGAGCGTATCACTGTGCTCTTTTGTGCAAATGCTCAAAGATGCTATTTACACTGTCACTTGTGCTTGGGATTCTGTGAGAAGTGAAACATTATTGAAATCTTGGATAAAGTTGTGGTCAGCTGTGAGGTCTGTAGAAAGCTCTTCTGTTGACTTTGTGGGGGTTCCAAACAACAGTGCAGCTGCCAGTAGCCAAGTTTATGATGAAATTTGTGAGTTAGTTGATGCTAATGACAAAATTAATTTTTCTTGAGATGAACTTGACGTCTGGCTTTTTGTGAATTAAGCTATTCCAGTAACTCATACACCAAATACAGAAGACATCATAGAAGCTGTTATGAATCATGGAAAAATTAATGTTGCAGAGGAGGAAGAGAGTGATGACGATGGGTGTGAGGTGAAAAAAGTATCTTGGCAACTGAAGCATTTGCAACCGTAATAGCTTTTGCAGAACAGCAACCCTTCTTCACTTCTCAGCATGTTATGCAGCTGCACATCATGCAAAACCTAACTTTGCATGAGAGTCGTAGGGGCCTCGAAGCAAGCTGATATTCGTTTATTTTTTGATAAAGCTGCATGCAAGATTGCCAATACAGCATCATCTACTGATGTAGATCCAAAACCATCTACATCCACATTAAGTTAAATTTATCTTTACAGTATTTGTCTTAATTTGCTTTTATTTACTGTAACAGCATTTGAGCTAAAAATGCATTATACAGTACTGTTAAACTGAGCTACATAAAGTTAAGTTTAGCGTTATTTGTCTTAATTTGCTTTTATTTACTGTAACAGAATTCAAAATAAAAATGCATAATAAAACTGTTACATTAAATTAAGTTTGTCTTTATTTGTATTACTTTGCTTTTATTTACTGTATTTTAATAGTAATATCAAGTAAATACAGCGTTTATAGTAAAGTATGGGTTATAGAACAAATAAGGCCTATTTTTAATAGTAACTCTCAAGCAACTAGAAACTACTTTTTGTGTTCTTCGTTTTATTAAATATGGTGTGTTTTTAAATTGACATGAATTGATGTTTGTGTTTATGTGCAAATTTTGCGTTTCCATACTTACACCTAGATTTAGAGTTTTGCGTTAGCCGTCCAAACCAGCGTTAAGGGGTCCTAACACTGGTTTTGGCCGCCCGCTGGTATTTAGAGTCAGTCAGGAAAGGGTCTAACGGTCACTTTCCAGCCGCGACTTTTCCATACCGCAGATCCCCCTACGTCAATTGCGTATCCTATCTTTTCAATGGGATCTTTCTAACGCTGGTATTTAGAGTCTTGGCTGAAGTGAGCGTTAGAACTCTAACTACAAGACTCCAGCCGCAGAAAAAAGTCAGGAGTTAAGATCTTTCTGGGCTAACGCGGGTTCAAAAAGCTCTTAACTACTGTGCTCTAAAGTACACTAACACCCATAAACTACCTATGTACCCCTAAACCGAGGTCCCCCCACATCGCCGCCACTCTAATTAAATTTTTTAACCCCTAATCTGCCGACTGCACACCGCCGCAACCTACATTATCCCTATGTACCCCTAATCTGCTGCCCCTAACATCGCCGACACCTACATAATATTTATTAACCCCTAATCTGCCCCCCCAACGTCGCCGCTACCTAACTAAACTTATTAACCCCTAATCTGCCGACCGGATCTCGCCGCCACTATAATAAATGTATTAACCCCTAAACCGCCTCACTCCCGCCTCAAAAACCGTATAATAAATATTATTAACCCCTAATCTGCCCTCCCTAACATCGCCGCCACCTAACTTCAAGTATTAACCCCTAATCTGCCGACCGGACTTCGCCGCTACTCTAATAAAGTTATTAACCCCTAAAGCTAAGTCTAACCCTAACACCCCCCTAAGTTAAATATAATTTAAATCTAACGAAATAAAATAAATCTTATTAAATAAATTAATCCTATTTAAAGCTAAATACTTACCTGTAAAATAAACCCTAATATAGCTACAATATAACGAATAATTATATTGTAGCTATTTTAGGATTTATATTTATTTTACAGGCAACTTTGTATTTATTTTAACTAGGTAGAATAGTTATTATATAGTTTTTTACTATTTAATAGCTACCTAGTTAAAATAATTACAAAATTACCTGTAAAATAAATCCTAACCTAAGTTACAATTAAACCTAACACTACACTATCAATAAATTAATTAATTAACTAAACTATCTACAATTATCTACAATTAAATCAACTAAACTAAATTACAAAAACCCCCCACTAAATTACAAAAAAAAAAGATTACAAGAATTTTAAACTAATTACACCTACTCTAAGCCCCATAAAAAAATAACAAAGCCCCCCAAAATAAAAAAATGCCCTACCCTATTCTAAAATAAAACGTTAACAGCTCTTTTACCTTACCAGCCCTTAAAAGGGCCTTTTGCAGGGGAATGCCCCAAAGTAAACAGCTCTTTTGCATTTTAAAAAAACATACAATACCCCCCCAACATTACAACCCACCACCCACATACCCCTAATCTAACCCAACCCCCCCTTAAAAAACCTAACACTAAGCCCCTGAAGATCTCCCTATCTTATCTTCACCACGTCGGGTATCACTGATCCATCCAGAAGAGGGTCCAAAGTCTTCATCCTATCCGGCAAGAAGAGGACATCCGGACCGGTAGACATGTTCATCCAGGCGGCATCTTCTATCTTCATCCATCCGGCGTGGAGCGGGACCATCTTGAAGCAGCCGACGCGGATCCATCCTCTTCTTCCGCGACTCCCGACGAATGAAAGTTCCTTTAAGTGACGTCATCCAAGATGGCGTCCCTCGAATTCCGATTGGCTGATAGGATTCTATCAGCCAATCGGAATTAAGGTAGGAAAAATCTGACTGGCTGATTGAATCAGCCAATCAGATTCAAGTTCAATAGGATTAGCTGATCCAATCAGCCAATCAGATTGAGCTCGCATTCTATTGGCTGATCGGAACAGCCAATAGAATGCGACCTCAATTTGATTGGCTGATTGAATCAGCCAATCAGATTTTTCCTACCTTAATTCCTATTGGCTGATAGATTCCTATCAGCCAATCGGAATTCCAGGGACGCCATCTTGGATGACGTCACTTAAAGGAACCTTCATTCGTCGGAAGTCGCCGGAAGAAGAGGATGGATCCGCGTCGGCTGCTTCAAGATGGTCCCGCTCCGCTCCGCACCGGATGGATGAAGATAGAAGACGCCACCTGGATGAACATGTCTACCAGTCTGGATGTCCCCTTCTTGCCGGATAGGATGAAGACTTCGGACCCTCTTCTGGACGGATCGGTGATACCCGGCGTGGTGAAGATAAGGTAGGGAGATCTTCAGGGGCTTAGTGTTAGGTTTTTTAAGGGGGGTTTGGGTTAGATTAGGGATATGTGGGTGGTGGGTTGTAATGTTGGGGGGGGGGCATTGCATGTTTTTTTTAAATGCAAAAGAGCTGTTTACTTTGGGGCATGCCCCGCAAAAGGCCCTTTTAAGGGCTGGTAAGGTAAAAGAGCTGTTAACGTTTTATTTTACAATAGGGTAGGGCATTTTTTTATTTTGGGGGGCTTTGTTATTTTTTGGGGGGACTTAGAGTAGGTGTAATTAGTTTAAAATTCTTGTTTTTTTGTTTTTTTTTGTAATTTAGTTTTTTGTTTTTTTTGTAATTTAGTTTAGTTGATTTAATTGTAGATAATTGTAGATAGTTTAGTTAATTAATTTATTGATAGTGTAGTGTTAGGTTTAATTGTAACTTAGGTTAGGATTTATTTTACAGGTAATTTTGTAATTATTTTACCTAGGTAGCTATTAAATAGTAAATAACTATTTAATAACTATTCTACCTAGTTAAAATAAATACAAAGTTGCCTGTAAAATAAAAATAAATCCTAAAATAGCTACATTATAATTATTATTTATATTGTAGCTATATTAGGGTTTATTTTACAGGTAAGTATTTAGCTTTAAATAGAATTAATTTATTTAATAAGATTTATTTTATTTTGTTAGATTTAAATTATATTTAATTTAGGGTTAGGGTTAGACTTAGCTTTAGAGGTTAATAACTTTATTCGAGTAGCGGCGAGGTCCGGTCGGCAGATTAGGGGTTACTACTTGAAGTTAGGTGGTGGCGATGTTAGGGAGGGCAGATTAGGGGTTAATACTATTTATTATAGGGTTTTTGAGGCGGGAGTGCGGCGGTTTAGGGGTTAATACATTTATTATAGTGGCAGCGAGGTCCGGTCGGCAGATTAGGGGTTAATAAGTGTAGGTAGGTAGTGGCGACGTTGGGGGGGGCAGATTAGGGGTTAAGAAATATAATATAGGGGTCGGCGATGTTAGGGGCTGCGCATTAGGGGTACATAGCTATAATGTAGGTTGCGGCGGTGTACGGAGTGGCAGATTAGGGGTTAATAATAAAATGCAGGGGTCAGTGATAGCGGGGGCGGCAGATTAGGGGTTAATAAGTGTAAGGTTAGGGGTGTTTAGACTCGGGGTACATGTTAGGGTGTTAGGTGCAGACTTAGGAAGTGTTTCCCCATAGGAAACAATGGGGCTGCGTTAGGAGCTGAATGCTGCTTTTTTGCAGGTGTTAGTTTTTTTTTCAGCTCAAACTGCCCCATTGTTTCCTATGGGGATATCGTGCACGAGCACGTTTTTGAAGCTGGCCGCGTCCGTAAGCAACGCTGGTATTTAGAGTTGAAGTGGCGGTAAATTATGCTCTACGCCCCCTTTTTGGAGCCTAACGCAGCCCTTCAGAGAACTCTAAATACCAGCGTTGTTTAAAAGGTGCGGGGGGAAAAAAACATGCGTAGCTAACGCACCCCTTTGGCTGCAAAACTCTAAATCTTGCGAATAGCTTTTCTTTTTAATTGCAATCTGTTTATTTTAACATCCTTGATACAATTTTGGGTAATTTCTTATCTTAGCTATTGTTTATACAATGTTGCAAGTAATCCGACTGCTTGAAAACCTGTGAAGTTAACCATTTCATGCCTTCAGTTTCAGTTTTAACAAGTAGTATTATGCACTGTAAAATTAACCCTTTATTGCCTAAAGTTTAGCTTACATACCAAATTCACTCCTAGGGGCTGATTTATCAATTTCTGGCGGACATGTTACGCTGTAGCGTATCATGTCCGTCAGACATCGCTGAATGCCAACAGCATACGCTGTCAGCGTTTAACATTGCACAAGCAGTTCTGGTGAATTGCTTGTGCAATGTCGCCCCCTGTAGATTCGCGGCCAATCGGCCGCTAGCAGGGGGTGTCAATCAACCCGATCTAAAGTTTAGCTTACATACCAAATTCACTCCATGGGGCTTATTTATCAATGTCTGGCGGATATGATACGCTGTAGCGTATCATGTCCGTCAGACATCGCTGAATGCCAACAGCATATGCTGTCAGCGTTTAACATTGCACAAGCAGTTCTGGTGAACTGCTTGTGCAATGCTGCCCCCTGTAGATTTGCGGCCAATCGGCCGCTAGCAGGGGGTGTCAATCAACCCGATCTTATAGAATTGGACGGATTGATGTCCGCAGCCTCATAGGCAGCGGACCAGTTAAGGAACAGCAGTCTTAAGACCGCTGCTTCATAACTGCTGTTTCCGGCGAGCCTAAAGGCTCACGCGGAAACAGAGGCATCAGGGGCCATTCAGCCCTTGATAAATCGGCCCCTCAGAGTCATGTGTCTTACACTTATTCTACTTCTGTTTTTTCCCTACCCATTACACAAAAATTCTAAATGACCTTGAATAACAGCGTGTCCTTTGCTTTTATTAACTCTTTCTCTGCTACTATAGGGGCTACAGCATGCAATGTGTGTATTATTTTAGGATCTGTTGTATGTGGTTTTTGGGGCAGAGGCTGCTCTAGACTTTTAAAGGCCTTAGACAGAACCTGAATATGAGGCCCCCACTAACGCATGCATATATTCACATGCTTCTACACACAGTCCTGAACCCATACATTCTCACACTTAAATACAAAGACATTTACCCACATATGCACGCACTCATATACACAATCATATACCCTTACATTCAAACACTCATATACATAGACTGGAGTGCCTCCACCCAGTCAGAACTCACTCTAGTGGGCCCATATCCCTCCGTACAGTGTCTGAGACCCTATAATATGTGCCTTTGTTTTCTCACTGAAGTATCACTTACCCACAATAATTAAATACTCAAAAATACTTAATTCTAATAAATGATAAACTCAAATGTGCCAGGTGTGCCTCCACCCTATCAGAACTCACTCCAATGTGCCTGTGTGCCTCTGTACAGTGTCTGAGATCCTATAAGATGTACCTATGTGTCCTCACTTAAGTCTCACTAACCTACAATAATTAAATACACTAAAATACTTCATAGGAATGAATGGTTAACTCAGTTGTGTCTGGAGTGCCTCCACCTAGTCAGTATTCAATTCAATGTGCCCATGTCCCTCTGCACAGTGTTTGAGACCCTCTCTGGTGTGCCTATGTTTCCTCACTTAAGTCTCACCTACAAATATTAAATACTCTAAAAGACTTCATAGGAATAAATCGTTAACTGATGAAGCTGCCGTTAGAGCCGAGAAACGCGTAGCATATTGCCATATGCTCACCTAAAGGATTGTACTTTATATTAAGCTGCTTGTTATAGTAATAAAGAACTTTGATTTTACTTTGTGGCTTTGATCCTCACTTGGTGAGCTCACTACTACCATGTATCTGTTTTGAAGAAAGCGGAGACCGGAGGGAGCCAGCTGGTTAGCTCTAATAACCAGCCTGGGTCTACAAGCACATAGGCGTGCTTGGTAAAATTGTGAGTACCCTGTACTGCTTTTGCTATTATCCATCACAGATACACACATTTGGGCGCCTCTCTTGTGTTTGCATATTTGTATCTGGAGTGCCTCCACCCAGTCAGTACTCAATTAAATGTGCCTGTGTCCCACCGTACAGTGTCTAAGACCCTCTCAGGTGTGCCTATGTTTCCTCAATTAAGTCTTACTTACACACAACGATATACTGTAAAATACTTCATAGGAATGAATGGTAAATTTAGTTTTGCCTGGACGGCCTCCACCCAGTCAGAACTCACTCCAGTGTGCCTATGTTCCTCCGTACAGTGTCTGAGATTCTCTCAGGTGTGCCTATGTGTCCTCACTTAAATCTCACTTTCCCACTATAATTAATACTTTAAAGTACTTTATATGAATGAATGAATGCCTAATAGTCTGGAGTGCCTCCACCTAGTTAGTACTCAATCCAGTGTGCCCGTGTTCCTTCGTACAGTGTCTGAGACCTTGTTAGGTGTGCCTATGTGTCCTCACTTAAGTCTCATTTACCCACAATAAATAAATACTCTAAAATTCTTCATTGCAATGAATGTAAATGCAGTTGTGCCTGGAGTGCCTTCTCCCAGTCAGAACCCGTTTCAATAGGTAGCCTTATGCAGGGGTCCTTTCCCTGCTCCTACGGTAGCCACCAGGAGCCGCAGGTCACAGAGAACAAGGAGGGTGTGCTTTGTATGGAGCTCTGTATGAAGCGCACCCTCCTTGTTGCTGCCTACTCTGCCTAATTAGAAATCCGGACCTGCACTCTATACACAATCATGTACCCACGCGGGCACACACTTGTATACACAGTAATTTACAAATACATACAAAGAACACTGACACACATATACACACACACAATGGAACATGACAGAACCGGGACTGTTTCACAAATATTTGATGCATCTAAGGGCCAATTCTGCCAATGACAGCTGAATGTGCAGCCCTAAACACCTACCACACAACAGGAACCCACAGATATGACCCTTGGGTGGGACCTTAATGCTGTCTGACCACAGCAACAGAACATCTTACAGGTTCACCTCAGTAGTGAGGCAGCTCTGAATTCTATACTTTTCACTAAATATTAATTTGTGTTTTGCCGCTTGTAGTTATATTTGACATATGAAATATTGGTTTCAGCGATTCAACTACATTATTTTATTGGGTATTGGTAGGTAACTTGTCAAAAAAATATCAAGAGCTTGAAGTTGTTCATAAATGTTTTTTAGCCTTTAAAAACAGGAAAACCCTTATCTCCACTACCCAATCTCCCCTGCTACTGCCCCAACTCCCCTGTTTCACTTGCCATTTCCCCTTCTTTTCTCTCCTGCTGCAGGGGACAGCAGCAGAAGAGATGGGGAGAGGTGCGCCCTGCTCCACTCCCCATCTCCCCTGTTCCTCTTCCCATCTCCCATGCTGCAGGGGAGCTGAAGATATGAGCACACAATTGCTTTTAACAAACAATTATCTTTAGTTCTTACTACACCTTTCTCTCAATAAGCAGCCAGTTATAGGCTGGGAGATTGAGCAGTAGCACTCAGCCAGTCATGGCCACCCAATTGTTCACAGAAGGCAAGTAGGAAGGGCTTCAGGTTGCCGATACTCTTTGGTGTTAAACTATAAGATAAGGCAGCACCCAGGGCTATAAGATAGGTACCCAGGGCAATCTTCCCTTAATTCATATAAAGTTGTATTTTTTGGTAGAATTGTTCCTTTAAGTATTCACTGTACCATTTATTACTTTTGTTTGGGCCATTTTGCAGCTTAAGAACAGTGATGAAAACCACATTAAAGGGACACTGTACCCAAAAATTTAATTTCGTGATTCAGATTTAGCATGAAATTATATGCAACTTTCTAATTTTCTCCTATTATCAAATTTTCTTCATTCTCTTGGTATCTTTATTTGAAATGCAAGAATGTAAGTTTAGATGCCGGCCCATTTTTGGTGAACAACCTGGGTTGTCCTTGCTGATTTGTGGATAAATTCATCCACCAATAAAAAAGTGCTGTCCAGAGTACTGAAACAAAAAAAGCTTAGATGCCTTCTTTTTCAAATAATGATAGCAAGAGAACGAAGAAAAATTGATAATATGAGTAAATTAGAAAGTTGCTTAAAATTGCATGCTCTTTCTGAATTACAAATGAACAAATTTGGGTTCAGTGTCCCTTTAAGGAAAGAGTAAAAACATTTTAATTACTATAACTTGGTCTCTTAACAAAATTCTTATAACCAAACACATCAAGAACATATATTATCATTACATAACATTGATTTTGACTCTACATTACTGGACTAATATAGCAACTCGAATATCCTGACTACATAACATTACAGACACACAAAACTACAAAGGATAATTCTCCACAATAAATTCAATGAATGAGGGAAAAGTATTTCTGTCGGTGTCTATTCTGCAGCAGAACTGAAATTCATGAAGGTATGATTAAAAAAGCTCATGACTGGTTCCAAATTGGTACCTCTTGGCCCTCATCCAGAGAGTTTCGATGTTCTTTGTGTGGATCTCAGGGTTACCTGGGTCCACAAAATTTTATTCATGGACAACAACAGAGTGCATATATATTCCTCCACTTAATTGCTGAACATTTCTATATGCTGCCAACCCATCAGAAATAATATGAGTTCCTGGGAGTATATGTTCTGTAATAAGGGCTTCTAAGGTTGAAGCAGTCCAGTCTGGAACTTCAACCAAAAAAAAGCCTGCCAGAATTTCTTTCAACACCTCCAAAATCCTAGTGTCCCTCACGCCAGGTACCTCTGTGTTATTTCCTGTGGAAATACTTAGATTTGTCAATCTCAACAACAATTGTATCTCCATTTACATCAAACCCACCAATTGGTGCAGCATGATGCTCAAGATATATACCGATTTCTTGTCTGCAAAAATTAAACCAGTCTACAATAGTGTTGTTTTGACTTATGCCAGTCTCATGTTTTGTTATGTATTGTGGCATATTCATGCCTAAACAATAAATCAATAGCACAATTTGCTCCAATAATAGATGGCTTCTGCTGAAAAATGACTGATCATGAATGCTTTTTCGAAAGCCACAATGCGCACAGACCCATCTTTTACCATCCAGTCCATGGCTGTATTTCTGTAAGTTACATGGCAAGTTACAGTCAGAAACACTGTATGTTGTTTTGTAAAAGGCGCCTGGTTGCTAACCATTGCATTGTAGACTCTGGATCATGAACCTGAACTGTCCCCCCCTTATTTTTGCAGTGTCTCAAGATCAACCATATCTGCTTTATTAACAATCACCTAGATTACGAGTTTTGCGCTAAACAGGATGCAAAACTAATGCCAAAAAAGTTCATTATTTCACTCTCCATAGCGATGCCATTACGAGTTACTGAAAAGCCTCCTTGTGCGTGTGATATGGTGGAGTTAAGCTCCATACCGCACAAAAGCGGAGGGCTGGTTTGATGTCCTCGTGCAAGCTTTCCCCCATAGACATCAATGGGGAGAGAGTGTTAGAAAAAAAACTAACACCTGAAGAGCGGAATGAAAAATCTCCGTAACGCAACCCCATTGATGTCTATGGGGGAAAGAAAGTTATGTTTAAAACTAACATAAACCCCAAGTCTAAACACCCCTAATCCGCCGCCCCTGACATCGCCCACACCTAAATAAAGTTATTAACCCCTAATCCGCTGCTCCAGACATCGCCAAAACTAATAAAAGCTATTAACCCCTAATCCGCCGTTCCCCGACATTGCTGCCACTAAATAAAATGATTAACCCCTAAACCTCCAGCCTCCCATATTGCCGCTACTAAATAAACCTATTGACCACTAAACCTCCGGCCCCCTCATCTCCGCTACTAAATAAACCTATTAACCCCTAAACCTCCGCCCCCCCCCACATTGCCACTACTAAATAAACCTATTAACCCCTAAACCTCTGACCCCCACATTGCTGCCACTAAATAAATCTATTAACCCCTAAACCACCAGCCCCCACATTGCAAAACACTAAATTAAACCATTTACCCCTAAACCTAACACCCCCTAACTTTAATTTAAAATTACAATATAACTATCTTAAAATAAATAAAAACTTACCTGTGAAATAAAAATAAACCTAACATTAGACTATAAATTCATCTAACATAACTATTCTAATAAAATAAACATACTGCCAATTTTAAAACCTAAATTTACAAATTTAAAAAACCTAACACTGATCAGGAGCAGACGTTAGATAGGAGAGTTCCTGGCTTTTAGGGCTTAAAAGTGACATTTAAGCCTTATAATTCCCAGCATTTGGGTACAAAACTTTCTGGACAGTGTATAAGGATAGCGACCCTACATTGTAATACAGACATTACAGTCATTTGAGCTTTCTAGCTGCCTTGAGATCGCAAGCTGAAGTTGGACCCGTCTGGCACCTAACTACAAGGAGGTGTATCAAGCTTGCTCCGGAGGGTCGGGGATCCGCTCCGGAGCAAAAGTTCACTGCTGACTTCAGAGTTGAGAAGTATAACGACCTCCTGTAGTTACCACCGGGGCCTATGCGGCAAATACCACCCTTGTTTTGCTCTAGCAGCATCCCCCCCCTGTGAGAGATCTGACGGATCGCATAGACAGCCACTTCAAACGGTCACAAGACCCAACCTGGCCCACTACTAACAGGCTTTGGTCGATTGGACTTACAGATCGTGGCCGGCATACCTCTTCAGTTTTGGCGCGAAGTTCCGCCTTTTTGCCGGGTATCCCTCTTCCCCGGAGTGCCGCAGCCTAGGCCGGAAGAGGGTGTGAAGCATACTAGCCGGCTTGTCCGTCACCTCTGCTGGCTGGGAGACCTGTCTGATCATCAGTAACGACCTCACCACCCACAACCCTCAAGTAAGAGGCCGCCGGAGACTGTTGAGAGCTGTACTGCATGGACAGACCCTGAGAGGAGGTCACAGCATTAAGCCGGTGGTGGGGTAAGGCTGGGAACATTAGAGGGCTGCATCAGAGGGACACAAAGCCTGGGGAGACACCGCCTTAGACTAATTACACCGCCCAGATTTCCTCCATAACCCTTGGGGCCTATTGCAACTGGGCATTTAAAACTATAATAAGAGGGCCCACGTGGTTCTCTGAGGCCTAAGATACTAGGTCCTGGGAAGGCCCTCCCACAGGTGTGTTAGGCCTCAATATCTCTGATTCCTCACCTAAATCAGGGGCTTCCCCCACCCTCTCATCCCCAGCAAAGGGAGAAACAAAACAGAAAACACACAGACAGGGGAAAAGGGAGGGAAAAAAAGAGGTGAAAAGGGGAGAACATAACCAATACCTCCTAAGATTCCCATATAAATTAGTCCAACTTTGGGCCTACAGGGAGTGCAGAATTATTAGGCAAATGAGTATTTTGACCACATCATCCTCTTTATGCATGTTGTCTTACTCCAAGCTGTATAGGCTCGAAAGCCTACTACCAATTAAGCATATTAGGTGATGTGACATCAACACCCTATATCAGGTGTGCATAATTATTAGGCAACTTCCTTTCCTTTGGCAAAATGGGTCAAAAGAAGGACTTGACAGGCTCAGAAAAGTCAAAAATAGTGAGATATCTTGCAGAGGGATGCAGCACTCTTAAAATTGCAAAGCTTCTGAAGCGTGATCATCGAACAATCAAGCGTTTCATTCAAAATAGTCAACAGGGTCGCAAGAAGCGTGTGGAAAAACCAAGGCGCAAAATAACTGCCCATGAACTGAGAAAAGTCAAGCGTGCAGCTGCCAAGATGCCACTTGCCACCAGTTTGGCCATATTTCAGAGATGCAACATCACTGGAGTGCCCAAAAGCACAAGGTGTGCAATACTCAGAGACATGGCCAAGGTAAGAAAGGCTGAAAAACGACCACCACTGAACAAGACACACAAGCTGAAACGTCAAGACTGGGCCAAGAAATATCTCAAGACTGATTTTTCTAAGGTTTTATGGACTGATGAAATGAGAGTGAGTCTTGATGGGCCAGATGGATGGGCCCGTGGCTGGATTGGTAAAGGGCAGAGAGCTCCAGTCCGACTCAGATGCCAGCAAGGTGGAGGTGGAGTACTGGTTTGGGCTGGTATCATCAAAGATGAGCTTGTGGGGCCTTTTTGGGTTGAGAATGGAGTCAAGCTCAACTCCAAGTCCTACTGCCAGTTTCTGGAAGACACCTTCTTCAAGCAGTGGTACAGGAAGAAGTCTGCATCCTTCAAGAAAAACATGATTTTCATGCAGGACAATGCTCCATCACACGCATCCAAGTACTCCACAGCGTGGCTGGCAAGAAAGGGTATAAAAGAAGAAAATCTAATGACATGGCCTCCTTGTTCACCTGATCTGAACCCCATTGAGAACCTGTGGTCCATCATCAAATGTGAGATTTACAAGGAGGGAAAACAGTACACCTCTCTGAACAGTGTCTGGGAGGCTGTGGTTGCTGCTGCATGCAATGTTGATGGTGAACAGATCAAAACACTGACAGAATCCATGGATGGCAGGCTTTTGAGTGTCCTTGCAAAGAAAGGTGGCTATATTGGTCACTGATTTGTTTTTGTTTTGTTTTTGAATGTCAGAAATGTATATTTGTGAATGTTGAGATGTTATATTGGTTTAACTGGAAAAAATAAATAATTGAAATGGGTATATATTTGTTTTTTGTTAAGTTGCCTAATAATTATGCACAGTAATAGTCACCTGCACACACAGATATCCCCCTAAAATAGCTATAACTAAAAACAAACTAAAAACTACTTCCAAAACTATTCAGCTTTGATATTAATGAGTTTTTTGGGTTCATTGAGAACATGGTTGTTGTTCAATAATAAAATTAATCCTCAAAAATACAACTTGCCTAATAATTCTGCACTCCCTGTAGGAGGAAAATAAACAACTTGGCCTTGGTATAGCTTAGGACACTCCCCTTATTGCTAATTCTGAGGAAGCACAAAATACAGCCTCTTTGAGATCCGCAGTTACCTTTTTCTCTTTTGAACTCTTTCTGGTCACAGGCCTAAAATGGGTTGATTAGAGTAATTCAATCCCATGAAGCAATTGGACTCTCAAATAAAGATTTGTCTGGAACATGAGCCCTTTCTTGATCTCCCATAGCATCTGTGGCTTAGAGATTGAGGTACAAATGGGGAAAGATGTTTTAGAAGTAGAAGATCCTGTTGCCTATTTCATCCAACAACTCAAAGAAAATGTTTTTTGAATAAGAGTTCCTGATTGGAGGGGTGCAGGCTGAATACCTATAAAAGAAAATCAAAACAGAAAACAAACAATAGGAGAGGGGCCAGGTCACTAAAATATGCTCGTGCCTGAGTGATGACATAATTAGGAAAACATACAGCATCAATATATTGCAGAGCTCGCTGAAAATAAATGCTGTGCCAGTCCTTGCCTTACTATGAAAGAAAAACATCAAACAGTTAAGCACTGCTTATCTAGGGCTTAAGCTAAAAAGAATCGTAAGGCAGCAAACCTTGCAACCATGGCATCAGCTGACGATCAAGATAATATATCTGAAGATTCTCAGGGAGACCAGCTAACTGCCCCATCTGCTACTGTCAGGTATCACATAACCACTGTACCTTTAAGACCCAGTGCAGGCTCACTCCTTTCCCTATTTAAGGCTCCTCCTTATGATATCTCATTGCTTAGTATTGCAGTAATCTTTCCTAGATCCTCTGTGAACCTATGCCATCCTGTGAACGCTGTTCACAAACCTCTGAACTCCTGAGAAACTTAACATTGAAACTCCTATCTCTGTTGTCTTGTTTTACTTTAAGGCAACTTATCGTTTTTCCTGTGTTCTATATTTAAAGTTGAGAGGACTCTGCTTTTTCTCTCTGCCGCACTCCGGTTCCAGCTACCGCTCTCCCTGCCTGTCAGCTCACAGCAGTGTTCTACGGGAACGCGGTGACGTCATCCGCCAGCTTCACATTACCGCTGATAGCAGCAGCTCCTATTCTCTGCTCACTCCCTCAGCTTGTGGCGAGTTTTGCTTGGCGCTCCTGTTTGGTAAGCACTGCTCTAGTTTGATCCTCTGAGCTACCGCAGAACATTGTATCTTTGCCTTACTCTCCTAAAAAACAAATCTAAACTTATATGAGTGCCAATATTATTTGTTCTGATCCTCTCACTTCCATAAGTTTTTCTCACTGTGTGGCAGCCATTTTTTGTTTTCTCTTGCAAGAGTCTGAATGTTATAAACATCACACTGCATACAACTCTTATATCAGGATTGTTTTCAACTACCCCTGCTGCTTTATTTTTTCCTTCCACAGTGTCAACCCTGACACATGTGGCAGCCATAGGGGATATGTGGGAAACTGCACCTGTATATTAATATTGTATTGTGTGATTACTGAGTAATACATTGTTGCGCAGGATCACCATGTGTATCCCATACTATTCACTAATACAATACACCCTATTTAATAGTGTCATATCCTAGCAGTTGTGGTTCTAAAGCACCTGATGTTACATTCTTATTTAAGCTCTTTAAATTTCAGTTCCCTTGACATACCCTTGACATAATACTAAGCCTACTATCATGGACCCAGCTGGGATGAATACACATATTCAGAACCTCACTCAGAGGGTTGATCTGCTTACAGAGGCCTTGAATACCCTCAAAGTGGAGAATGATACTATGAAAACTTACATCCGGGATGTTGTGGATAAAAGGGTCCCCTTACTGGAGCCCCAGGTTAGTACTCCAGAGAAATTTAATGGTGATCGCTCTCAATATAGGGATTTTAAGAATGCCTGTTTGCTCATGTTTTCTTTGAAACCCCATACCTATCCAAATGATAGAGCTAGAGTATTAACTGTTATTTCCTATTTGAGGGGTGAGCCACGCACCTGGGCTAACTCCTATTTTGAAAGTAACGATGAGATTCTTAATTCATTAGAAAATTTCTTTACTGCCATGGGTACCCTATACGAAGATCCATACAAACAGCTCACCGCAGAAAACGCTATGAGAAACTTAAAACAGAAGAAAAGAATAGTCGAAGACTATATTACAGACTTTAAAAAATGGGCCAAAGACTCACAGTGGAACAACCTGTCTCTGAGAAATCAGTTTAGGTTGGGCCTATCAGATGGCATAAAAGATGAGCTCTCTCGCACTGACTTACCCCAAACCCTAGAAGAATTGATGTCTCTCAGTATTACCATCGACAGGCGCCTTAGAGAGAGACAACAGGAACGCTCCTATCATGATAGCTATCCTAAAAAACAAAACCTACCTGCTGTGAGTAAATCTTCTTCCGAACCTATGGATATAGGTTTCATTAAAGGCCCCCTTTCCTCCGAGGAAAAGATCAGGCGTAGGGCCAACAACTTATGTTTGTATTGTGCCTGCGACAGTCACACTGTTAGAGATTGCCCATCCTTGCAGAAACAGAACAAGGGTAAGACTATCATTCAACCTTTTTGTTGTACCACTCAGCTCTTACCTGATCCATACTTACACCTGTCTCTTCTCTTGCAGTGGGACTCCCATCGGGTCAACGCTACCGCGATCATTGATTCGGGAGCAACAGCTTCCTATATTGATAGTGTATTTACTCAAGAAAATAAAATACCTGTAGTCAAAAAGAAGTCTCCTGTCTTATTAAGAGGTATTGACGGTACTCCTATCCCCACTGGTCCTGTCGAATATCAGACTATCCCTTTACTTATCACCTCCACCGACCATCATAGGGAATATTTTACTTTTGATATCATTCCCTCTCCTATTGCACCTATTGTTTTAGGTATAAATTGGCTTTGTACACATAACCCCCAAATAGATTGGAACTCACTTACACTTGATTTCAATTCAAAGTTTTGTCTGTCTACTTGTTTCCCTGCGACTGTTCTTCATACATCTGCACTTCCTGAGGATCCTCAGATCCCTGCTGTTTACCAGGACTTTGCAGATGTTTTCAGTAAGGCAGAGTCTGAAAACTTACCACCCCATAGAAAATATGATTGCCCTATAGAGATCATTCCAGGGTCTGAAATCCCTACAGGGCATATCTATCCAATCCAGAACTCTTACATTTAAAGACTTACCTAGACGAAAACCTTAAAAAGGGTTTTATTCGCCCCTCTACCTCTCCAGCTAGTGCAGGAATTTTCTTCGTGAAAAATAAGGATGGAACTCTTAGACCCATTATCGATTATCGTCAACTTAACAAGGTTACTATAAAAAACCGTTACCCCTTACCCCTTATTCCTGAGTTAATAGAGAGGTTAGAGGGCGCAAAATTCTTTACCAAACTGGATTTGAGGGGTGCCTATAACCTCATCCGTATAAGAGCTGGCGATGAGTGGCTGACGGCATTTCGAACCCGTTACGGTTTGTTCGAATATGTCGTCATGCCTTTTGGGCTCTGTAACGCGCCCGCAACTTTTCAGCACCTCATCAATGATATCTTTAGAGATATTTTAGATATTTTCATTGTTATATATCTTGACGATATTTTAATTTACTCCAAAACATTTGAAGAACATATCTCTCATGTTAGACAAGTACTTTCTAGACTAAGAGGTAACTTATATGCCAAGGCAGAAAAATGCCTTTTCAATACACAGTCTATATCCTTTCTCGGTTATGAGATTTCTCCCAAAGGTATCTGTATGGAAAACAAAAAGGTTGAAGCAGTCTTAAACTGGCCCATACCAAAAAGCGTACGTCAGGTTCAATCTTTTATGGGTTTTGCGAATTTTTATCGCAAGTTTATCAAAAACTTCTCTAAGATATCTCTACCTCTCACTTCGCTGACAAAAGCAAATACATCGTTTAAGTGGACCCCACAAGCACAACAAGCTTTTGATTTACTTAAACAGATGTTCACTTCAGCTCCCATACTCCGGTTTCCTGATCCTAATTTACAGTTTGTACTGGAGGTAGACGCTTCCAACCATGCTATTGGAGCTGTTCTCTCACAGAGAGAAAGTTTGAAAAAAACCCTTCATCCTGTCGCCTTTTATTCTAGAACTCTAAACTCTGCAGAACAAAATTACCCTATTGGTGATAAAGAACTTTTAGCTATAAAACTGTCTTTAGAACATTGGCGACACCTTCTTGAAGGCACTCCAGTGCCAACACTCATTTATACGGATCACAGAAACCTCCAGTATTTGAAATCCACTAGAACACTCTCGGCCAGACAGGTTCGCTGGAATCTTTTTTTTTCACGCTTCAACTTTCTGATAACCTACCGACCAGCAACAAAAAACCAAAAGGCCGATGCCCTTTCGAGAATTGGAGGCCATCCCAGTTCTCCACCAACCCTTCGCTCAGTGATTCCATTAAACAATTTCATCTCTTTTACAACGGATATGACACCCTTACTTAAAAAGGAACAAACTTTGGATTCCACAAAACCATCACAACTCTTACAAAAGAACTCTCAAGGTCTCTATACTCATGACACAAAATTGTATGTCCCTCCTACTCTTAGACCTTCATTTCTCCGATCTATTCATGATAGCTTTTTAGCTGGTCATCCAGGTTTGCGCAAAACGCAGGAATTGGCAAATAGGACCCACTGGTGGCCAACCATCTCTGCCGATGTCAGAAATTATGTAAGCTCTTGTGCAACCTGTTCTGTTTCCAAGAGGGATAAACATTCCCCTTATGGTCTCCTTTTACCTTTACCAACTCCAAAGAAACCTTGGGCTGAAATTGCCCTAGATTTCATCGTGGATTTACCTCTATCATCAAAAAACAATACTATATTAGTGGTTGTCGATCTATTCACGAAGATGTCTCATTTTATTGCTTTCCCCAAACTTCCTACTGCTCTAGAGACAGTTCACTTGCTCATTGAACATGTTATTAAACTACATGGCTTACCCATATCTATACTCAGTGACAGAGGAACTCAATTCTCTAGTAAACTTTGGCACCAATTCTGCAAGACCTTCTCAGTTGAAAGGAAACTGACAACTGCCTATCACCCCCAATGCAATGGACAGACCGAGAGATGTAATCAATGGTTAGAACAATTCCTAAGATTATATTGTTCCAACAACCAAAATTCTTGGTCTGATTACCTCCCCTATGCAGAGTTTTGTTACAACAATACTATCCATTCCACCACTGGTATCACACCATTTTTTGCAAATTACGGCTTTCACCCAAACTTCCATTTATTTCAAAACTCTACCACATCATCTCCCACTATATATGAGTTGTCTGACAATATATCAGCTAACTTCAAAACTATTGAATCTGCTATAAACACCGCAAAAGAAGTATACAAACGGTATTATGACCGCCGTAGACGTCCTCCTCCTCAGTATAAGGAAGGTGACCTGGTTTGGCTCTCCACCAAACATTTACGTCTCAATACTCCTTCAAAAAAGATGTCTCCTCTATACATCGGTCCATACCCAGTATTACGTACCATAAATGCTAATGCCATACGTCTCAAATTACCAACTACCCTCAAAATTCATCCAACTTTCCACGTCTCGCTTATCAAGCCCTACAGAGAAGTTAGAGACCCCATTACTTTGGTAGTGCAACCACCAGTTACTATAGACCCTACTGTGGAGTATGAGGTACACTCTATTTTGGATTCACGAATTAGACGTGGTCACTTAGAATACCTCATTCATTGGAAAGGATACTCGCACGATGAGGATTCCTGGGAACCAGCTTGCAACATTTCGGCTCCACGTTTAATTACACTTTTCCATCAGCGACATCCAGATCGCCCGAAGCTTTGAGCCCCGGAGTGGCTCCTTGAAGGGGGGATTCTGTCAGGTATCACATAACCACTGTACCTTTAAGACCCAGTGCAGGCTCACTCCTTTCCCTATTTAAGGCTCCTCCTTATGATATCTCATTGCTTAGTATTGCAGTAATCTTTCCTAGATCCTCTGTGAACCTATGCCATCCTGTGAACGCTGTTCACAAACCTCTGAACTCCTGAGAAACTTAACATTGAAACTCCTATCTCTGTTGTCTTGTTTTACTTTAAGGCAACTTATCGTTTTTCCTGTGTTCTATATTTAAAGTTGAGAGGACTCTGCTTTTTCTCTCTGCCGCACTCCGGTTCCAGCTACCGCTCTCCCTGCCTGTCAGCTCACAGCAGTGTTCTACGGGAACGCGGTGACGTCATCCGCCAGCTTCACATTACCGCTGATAGCAGCAGCTCCTATTCTCTGCTCACTCCCTCAGCTTGTGGCGAGTTTTGCTTGGCGCTCCTGTTTGGTAAGCACTGCTCTAGTTTGATCCTCTGAGCTACCGCAGAACATTGTATCTTTGCCTTACTCTCCTAAAAAACAAATCTAAACTTATATGAGTGCCAATATTATTTGTTCTGATCCTCTCACTTCCATAAGTTTTTCTCACTGTGTGGCAGCCATTTTTTGTTTTCTCTTGCAAGAGTCTGAATGTTATAAACATCACACTGCATACAACTCTTATATCAGGATTGTTTTCAACTACCCCTGCTGCTTTATTTTTTCCTTCCACAGTGTCAGCCCTGACACATGTGGCAGCCATAGGGGATATGTGGGAAACTGCACCTGTATATTAATATTGTATTGTGTGATTACTGAGTAATACATTGTTGCGCAGGATCACCATGTGTATCCCATACTATTCACTAATACAATACACCCTATTTAATAGTGTCATATCCTAGCAGTTGTGGTTCTAAAGCACCTGATGTTACATTCTTATTTAAGCTCTTTAAATTTCAGTTCCCTTGACATACCCTTGACAGCTACGCTCGTGGGACAAATAAGAGAGGTATTTCAAACTGAACTGAGGTCAGCCATAGCAGAGTTGAAGACTGATATTATGAGTATTGGACAAAGAACTTCAGCAATTGAGGATAAAGTGGACGAAGTAATTGAAGATCTTACAGGGGTCCACTCTACTATGTCCGAGCATGAAAAACAGATCTCTCTGTTGGAAACTCAAATAGAAGACCTTGAGAACTGGTCTCAGAGATCTAATGTTAGGATCAGAAATCTGCCAGAGTCATTTGATAATCTTCAAGAGGTCCTACCTCAAATTTTTCGAAAAATGAATACCTGATATCGATAAAAAGTTCCTGTTGATGGACAGAGCACACAGGGCACTAAACAGACCCCAAAACCCTAATTATTCTAGGGACATAATCATCAAATTTCATTATTACTCTACTAAGGAGAAAATAGTCCAGGCCTCCAGAAAGCTTTCACAATTTGAATTTGAGGGTCATAAAATGCAGTTCTACTCTGATCTTTCTCCTACTACTTTGAAAAAACATAAGGAACATAAGCCAGTCATTGCTGCCTTGCTGAAAGCTAAGTTGAAATACAGATGGTCTTTTCCTTTCAGACTGATCTGTATTCATCACAACACTACCTACTCTTGTACCAACCTGGAGGAAGGTATAGAGATGCTGAAACATCTGCATCTGCCAATTGAGGAATCAGCCATGCCACTACCCCAAAGAACCCCTAGGAAGAAAATACAGCGGATCTGGGACAAAGATACCAGAACACAAACTCCACGGAAACGACCTCAGCTTCCTGGTATTGAAGACCCTGGTTAATTGAATTGACAGAACTCAACCTGGCATCAGTATAGCTGATCCCTTTCGGATTGGCCTGCCTGGCAGCAGGTGGAACACTGTTACTGCACCTGAACTCTAACCCTTAATGGGTCAGATAAGATATTGTATATACCCTGCATTGACATAATATCCTTACTTTAAGATTGAAGAAAGTATTGAGTGGAGGGCGGGGATGAGGGATTTAGTAGCTAAATATCTTGGGATTTATATGAGTCAGGGAAGGTGAAACTTGATATCGTGTTTAATGTGATTATGCTTTTTTTGTGTTTATCTGGGTTATAATGTCCACACATGACTTCTCCAAAAATGCGACCGAATATGATGCTACCAATCATCAGAGTAATGAGATAGGATAGGATGGCATTA
This sequence comes from Bombina bombina, assembly GCF_027579735.1. Lineage (NCBI taxonomy): Eukaryota > Metazoa > Chordata > Amphibia > Anura > Bombinatoridae > Bombina > Bombina bombina. Next base: position 806,104,304 of record NC_069499.1, read on the forward strand.
CCAAAATATTACAGTATGAACAAACTTAATGACATCTTTGAGTGTCAATACTCTTTAGTTAGGACATATAAAATTGGCCGACCTGTAGAGTTAGATAGCTTAAGTCGTCAGGAAGTATGTGTAAAGGGATTAACACAGGCTCTAAACGTTTGTTAAACAAGGTGCAATAGTTAAATAACCCAAGGGTTAGATAAGACTCTACAGAGCTGTTTAAGGGAATAGTGTATGGTTTGTTTATTATGTTGTTGTGTTCTCATTTAGGTATGAGTATTTAATACTTGAAATAGCCTAGTGTTAGGTTAAGATAAAACATTAGAGTTAGGACCATTATGGGATATTAATGATCTAGGCTGAGAAGCACTTGATTCATTGGCCCTTATCATCCATGTTTTACTTATTCATTTGTTTATATGAATGTATCCAATACAGGTTTGCGCCCCTGTTAAAAGGGAACTGTTTTAAATAATTGTTGTTTATGTATCGCTTACAGATACAATTACTCCTCTACTGTGTTTTTATTTCTAATTCTTTTCTCTCTCTGGTTCTCCTCTCCAATGGTCACTCGTGGGTCGCTCCGGCTTGTGATTCTAGATGCAACTTCAAGGGGTGTCATCCATCGTGAATCTCTTATTAACATAGTAAGCATTTGCACTCTATGATTTCTAAAGATCATACTGTCAAATAAGCATGCACATAAACTAACCAATGTCTTTTAAAATACTATCTCACAACGTGAGGGGACTACACTCACATGTAAAAAGGAAAAAAGCTATAGCAGAATACAAATTGCTAAACGCACATGTTATCATGCTACAATAAACCCATTTCACTACCACTACCACACCAAAATATTGGGATGCAGCTTTCCTAATTCAATATCATGCAGTAGGAGACCAAAAAAAAGAGGGGTTTCCATTTTGTTGCAATCCTCCCTAAATTTTCAAGAGGAAGAAGTGATTAGAGACCCAGAGGGGAGATTTATTTTTCTAATTGGAAAAATTCAGGGAAGCCCGATAGTTCTTGGAAATATATATGCCCCTAATGAGAATCAGGGTAGATTCCTTGCCAAAATTAGTAAAATTTTAACTTCTTGGAATATAATATAATCCTGGGAGGTGACTTTAATTTGACAATTAATGATCAGTTAGATAGGTCTCCAGCGCCACATAAACCTTCCTCTAAGATTCTAAGTGATTTAATACTTGACCACAATTTAATAGATATCTGGCGTATATGCAATCGCAAAGCGAAATTTTTTACCTATTATTCAGCTGTACATCAGTCCTATTCTAGGATTGACTATATCTTTATTAGCCAAATCCTATGTCCATTATTAGCAGACACAAATATATCTCAAACCTCCTGGTCTGATCACTCCATTGTAGAGATTTCCCTGCAGGATTTTTTTGACCCTTCACGACAGAGGAATTGGACACTTGACCTCCATCTGTTAAAAGATGAAGCTGTCTGCCAAAATCTAACCAAGTCTATTAAAGACTTCTGGCAAATAAACAAAGGATCCACGGATAATCCGCTATTTGCTTGGGGGGCATCCAAATCATACCTCAGAGGTATACTTATTCAAGAAAAGGCTCATATAAACAAAAAGAAAAGGGATATTCTCCAGCAAAAAAAAACTTGAGCGACTGTAGAAACTCCATATTAATAACAGAACTGAAGCTTGCTCTAGAGCAATTACAGCTAAAAAAGCAGAAATAGATACCATACTAAATGAGGAGGCATTATCATCTCTAAGAATTGTTGAGGCACACTATTTTATATATGCAAATAAGCCTGATCGTATGCTCGCTAGGAAAATTAGAAAAAAAAGAGAATCTCAGAAAATGATAGGGGTCTGGATGAATCAAAATGTGAAGATAAGCGTCCTATAAGTCTTTTGTGGACATAAAATGACCTTACTGAACAAAAAGCAGAATAGTCCTTATAGTCACCATCTTAAAAGAATTGCTTCCTTATAAGGCTTGGATTTATTCCAATTCGGAGATGATCTCCAAATAGAGCCAGAGGCCTTTAGGGGAATGAGAGGTTTTCAGTTCTCTATACAGACGAAAGGAACGAAAACAATAGAGAGCTTTAAATATACCCTTAAATTTCTTGTCTAGGGCCAAAATACTCCCTTACCCCAGTTATAGAAGAACCAAACAAATTATTTCCCTGAAAAGATAGAAATAATAAATTAGATTAGGACACTATGTCAATATTTCAAGATTTAAGCCATAAAGCTATTCAAGTCAGAATAGCTAAACATATAGATTTGACATTAAATTGAAATGACATCAAATATAGCAACATAAATAAGATTGTATGTTGAAATAAAAGAACAATGTTATATACTTCAGGATCTAATAACTGCTGTGCTAAACTGTCTAACTGGAAAGTTGAAGCAGCAGCAACCTCAGCTATAGAAAAAGCCGGACTAAGAATATAACCAGTATGAAAATATGCTCTTTTAAGGAAAGATTCAGGCTTCCTTAAAGGATCCTGAAAAGAAGTAGTATCTTCCATAGAAATAATAGTACGTTCCCAAAACTCTAAACTAGCCATAAGTAAAATATACCATATTACCGATAGCATCTGGACTAGGAAAAAAACTTCAGAAGCAACCTCAAAAGTCTTAAACACAGAATTTAAACGATTATTAGCTTAGCTATTAGGAGGACTAGACTCCTTAATACCCAAAGTAAACAATACTTCCTTAATAGAGAACATATATGTTAAATTGTAAAATAAGAAAGAAGGTTTGTCAATTTCTGTCTCTGATGCAGGATCCACTGAGTCAGAGGAACCCTCATCAGTAGAGAATACTTTAGTATACATTCGGTCAGTACAAAATTAATTAAATCTATGATAACATTGGAAAGACCTTTTACGTTTAATTGAAGACAAAATAGCAGTCTAAGGGGCCTATTTATCAAGCCGTCAACTGTGCTGCATTCGCCGGCAGCAATACGCTTGCCTGACATCGCTGCCGCGGACCTGAATACGCTCTCCATATTTAACAAAAAAGCTGTCAAAAAGCTGCGCATCAAGTATGGGGTGATGAGCAGCGGACTGTTGTTAACTAACAGTCATCTATCTCGCTGCTATTCGGCTTTTTCCCAGATTTATTTATATATTTTCACTAAACACCGACACTATACAAAACTGTTTAACCCCTATCCTGCCGCTCCCGGAGCCCGCTACAACTAAATAAAGTTATTAACTCCTAAACCGCTGCTCCCGGAGCCCACAGCCACCTACATTATACTTATTAACCCCTAATCTGCCACCCCCTACTCCACCGCCACCTACATAAAGTTATTAACCCCTATCCTGCCGCTCCCGGAGCCCACCACAAATAAATAAATGCATTAACCCCTAAACCGCCAGCCCCCCACATCGCCATAAACTAAATTAACCTATTAATCCCTAAACCTAACAACCTGCTAACTTTATATTAAATATTAACTCATCCCCATCCTATAATAAATTTAAAGTTACCTTTAGATTTAAATTAAACTATATTAAACTAATAATTAACCTATTCTAACTATTATACTACAATTACATTAAACTATATTAAATTAATAATTAATCTACCCTAACTTTTAAACTAAAATTACATTAAACTAAATTAAATGAACAATTAATCTACCATAACTGTTAAACTAAATTACATTAAACTACAAATTAAATTAACTATATTATATATTTAAACAACTAACCCTACTCAAATAATTTAAATCTACACTAAAAAATTACAAAGTTACAAAAAAACAAATGGCTAGATTACGAGATTTGCGTTAGAGGCTGTGCGGTGCTAACTAGCAGTTTATGCTCACCGCTCACTTACAGACAGCGCTGGTATTTAAGGGTTTTTACAAACCCGGCGTTAGCCGCAAAAAAGTGAGCGTAGAGCTAAATTTTGCTCCACATCTCACCTCAATACCAGCGCTGCTTACGTTAGTGATGAGCTGGTAAAACGTGCTTGTGCGTAATTTCCCCATAGGGATCAATGGGGGAGAGCCGGCTGATTAAAAACCTAACACCTGCAAAAAAGCAGCGTAAAGCTCCTAATGCAGCCCCATTGATTCCTATGGGGAAAATACATTTATGTCTACACCTAACACCCTAACATGAACCTAGAGTCTAAACACCCCTAATCTTACACTTATTATCCGATAATCTGCCGCCCCCGATATCGCCGACACCTACATTATAATTATCAACCCCTAATCTGCCGCTCTGGACACTGGCGCCACCTACATTATAATTTTGAACCCCTAATCTGCCGCCCCCAACATCGCCGACACCTACACTTTATTTATTAACCCCTACTCTGCCGCCCCCAATGTCGCAGCAGCCTACCTACATTTGTTAACCCCTAATCTGCCGCCCCCAACGGCGCGCCATTGTAATAAAGTTATTAACCCCTAAACCTAAGTCTAACCCTAACACCCCCTAACTTAAATATAATTAAAATAAATCTAAATAAAATTACTACAATTAACTAAATTATTCCTATTTAAAACTAAATACTTAACTATAAAATAATCCCAAAGATAGCTACAATATAACTAATAGTTACATTGTAGCTAGCTTAGGGTTTATTTTTATTTTACAGGCAACTTTGTATTTATTTTAACTAGGTAGAATAGTTATTAAATAGTTATTAACTATTTAATAAATACCTAGTTAAAATAAAGACAAATTTACCTGTAAAATAAAACCTAACCTAAGTTACAATTACACTTAACACTATACTACAATTAAATGAATTACCTAAATTAAATACAATTAATTACAATTAAATAAAATTATCTAAAGTACAAAAAAAACAAACACTAAATTACAGAAAATAATAAAGAAATTACAAGATTTTTAAACTAATTACACCTAATCTAATCCCCCTAGCAAAATAAAAAAAGCCCCCCCAAAATAAAAAAGCCCTACCCTACACTAAATTACAAATAGCCCTTAAAAGGGCCTTTTGCGGGGCATTGCCCCAAAGTAATCAGCTCTTTTACCTGGAAAAAAAATTTACAATTCCCCCCCCCCCCAACATTAAAACCCACCACCCACACAACCAACCCTTCTCTAAAACCCACCCAATACCCCCTTAAAAAAACCTAACACTAACCCCTTGAAGATCACCTTACCAGGAGACGTCTTCACCCAACCGGGCAGAAGTGGTCCTCCAGATGGGCAGAAGTCTTCATCCAGACGGCATCTTCTATCTTCATCCATCCGGCGCGGAGCGGGTCCATCTTCAAGACATCCGACGCAGAGCATCCTCTTCTTTCCACGGCCGACGACTGAATGAAGGTTCCTTTAAATGACGTCATCCAAGATGGCGTCCCTTCAATTCCGATTGGCTGATAGAATTGTATCAGCCAATCGGAATTGAAGGGACGCCATCTTGGATGACGTCATTTAAAGGAACCTTCATTCAGTCGTCGGCCGTGGAAAGAAGAGGATACTCCGCGTCGGATGTCTTGAAGATGGACCCATGCCGGATGGATGAAGATAGAAGATGCCGTCTGGATGAAGACTTCTGCCCGTCTGGAGGACCACTTCGCCCGGCTTGGATAAAGACTTCTCCCAGCTTCGTTGAGGACTTCGGCCCGGTTGGGTGAAGACGTCTCCCGGTAGGGTGATTTTCAGGGGGTTAGTGTTAGGTTTTTTTAAGGGGGGATTGGGTGGGTTTTAGAGTAGGGTTGGTTGTGTGGGTGGTGGGTTTTAATGTTGGGGGGGATTGTAATTTTTTTCAGGTAAAAGAGTTGATTTCTTTGGGGCAATGCCCTGCAAATGGCCCTTTTAAGGGCTATTTGTAATTTAGTGTAGGGTAGGGCTTTTTTTATTTTTGGGGGGCTTTTTTTATTTTGCTAGGGGGATTAGATTAGGTGTAATTAGTTTAAAAATCTTGTAATTTCTTTATTATTTTCTGTAATTTAGTGTTGTATTTAATTTAGGTAATTAATTTAATTTTAGTGTAGTGTTAGGTGTAATTGTAACTTAGGTTAGGTTTTATTTTACAGGTAAATTTGTCTTTATTTTAACTAGGTAGTTATTAAATAGTTAATAACTATTCAATAACTATTCTACCTAGTTAAAATAAATACAAAGTTGCCTGTAACATAAAAATAAACTCAAAGCTAGCTACAATGTAACTATTAGTTATATTGTAGCTAGCTTAGGGTTTATTTTATAGGTAAGTATTTAGTTTTAAATAGGAATAATTTAGTTAATTGTAGTAATTTTATTTAGATTTATTTTAATTATATTTAAGTTAGGGGGTGTTAGGGTTAGACAGATTTAGGGGTTAATAACTTTAATATAGTGGCGGCGACGTTGGGGGCGGCAGATTAGGGGTTAATAAATGTAGGTAGGTTGCGGCGATGTTAGGGACAGCAGATTAGGGGTTAATCATTTTTAACTAATGTTTGCGATGCGGGAGTATGGCGGTTTAGGGGTTAATATGTTTATTATAGTGGCGGCGATGTCCGATTCGGCAGATTAGGGGTTAAAATATATATTTTAGTGTTTGCGATGTGGGGGGCCTCGGTTTAGGGGTTAATGGGTAGTTTATGGGTGTTAGTCTATTTTTTAGAACTTTAGTTAAGAGTTTTATGCTACAGCGTTGTAGTGTAAAACTCTTAACTACTGACTTTTAAATGCGGTACGAGTCTTGACAGGAGAGGTTCTACTGCTCACTTTTTGTCATACTCTTAATACCGGCGATATGCAAGTCCCATTGAAAACATAGGATACACAATTGACGTAAGTGGATTTGCGGTATTTCCGAGTCTGGCCAAAAAAGTGAGCGGTACACCTGTACCTGCAAGACTCGTAATACCAGCGGGCGTTAAAAAGCAGTGTTAGGACCTCTTAACGCTGCTTTTTAATGCTGAAGAAACTGTAAAATTCTAGGAATTCTAAAAGAATGCCAGGAGAATTTATGAAAAGAAAACCATGAAATATAAGTCTTCCAAACTTGATAATAAATCTTCCTAGAAACAGATTTACGAGCCTGTAACATAGTATCAATCACTGAGAGAAACCTCTATGACTAAGCACTAAGCGTTCAATTTCCATACCTTCAAATTTAATGATTTGAGATCCTGATGGAGAAATGGTCCTTGAGACAGAAGATCTGGTCTTTAAGGAAGTGGCCAAGGTTGACAACTGGACATTCGGACAAGGTCCGCATACCAGAACCTGTGAGGCCATGCTGGTGCTACCAGAAACACAAACAAATGTTCCATGATGATCTTGGAGATCACTTTTGGAAGAACTAGAGGCGGGAAGATATAAGCAGGTTGGTAAAACCAAGGAACTGCTAACGCATCCACCGACTCCGCCTGAGGATCCCTGGACCTGGACAGTTACCTGGGAAGTTTCTTGTTCAGATGGGAAGCCATCAGATCTATTTCTGGAAGACCCCACATCTGAACAATCTGAAAAAACACATCTGGATGGAGTGACCACTCCCTCTGATGTAAAGTCTGACGGCTGAGATAATCCGCTTTCCAGTTGTCTACACCTGGAATATGTACCGCAGAAATTAGACAAGAGCTGGATTCCGCCCAAGCAAGTATCGAAGATACTTCTTTCATAGCTAGGGGACTGCGAGTCCCACCCTGATGATTGACAATACATATGCCACAGTTGTGACATTGTCTGTCTGAAAACAAATGAATGGTTCTCTCTTCAATAGAGGCCAAACCTGAAGAGCCCTGAAAATAGCACAGAGTTCTAAAATATTGATTGGTAACCTCGCCTCTTGAGATTTCCAAACCCCTTGTGTTGTCAGAGATCCCCAGACAGCACCACAACTTGAAAGACTTGCATCTGTTGTGATTACAGTCCAGGTTGGATGAACAAAGGAGGCCCCTTGAACTATACAATGGTGGTCTAACCACCAAGTCAGAGAGAGTCGAACATTGGGATTTAAGGATATTAATTGTGATATCTTTGTATAATCCCTGCACCATTAATTCAGCATAGAGGTCTCATATGAAAACGTGAAAAGGGGATCGCATCCGATGCTGCAGTCATGAGACCTAAAACATCCATGCACATAGCCACTGAAGGGAATGACTGAGACTGAAGGTTCCGAGAAGCTAAAACCAATTTTATTCGTCTCTTGTCTTTTAGAGACAGAGTCATGGACACTGAATCTATCTGGAAACCTAAAAAGGTGACCCTTGTCTGAGGAATCAAGGAACTTTTTGGTAAATTGATCCTCCAACCATGTCTTTGAAGAAACAACAACTAGGCTTTGGTTTCTTAAAAGGCTTGGATTTATTCCAACATGAAGAAGGCTTCCAATTGGAACCAGATTCCTTAAGGGAAGGATTTGGTTTCTTTTCCTTATTCTATTGAAAAGAACGAAAACGATTAGACGCTTTAGATTTACCTTTAGATCTTTTATCCTGAGGTAAAAAACTCCCTTCCCCCCAGTGACAGTTGAAATAATGGAATCCAACTGAGAACCAAAAAAATTGTTACCTTGGAAAGAGAGATAGTAATTTAAACTTAGATACCATGTCAGCATTCCAATATTTGAGCCACAAAGCTCTTCTAGCTAAAATAGCTAAAGACATAGATTTAACATCAATTTTGATGCTATCAAAAATAGCATCACAGATAAAATGATTAGCATGTTGAAGCAAGCGAACAATGCTAGAAAAATCAGAATCTGTTTCCTGTTGCGCTAAGATTTCCAACCAGAAGGTTGATGCAGCTGCAACATCAGCTATAGAAATTGCAGGCCTGAGAAGATAGCCAGAAAATAAATAAGCTTTCCTTAGATAAGATTCAAGTTTCCTATCCAAAGGATCATTAAGGGAAGTACTATCTTCCTTAGGGATAGTAGTACATTTGGCAAGAGTAGAAATAGCCCCATCAACTTTGGGGATTTTTTCCTAAAATTCCAATCGGGCTGCTAGCAAAGGATACAACTTTTTAAACCTATAAGAAGGAATAAAAGAAGTACCAGGCCTATTCCATTCCTTAAAAATCATATCAGAAATAGCATCAGGAACTTGAAAAACCTCTGGAGTAACCACAGGAGGTTTATAAACAGAATGTAAATGTTTACTAGTTTTAATATCAAGAGAACTAGTTTTCTAAATATCCAAAGTAATTAGCACTTCTTTCAACAAGGAACGAATATACTCCCTCTTAAAGAGATAAGTAGATTTGTCAGTGTCAATATCTGAGGTAGGATCTTCTAAATCAGATAGATACTCATCAGAGGAGGATAATTCAGTATGTTTTCGGTCATTTGAAAATTAATCATCTTTATGAGAATTTTTAAAATACCTTTTACGTTTATTAGAAGGCGGAATGGCAGACAAAGCCTTCTGAATCGCATCAGCAATAAAATCTTTTATATTCACAGGGATATCATGTACATTAGATGTTGAAGGAACAACAGGCATTGTACTAGTACTGATGGATACATTCTCTGCATGTAAAAGCTTATCATGACAACTGTTACATACTACAGCTGGAGCTATAATCTCCGCTAACTTACAACAGATACACTTATCTTTTGCATAACTGTTATCAGGCAGCAGGAATCCAACAGTGGTTTCTGAGACAGGATCAGATTGAGACATCTTGCAAATGTAACAGAAAAAAACAACATATAAAGCAAAATTATCAATTTCCTTATATGGCAGTTTCAGGAATGGGAAAAAAATGCAAACAGCATAGCCCTCTGAGCATAGAAAATATGCATATAGGAAGTGGGGTTTAAATACTAAAATTATTTGGCGGCAAGTATGATGCGCAACGTAAAACACATTTTTTTGGCGCTCTCAATATCCTGAATTGACGCAACTCGCGTCATGGCAGGCGCAACCTTGTGCAAGGAAACATGGCGTCAACTAAGACGCCGTAAATGACTAATTTGCGTCACCGAACGTACCTTTGCGCCAAAAAAATTCTGAATGACGCAATAAATATCAGCACCTTGCGAGCCTAAATTTTGCCCGCGAAAATAATTGTAAACAGTCAATTTTGAAGAAAAGACTATACCCAAGGTAAGAAAAAATAAGTTTCTAAATATGTTTTTCCCAATTTTTAAACTGTTAGTCTGCAAAAGGAAATATACATAAACCTGACTCATGGCAAATATAAGTACAATACATATATTTAGAACTTTACATTAATACATAAAGTGCCAAACCATAGCTGAGAGTGTCTTTAAGAAATAAAAACATACTTACCGAAAGACACCCATCCACATATAGCAGATAGCCAAACCAGTACCGAAACAGTTATCAGTAGAGGTAATGGAATATGAGAGTATATTGTCGATCTGAAAAGGGAGGTAGGAGATGAATCTCTACGACCGATAACAGAGAACCTATGAAAAGATTTCCCACGAGGAAAACCATAGAATTCAATAGGTGATACTCCCTTCACATCCCTCTGACATTCACTGTACTCTGAGAGGAATCAGGCTTCAAAATGCTGAGAAGCGCATATCACAGAAGAAAATCAAGCACAAACTTACTTCACCACCTCCATAGGAGGCAATGTTTGTAAAACTGAATTGTGGGTGTGGTGAGGGGTGTATTTATAGGAATTTTGAGGTTTGAGAAACTTTGCTCCTCCTGGTAGGATTGTATATCCCATACGTCACTAGCTCAAGGACTCTTGCCAATTACATGAAAGAAAAGTTTTGGCGCCAAAGCTAAAAAAAAATAAAAAATTAAATGACGCAACTTGCGTCATAACAGGCGCGACGTTGTGCAAAACATTTTCACGCCAAAAATTACGCAACAAAAAGTAGCAATTTGCATCATTGCGAGCCTAGTTAGCCCACAATTTTTTTTAAAAACAGACTCCAAGTTATAACTAACTGGAACCCTAGGTGATAAAAAAAATACCTAAAATCTCCCATGAACATAATTTTCATGCTGAAACTGTTACACTGCAAAGGGAAATACACAGACCTGACTCATGGCAAATATATGCAATATACATTAAAAACTTTATAATATAAAGTGCCAAACATAGCTGAGTGTCCTAAAAAATAATATATACTTACCAGAAGACACCCATCCACATATATCAGACAGCCAAACCAGCATGGAAACATATCAGCAGAGGTAATGGTAGGAGTATAATCTCGATCTGTAAAGGGAGGCAGCAGATGAATCCCTGCGACCGATTTACAGAGAGCCTTAGATAGATTTCCCATAGGCAAAAACATGGTGTCATCAGGCAATACTCTCTTCACATCCCTTAAACAAACACTGTACTTTGAGAGAAATTTGGGCTTCAAAATGCTTAGAAGAAAATCAAGCACATCTTGCTTCACCACCTTCACAGGAGGCAAAGTTTGTAAAACTGAGGTATGAGTGAGGTGGGAGGTGTATTTATAGGCATTTGAGGTTTGGGAAACTTTGCCCCCTCCTGATAGGAATGTATATCCCATACGTCACTAGCTCATGGACTCTTGCCACTTACATGAAAAATTAAGGGCGACGCGGGTTTCAGCAGTTACACAGAAGCTTGCGCCGCATATGTAATCTTGCCCCAAGAGAGGTGGCTGGTTTTCCCTCTAGATCTTTATTATAAACACTTTCTGATGCCTCACTGTTCTACTTATGTCAGTGACGTACAGTCATAGGAGGCAGGGGAAGCAGCGCCTCCCCTGTCCTATGTGTGTAATTACACTTTATTAATAATAAAAATAAAAATTTTTTTTTTTAAATTTATAATATATATATATATATATATATATATATATATTTGTATACTAATGTACCCCCCAGCCCTCTGCCACCATGCAAAAAATATACTTAGATTAGTAGCCAATTATACCATCTATCAAGATTCCATATTGTGCAAAGGAGAGGCTGTGAGCCGTTCCGCTGCCCCTCCTTTGCACAATATGGATGTGTTAGAGGAGCATTGCTAAAGCCTGCCACCCAGTGGTGCTTAACTCGCAGGCCATACAGCTCAATAGAGGCTATGTCTATTGGTAGCCTCTGCCAGAGCCCAGCCAATCAGCACCCGGCTCTCTCTTTCATCATGATCATAGTAGGCAGAGAAGAGAGAGCCGAGAGGCGCGAAGTTCAGTAAGTCAGTGAGATTGTTTATGTAGTACTGTGCAGTAGAAGGACCTGCCCTGATGTCATCATGTCCCCCACCACTCCAGCAGTGAGTGAGCACATGTGTAAAATGTAATGCAGAGAAGGTGGTTGTGACTGTACTGGGGCTGTCTGTTTCACATCCTGAGGTACGTGTTGCAAGCGATATTATTACTGAGACTGAGTGTGGTGTGTGTCTTCTGCAGACTGCTGCTGCCTGCCGCTTCAAGTTCTCACTCATTTTCTTCCATAGCACCTGCACTATTACTTACTACTTGGGAATGATCCCTATTGGAATGCAGCTGCCAGCTTATGTGGTGTCTGTGTGTCTATCAGGGAGTGAGAAACGGCAGGCAGCAGCAGCTTGCAAACACACAAACCATGCTAATGAAAAGCTGAATAGGGATTGTTCCAAGTAGGAAGTAAGTAAGCAGGGAATGAACACTAATTAGTACTAGTGTTTAGATCACATGCCTGCATTGTGCCTGAGTGCTGCATGGAGGACAGCAGTAAGGTTGGTAAAAAATGATTAGCTAACCTATTTGATTTTCTGGGGAGCTTAAATTTTGACTTTTAGACCCCTCAACAGCTCAACTTAAAAATGTGGTCCTGAATTCCAAAGCATTTGACGCCATGTGCTTCTGCTGCTCACAGACCATTTTGTGTATTAGTACAGTGCTGGCTGTGACCAGAAATACAGAGGAAAATGTTTAGGAATTCAGAACCACTTCAGCTCAGTGCTATAAATTCCTCCAGACACTGAAGAGATGCTGCCGGTAACGAGTGGGACAGGTGGGGGAGGGGTGGGACAATTGCTGTTAGTTTGCTACGTGAGAGGAGAGAGCCAGCCTTGTAAATATTAGCTTGTGTTTGTCAGCTAAGAGATTAGAGAAGTTAAGGGATGTCTGCCTGACCTGTTACTGCTGCTTCTTGTGACTCTTGGACTGTAATATACACAGGGCAGTGTGATTTAAAGGGGCAACAACTGACTGGACACTGGATAGCCTAGAGTGGTTTATAAAGACCCCATAGGCACAGCATTATGCTTTTTCATTTTCACAAGTTTGATGCACACAAGTCTCCTGTATGCAGAATTGTAAAATAATAATTTAAATGTATGAATTGTGTGTATGTGTGTGTATATATGTTTGTGTGTATATATGTATGTGTGTGTGTATATGTATTTGTGTGTATATATATATATATACATACATACACACACACACACACACATACATATATATATATATATATATATATATATATATATATATATATATATATATACTGCTCAAAAAAATAAAGGGAACACTAAAATAACACATCCTAGATCTGAATGAATAAAATATTCTAATTAAATACTTTGTTCTTTACATAGTTGAATGTGCTGACAACAAAATCACACAAAAATTAAAAAATGGAAATCAAAATTTTCAACCCATGGAGGTCTGGATTTGGAGTCACACTCAAAATTAAAGTGGAAAAACACACTACAGGCAGATCCAACTTTGATGTAATGTCCTTAAAACAAGTCAAAATGAGGCTCAGTAGTGTGTGTGGCCTCCACGTGCCTGTATGACCTCCCTACAACGCCTGTGCATGCTCCTGATGAGGTGGCGGATGGTCTCCTGAGGGATCTCCTCCCAGACCTGGACTAAAGCATCCACCAACTCCTGGACAGTCTGTGGTGCAAAGTGAAGTTGGTGGATGGAGCGAGACATGATGTCCCAGATGTGCTCAATTGGATTCAGGTCTGGGGAACGGGAGGGCCAGTCCATAGCATCAATGCCTTCATCTTGCAGGAACTGCTGACACACTCCAGACACATGAGGTCTAGCATTGTCTTGCATTAGGAGGAACCCAGGGCCAACCGCAACAGCATATGGTCTCACAAGGGGTCTGAGGATCTCATCTTGATACCTAATGGCAGTCAGGCTACCTCTGGCGAGCACATGGAGGGCTGTTCGGCCCCTCAAAGAAATGCCACCCCACACCATTACTGACCCACTGCCAAACTGGCCATGCTGGAGGATGTTGCAGGCAGCAGAACGTTCTCCACGGCGTCTCCAGACTGTCACGTCTGTCAAATGTGCTCAGTGTGCCCCTGCTTTCATCTGTGAAGAGCACAGGGCGCCAGTGGCGAATTTGCCAATCTTGGTGTTCTCTGGCAAATGTCAAACGTCCTGCACGGTGTTGGACTGTAAGCACAACCCCCACCTGTTGACGTTGGGTCCTCATACCACCCTCATGGAGTCTGTTTCTGACCGTTTGAGCAGACACATGCACATTTGTGGCCTGCTGGAGGTCATTTTGCAGGGCTCTGGCAGTGCTCCTCCTGTTCCTCCTTGCACAAAGGCGGAGGTAGCGGTCCTGCTGCTGGGTTGTTGCCCTCCTCCACGTCTCCTGATGTACTGGCCTGTCTCCTGGTAGCGCCTCCATGCTCTGGACACTACGCTGACAGACACAGCAATCCTTCTTGCCACAGCTCGCACTGATGTGCCATCCTGGATGAGCTGCACTACCTGAGCCACTTGTGTGGGTTGTAGACTCCGTCTCATGCTACCACTAGAGTGCAAGCACCACCAGCATTCAAAAGTGACCATAACATCAACCAGAAAGCATAGGAACTGAGAAGTGGTCTGTGGTCACCACCTGCAGAACCACTCCTTTATTGGGGGTGTCTTGCTAATTGCCTATAATTTCCACCTGTTGTCTATCCCATTTGCACAACAGCATGTGAAATTGATTGTCACTCAGTGTTGCTTCCTAAGTGGACAGTTTGATTTCACAGAAGTGTGATTGACTTGGAGATACATTGTGTTGTTTAAGTGTTCCCTTTATTTTTTTGAGCAGTGTATATATATATATATATATATATATTTGTGTGTGTGTGTAGACACTCACAAAAATAGAGTTTTGGGATGCATGGCTGCTAAATTCTGAACCACTACATCATAAAGAAAAAATAAATAAATTAGGTGTCTCGCAACTTTAATAGTTTTAAAGAAACTGGTCATCACTTTAATATACAAATAAATGACTGATAAATAAATCAATACAATAAATATTAAAATAAATCATATAAGCTTGTAGTAAATCACATTAAAGTATTGATAACTGAGTAAGTTTATTATTTCCCTAATGAAATCTGCACTCTGCTTCTTTTAAAACATTCTGCTGAAGAGCTATTTATATTGCTGAATAATAATACACAGCATTTCAGGGGTCAAATCCACTGTATGTTTCAGCAATAAGATAAATTAACTAGGAGTTCAAAGCTAGCCATCATTGGAGGACAAGTAGTAAATATGAAAAGTGGGCACTTTATCAGCAGAAACAATAGCTATGTTGCATATTTGTTTTCTATTTAGTGGAAAGGTGCTTGCGTGTAATATCTTTGCTATAGTGTGAGGGTAAAACTATAATATAATACTGCTGTGGCTAGAATGCCATGGGCAGATAGATGTTTCAGTTTTACAAAGATCCCTCCTGCTATAAGTGGGCATCTATTTGGGTATCTGTTCTGATTTCACTTCAGCCACACTCCATTAAACCACACACAAATTTTAACATGTGCCCACGCATGGTAGCAACCTTCACCGGCATATCAGTCTGCACAGTCTTTGTGTCTGTGTTAGTTTGTGTTAGAGTCTGTGTATATGCAAGTGTTAGTGTGGATCTGAGGGCGTTCACTTGTCATTCAAAGGTTAGTGGTGCCTAGATACACAAATACACATAGATGCACAAACACACACACAAACACTTGCACATACACTTATAGACACAAACACAAACATGCACATACTCATAGACACAAACACACACGCACATACACTCATAGACGCAAACACACACACACACACATATACTCATAGACACACAAACACACACACTGACATAAAAAAAATTCTTTACTTATGTTTTGTATCTTAACCAGAATTATAGCAAAAACATTATTCATTATTATTATTCATAGCGTGCAGAGCATCTCACTGTAATCAACTTGCAGATTATCTCTCCATGCCAAATCCAAACATCTGCACCTTATGAGAATCAATCCAGATCCAAAACTCTGAATAGCTGCAGTAAAAAGGATGTTAATTTGTTTTACAACATTATAGGAACATTAAACACAACATTTTTCTTTCATGTTTCAGATAAAACATACAATATTAAAAAACTTTACATTTTACTTTTGTTATCTAATTTTCTTTTTTATTTTGGTGTCATTTGAAAAGCATGCCTAGGCTAGGTAGGCTTAGGAGTAGCAATATATTACATGGAGCAGCTGGTGATTGGTGGCTGCACATTTATGCCTCTTGTCATTGGCTCATTTAATGTCTTCAGTTAGCACCTAGTAATGCATTGCTGCATATCTTTCAACAAAGGACACCAATATAATGAAGCATATTTAATAATCGCAGTAAATTGGACCTGCAACCTGCCAATTTAATCATAAATTTAAGCTGCCTCTGTTGGGTTCATATATATGTTTCTCGGGCGTATCATAGCAACTGCCTCACCAGCCTCTGACCTCACCGCACGTCATTTTGTGTCCTTGTCTTACTCTGCAGATGCACCGATTTGTTAGGCCACATTATCTCCACCAGTAACAAAAAATATGCACATGTGACTAGCATGAGTAATAGGCAGACTGAACTCAAAACACTTTCATAATCTGATAACAGTACTTCCTCATACAGTTATAATAATAATAATGTTTACCAATCTAATACATCTAACACTTCCACAATGTGTGAATTCTTTACTTATTTGTGTTTTCTTCCTGATGAAGAGAGATATATGTGTTAAATAAACACAGGACACACAGCTGCTGTTTCTCTGTCACAGTCTGTGTGTTGTCTGAGTAGCAGCTTCTCCCCCTACAGGTGAACCCTTCCCAGGATAAAGCAATCAATTACTACAGGTAGGAATAATCAAACAAATGTTGACACAGCAGAAAGAGTGCTACATTACCTGTTGTGTTTGTCTTCTACTCTCTTATTATTTAATTCACACTGGCATAAAAAAGACTACTGGGCAGATAATTGAAGTGATGAGTGAACTTCCTTGCAGGCCTGATAGATAAGAACAAAGGAACTAATTTTTTTGCTGAACCATGTGTAATACTTTATTTTAAATATTTTGTATGCCTTTTGTTATACTTTTTTCTAGCCCTAACTCTTTACTTCAGATCTCAAGTTGTGCTAATTTATTTACAACTTATGAGCGAAGTTTATCCAGACTGTGCTAAACATTTTTTGGCAACTCTATTTTAACATGGACTTGTCATACTAGACTGGGGGTTATTAGCGCTGGCATGTGATATTGATATCTGAGCCTCAATAAGATGTTAAAATCGGTGTTATTTTAGAATACATAAATGTGTCAGCTGTATGGCGAAGGATGATAACTGGTGTAAATATGGTCTACAGAGAATACAATAATTAGATATGGAGATTTGCAAGGAGCTGAACATGCTTAGGTGATTATGTGTGTGACCAGATAACCAGGATGAATGTAACAATGATTTTCAATATTTTTTTCTGCTATACATGAGCTAAAAAGAAGTACAATAACAAATATAAGAAAACACAAAAAAGATACTCAAACACATGTTGAATATATAAAAACAATTTATTTTTTAAAAATGTCCCTTTAAGGTCATTAGGTTCAAAAGCTTCATTGAGCGCTGAAGTTACCACTGGATAGGAATGAAAAGTCTGAGAGAGGATGGCAGCGGAGTGTAAAAATGACAGGGGCTTCTCCTCCCTTTCATTGGTCAGCTGTTTAGATGATAGCTACAAAAAAAGCATAGATTCAGTTATTTCAGCATCTTAGTCTCACATCGCCAATCTGCTATATGAATAAAAACACAGAATATCTGTTCTGTAGCATGAGAATAATATCACATTATTAACTCTGTGAAAACAGCGTAAGAGCCATTCTTTTCTACACCTCCTACACACACTTTTATATTATATTTTTAGATTTTCCAGTAAAATCTGCAACTGGAAATACAGGTATACCCCGCTCATACAGCGTGTTAGGGACCGGAGCCCCGCTGTAAAGTGAAAACCGCCTTAAAGGCAAACAAGGCAGTTATAGCTTTCTTTTCAGTGTTTAAAATCTTGAAAACATGTTTGAACTAACATATATTAGGGGTGCAAAAGTGCTACGTTTAGTTTAACACTAGCACAGCAAGTATTCAATTAGTATTCAATAAATACTGTACCTGTAAAATAGTGACAATTACTGTAGTAAAATTTGCCAGGCTAGCACTGAGACAAAGATTGCACTGCAATGCTGTTAACAGAGTGAACTAAGCATAACAAAATAGTGCCATTCACTTTTCTCGCAATCTCACGATGATTACAGCACTGTTTAAAAATCCTTGGAGGTTGAACTTCAGCTCCACAAAGTGTTGTATTAGCGAATCGCTGTAAAGTGAAGCGCTGTAAAGTGAGGTATACCTGTATAACAAGGTCACACTGTCCTGCACATCATGCAGAGGACTGCCTATGGGTAAAAGCTAAACAGCCAATCAAATTTCTTCATTACATGCAATTCTGATTTCAGAGAGGGGGGATTAACATGATTAACCAATTAGAAGAGTGGGCGGACTTCATTTGGCAGTTATTATTTTGGAGCATAAAATTCAGATAAAATAGTAATGTTGGTATTTAAAATAAAAAGACACTTGTTGTACTACTGGTTTGTAAATGAAAACTGAGGTATTATTAGACCTGGGAATAACAAAAGATAGCAACAGGGCCTGTTGTATGTAGAAAACGTGTAGAGACATAAATAACAAGAACATACTGGCTCTGTTTGACTAATTAACAAGTAGTGGGACTGGTCAATAATCTACTCACTGCTTGTGGTAAGAATGGGGGCCGTAGTTGGCGGCGTTCCAGCTGTTCCCAGTTAATGACTTTATAAAATAGATGTTTTTTTATATTTTCTGCTGCTTTTATACGTCGCTCTGGTTCTTTCTTAAGGAGCTGAAACGAGAGGAAAAGGAGTCGTGTTAAACTTTTGTCATTTTTGTGACTTTTATTAATAAACAACTTCAGGTGATCTCTGTTACTCTCTCTGCTCTGACTAACCCCTTACATTGCTCTTTCGCATACAGAATCATTAAGACAACGTAGTCACACGTATGTCATAATCAACACTTCAATTTACAATGATGTTGTCAGCAGCACAATTACATAAATGCAACAGAGCGTAACAATCACGTATGTGACAATCCCAGCAACACGTAACTGTTGTATGAAGTGGACCCAAGTTACCAACACCCCCAGAGCAGAAGAACCCAAGAGGGCTCTTATTATACATATAAATTGCATCATTTTCTTACATCACACCAAACACACCAAGCTTATGGAACTAAACATTTATGTTTTGCTAAACAAATTCTGCTTTCCAGTGAACATGAGACTCTTCTTATTATCAGTCATTTATCCAGTCCCATTTCATATAAAATATGATCTTGTAGCCTTGTATTTAGGGCTTATGCAGATGTTTAATTTTTATCATCATTGTTACGATTAGCGCTTGATCATGATAAGATCTGTTGCATATTGACTGCAAATATCTCCTTTGTTATAAATTAGTTATGAAAAAGACTAGGCCGCTGCAGAGCATGACGCTGAGAGGAGAGTCCGATGCTGCCCAGCTGATAGGGCAAGTTCACACAGCCCCGTGAGGTGAAATTCCAGCGAGGCTAAGCGTAAGCCGCAGAAATCAATAGAAAGAAAAAAATGCAGCACTCGTGGGACACGCGGTAAAAATCCAAATTTTATTCCATAATGTTAAAAGCACAGGTTAGGATCAGGGAATTAACTCCTTACGCGTTTCGTGCTCCAACTGAGCACTTAGTCATAGGGATGTCTGCTAAGACCGGACATGGCCTATTTAAAGGCACAGTGTCCAATCATGCAGTCTGTAAAGAAAGTTTTAAAAAAACAACAATATAAAAACATGTTAGCCTAGAACATGATCATCTAACAATACTTATAAAAGAGTTTGCTAAGCATCAAAATTAATATTCTATTGTCATATTGTAACCATATACAGTCCGTTGCCACATCATAAACATATGAAACAACAGACATGACCAAAACAACAACAGGAAATAACACAGATCTGATTGTAAAGCCTTATATATGGATATTAAATATTACCCAATACCTAGAACTAACCTAGTACGTTTGCACAGTGTAACTACTGAAACTACCACCATTATATTAAATAAATTCAAAACATCATACAGTGTGTTACATAACGCTGAACATAGTCAGTGATATAAAATTAAGGTATATATCTTTGGATAATAAGTTAATCCATAATAATATTGCATATTACTATCAAAATAGAAAGAAATGTGGAGAAATAGTGTTCAATCAATCTATGAATAAACTCATATCCCACTCCTTGTTTAGACCATCAGGGGTGACAGTTCTTAATTTATATATCCAGAACATTTCTTGTTTAAGTAACATTTTATTTCTGTCACCCCCTCTAGTGGGTAGATAAATTTCTAGAAGATATACAACATAGTGACTCCTGCAATTTGCATAAAAACCAACATTGAAATTCTCCTGGGTAACGGTGCTTGAAAAAGTTTCACCTCTACCTATGATGTCACAAGTAGAACATGGACCAGTACCACATTTAAAAGTACCTTTCTTATGTAACCATGTATCTGTTCTTTGTTTTTTGGAGCACACTAAACTGGGTGATAACTTATTTGCTAAGGTGGGCGCCTTTCTAGGGACAAACTTACACCTGTCTACAATCTCACATAGTATCTCATCCTGCTGTAGAATGTGTAGGTTTTTCTTTAGGATACCACAAACCTGATTGTACTGATTGGAAAATTCTGTTGAGAATACGACAGAAGAGTCTGAAAAATCCCTATTTTCCTTCTTGGGTTTCATCAGTAGGCCCTGTTGTGTGTTATTTAGATTTAGACACCAATTTTTCACAAGAAACTAAGATACTAATTTGTGAAATCATTGAATTTCTCTTGCAACACAATTTTTGCATGTTTGATAGTGAATTCTATCTACAAATTTGCGGTACCGCAATGGGTGCAAAATTTGCGCCCTCTTTCGCCAACCTGTATGTAGGTTGGTGGGAGAATAATGTTATTTTCAGCGAGGCAAATCCATATATGGAGTCCACTATCACATATATGCGATATATAGATGATTTGCTATTCATAGTTGATGATTCTGTAAACGAGATGGAATTTGTAGAATTTTTGAACAATAACAATTTAAATTTAAAGTTCATTGGTGAAAGCAATTGTAACACTGTTAATTTTCTTGACCTTACGTTAACAGGCATGATTGACACAGGCAGCATAGTGACAGACACATTTCGAAAGCCGACTGCAGGTAACTCCATCTTGCATGCAAGATCCTGCCACCCACCACATTTAATTAGGTCCATACCTAAGGTCCAGTTTCTGAGAATTAGAAGAAACACAAATTCAGATGACCTTTTAAAAAACAGGCAGCAGCGCTTAAAGGTAGGCTCACTGAAAGAGGGTACAACAGGAAGCTTCTGGATAATAGCATCCAACAGGTTAGTGCTAACACACAACAGGGCCTACTGATGAAACCCAAGAAGGAAAATAGGGATTTTTCAGACTCTTCTGTCGTATTCTCAACAGAATTTTCCAATCAGTACAATCAGGTTTGTGGTATCCTAAAGAAAAACCTACACATTCTACAGCAGGATGAGATACTATGTGAGATTGTAGACAGGTGTAAGTTTGTCCCTAGAAAGGCGCCCACCTTGTGCCATATGCAATATACAGGTCAGACTAGTAGGGAATTAAGATCTCGCATGAGAGAACATATCTATGATACAAAAACATATAATAAAAGTTCAGCAATTGCACGACACCACTTTAGCATGCATATGACCAACAAATTCAATATGACGGTCAAAGTTATTGACAAAGTTTATCTACCCACTAGAGGGGGTGACAGAAATAAAATGTTACTTAAACAAGAAATGTTCTGGATATATAAATTAAGAACTGTCACCCCTGATGGTCTAAACAAGGAGTGGGATATGAGTTTATTCATAGATTGATTGAACACTATTTCTCCACATTTCTTTCTATTTTGATAGTAATATGCAATATTATTATGGATTAACTTATTATCCAAAGATATATACCTTCATTTTATATCACTGACTATGTTCAGCGTTATGTAACACACTGTATGATGTTTTGAATTTATTTAATATAATGGTGGTAGTTTCAGTAGTTACACTGTGCAAACGTACTAGGTTAGTTCTAGGTATTGGGTAATATTTAATATCCATATATAAGGCTTTACAATCAGATCTGTGTTATTTCCTGTTGTTGTTTTGGTCATGTCTGTTGTTTCATATATTTATGATGTGGCAACGGGCTGTATATGGTTACAATATGACAATAGGATATTAAATTTGATGTTTAGCAAACTCTTGTATAAGTATTGTTAGATGATCATGTTCTAGGCTAATATGTTTTTATATTGTTGTTTTTTTTAAAACTTTCTTGACAGACTGCATGATTGGACACTGTGCCTTTAAATAGGCCATGTCCGGTCTTAGCAGACATCCCTATGACTAAGTGCTCAGTTGGAGCACGAAACGCATAAGGGGTTAATTCCCTGATCCTAACCTGTGCTTTTAACATTATGGAATAAAATATAAATTAGTTATATTTTCACAAAACACACACGTTGTTTTAATGTTTGGCCATAACTAACTGATCTGTATCATTAATCCAAGATATATCATTCCCTAAAATGTTTTGCAAATAACATCTTTAAAAGTTCTGCATCATAGAATTATTAATATTTTCTTCCTAGTGCACGTGTATTGACTCACTTTATACAACAGTTGCTGGGCACGTTCACAGAGCCAGCTGGGAAATCTTGGTCGCTCCTTTAGGACGGCACAATATAAATCATTTTTGGATTGGCCGCTATAAAAAGGAGATTTCCCAGTCGCCATTTGGCAGAGTATAACAGCAAAAGCCCACCAATCAACTGCTGCGTCATAGTCTTTCCTTAATATTATCTGGAAAAATAGAGTGAATTAAACTGATATTGTTTTAATTGTTCAAATAATAATTATATGTTAAGTCATCCAAACTCCACATATTACCTCTAAAGCTTCCCATACCCGATTTCTAGAAATATGTTATATAATTTAACTCCAAACCCAGGAATTGTCATGAGTAGGTAGCAGTTGAGACACTATCGTAAATTACGCAATTCATTATTTTTTGTTGTCTCAAAATAATAATACAAGTAATGCAAATTTAGGCGATTAACTTTTTTGTCTCACTATAATAATTTAAGTACTGCTATACAGAAAATGATACATTGCATTTGTACTACATTTTGAAAATCTGAGTAATATATTTTAAATGCATTAAAAATTTATAATTTTCTATGACATTTTAAACTCCAAATAAAACTGAATTCGAAGCATTTTATTTGGCGTACGTGTGAATATAGTATAATGTGGCCCCCCGGCCATTCTTGATATTAGTAACCTGACCTCTGTATAAAAAGGTTTTTATTACCATCATCAAAATGGTTACAAAACCCCAAAATAGAGGAAGTTGGAGAAACACAGATGGGTAAAACCACAAATAGAGAGAGAAATTTGAGAACATTCAGGAGTGTAGGAAAACATACACAGAAAAGGAAGAAACAAAGGGTTAAAGCTGTAGAGCTAAAACGAATAATGACAAAGAAAAGCAAATGTAAAATTAAACATAGTTATTATCACTATGTTTCTCACCTCTGGTGCCATGTAGAAAGGGGTTCGAGCTCGGCCACTGATTTTCTTGTCCCCAAAAATGTTTACAGCAGCCAGCCCAAAATCTGCTATTTTTAGATGACCCTCGTTGTCAAAAATCAGATTGTCTGGTTTGAGATCCCTGCAGAATATAGAGTTAGATAGCATAAATCATTAAACAGCATAAACTGAGATAAATCATTCTCAAATAAATCAGAGAATATTTAAAATGTTGTTAAATAAATATAAATATCAACACACACCACATGGTATGGAAATACATACAAACCAATGTGGCTAAATACAAATGTGTTAAGAGAAACTAGGAAAATTATATAGGACATTTCAAAGAAAATAGTACGGACTCATTTAAAAAAAAAAAAAAATGCAACAAAGCATGTAAAAGAGCAATTAGATTAGCCAACATTGCAAATGCAAGATTAATTGCAAAGTATTATATGACAAACCTTAAAAGGTTTTTTAAGTACATAAATGACAAAAACTCTAAGAGGACAATATAGGTACAATAAAATGTAAGAAGGGTAGCATGATTAACAGTGACCAGGGGAAGAATGAGGTACTAAACCATTTTGTTCTTCAGTATACACAAGAGAGGAACCAATGGGGAAATCATTGTCACAAACTAGAACATATAAGCCCATACCAATAACAGAGTTATCTCTAGATGGTATCAGGGGAAATAAACTGGTTAATATCATGGTAATTAAAATTCCAAGTTCAGATGGAATACACCCATTGGTTCTAAGGGAATTCAGCACTGCTATAGCCAAGACTCATTATCCTCAGTCATAGTACCCCAGGGCAGGCATAAAGCTGATGTGGTGCCACTTTTTAGAATTGGAAGCAGGGCTGATCAAGGAAGCTATAGACCAGTAAGCCTGACTGTAGTGGGGACAATATTGGAAGGGAGTATAGAGGATTATATTCAAGAGTATATTTGAGAAAACAAGTTAATGAGCATGGTTTTATGAGTAATAGATTATGTCAGACTAAACTTATTCGATTCTATGAGGAGGTAAGCAGAAACATAGATAAAGGTTAATAAATTTATGTGATTTACTTGGATTTTACAAAGGTTTTTGATACAGTACCTCATTGTACAATATTAAGTTTCTGGAAAGAGCTGAACATGTTAACTCATGGATAAATGACTGGATTAAAGACAAGGAGCAATGTGTTATAGTAAATAGATCATGCTCAGATTGAACAAAACTAGTTAGCAGGGTCCTCTAAGGATTATTACTGAACCCTGTTCTTTTTCATATTTTTATAAATGACTTGGAGTAAGGATTAAATAGCAACATCTCTATTTTTGAGGATAATACAATGTTGTGTAAGGTAATTTAGTGCAGAATGTAATTGCTTTGAAAAGAGGTTTACAAAAATTGGATGAATGGGCTGGTAAATGGAAAATTATATTTGATAATGGTAAATGTAAGGTTCTAAATTTTGAAAGTAGAAATATGCAGGCTTCCTATTATTTATATTGGACAAAACAGCAAAATAGAGGAGGAAAAAGGATTAAGGTGTACTTTTAGATAACAGTACTAGCATGTATGAAAAGAGGTATAGGGCTCCATTTATTAAGCAGCGGATGTATGGCCACTGCTTCTTAACCTGTCCACCAGATGAAATCATCCCGATCCGATAGGGATGATTGACAACCCCTGCTAGTAGTCAATAATAAATGCGCATGCTGTCTGCATTTAGCAAGCGTTGTCTAGCAGACATGAATTATGTCCGCTCGACACTTGATAAATCAATCCCATTGATGCAAGGTGAGAAAGCATAATTCTGTCGCTAAATAAACCCATGGTAAGATCTTATGAGTCTTGTGTGCTTTTCTGGGAACCAATTTTAAAAAAGGACATTGCAGAATTAGAAAAAGTTCAGAGGAGGAACACAAAACTTAAAAGGGCAATGGAGGTTTTAAACTATGATGAGAGGTTAGCTAAATTGGGTTTGTTTGCTTTAGAAAAAAAATGCATTTGATAGGTGATATGATTCCTTTATGCAAATATATTCAACACCTATATACAGAGATTGTAAAACCACTGTTTATTCCAAGGCAATTGTTTGTGACAAGGGTCACACTATAAGGCTAGAGGAAAGAAGATTTCATCTTCAGCAACGTAATGTGTTTTGTTTTCACTATAAGAGCAATCAAATTGTGGAACTCCTTGCCTAAGGAGGTAAATAATGCCAATACCTTAGATACATTTAAAAATGGCTTAGATACATTTCTGGACATAATCAGAATTTAGAGAGATGATTGCTTGTGTTAAATGGGTAAGCTTTCTAATTGTTTAATGTAAGTTTAGTTGGTAGGTTCTTTAAATCAGGTACAACCTGTATAGATTGAAATTGATGGACTTGTGCCTTCTTTCAACCTCATCTACTATGTTACTGTATTACTATGAAAGGGAACTTTTAACAATAGAACTAAGATGATGTACAAATAGTTTAGTTTACGTACCGATGGACAATTCCCCTTGCATGGAGAAATTGGATCCCACATATTATTTCAGCTGAATAAAATCTGTGCAAGAGGAGAAACAAATTGATTAATATTATACAACTGCTTCCACCGTTCTGTAACAAAGGTAAAGATAACTTCCAGCAATGTACAGTAAGTACTTGTGTAGCACATGAGGCACTCACTGGGCCTCTAGGAGTTAATATATCTGTAATTGTTATGGAAATTGTCTCACCAGTAAATAAAAATTTAACTTTCCCTTCCCAACTAATGAATGGAACCCACACTATTAAAGTTGGTGAATGGTCTGGAAAGATTATATCAGAGACGTTTGACAAGAAAATAAAACATGAAATGAATTTGCCTTGCGGGACGGCAGTGCCATCTTTTAGCACAATAGTAATGTTCACTCATTGTTACATCAGTCTTTGTCATTCATATTCCTTATTCTTTCTAAATTCTCTCCCTTTCCGAGCCATTTGCCCCTTTTCTCTTACCACCCTCTAACCCAGTGGTCTCCAGTGATGTTTGCTGGTAGGTTATTTTGTCAATATTAGTGCATTAGCTGTTACATTACTCCACTGGTGGCACAACGGATACTACTAAGGTGTGAGTGAACATCTTTTATTTAAATAGTAGAACAAATATCCTATAGAATATATGTTATAACTTACATTTCTAATGTTAACAGTTGGGTATTAAAGGCAACATTTGTTTATCCAGATAGTACATTGTAATACTGATTATACTGATGTTTAGAAGAAATAACACTAGCATTCACATGCAGAAAAAAAGCCAGATGTCCAGAATGCATTCAGTATTAGTTTATGTAATAGGATGTACAATATTTTGAACATGATCTAATGTACAAATAACAAATAAGCAGTTAAAAACATTACTGGCATCCTTTTTCCATCTTCTCGTGATCCCCAGTGTCTGGTTACTTATTTATGATGGCAAACAGTTAAGAGCCCCCTTAGGTAATGAAGTATCTAATTATTATCTTGTTCACTGTTATAAAAGTAGGTATTCCAAAACCCCTCTATAGATGACCCATTCTCACATCTTACCACTCTTTTTTTCTCCTTCTTCTATGGGTTAGGCCAATATGTTGAGAGAACCTGCACGTATCACTTCTATTTTACCAATTATCTCATACACTGTTGTTCACCTGTTAGACGAAAAGCTACCACTCGTTTGATAGGAAGTTAATGCAAGATAATGTAAATATATCATTGCACTTGTTATTTTTGCAAAGATTTATACATTAAATTGTATGTTTATAAGTGTACTATCTACAAAATTCAATAAAGTATTTTGAAAATAAATAAAACATTGCTGGCTCCCATCACACTGCTCTGCCCTTTTGTTACAATCATATCCCTTCTTCTGCTCAGGATTTACTGTACAGCATATGTCTCCAGTTTGCCTCTTGTCTGTAGCTGGTCTTGCAGACTACCTCCGCCGAGATAATCCATTACAAGAAACGCGTGGCTCTGTAAGATTAGAGTAAGAGATCAGTAACATCAGTGTTGCCACATACATATTTGTAATCTGATACAAAAAGAAACATTTAGATTAAGGTAAGGAATTAAATGTTACTACTATTTTTGATAAGAAGCACTAACTAGCAAGATTTAGATTTCATTCTAGTTCCGTTATTGGTGCTTATGGCACAAAGCAAGACTTATTTTATACTTGCTGTTACATATTATTTAGTGCTTGTTAGCTATTGTGTTGCGTAGACCTGACAATTCATGTCAGAGTTTACTTTGTGAGCATTTTTAGCTGTTTGCAATTAAGAAACAGTTTAAAGTAATACATGGCTGTGATCATTCTTTTTCTTCTATGTTTGCAAATATTGCTATGGTCAGAGTTTTGATTGATTTCTTAATAATATTTGCAGCACAGGACTTTTAGTATCTCATTTAGGGCTAGATTATGAGTGGTGCGCTATCTGTCGCACATGAGCAATAAGGGTTTTATCGCACTGACTTCAGAGCACTGATTAACTGCTACTCAAGACAAAAAGTGGGGGAAAAAGTACATTTAAAAGTACAGTTACAATCTCCATGTCAACCTAGAAATAATACAATAATTGAGCGATGATGCAATTTTGAATAATTTTATATATATAGAGACACCACAATAGCAAGACTCTTCACTCAGTTTCATCAATCAAATGCAGCACATTTAAAAATAATGGCAATTGATAAGGGAATAGTGAATAACAGAGGAGGTGATAATGACACAGTATTACTACAGAAGGAAACTCGTTGGATCTATGTTTTAAAAACAAGATATCCAAGAGGTCTGAATGAAAGACTAGAGTTTGCTTCATTTCTTTAGAAATACTGTGCAAGAGAAATAAAATGACATGGTGAACGCCTTTTCCTGGGCTTCAGGATTGCATTAAAAGAATGCTAATATGTTTTATATGTTTTATATGTTTAAGGAATTTGATATATAATACCTTTAAATGTAGAGCAGTTTTAAATAAGAAAAGACCTCTTTGCTATACGCCCCCATGACGTAATGAATGGAGGCGGGGTTTAGGGTACTAAAAAGAGCACCTGTACCTGAATAATTTAGCCCTGAGGAAGCCCCGATATGTTTGGAGCAACAAGGGGTGAAACGTACGTTGGCAAGCTCCCAAAGAAGTCACACTGACTGACCCTAATAAGCAGTCCCCAAGTAAAATTGCACCATATCAGCGAGCACCGCAACTAAGGAGTATCAGTTTACCTGCATGAGTCGGTTCCTGATTAGAAACAAGATACAGCTGACAACCTCAAAGCTGGTAGAAGCAAGGGAGGAGTGAGCAGCGATTTACAAGCACCCTGGAGGTATCCCTGAGAAATAGGGAGGCAAGACACCACAGATCGGAAACAAAAAGCAAAAAGCTAACCGGAGTAAAAGTGGAAGTCTGAAAGCTATCCCGGATGCAGTGCACGGCCTGGTTCTGTGCATATCTGTTTCTAATTGTTTGCCTTGGATGGTATACAGCCCAGGAGAGGTGAGGAGACGCTGAGTTAAGCGTGGCTGTTGGAATACAAATTTCTTTGTCGTCATTCTGATGAACTGGTACATCCAAATAATGGTGCAATATTATTAGATGGAATTATGACTATGCTAGCACAGTTTCACTATGCATAATTTCGCCTTTATATCTACTAAGGGGACTGTTATAATGTTGCAACATATGTTTGTTACACTTTTTGCCACATTGCTATAATCTGTTGTATAACATTTTCTCTGCAGTATGTAATACTGTTTGTTGTGTATATTTGTGGTTGTATATATCTATTTACCACATTACCAATAGATTATAGTTTCAGACTGGCCAGTCAAATGTGATTTTCTGCATCCTTTTTTATGTATGTCTATGTTGTGTAGGTATACTGCCCATTGATAGGGCTGGATTCCGCCATTTTTTAGATTTTGATTCTGAAATAAATTCATATTAGACTATTTTCAAAAAGAGTGCTGCAATCCCTTTTCTTTATACTTAATTTCTCGAAATTTTGTATACTCTATCTATCTTTAAAACTTTTCAAATATATATATATATATATATATATATATATACACACACATACATATACAATATATATATATATATATATATATATATATATATATATATATGTGTGTAAAATTGTTTAGGCTTCCGCTGTGTTTTAATACAAAGATTTCATTTGCTTAAATATACAGTTCCTCCTGATGTGTTTCTGAGCAGCTTAGTCTGGTGATTCCCACTTGTGACGTCACTTCCGGCCCGGCGAGACCACAACTCTACAGATCACTTGTAAAGCACAAGTGTATCCAACGCCATCCTAAGACAGGAAAGACCTATGGAGGTTACAAAACACCTCACTTCTTCTACAACCCACACAGGAACCTTCAGGAATCGTTATTTTCCTCAAAGTAAAAACAGAACTTTTTGCAAAAAAAGAGAATCCAACAGGGATCATCAAGGAATCCTCTATACTGTTTATGTAAGTTCAGGACAACAACCATCACAGCCTGTTTGGGAAGGAAAATACCCCCAAATCTTGCATAAACCTTAATC
Source organism: Bombina bombina (assembly GCF_027579735.1). Taxonomy (NCBI): domain Eukaryota; kingdom Metazoa; phylum Chordata; class Amphibia; order Anura; family Bombinatoridae; genus Bombina; species Bombina bombina. The sequence continues at coordinate 806,134,809 of NC_069499.1, forward strand.
TTTACACCATCTGGAGACAAAAATCTTCAAGGAATCCTATGCACTGTTTGTGCATAATCAAGGGGACAACCATCACAGCCTGTTTGGGAAGTTAAATACCCCAAATTTCTGCACAAAGTTTTTACCTAACACCAAGAGACTTTTAATTCACCAGCACAAACACCGGTTTGTTTTTTGTGCTAAAATAAAGGAGATTTTATTTGCACTAATCACTGGCATTTGCTTCATTTATTTATTTCATTAAAAGGCATCTACCACACCCCTGAGAGGGGAAGCCTGTTACTCAACCCCTTTCTAACAAGGAGATTTTATTTCTTGAAAAGAAATACCTCAACTGGCACCACACAGAAGCCAATCATCTTTGATTGCTAAATACTACCATACTCTACAGAGGAGAAGCAAAGACACTGCACAGACTTCTCAGACTAAAAGACAAAAAGGTGAGCCACAAAAAAGTTTTTTTATACCCTGCTATAAATCAGTACATTTGTGTTACACCTTAAAACTGTGCTCCCCTTTATGTTACTCGCTTTCTACAAGCGCTGTAGTCTGGTACCCCCTAGATACTATATATATATATATATATATATATATATATATATATATATATATATGCAGCCGATTCCGACCCAAAAAGGTCCTCCTCTGAAGTATCAGGTGTCTTCATCGACGGATAATCTAGTATCAGATAAATCCAGCAAGTTAGTAGATGACCCCTGGAAAGGATAACAATATTAAACCTTTCGCTTAGCAGGGCGAGGTAAAGCACTAAAGGCCGCAGACACTGCAGTTTGCAACTGTTCAGAAAACTGGCGGTAAGAGGGCCTCTTCCGAAGGAGGATTAGTCGTGCAATGGGGAGCTGCATGTGTAATAGGAGATGATTGCAGGGAACGCACCTCGCGGGACGGAGACCCCTCGGAGGCGGACGTCTCAGTAGTACTAAACATCTTGGTCTTTATAGACATAACTACCTTATCAAGGCATCTGGAACATAATTGAGCAGGCGGGTATACCGTAGCCTCCTCAAAATAAAAACAGATATTCGATCTGGGTAAACAGGGAGTACCCTCTAACATATCAGAATCCTCCATAGCTTGCGCTTTTAAATGGATTATAAATGGCACCTTTATACCCCCAATGGCCGGGGCACTCACCACCTCCTATGACCCAGTCCCACAGAGAAACCGCTTCTTTTTCTGTAAACCGCACGGTTAGGAAAGAGGAAGTTAATGAGGCCACACCCAGTCACATGGAGTGCCATGCAGGACCGACCCTGCTGCAGGAAGGAAAGGGCACCAAACTGACAGGCTGCGCAGTTATCAAAAACGAAAGAAAATCTGAATGTTCCCACATCTGCCAGAGCCTCATCTCACACATGTCGTAGCATAAAACATAATAAATCAAATAATGTATAAATTCCCCCTGTTCAATAATCCCCTTCCAGAGATATTAACCCTTGATTCCATACAGATAAAGGAGTCACACTGTGATATACGTTATCATATGAAATAAAATAAAACAATCTTACCGGAATCATCGCCGTGGGACACACACACAGCCTCTCAAGTTTGACAGTCTTGTAGCATCGCATCTGACATGGACTTGAGTGATAGAAGCAGGCAGTGAAACTGTCAACACCGATTGCTTAGATGTTGCTAATACAAGTCTGGATGGTTTCGCAGAAAAGACTCCCCCTGCATCTCCAGACCCTAACATTCGTCAATGCTCTCACTGAGAGGCTGACAAGACTACTTAAAACTCCAATCCCATGCCAAAGAGTACTACCCTCCATCAGAGACTACTCTGAATCTTCCGACACTTCTCTGCCATACTCCTGTGATGAAAGGCAAAGAATGACTGTGGGTGAGGAGAGTGGGGTGGTATTTAAGCCTTTGGCTGGGGTGTTTTTGCCTCCTCCTGGTGGCCAGGTTCTATATTCCCACAAGTAAGGAATGAAGCTGTGGACTCTCTTCATATTAAGATGGAAATTTATATTTTACCCATATGCATTTCAGAGATGTTAAGTTCCAGGAGGAATGGTTGTAAATCGAAACCATTGTAAATTGAAACCCAGTTTATAATGTAAGTCAATGGGAAGTGAGGGAGTTAGGTTCCAGGCCCCTCTCAAAATTGTCATAAGTAACACCTAATACATTATTTTTAAAGCTTTGAAATAAAGACTTTAAATGCTAAACAGCATTATAAACCTAATAATATAGATTGTATCATCATCAAACTAAGTTTAATGAACAAAAACATTTTCTAAACATCACCTAATAAAATAATCACACAACAGACTGCATCATCATCAAACTAAGTTTAATGAACAAAAACGTTTTTTTACTTGCATTTTTCTGCAATCAGTTCTCTGCATTGTTAGCATGTTAGAAAATATTGGGTCTACACCTATTCTATGCATTTCAATCTGCAGTAATTAAAAAGCAGTTAGGCGGGGGGCGGAGCTGCCCAGCAACTAAGATGGACGCATAAGTTGGGAGCTCTGTGTGTACAGCTTCTAAGAAAAGCCCTTTTGACAGCGGGAACCCTAAAAACGATCATTGTAACTGGGAGGTAATATCATAGGGAGCAGTCTAAGACATGCTGATAGACTATCGGTAGATGTATGATTAATACTGTGCTGAAGAACGATCTCAGAGCTGCTTGCTACACGCTGGAGCGCCATTTTGGTGGACTCACACGTCTAACAGTACACACGATTACCCAGCATGGAGACCCAAGCATTGCACACTGTTTTAAGAGACTTGCTGGAGGAATATGGCAGGAGGATGTGTGAGAGGCTGGACGCCCTTATTGGCAAATTTCAAGTGGCAAGTACAAGGAGAGACAACGCCGCAGTGGACCGCAACGAAGTACAGGAGTCACAGAGCGACTTAGTACCTGCAGCTCTTCAAGCGCGCTCCTCGCCATTGTCACCATCTGATACAAGCTTCGCGATGAAGCGTCACTCTCTCTCTGCTGATCCGGGTGACTTGCACACACGGAGGGGAACGCAATATGGCCGCTCGCACATAATAGCAGGCACCACAGGCAACACAGAGCATATCAGTGCTCAAGCATCTCCAGGCTTGCTCATCTCAGTCACCAGCTCAGCACGCTTGTTACAACATTCCTGCTGGGAGCATCATCAGTTCCTGCAGACATACTGGGCTGTGAGTTATTGTTCCCCCTGGAGTCCCTGGTTTGGAAAACGATCCATACTTAGACTGGTGCGAATATTTAGAGCAGGTATTGGTTAACAATTTTGCTGAGGTAGCGTATGCTACACGTTTGGGCTTGCAACCACATTCTCATAAGCTCCTAACTAAGACTGGTGTATGGAACTATTGCATAACTTTACACTATCTGAAGCTTAGATATATGCATTCATGATGATTTTCTGTCTGAAGATGTGTGGATTCTGCAGCTGAGTTTTATTGTTGGCTACATTATATGGGAACTGACGCAAATTCCGTGGTGCTAGTGAAAGTACTCCAGCTACTTAAAAACTCTAGTACCCCTATTGGGTTCTATATTATCTGATACCACTCTGCTAATTCCTATGTGTTGATATATCTTTATAGGACATTTTCTCAAGTCACAGCCCCAGATTTACCTGGACTATCTGTAATGTATCTAGTCTGTGCTTGGGACATGGTTGCATTTTCTCTTTGAACTGCCTAACATGATGATGCGATAAATGTATTTGATGTGTCCTTAGCTCAGCCTATCATTTATATAAGCGCACCAGCATTTATATAAGCGCACCAGCATTATTCCACTTATTAGTCTTCCCAGTGTCACATATTTGCTATATATATAGTAGTGGACAGGGTCACAAACAGTTAACTTGGAATCTCACACTATGACAGGGTCCCAAAATTTTATATGCTGCTTGTTGTTTTCTGGCTTGTGTTTAAGATTGTTTCAGTATTTCTTACTTAGTTTACCTATGAGGGCATTAGAGGTTGTACTCAGCCTAGACTAGCTTTTGTATAAGATTAGATAGGTCCAATATTTAGATTAGGAGGGAATGTACATAAGGATAGACACAGCCACACAGGATCAGCTTAGAGTTCTTGTAGAGACGCTAGAAATATTAACTCCTGTATTTTCTGTTTTTATGTTAAGGGATAACAAATATACTGTTAACAATCTATATATTTTTTCTGTGTATACCTTGTAAGTGCCCTTGTAAGTGTGTGTTACGTATGCTAAGATGCTAAGCCGTAATGACTGGGCGTTTTGAAATTTATAGTCCGTTTATATTTTGCCTGTGAACCAACACATTTTTTGTAAGGGGGACTGCCTGTGCATTTTGTAACCACATTATGATATAGAGATTCTGTCTATGTAGTAATTGTTCATTACTTATATTTGATGGGAGACTAGACTTATAAATGTGATTCTTTTTTACATCGTATGCGCATAGGGTTTAAATCTGCTCCTATAGAGAAATTAGTGTCTCCCAAATACCCTTTGCTTAGACCTAAAAGATATGAGTATTATGAGGGACCTATAGTTTAGGACAGTGTCTAATAGTGGCTGACTCACTGGTTTAGGACCCAAATGTTTATGACGCCATTAGTTAATTACCACTTCTTAAAATGGTCTGCCCTGTACTAATAGAAGTGACAATCGACCTAAATTTGTTATCTCTTATTCCAAATGTTTATATGTGATTATTAATATGTACAGCCTCCATCCTTTATACGCTGAAATACATATGAAGAGGTTCTTTCATAAGCATTATCTATTGGTTACCCCAAAAAGCCCACATGAGGCATAGTATTTTATCCAAGTTTGTCCCCCATTAATCTTTTTTATCTCATTGCCCTCCTTTTAACTCAAAATTTCATGGACCCACTTAGGGCCCAGGCTGACATAAGAGGTGCACTTGTATGCTATAGGTCCAAGAGTGGCCTATCTTCCTTATAATCCCTAACCTAGGGAGTTTCATCCAGGCCCAAAAGTGGCCTATGTTGTTGTAGGAGGGGGGAAAGTGTTGAGGTTTGCTCTTCTAATAATGTACCTTGCTCGCTGTAACGGACAATGTGTTGTGTTTTATGTTAATTGTATGTCATATGAACAAACTGTTGGTTTGTACTTGCTTAGCCTTCTGTTCATGTACTATAGCATAGCTTTTTTTTTTTTTTTTTTTTTTTTTTTTCTTTTTTGATCATATAATATTAAGGGTCCAAAAGTGGCCCTATCATTAACTTTATTGTTCCTGTTCATTCCCCTCCTTAGCATCTCGAGTTTTTGGGACCCATTCGAGGTCCTGGTAAACATGGGAGGGGCGATCGAGAAAAACAGGTACATAAGTGGCCTGTTTCGCTTCTAACCCCTAGCTAACGAGCGTGATAATTGGGGTCCAAGAGTGGCCTCTCTTGTCTCGGGGGGAAAAATAGGGGGTAGTTATGTGATTTGCTCCTGAAATGCCTTTGACTTGTCCCTTTCTGTGTCATAATCAAATTAATAGGTTTGGTCACAAATGATGTTTGAGTACTCCATGTATTTTGTTGATATTTTTTTGAAGGAGCAAATTTGTTGTCTTGTAAATGTTTACCCTCAATAAAAATTTAAAAATTAAAAAAAAAAATTTAATTTTTAAAAATAAAAATGTTTCATGAATAAAAATGTTTCATGTTGTTGTTGTAAAAATGTTTAATTTCCAGTTGTTGTAAAAAAAACCATTGTACAAAACATAAGTGTTTCTGTAATCCAAAATAAAAATGTTTCATTTAAAAGAAAAAAAAAAAAAAAAAGCTAGGCACCCTCATCTGCTGGACAGGAAGATAATAGGGAAGTGCCTGCTAAATTTTGCTCGATAGATCTGTTCTGATCTGTGTACACAGATCAATTTAAGGCTGTTAAGTTGCATAACTTTTCTGCAAATCAAGCGGACAGCTCCACCTACTGGCTATTTTAATTAGTGCATTGCTTTCCAAAAGCTTCTCAATAGCAGTCACATGACTGGAAAAAAAGGTTGTTATTCTGAAACAGCTCAAATTGAACCGGTGTAAACCGAGGGCCACCTGTGTGTGTATATATATATATATATATATATAATATATATATATATATATATACATACACACACAGCAAACGTGTGTGTGCACTCCCACCGACTTGGAGCAACTTTCAGGGTGCTTTGTGAATAATGTAGTAAAGTCCATAGAATGAAGCACTCGCTGATCCACAGACATCTATAACAGCAAAATCATTTATTGTGTGCAGTGGGAGCATTTGGCATTATAAGTGCCCAGTTCCCACACCTTAATATGTGAGTGGCAGACAACATGCACCTGAGACTATAAGCAATAACGACTATTTGCTTTCTAGATGTAGAGAAAAGGAAGACTTCTGTATGTGGCTTTGTAACTCCCCTTGATGGATTAGAGGGAGATGACCACAGGAAACCAGAGGTAATATGGAGTAAAGGGAAAAGACATTATATATATATATATATATCACATAAATCAGCTAGGTGTTTATAGAAAAGTGAGATGATCATTTGTATTGCTGTCATTTCATTCATGTATTTCAAGTTTTTAAATATGCTTGTATTGGTTAATAAGGACACCAGTTTTAATAACTTTTAATAGTTTAAAGCCGTTTCGCTAATAATTACAAAAGATGTTTGCAAGGGTTGATTAAGTATCATTCTCAGCTGTGAATATGAAGCCTATATAAAAGGTGAGCGGTGCTGTATTGTGGGCATATGCTCTGACGAAATGAACAGTGGTTCACGAAACGCGTAAGGGACCGCCCACTCAGTGACGTCACGTCCGGTCCGGCTAGACCACAAAGAAATGGATAGGAGAAACTCAGCCGTATATCGTTGTGCCTCAGGAAGGACACAATTGTTTATACAGTATGCCTCACCTTAGCCAGAAGCACTGGACATTTTTGGCTTAAACAGTCATTACTACTGGAAATTTTCTCAAGCACCATTTCAAAGCTTTTCCCCTCTGTGGGACACCCAGGTTTGAGACGCAGTTTGCAAAAGTTTAAAACTTGGATCCTTACACCCAGTTTACGCTTTAATAAAACATATATATTCTTTTCTTTTACATATTATTGTAGTTATTTCTTCACAAAGAGGAGAATTAACTGCCTACTTGCATTGAGAGTCACGTTCATTTCTTCTATACCATACTCCAAGAAGTGGAAGCAGAAACAGAGATACATCTTTACCACAGATAGGGATATATATCCCCTCCGTGAGCATCACATACCTCACATGTTTGAGGTTAAACAAGGTGAGCAAGTTTTTTGGATCTAACACTCAGCACTATTTGTGAACATATTACACTATTGGTTGTTTTTGTTCTTTTTCTCTCCCTTGCTATGAGCGCTGTTTCTGCCACAACTACCGACAAAGATTCCTGCTATATCCACTGGTGATGGTGGATTCATCAGTTACAGTCTTATATTCTCTTATATATACAAATGCATGCAAAAATATTAATTTTTAATGATGGGGCTCTTTTAACAATATAAAAAACAAATTCCAATTAAAAAGAAATGCAGCAATATATACTCTAAGAAAGCTCACAACTACAACTTAATTTTTAGTACCCTGTACTATAAAAAACACACTTTACTTCATATTTTTGCCACAGAATGTAAATACAAATGCACACAACCACTACTTCTGCTGTTAAAGGGATATAAAACAAAAAACATTCTAATTCTATTATTAAATTGGCTTTATTCCCATGGTATTCTTTGTTGAAGAGCTACCTAGATAAGTGTCTGGTGCACTAAATGGTACAAAACAGCGCTGGAATCAAGTGCTCTTGACAATGGATAACATTCTCCCAAAACTCAAGTCATATAGCGCTCAAGACACATGCAAGCTCCTGGGGCGCGATCCGATAAACGTCGTAGTTTGCGGCGCAAGCGAGGGAACCCGCGTCGCCCGCAGTTTCAGCTCGCAACTCGAGCTATCCCATATACGGCGCCGTCAGATGCTAAAGTGCCGTAAGTCTGACAAACCAGCGATGTCCAGAAATTTGCGCAAGTACAAATTTTTGGCGTCGCCAGTGACTTACGGCACGTTAGAAACTGCCGGCGCCTACAAAACCTGACTAAAGTCTAAATCACCCGCACTGTCTAACACGCCTCCCTAACATAGCCCGACACGTCTAACCCTCTATCCGCTATCCCCCCTCACTATCCTAACAATAAAATATGTATTAACCCCTAAACCGCCGCTCCCAAACCCCGCCGCAACCTAATAAAGTTATTAACCCCTAAACCGCCGCCAGCTATATTAAATCTATAACCCCCTAAAGTGAGCCCCTACCCCGCCGCTATCTATTTTAAAATTATTAACCCCTAATCTAATCCCCCTACACCGCCGCCAGCTATATTTACTATATTAACCCTAATTATATTAGGGTTAATATAGTTAATATAATTATTATATTATATATATTAACTATATTAACCCTAATTATATTAGGGTTAATATAGTTAATATCGTTATTATATATATATATATATATATATATATATATATATATATATATATTAAGTATAACAACCCTATCTAACTCTAACATCCCTAACTAAACTCTTATTAAAATAAATCTAATATTAATATTATTAATTAAAATATTCCTATTTAAATCTAAATACTTACCTATAAAATAAACCCTAAGATAGCTACAATATAATTAATAATTACATTATAGCTATGTTAGGGTTTATATTTATTTTACAGGTAAATTGTTAATTATTTTAACTAGGTATAATAGCTATTAAATAGTTATTAACTATTTAATAGCTACCTAGTTAAAATAATTACCCAATTACCTGTAAAATAAATCCTAACCTAAGTTACAAATACACCTACACTATCAATAAATTAAATAAACTACAAATATCTATCTAAAAATACAATTAAATAAACTAAACTAAATTACAAAAAAAAACACTAAATTACAAAAAATAAAAAAAAGATTACAAGATTTTTAAGCTAATTACATCTATTCTAAGCCCCCTAATAAAATAATAAAGCCCCCCAAAATAAAAATATTCTCTACCCTATTCTAAATTAAAAAAAGTTCAAAGCTCTTTTACCTTACCAGGCCTTAAAAGGGCCTTTTGTGGGGGCATGCCCCAAAGAAAACTGCTCTTTTGCCTGAAAAAAAACAAAACACAATACCACCCCCCAACATTACAACCACCACCCACATACCCCTAATCTAACCCAAACCCCCCTTAAATAAACCTAACACTACCCCCCTGAAGATCTCCCTACCTTGTATTCACCCAGCCGGGCCGAACTCCTCATCCGAACCAATCAGCCAATCGGATTGAACTTGAATCTGATTGGCTGATTCAATCAGCCAATCAGATTTTTCTACCTTAATTCCGATTGGCTGATAGAATCCTATCAGCCAATCGGAATTCGACGGACGCCATCTTGGATGACGTCATTTAAAGGAACCTCATTCGTCGGGAAGTCGTCGTGCCGGATGGATGCTCCGCGCGGAGGAGCGAAGAAAGAAGATTGAAGATGCCGATTTGCTTGAAGACATCACCGATGGAAGAAGACTCTCTGCCGCTTGCTTCAAGACATCGCCCGGATGGAAGAAGACTTCACTGCCGCTTGCTGGAAGACATCGCCCGGATCGGATGAGGAGTTCGGCCCGGCTGGGTGAATACAAGGTAGGGAGATCTTCAGGGGGGTAGTGTTAGGTTTATTTAAGGGCGGTTTGGGTTAGATTAGGGGTATGTGGGTGGTGGGTTGTAATGTTGGGGGGTGGTATTGTGTTTTTTTTTTCAGGCAAAAGAGCAGTTTTCTTTGGGGCATGCCCCCACAAAAGGCCCTTTTAAGGGCTGGTAAGGTAAAAGAGCTTTGAACTTTTTTTAATTTAGAATAGGGTAGGGAATTTTTTTATTTTGGGGGGCTTTATTATTTTATTAGGGGGCTTAGAATAGGTGTAATTAGCTTAAAAATCTTATAATCTTTTTTTTATTTTTTGTAATTTAGTGGTTGTTTTTTTTTGTAATTTAGTTTAGTTTATTTAATTGTATTTTTAGATAGATATTTGTAGTTTATTTAATTTATTGATAGTGTAGGTGTATTTGTAACTTAGGTTAGGATTTATTTTACAGGTAATTGGGTAATTATTTTAACTAGGTAGCTATTAAATAGTTAATAACTATTTAATAGCTATTATACCTAGTTAAAATAATTAACAATTTACCTGTAAAATAAATATAAACCCTAACATAGCTACAATGTAATTATTAATTACATTGTAGCTATCTTAGAGTTTATTTTATAGGTAAGTATTTAGGTTTAAATAGGAATATTTTAGTTTATAATATGAATTAGATTTATTTAATAAGAATTTAGTTAGGGGTGTTAGGGTTAGAGTTAATATAGTTTATATAAATACTATAGTAACTATATTAACCCTAATATAATTAGGGTTAATATAGTTAATATATATAATGTAATAACTATATTAACAATAATATACTTAGGGTTAATATAGATAATATAGCTGGCGGCGGGGTAGGTAGATTAAATTAGGGGTTAATAATTTTAATATAGATGGCGGCGGTGTAAGGGGTTCACATTAGGGGATAGATCAGTTAGATGGTGGCGGTTTTAGGGGCTCACAGTAGGGGGTTAGTTTATGTAGATGGCGGCGGTTTAGGGGTTAAATACTTTATTAGGGATTGCGGCGGGGGATCGCGGTTGACAGGGAGATAGACATTGCGCATGCGTTAGGTGTTGGGTTTTATTTAGCAGATCGCGGTTGACAGGGAGATAGACATTGCGCATGCGTTAGGTGTTAGATTTATTTAGCAGCCAGTTTAGGGAGTTACGGGGCTCCAATAGTCAGCGTAAGGCTTCTTCTTACGGCTGCTTTTTGTGGCGAGGTGAAAATGGAGTAAGATTTCTCCATTTTCGCCACGTAAGTCCTTACGCTGTATATTGGATACCAAACTGCGCGGGTTTGGTAAACCTGTCTATGGCCCAAAAAACTACGGGCGACGGCAGAAATATACGCGCGTAACTTCTAGGTTACGCCGTATATAGGATACCAAACCCGTGCAAATATTGGCGTCGCCGACTTTTGCGGGTGACAATTTTTATCGGATCGACCCCCTGAAGTTATTTAAAAAAAAAAAAGATACCAAGAGAACAAATATAAATAAATAAAAAATAAAAATACATTTTTTAAATTGCATCTTTTTTCTAAATATTGTTCCTTTAACAGTAATACATAAAAGTATTACAATTAAAAACACAATAATACCACAAAAGGAATTACTTAAAGGGACAGTCAACACCCAAAATACATTTACTGTATTCAATTACTTGTCACACGATTAGTGCATCCATCCTTATTCTCATTTTGTAGTCCACACGGAATCACATTTTTTTTTTTTCTTAAAAGCAAACTGCCGTTTTCAGAAAAACATGGATCCCAAACTCCTCCTATATCTACGTCACTTGGATACTGATTTCAGCCGCAAATCTCATGAGTGTCGGCCACGACGACTCATGCACATTCACGGGCAATTGCGCATGCGCAGTTTGTCCATATCGTCGCTCGCAGCCTTTCTATTCACAGAACTATGTAAAGGTTCCCATTTCAGCGATGGACTGCCTGACATGATATATGACTGGTCACAGCAGTTCATTTCTACCCCTCAGCTCAAGTTTCTCTGCTACACCAGTGCACACATAGGGCTCAATTTACCAAAGCCCTACCGCTGCAAGTTCTCACAAGAACTTGCTCGCCGTAATTTATCAAGCAGCGGTCACCAGACCGCCACCTCCATAACCTCTTCGACACCTCTAAGGTGGCGAAATTCAATCTCCGCGGTCGAGTCCGACCAAGGAGATTGACAGCTCCTGCCCACGCGTGACTGGCTGTGCGCGGGGAGGGGGCGGGATTGCGCTCGTGTGCAAGGATGATTACCTGCGGGTAATTTCACCCCGCCACAGGCGAGCTGAGGCCTCAGCTTTGATAAATCTAGCCCATAGTGCAGGAGCAGAGGCTCAGATTAAACAAGCCATACATTCCATTTACTGTACAAACCCATCTATCAATTACACAGCCACATTTATTTATGTAGCATTAAAAAAGGATCCCCTTATCAATGTGACCAAAAAGCAAGAGACAAACAATAACACACATGAAGTCATTTGCTTCATCTGCACCCACTTGGTGCGTCTTATCTATGCGCAAAAATGTAAATGTCAAACACACCTAAAATGTTATATATAAAAACTATACAACCTACATATCTGTGTGTCGTGCAGAAGTATACACTGCATATAATTCCTGGGTTAGTACATAGCAGGTGAACTTACAGATAGCTAAAGTATCTGCAGTATCTTTTCTACCTCTGGTTCACTGGTTCAAATTCAAGTTGTTAAATTGAAAGCCACGTAGTAAGGTCATATCAACTGCCGATTATAATTTTAATGTACTATATACTTAATACAATTATTAATATTATTAGTGTAACATTTATATACCATGTGCCCCTGCTTAATCACAGAACTGAAGCGGATAATGATTAGCATCCGGGATAGCTGTGGGGCTGGTGCAGCATGAAAAACGACCCCCACCACTTCCTGTATTGAAAACAAAACAAAAAGACAATGTGCATGCGCAAGTTTGGCGGGCATGGGAGAATATGAAACAAGCTCTGGGGAAGAAGACGATGGAAGGAGGAGTTATGGAGCCATGTTTTTCAAAACGGCTATAATTTACTTAAAAAAAAAAAAAAACGATTCTGTTGGGACTACAAATTGAGAATAAGGATGGATGCACTAATTGTGTGGCAAGTAATTGAATACAGTAATTGTATTTTGGGCGTTGTCTGTCCCTTTAAGGAACTTAGTACAAAATTTGTTCCACTGTGATCATTTTGGTGCAATCTTATTAATTATTGCCATGGAGGGAAAATGTTCTACTCTTACCTGTGCTAAGATAACAAGATAGAAGGCGCAGAAGAATTTCTTTTATGAACCAGGCACTGTAATTTTTATTGGATGTTATGTCACGTGGGGCTGTAGATCGGTAAACTCCAGCATCACCTCCGGACTCCGGAGGATGTGAGCACACCGCTCCTAGCGGGCAGTATTGCCAAGGTTACAGGCAAACCATGGTTGGGCAAAAGAAAAGAGTGGAGGGGGCCTCTGGAGAATGTGAGCACTCAGCCCCTAGCATGCAGTATTGCCCAGATTACAGGAAAACCAAGGTTGGGCAAAAGAAACAGGGTGGCGGGAACCTCCGGAGGATGTAAGCACTCTGTTCCTTAGCTGGCGGTATTGCAGAGGTTACAGGCAAAACCAAGGTTGGGCAAAAGAAAAGTGTGGCAGAGGCCTCTGGAGGATGTGAGCACTCGACCCCTAGCGGGTGGTTTTGCCCTGTTAACAGGGAAACCAATGTTGGGCTAAATAAAGAATATAAAAAACAAAAACAAACAAGAAAAAGGGTGGCGGGGATCTCTGGAGGATGTAAGTGCTCAGCCCCTAGTGAGCGGTATTGCCAAGGATACAGGCAAACCAAGTTTGGGCAAATGAAAAAAGGTGGCGGGGACCTCCAGAGGATGTGAGTGCTCAGGCCCCTAGCGGGCAGTATTGCCTAAGTTACATGCAAAGCAAGGTTAGGCAAAATAAAATAAAAATTAAACATTTGAGACTTTTTTTTATCTTAAGTGCATGTCCAAAGGATTCCGTAACAGTTTATAATCCACTTTAGCTTTACAGCTGTACCTATGGGCACAGGGAGCAGGTGCGGACTGCTCCATGTGTCCAGAAGGGCAGCTGCCACCATGTGTAGAGAGCTCAAGGTAACTTCTGTGAATAGTGACAGAAGTGCAGATATTTGACAAACAGCTGGGGAACAGCCAGCCTGGTCATCCTATGGTATACCCACTATACCCAGCATACCTGGTCTATTTAGATGCAGAGGAAGCTAGCAAGGTAGTGGATACACTTCAGAGCCAGCGAATTGGAAGCTGACCTGAAATCGCATTGACCTGGAACCAAGCAGACAGCAGAGTGCAAGCTGTTCTGAAATTCAACGGACAACGGAGACAAAGCTGTATCATCAAATCTAACAGGTGATTATAAGCGACAAACATCGAATTGGACTACCTGTCATATGAATCACATACAGCGGATTTGAAGCTTATTTGGAATACAAGCAGCGTTAACGCTAACACAGACCTGCTTGATGATAGGCTGCAAGTAGTCCACGTGTTTTTCTATGTAAAATAACAGCTGGAGAATGCCGACTTTCTAAACACTGAAGGTACTTTGCTACATTGTTTTATCTGGATACTTTGGATTTTAAGTATTAAAGACGTTACCTTTATTGTATAGCTTACAGAGCGGACATATATAAGGTTCCTATATAGACATTGCTGGTATAATCCGCACTTATTTGTTAGTTGCTGTGGCCACAACATATATATTCACAATTTAGGAATGTATTTTTTGTAATAAATATTTTAATAATGCAAGATGTTATTGTATTAACTTTTGCCACTAGTGCAGGAATTTGTTTTTATTTAAATATCGATTCCATTCTAACTATTTATTTATAGCGCTATACATTATTTATTATTTAGTGTCTAGAGGGGTCATTTAGTTAACCCTCACTGAGTTTTACTTTATTCCTTTAGCCTATTGGGTATATGGGCACCACTCCACCTGTAATTATTTGAATTTATTCCAATCTAAAAGTGAGTGAGAAGATCACGTTTTTAGGAGTGTGCAGATAGGATTCAGATAGTGAGCTCCAGATTTAACTTTTGTATTTCTATAAGGTAACTTCTGCCAGTGACCATGCTCTGTCTAACAGGACTTTGAAAAACTGAATGTAAAATTTTGCTTTTTATAGAACTGAAAATATATTCTGTTGGGGGTTAAAATGCCATGTTAAAGGCAGTATTTATTTTAATTTAAATACATGCCCAGAGGCTTCAGAGACCGTTCACAACCGACCATAGCTTTACAGCTGTACCCGTGGGCATAGGGTGCAGGTGCGGACTGCACCTTATGTCCACAAGTGCAGCTGCCACCATGTGCAAATTGCTCACAGTAACATCAGCCTATGATCATGTATGTCAAAATATATCAGGAAAAATAAATTGCCATGTTAGAGGCATTCATTATTTTAATTTAAAATACATGCCCAGGGGCTTCAGAGACCGTTCACAACCCACCATAGTTTTACAGCTATACCCGTGGGCATAGGGGGCAAGCGTGGACTGCTCCTTATGTCTACAAGTGCAGCTACCACCATGTGCAAATTACTCACAGTTACTTCTGCCAATGTTTAGAGGCCAGTATTGCTGAGGTTACAGGCAAACCAAGGTTGGGCAAATAAAAAGGGTGGAGGGGGCCTCCTGAGTATGTGAGCGCTCGGCCCCTAGCGGGTGGTATTGCTAAAGTTACAGGCATACAAAGGTTGGGCAAAACAAGAGAGTGGCAGGGAACTACGGAGAATGTGAGAGCTCGGCCCCTAGCGGGCGGTTTTACCCTGTTTACAGGGAAACCAAGGTTGGGCTAAAAAAAAAGAAAATGGGTGAGGGGGGCTTCCGGAGGTTCTGAGCACTTGGCCCTTAGCGGGCAGTATTGCCAACGTTACAGGAAAACCAAGGTTGGGCAAAAGAAAAAGGGTGGTAGGGATCTCCGAAAGATGTGTGCTTGAACCCTAGCGTGCAGTATTGTCGAGGTTACAGGGAAACCAAAGTTGGGCAAATGAAAAGGGTGGAGGGGACTCCGGAGGATGTGAGCACACAGCACCTAGCGGGAGGTATGGCCAAGGTTACAGGCAAACCATGGTTTGGAAAAAGAAAAGGGTGGACTGGACCTTTGGAGTATGTAAGCGCACAGCCCCAAGCGGGCGGTATTGCCAAGGTTACAGGCAAAACAAGGTTGGGCAAAATAAAAGGATGGGGCCTCTGGAGAATGTGAGCACTCAGCCCCTAGCGGGCAGTATTGCCCGCCTTAGAGGCAAACCAAGGTTGGCGGGAACCTCCAGAGCCCTGGCCCCTAGCTGGCAGTATTGCAGAGGTAACAGGCAAAACCAAGGTTGGGCAAAAGAAAAGTGTGGCGGGGGCCTCTGGAGGCTGTGAGTGCTCAGCTCCTAGGGGGCGGTATTGCCAAGGATACAGGCAAACCAAGGTTAGGCAAAAGAAAAAGGGTGGCGGGGACCTCCAGAGGATGTGAGCGCTCAGGCACCTAGCGGGCGGTATTGCCTAAGTTACAGGCAAAGCAAGGGTAGGCAAAAGAAAATAAAAAATTAAACAATTGAGACTTTTTTTTTTAATCTTAAGTGCATGTCCAAAAGGATTCCGGAACAGTTTACAATCCACGATAGCTTTACAGCTGAACCTATGGGCACAGGGAGCAGGTGCGGACTTCTCTATGGGTCCATTAGCGCAGTTGCCACCATGTGTAGAGAGCTCAAGGTAACTGCTGCCAGTGACCATGCTCTAAAAGGACTTTGAAAAACTGAATGTAAAATTTAGCTTTTTATAGAACTGAAAATATATGCTGGGGGGTGTAAAATGCCATGTTAAAGTCAGTATTTATTTTAATTTAAATACATGCCCAAAGGCTTCAGAGACTGTTCACAACCCACCATAGCTTTACAGCTGTACCTGTGGGCATAGGGAGCAGGTGCGGACTGCTCCTTATGTCTACAAGTGCAGCTGCCACCATGTGCAAATTACTCACAGTAACTTCTGCCAATGACTAGAGGCCAGTATTGCAGAGGTTACAAGCAAACCAAGTTTGGGCAAAAGAAAAGGGTTGCATGGACCTCCTGAGTATGTGAGCACTCGGCCCCTAGCGGGCGGTATTGCCAAGGTTACAGGCAAACCAAGGTTGGGCAAAAGAAAAAGGGTGGCGGGGGCCTCTGGAGGATAAGAGCACTCGGCCCCTAGCAGGCGGTATTGCCCAGGTTACAGGAAAACCAAGGTTGGGCAAAAAAAAAAAAAGGGTGTCAGGGATCTCTGGAAGATGTGACCGCTCGACCTCTAGCGTGCGGTATTGCCGAGGTTACAGGGAAACCAAAGTTGGGCAAATGAATAGGGTGGAGGGGACTCCGGAGAATGTGAGCCCACAGCCCCTAGCGGGCGGTGTTGCCAAGGTTACAGGCAAACCAAGGTTGGGCAAAAGAAACAGGGTGGCGCGAACCTCCAGAAGTTGCTAGCGCTCTGGCCCCTAGCTGGCAGTATTGCAGAGGTTACAGGCAAAATAAAGGTTAGACAAAAGAAAAGTGTGGCGGAGGCCTCTGGAGGATGTGAGCACTCGGCCCCTAGCGGGCGGTTTTGCCCTGTTTACAGGGAAACCAAGGTTGGGCTAAATAAAGAAAATAAAAAAACAAAACAAGGAAAAAAAGGGTGGCAGTGATCTCTGCAGGATGTAAGTGCTCAGCCCCTAGCGGGCGGCATTACCAAGGTTACAGGCAAACCAAGGTTAGGCAAAAGAAAAAGGATGGCGGGAACCTCCAGAGGATGTGAGCGCTCAGGCCCCTAGCGGGCAGTATTGCCTAAGTTACAGGCAAAACAAGGTTAGGCAAAATAAAATAAAAATGTAAACATTTGAGACTTTATTTTAATCTTAAGTGCATGTCCAAAGGATTCCGTAACAGTTTACAATCCACCATAGATTTACAGCTGTACCTATGGGCACAGGGAGCAGGTGTGGACTGCTCCATGTGTCCAGAAGTGCAGCTGCCACCATGTGTAGAGAGCTCAAGGTAACTTCTGTAAATAGTGACAGAAGTGCAGATATTTGACAAACAGCTGGGGAACAGCCAGCCTGGTCATCCTACGGTATACCCACTATACCCGGCATACCTGGTCTATTTGGACGCAGAGGAAGCTAACAAGGTAGTGGATACACTTCAGAGCCAGCGGATTGGAAGCTGACCTGAAATCGCATTGACCTGGAACCAAACAGACAGCAGAGTGCAAGTTGTTCTGAAATTCAACGGACAACGGAGACAAAGCTGTATCATTAAATCTTACTAGTGCAGAAATTTGTTTTTATTTAAATATTGATTCCATTTTAAGATTTATTTAAATATCGATTTCATTCTATTTATTTATAGCGCTATACATTATTTATTGTCTAGAGGGTTCATTTAGTTAACCCTCTCTGAGTTTTACTTTATTCCTTTAGCCTATTGGGTATATGGGCGCCACTCCACCTGTAATTATTTGAATTTATTCCTATCTAAAAGTGAGTGAGAAGATCACGTTTTTAGGAGTGTGCAAATAGGATTCAGATAGTGATCTCCAGATTTAACTTTGTATTTCTATAAGGTAACTTCTGCCAGTGACCATGCTCTAACAGGACTTTGAAAAACTGAATGTAAAAGTTTGCTTTTTATAGAACTGAAAATATATGCTGTTGGGGGGGTTAAAATGCCATGTTAAAGGCAGTATTTATTTTAATTTAAATACATACCCAGAGGCTTCAGAGAAAGTTCACAACCGACCATAGCTTTACAGCTGTACCCGTGGGCATAGGGTGCAGGTGCGGACTGCACCTTATGTCCACAAGTGCAGCTGCCACCATGTGCAAATAAAAGGATGGGGAACTCCGGAGAATGAGAGCGCTCTGCCCCTAGCGGGCGGTTCTGCCCTGTTTACAGGAAAACCAAAGTTTGGCTAAAAACATAAAAGAAAAAAAGAAATGGGTGGCATTCCCAGGAATGTGAGCGCTCAGCCCCTAGTGGGAAGTATTCCCAAGGTAACAGGCAAACCAAGTTTGGGCAAAAGAAAAAACGGTGGCGGGGAACTCTGGACG
The DNA here is from genome assembly GCF_027579735.1 of Bombina bombina. Taxonomy (NCBI): domain Eukaryota; kingdom Metazoa; phylum Chordata; class Amphibia; order Anura; family Bombinatoridae; genus Bombina; species Bombina bombina. The sequence goes on from NC_069499.1 coordinate 806,153,633, forward strand.
ATGTGAGTGCTCAGCCTCATATTTAATTAATTCTGTGGTCTCACCAACTATATATATATATATATATATATATATATATATATGTATATATATATGTATATATACATATAATTTTCATTTATAATATGCATATACCCTGACAATCAGCCAGCTACAGAGTCCAGCTCCACCAACCACTCTCAGCCCTACAAGTTTGAGTTGACTGCACGCAGTGAGGAGGAATGGAAATAACTGTTCAGCTGGCGTGTGGACACGTGCCATGAAGTTGGTGGCGGTTTGGCGACTGGTTGGGAAGCAGGGGACAGGCAAATCCCGTGGGCCCTATTGGCAAACAGCAATAGCAGCAGATACACCGTCCGTGACACAACTGGATTACTAAGGTACCTCAGTGGAGATAAGGTGCTGGGTCCGGCCGTCCAGCTACTTTTATTGTATAGTGCTATTTCACTATAAATCACAAAAAAACCCTGCCAAATGGTTTTGGCTGGGTGAAGACATGTTTATCCTAATTAAAAGATAACATAGTTTATGAAGACAACAGCCCTCTAGGGGGTAAAAACCAAATTAACAAACAAGGACCAATGGTCAAACACGTCCTACTGTGATGGAGACAATATTCTGGGCCTATAAACTACATAGTGATGAGCATAGATTTGTTAATTAGTTTCTGCCTGTATATTGAGGCAGTAAAGATTTGACCAGCTAAAAACACAGGCATTTTCAGAGAATTGTGGCTCTTGACAGCTGTCTGTTAAATGACCCCCTATTGAGTTTCACATGTACAGAGAACAGACAAATTAGCATTTAAAATCTCTGTATGGCATAAATAAGAACATACTTCAGACAAAAAGCAAAAAATGTCTTAGCCTCTTTTTTTTAAAAAACATATGAATATAGATATTTGTGGACCTAAGAAGCAGTGACAGATAGCATATCTGAATGTACATATCTGATATATGAATGTTTAACGTTTCTAACAATTATTTCTTTGTGTTGCAGACAACAATTGGTCATGGGCATCACTTTATATATTCAGGAACACTGAATGTGAAACATGCTGTATTTGTATGAATATATATAAATATATATATATATATATATATCTCAAGATTTTTAAATGCTATTAATTTTGGAATGATTAGCAGTATAATTGCTTTGATATAATATGTTAAAAAAACATACTATATTTCATATTAAAATAATCAGAAGAAATATTGTGACCTAGCCCAGTACAAATGAACATATAACTTATTAATGTAAGGAAATTATGGCATTTATTACACATTTTAAAGAAATATGTTTAAATGTTAGAAATTATTAAATGTATTGCTGTGTTGTTTGTCATGCTGCCCCCGATGAACAAAATCTGGTGTTGCGATGCAGGTATTACAACCAAAAGACGATTGGTTGTTACAAAGATGCATCTTCCTGACAACATACATTCACAAAATAAACCAATAAGAAGAAGTACACTGAATGTGAAACATGCTGTATTTGTATGAATATATATATATAGCGATCTTCAACAAAGGACTGCACTCACTGGGTTTCCAAAAACATTCTTATTTATTAGGTAACGTTTCGGGATTCACAGATCCCTTCCTCAGACCAGAGCAAACATACAACTGAACATAGTGATATATAAATACTTTAAGCCACACCCACCACCAAATCAAAACAGTGAATTGCGCCAAAAATAGGGTTGTCATGGTGATAACCCCTATGTATCTCAGTGTAACCAAACTACTAATCCCAAAAAGATCAACTACACTTCAGTAGTGTACAGATGCTAACATAACCATATGAGTCATTATATATGTTACTTTAGTAAATACTTATAAGACATCTATGAGTCCCTGTTCAATCCTAATTTATATAATTAGATTAGTGGCAAAGGTAAATTAAATGGTATCATAGTTAATATCAAGCATTCAATCACATAGGGTAATTCTATACCTATTAGTTTCTAGCATGAATATAAATAGCAATATTAAACATGCAGTTACAGCGGTAATATAGATGTGTCAGATCATATCCGAAATATATTAATCACTCAGCATAATGAATTAGTGTTGTTGGTCCGTTCTAGATCTTATGACAATGTGGGCCCTCCAGATTATGTTAGCGGTATTGGATGTACAAATGTCAACTCATGTTTATACCATATGTGCACACAAGCATTATGTAGGTATCTGCCCTCATATCTTCTGAGGCCTAACACAAAGAAAAGGCACTTACTTTCTATTAGCACATGTCCTAAGTGATGTATAGGTAGGATTGTATCTGATCCTGGTATGAGACGCGCCCCCAGTGAACAGCTCCTGTGTCAATAGTGTCCGTTAGCCTAGCGCATGGCTAATTAGCATACGCCGATGACGTATGCGTGTGTGTTCACGCGTAGTCACGGTAACCCTGTTGCCATCTATGCATAGCTAGTTTACAGTCCACATCGGTTATTGCGCTTATGCGAGCTAGGGGAAAATTGTTCAAAGCTGAGTCATATTTCAACAGTCCCATTTTATAGCGCCATAACTTAGTGTTTAAAAAGGACAAAACTAAGGTGTATATACTAAATGGTGTAATCTGTCCTATTCGGTGCCATGATCTATGCACAGTCCCATAACTGTCATACAGCAATTGTTAGCGATGGGGAGAGATGCATATATATTAAGTATTATACTGTATTCCTACCATAATGCTAACATGTGTGGTGGCAGTTTATACACAACAGGGTAATCCATATTGCATTTAAATATAGAGAAAGTATACAAACATATAGACCTATGTTTAAGTAATAATAGTAAAGCATAAAACCTTGTGATTGGACCCTCAGGTATCCATACAGTAGAACCTCAAATTCTATCATTGGTTCACTGTTATAAGTGGCAATCAAAGTTAATCACTGACAACCTTAGCTTATTAACAGAGGCGAGTTATTAGTGTAACATTGGTACTCTAGACATTCATTGGTCCAACCACTCAGGTAATCCATGTATTTGGTTTTTACCCATTCATATAGGTTCCACAACCAGACCTTCAACCAGTCCCAGAGTATCTGGGGTACCCTTCCATAACCCATATGCCATGTACTAATGTGGCCTGCATGTCCCCGTGTGTTGCCATCATATGGGTCCAAACAGTACTCATGGGTGGGTCCCACCAAGTGTGTGTCATACTAGAGCATATGACCCTCACTGGTTAGTTAACCACCTAGAGTAAAATGAAGCAGGGTCACATTGGTGCGTAATACCCGTGCCAAAGTCCAGCCATTATTTGTGTCCCACAAAAGTGGGTGTAGGTGTGTCATCACACACGTAGGCTAGGAGGTAATAGGATAATATTCTTATCACAGGAAGCAGCGCCAGTCATTAGACATATTCAGGCCATTAGGGTGCAGGGTACCAAGTCTATGAATCCATCTGGACTCCATCCGGAGTAGGGTTGTATCCCTATCTCCGCCTCGTTTGAGAGCTGGAACGTGGTCAATTAAGATAAACCTTAGGTCAGTAACTTTATGTTGGGCCAAGAGAAAGTGTCTTGCCACAGGTTGGTCCGATGTTCCTTTATCCAAAGCGATCCTTATTGCAGATCTGTGATTAGCCATCCTCAGTCGTGCGTTGTCCGTCGTCTTTCCAACATAAAATTGGCCACAACAGCAGCTTAACAGGTAGATCACATGGGTAGTTGTACAGGTAATGAAGTGTCTTATTGTGTACTTCTGAGTCGTGTGCGGGTGTCTAAAAACTTTACATGGGATCATTCCACTGCATGTAGTGCATCCCAGGCATCTATAACAGCCTTTCTTCTTGGTTTTAAGCCATTGTTCTTTCATATAGCATTGTTGTGGGTCTGTGGACATGAGTAGGTCCCTAAGGCTCCTTCCACGTCTGTATCCCATTATGGGGGGATCCATATGTTCAAAAGGTAATCCAGGATCTGTCGCTAGGATCTCCCATCTCCTTCTGATATCCTGTGCCATCCTCTCCTTCCCTTTATTGTAGGTGGTGGTAAAGATCATCCTCTCTTTTCCAGTCTGTTCCAAACGGTTGGCCTTGTTTCCCTCCTGGGTGGTCACTTCATCTATGACACTTCAAATAAGTTCCATTTTATATCCTCTCTGTAGGAACTTTTCAGTCATCATTTGTAGTTGTGTTTCACGGTTAATGGTTTCAGTGTTGTTTCTTAATACCCGGATCATTTGTGACTTTATGATTGCCTTTCTGGTGTGTGGAGGGTGGTTACTGGTTGCTTCAAGTATTGAATTCCTGTCTGTGGGCTTGGTATAGAGAGTAGTAAATAGTTTGTCCTGTTTTTTTATAGATTCTGAGGTCTAAAAAGTCAATGCAGTTTTGATCATACTTTAGCTCAAATTTAATAGGCGACTCAATTGCGTTCAGTCCTGTTACCCAATCATTCAATGAGTCCTCTGTGCCCTGCCATATTAGAAAGACATCATCTATGTACCTTTTATAGTGTCTTACTGTATCTATGTTATACACGTCTATGATGTCACGCTCATAGTGTTCCATGTAGAGATTAGCATATGATGGGGCCATATTTGACCCCATTGCTGTCCCCATGAGTTGTTGGTAAAATGTGCTTTCAAAGCGAAAGTAATTAAGGGTCAAACATTTTTCCAGTAGATCAAGAATCAGAGAGATTGGAGGTCCCACATAGGGGAATCGTGTCAGAGCCAATGCAACCGCCTTCAGTCCATCAGTGTGGGGGATGACAGTGTACAGACTTCTCACGTCCATGGTGACCAAAAGGTCATTGTTGCCAATCTCATCCACGGTGTTTAGTATGGTAATGAGATCACCAGAGTCCCTAATGTAGGAGTCCATTGATCTTACTAGGGGCTGTAGGAGGGCGTCAATAAATATCGCTAGGGGTTGCAGCAAGGACCCTCTAGCTGACACAATTGGCCTCCCTGGAGGTTTTTTTTGGTCCTTGTGTATCTTGGGTAAAGTATACAAAATTGGATGAATGGGGAACATAGTGTTGAGGAAATTATATTCATCCAAGCTGATCCAGTTCAGCTGGCGTGCTTCAGACAATACACTCTCAATATCCCTTTTGAATTCATTAGTTGGATCTCTGGTAAGTTTTTTGTAGGTCTTATGATCATCTAGTTGGCGGAGTATTTCCTTGCGATACTGGTCATAGTTCATTACTATAATTGCTCCTCCCTTGTCCGCTGGGCGAATGACGATCTCAGTGTCATTGGATAGTGATTTAAGTGCCATTCTCTCTGCTCCATTCAGGTTGGGTCTGTGTTTTATACATTCCAGTTCCTTGGTGTCGTTTCCAATCATTCTGGTGTAGGTTTTAATACTTGATCCACAGGCTTTAGGTTCAAATTTGCTCTTTGGTTTAAATCGCTTTATTTCTTTTTCCATGTGGGTGTCCTTAAAATGTTCCTTTAATTTCAAGTTCCTTTGGAACCTGTGTATGTCTAAAAAGTTTTCAAAATCATCATTGGTAAATGTGGGGATGAAAGTCAGACCTCTATTTAACAGGCTAACTTCACCCTCATTTAAAGTTCTGTTACTTAGATTGATGACAATGTCAGGGTTTTTTATCTTGGGGGTCGGGGGGGTCTTCCGTCCACAATAGTTCCCCCTCCTCGGGTGCGGCCTCGGCCTCGGCCTCCTGTTCTTTCTTGGTATCTCGTTGTAACCCCTAAAAAAGGTGTCTGTGATACTGTTGGTGTTTGATTCTGATATTGCTGGTCATTGCTACCAGTCTCATTGTCAGAGCCTGAGCTGCTATCAATTGTGTTGAGGTATCTAGATCGGTAATTGCGTTGTCTTCTCTGTCTCTGTGGTCCTCCTTGGTTGTTCCCATGTATCCATGCATAGATTCTTTTGTCTTTATAATCATTGTCCACTGTGTAGAGTTTCTGGTTTTTAAATGCCACTAGTTCCTTTTTGTATTCCGTGACCTGTTTTGTGATTTTCTCAATCCAAGGTTCACCTGTGTCAGTCTGTAATATCTGTAATTTATGGGTATTGAACTCTTTTATTTCATCCTTCACAGTAGCCAGGATATTAGTGCATTCTTCAATTACAAGCAGCATTAAATCCAATGAGCATTTGTTTAGTATTTGGCACCACCGTAGGCAAAAGTAAATATATATGCATCTCTCCCCATCGCTAACAATTGCTGTATGACAGTTATGGGACTGTGCATAGATCATGGCACCGAATAGGACAGATTACACCATTTAGTATATACACCTTAGTTTTGTCCTTTTTAAACACTAAGTTATGGCGCTATAAAATGGGACTGTTGAAATATGACTCAGCTTTGAACAATTTTCCCCTAGCTCGCATAAGCGCAATAACCGATGTGGACTGTAAACTAGCTATGCATAGATGGCAACAGGGTTACCGTGACTACGCGTGAACACACACGCATACGTCATCGGCGTATGCTAATTAGCCATGCGCTAGGCTAACGGACACTATTGACACAGGAGCTGTTCACTGGGGGCGCGTCTCATACCAGGATCAGATACAATCCTACCTATACATCACTTAGGACATGTGCTAATAGAAAGTAAGTGCCTTTTCTTTGTGTTAGGCCTCAGAAGATATGAGGGCAGATACCTACATAATGCTTGTGTGCACATATGGTATAAACATGAGTTGACATTTGTACATCCAATACCGCTAACATAATCTGGAGGGCCCACATTGTCATAAGATCTAGAACGGACCAACAACACTAATTCATTATGCTGAGTGATTAATATATTTCGGATATGATCTGACACATCTATATTACCGCTGTAACTGCATGTTTAATATTGCTATTTATATTCATGCTAGAAACTAATAGGTATAGAATTACCCTATGTGATTGAATGCTTGATATTAACTATGATACCATTTAATTTACCTTTGCCACTAATCTAATTATATAAATTAGGATTGAACAGGGACTCATAGATGTCTTATAAGTATTTACTAAAGTAACATATATAATGACTCATATGGTTATGTTAGCATCTGTACACTACTGAAGTGTAGTTGATCTTTTTGGGATTAGTAGTTTGGTTACACTGAGATACATAGGGGTTATCACCATGACAACCCTATTTTTCAGTTGTATGTTTGCTCTGGTCTGAGGAAGGGATCTGTGAATCCCGAAACGTTACCTAATAAATAAGAATGTTTTTGGAAACCCAGTGAGTGCAGTCCTTTGTTGAAGATCGCTGTGAATAATACTGACCTGGCACCCTGGTTGCTGACTATATGACATTGTGAGTGCAGATACACATGGAGGATATATATATATATATATATATATATATATCTCAAGATTTTTAAATGCTATTAATTTTGGAATAATGATATAATATGTTAAAAAAAACATACTATATTTCATATTAAAATAATCAGAAGAAATATTGTGACCTAGCCCAGTACAAATGATCATATAACTTATTAATGTAAGGAAATTATAGCATTTATTACACATTTTAAAGAAATATGTTTAAATGTTAGAAATGATTAAATGTATTGCTGTGTTGTTTGTCATGCTGCCCCCGATGGACAAAATCCGGTGTTGCGATGCAGGTATTACAACCAAAAGACGATTGTTTGTTACAAAGATGCATCTCCCTGACAACATACATTCACAAAATAAACCAATAATAAGAAGTACACTGAATGTGAAACATGCTGTATTTGTATGAATATATATATATATATAAAAGTAACAAAGGCAGATTGCAGCAGACGAATAGAGTTAAAAGTTCCAAATTTTATTGCAAAACTTTAAAATGTCCACAACATCCATGGGAACAGTGAGTAAGACACAATCACTTGTACAAAACGGCTGACATGTTTCGACACTTGTACAAGTGATTGTGTCTTACTCACTGTTCCCATGGATGTTGTGGACATTTTAAAGTTTTGCAATAAAATTTGGAACTTTTAACTCTATTCGTCTGCTGCAATCTGCCTTTGTTACCTTTACCATTTTTGTCAGGCAGCAGAGGCAATTTTCATACCCTTGGAGTCCCAGTAGGCCATACAGAGTTCCTGTTTCAAGCTGCTGTCTCCTCATCTGTTGCACACGGATGAATCAGACCTGCCGATTGGATCCTTGCGTCATGTGACTCGACATTGGGCTCACTCGTCTGATTGGATCCCTCTTCACGTGACCGCACGCACCCCTCCCTGCATAGTAGGACGCCAGCACGCAAGGACGCTTTGCCTACCGTTTGCAGCACAGAAGAAGTGTACAAGTCTTTCCCGGTCCACTACAGGTGAAGATTACAAGAGGCATTTACACATCCGGTTTGGTGTACCGGTGAGTGCAGGTCTCTCAGACCATTATCCTCCCTAAGTGTTGAGTTGTTTAGCGCTTAAACAGCCTGTACACACCTCCGGTTTTGTGAGCCCAAAAAGTATATTGTCCTGAATATGGAGCTATAGCTCTGTTTGCTGCTTGTCATTTGCATAAGTCCTGTGAATAAACTGGCGTTTGGGGTTGCAACAAACATATATACATACATATATTATAATCGAGGATACTGTTATTATTATTATAGGATTCTATCAGCAGGACACTTCCTATGGGACTTTTTTGTTCACTATTTTGCATACAGCATTCTGTGTTATTAGTATCATTGGTATTTAACACAGTATTTAGGGCAACTGTGCAACTTTCTCTCATTTATATATATATATATCAAGATTTTTAAATGCTATTAATTTTGGAATAATTAGCCGTATAATTGCTTTGATATAATATGTTAAAAAAACATACTATATTTCATATTAAAATAATCAGAAGAAATATTGTGACCTAGCCCAGTACAAATGAACATATAACTTATTAATGTAAGGAAATTATGGCATTTATTACACATTTTAAAGAAATATGTTTAAATGTTAGAAATGATTAAATGTATTGCTGTGTTGTTTGTCTTGCTGCCCCCGGTGTTGCAATGCAGGTATTACAACCAAAAGACGATTGGTTGTTACAAAGATGCATCTCCCTGACAACATACATTCACAAAATAAACCAGTAAGAAGGGACAAGCACCGTGGGCGTGAACGAGAAAGATCATCAATGATTAGATATAAGGAATGGCTAAATGCAAACAAGGAACAGTTTTTGTGTGACTTGCTTAGACTGGTGATTGATAACTGGCGGCCATACTTGGGAACACATTCACTTAAGCAAGAAACTGAAAACTTACCTTGCTCTATGCAATAACTTTCCTACAAATGAAGACAACAACAAATTGGTTCAAATTGGTGAAGTATAATTGTTCTAATTTTTAATATTTGTAACAAAGGTTATTGTTAAGAACATAGTCAATTTGTATTTAATAGACTTAAAGAGAGCAGTTTGTATTTTTGTTTATATTCATAGACCTGTATAGGGTTAAGTTTATCTTTTGTATGCTAAATAATTCATCTGTGCAAAATATAGAATAGAATTTGTTGACACCCTAAATGTAAATAATAGAAACATCTCTCTTACTGTCCAGCACAGCAGAGAGGCAATTGCATTTCTAGACATTGAGGTAAAACTTGACAAAGGTGTAGTTTCAACTGAGAATTTTCGCAAATCCACTGCGACTAATAGCCTCTTACTTGCCTCTAGCCACCACCCTAGTTATCTGAAAAAAGGCATACCTAAAGGCCAATTTTTAAGGCTTCGCAGGAACTGCTCTAGTAAAGATAAATACCTAAAAAATGCATCAAAAATGGAACAAAGATTTTTGACTAGGGGGTACTCTAAGAGAGTGGTTAAAGGGGCCTTTAATAACGCATTGCATATGGATAGAGAGAAACTTCTTATGTCTACACCAAAGAGTAATTAATCTAAAATAAGATTAATCACAGATTATAATTGTCATTGGAATTCCCTAAAAAGTATTCTAGCAAAAAACTGGCATATTCTCACTAGTGATACAGGGGTACAAAAGGAAGTAGGTGATTTCTCAAATATTACCGCTAGACGGGCACCAAACCTTAAAGATAGGTTTGTGAGGAGCCAATATTTGTCTAAAACAGGACAAAGTAATTGGCTCACAAAACATAGATCCTCAGGTAACTATCCCTGTGGAAAATGTGTGGCATGTAAGTTTATGCGAAAGACCAAAGAGTTCAGTACGAATTCAGGCAAAACCTATAGACTGAAGCATTTTGTGAACTGTGACACTGAGGGGGTCGTTTACCTGCTGTCCTGTGATTGCCCACTTTTTTACGTGGGCAAGACGAGGAGGGCGATAAAGGACCGCATCACTGAACACAGAGATGACGTAAAAAATAAAAATCCCAAAAGTAATGTTGCAAAACACTTTGAACAGACACATAATTGCAATCCTGATTCCCTCAGATGTGTAGGGATAGACAAAGGCATCATAAACGGGAGAGGAGGGGATAATGATAAAACCCTCTTAAGGAAGGAGTGCAGGTGGATATCAATCCTTGGGACACAAATTCCAAATGGTCTCAACGATAAGTTAGATATGGCCTGCTTCCTATAAAAATATGTCTATGATAGTGTGGAGTATGGACATAGTAAAGTAACTGTTTCCATGCTCTACTCTACGCAGCACTAAAAAAGCAGATTCTACTATCTACAAGTTACATGAAAATATTATGTCAACTCTTGAATGACCAATTGTAAATTTTCTTTGTTTTTAAAAAATTAAGTACAAATGTTATTAATGTTATGTAACACTTTTCCAACTTAGGTTGGTTCTTTTAAATCTATAAATAAAAGAATGTAAGTAAATGTTACCCTAAAAAGATTGAAAGCTGTTTCAGCAATATGCTAAACCTTCACCTTCCAGCAGAGGCACAATGCATTTAAACTATAAAACAGGATGCATAGATCAAAGCAGAATCACGCCCTGACGAAGCCCGGTCTGAATCCCAGTCGAGCGGGTGAAACGCCCACTAGTGTTTGGCGTTGGCGATGGAGATCGCTACTGGCATGGAATGCTAACAAGTGGGAGAAACACACATCAATGTGGATATCCAGCGCAAAAGTATTTGAAAGCAAGGTCGTATTAACATAACATGTTGACACCTGTTAAAGTATCAGTGTGGAATAGGTGACCATGTTGAGGAAACTTACGGCATTAAAGTTACAAGTTGTATGAATACGATAAAGGCGCTGCCTTGTGTTGTGAAAAGACTGAGAATCTTAAAAAATGTCTTTGCTGGGAGTCATACATTTCTTGCCTAGACTGTGCTCTATATAACACAACTTGACTCTCGCTTGCCTCTATGTGGAAATACTAACTTACCTTCAGGACTTATACGCTAACACCTTTGCATCTTGCTTTGCAGACTTTTTCTGTGGAATTGTGTGTATACACAATGGATGATTGAGGAACACTGTATGAACAGCACTGTTTCTATTATTTGTGCCTACTCGTTTATTTGTGTACACATTCAGGGGGCCCACCCGCTGGTTTGCTTAGATCCCGAATATTACCTGCACGGCATTTGGCATAGGGGTGCTGATAGCAGCTGGGTGTAGCTAAGCTAGAGGTGGTCTCACTTGATATAATAGACAATACATTTTTGTACTATTGCATCCATGTACATTTAAATCAATGTGATTAATTCTCTGTAGTTGCATATCACAGGTATTGTTGAGCTAACCACTTAGATCCCGTTTTTCAAACCTGCCCAGGGTACACCTTCCAGCCGGTTGACTGGGGGGTTCTGTGTGCAGTTGGGTGTAGTGGCCTATTACACAATCCTGTGACTAAGCAATACAATTGATGTCTATACTATTTCACAGCTGTCTTAGCGTGTACCCCTGACCGGTCAGGTTCTTATAAATTGTCATCCATGAGTTGAATTTGTATGCTTATGTGCTTAAATATCTATATACCTGCATGGGTCTATTCCCATGGTGTGGAGGATTTGACTTTCACAATTAAAATTATTTAAATATATTCAAGTGATTTGTGAGTTTTTCTAAAAGAGTGCTGAAATCCCTGTCTTTGCTCTACCAGGATTATATTCCAGGTATCTCTCTCTTTTGTGTACATGATATATATATATATATATATATATATATATATATATATATATATATATATATATATATATATATATATATATCTTAGAATTGGTTTTAATTATAAGTAACTAAGAATTTGTTCCAGTTTAAATAAATAGACATTTAAAGTAACTGTTTACATTAAGAATTTATGTATTTTGACTTCCGGTAGGCGGCTCACCAAGATGGCCACAGCTTCACATTGCTCCGTGCTTGAAACTGGCTTACGAATGCAGAGTGGCAGAATCCCCAGCCATCCATACCTCCCTTGGCAACACGAGTGCCCGGGAAAACTTCAGGATCAGGGTATTACAACTCCTGGCCTCCGTGAAGGCATTAAAAAGTTAAATTTCCCCTTTGGGCCTGCAGACGTGCTCGCTCCGACGGACAAGATGGCGCACATTACTGAAGCCATAGTTGACATTTTTGCACCACTATTAGATTCCCTTACAACAGCTGTGCGGGAGCTTCTCTGTGTGATGCGAGAGCGCTGCACACCCGAACACACTGAAGCAATTCTTATCTGTCCAACTGAACTTCGGCAGACCTCACTAACTCATTTGGAAGCAGACACTTTGGGTTCCGGCATACCCCAGCTGAAATATCTGACTATGTTGGAGGGAATAACAAACTATATGACTGTCTCTCAGACACTAATTTACCCCACACTTAATCGCACAGACAAACTCCAGGTCTTAACATTCAATAAAAATGCGGGTGCTAACGGCTCTACTGTCTATGTCCCGAATCCTTCTTCTTCCTCACCTGCCGTCAACTTATCATTGTGCCCAGCCAGCGCAGCTGAACAATACCCTAGTCAGGTAGAGAAGAAAGACGCTGCAACCCCCGAGATAACTGCCACTCAAGCTGAGATATATACACGGGGAGCAGACAGCGATAATGTGATCAATGCTGCACAGAGTGGTGGACAGGCCACAGCTGCATCTGATCTGCCGCCTGATACTAATTTTCTGCAAGCCCTGAAGTTGGAACTGAGATGGGGTAGCTGCCTTTTAGGTGCTTTGCTATACTTAACTCCCACTATTAGGCAGCTCATCTCCCCTCCGCAAAAAAGCTACATTCTCCTAAAGCATAGATCTCACGCTCCATCCCGTTCTGGAGTCGGGTAATCTGTTTCTTGTTCATAGCCCTATGCTCCAGCTGACAGAGTATCGAGAAAACTTTAAGAGCTGATATATTCGTCTAGTTTATATACTACTGTAAAATGCCCAGCATCTCTGATTGTCTGCATGTATTTGTTTAATCCCACTAAATACGTAAACCTGTTGGTCAGCAGCTGCTCTGACTTGTCTTCAACCTGGCTGTGTTGTGTGTGTGCTGTTGCTGTTACACATATGCTTGGTTATATATGAGCAGGCTCCTGTCTTATTGTTAACTGTTTTAGGTCTTTTGTTTTTGAAATGTCTATGGCAACACTTGTGTGTAACGGCAGTTATTGACTTTACCCCACTGCTTCAGAATCTGGACCGGACTGATTGATGGCTCACTAGCATGAACTGCTTATTTATTTTGCCTCCCTTATGCGTAGCTGGCTGTTAGTTTTGTAAAAGACTCCTTAAGTATTTGACCCTTTAAGCTCTGAAGACTGGTGCTCACGAGTTTAACACGCCACTGAAGCTGATTTATAGATTGTAACTACACTGCAAATGCAGGGGAGAAGAGTGGCAGAAAATACCGCAAATAAAGCTAGCAGAAGTGACAACTTGATTAACTTTCATAACGCCTCCATCTCAGACCGTCATCAAATCAGAAATAAGTAGCCCTGCATTGTTATACTATACTATTTTGCTTACATTTAAATCGTTATGTTCATTAGAGGTCAAAAATTTTGCAGTAGAATCAGCTTAAATGTAATTTTGTTACTGTTTATATTTTTTTTAAAATCTCACTTGAGAATCACCCATATCTTGCAATCTAGTATTTTCAGATATATCCCTTTTCAGTCAGTACACTAGTACTTGAATCATCTTAGGTTCTGACTACTTCTAGCACAGTTTAAATGCCAATACTATTGTTTAATCATATTCTGGGAATGCTGAGTGGGTGATAGTCATGACAAATCCAGTCTGAAATGGAAAATGCAAGGCTTTCATTTTCTATATAGGTACATGTATTATACTGCAAAATGGAGTCTGGATCTTGAAAGTTTAATCCCAAATTGTTTCTTATTTTGCACATACGTAGAAATTATGTATTCCAGGAGTAATTGAGCTCTCACAATTTGCCCACTGCTCACTCCTGAGACTGTTTTTTTTTATCAGCTGTAATTTTGAAATTCGAATCTTTGTAGGAAACTATTTAACCCCCCTCCATGCGTAGGATACTGTTTTATGGACACATGCATATATTAAGTAACTTTTATCTCACATAATGCTCTTCTGGTTAGGCTATTATACATATAAGTGCTGCAAATTGTTTTGTCTCTCTTTGCTCACCGGTCATGACGGGTTAAACACTCCCATATGTACAGAGAACTGACTTAAACCTGCACTTAGGTCTCCTCAGAGTAGCATACCTATTTTTACTTAGTAATGTGCCTTTTTGAGATTGCCGTCTACACACTTCAAGCACTAGTGGGGACTTGTTTGTTTTTGTTTTGTTAGTGTAGTTTAGAAGTTTTAGTTATTAAAAAAGAAAATGAGAGAGTTAAGGCATTAGGCAAGGATCAAATTTTGGTAAATATGGTCTCAGGCAATGCACACGTTCTTATACAGATATCAAATGTACTACAATACTTATGGACTCTAACTTATTAAATGTGTATCTCAATATCCCACACTCTAATATGTTTTGCATCATGTGTTTTCTACATAACAATGTGCCTACTGAGATTGCCGCCTACAAACTCCAAGCACTAGTGGGGACCTGTTTGTTTTTGTTTTGTTTGAATAGTTTAGAAGTTTTAGTTAGTTATTAAAAAAAAGAAAACTGAGAGAGTTAAGGCATTGGATAAGGATCAAATTTTGGTAAATATGGTCTTAGGCAATGCGCACATTCTTATACATGTATCCAATGTACCATATTTCTGTACTCTATCTTATCAAATGTGTATCTCAATATCTCATACTCTTGTATGTTCTGCATTTTGTGTTTTCTTGACATTGTTAACAATAATGCGGCTAAGGTTGACCCTAAATAACAGCAATATATATGTATGTAAATGTCTAAATGCTATATGCCAAAGCTCTCTTCAATAAAAAGAATAAAAAAAAAAAAAGAATATATGTATTTTTAGTATCCTAATTAGAATTGTATTAGAATCAATTGTACCTAAATAGCTGAGTATATATATATATATATATATATATATATATATATATATATATATATATATATATTGTCCTATTGTTTAACTAAGCACTGTTAAAAATGTACCAGTGAATGTTTAGTGGTTTATATTTTAGTCTCATCGTGTTAATTGAATGAAAGGCTATTGTGAGTAAGGCTAATTTTAAAGGTAAACTTTTATGAATTTTGCATAGCATATTTTAATAGTTTTTAAACGTGTATAGTATTGATTCATATACTGGTTCCTACAAATATATTTGAATGTGTTCATAGATATCAACTAATAAAAAGAATTCAGGAATTTATATTAACTTGATGGTTTTTGGTATATGCATATTTTTGGGTTTCAGTTTAAAGGATAATTATTAAATATATTGAGTTATAACCCTGCCATATACTGACATATTATTTGGAGAGTACTGCTGAGATTCTTATAAATATACTTACATGATGATGAGATCACTAATATGTGGACCGGAGTCACCCACACCCGGTCTACATATTGCAGGTGCAGGGCTCCAGTCCCAACTGCATGTATATGCCAAGCCAGCACTTTCCACTAGTTCCACTACTTCACTCGACCCCACACTGATCTCCACCAACTTACACACAAGAGCACCTCCCCAAAGTGACTTCAAGTCCAGCCGCCAAGCAAAATAAAAACAATAAAATTAAATTTTTAGAAAAAAAACAAAACGTATTTCTGCTGCTGCGGGCCTTCTAAGATGCAGGCCCTCGGGCATGGATCGATCTGCCCAACTTGTCAGTCCGCCCCTGGTGGCAGGGATCTCCGAAAGATGTGAGCGCTCGACCCCTAGCGGGCGGTATTGCCGAGGTTACAGTGAAACCAAAGTTGGGCAAAAGAAAAGGGGTGGACTGGACCTCCGGAGTATGTAATTGCTCAGCTCCAAGCGGGCAGTATTGCCTAAGTTACAGGCAAAACAAAATAAAAATGTAAACATTTGAGACTTTGTTTTAATCTTAAATGCATGTCCAAAGGATTCCGTAACAGTTTACAATCCACCATAGATTTACAGCTGTACCTATGGGCACAGGTGCGGACTGCTCCATGTGTCCAGAAGCGCAGCTGCCACCATGTGTAAAGAGCTCAAGGTAACTTCTGCCAGTAACCATGCTCTGTCTAACAGGACTTTGAAAAACTAAATGTAAAAGTTTGTTTTTTTATAGAACTGAAAATATATGCTGTGGGGGGGTTGGTTAAAATGCCATGTTAAAGTCAGTATTTATTTTAATTTAAATACATGCCCAGAGGCTTCAGAGACCGTTCACAACCCACCATAGCTTGTCAGCTGTTACAGGGTTACAGGGAAACCAAAGTTGGGCAAATGAATGAAAAGGGTAGAGGGGACTCCAGAGGATGTGAGCACACAGCCCCAAGCGGGCGGTATTGTGAAGGTTACAGGCAAACCATGGTTGGGCAAAAGAAAAGGGTGGACTGGACCTCCGGAGTATTTAAGCGATCAGCCCCAAGCAGTTAGGAGGATTACTGATTTTGAAAAACTGAATGTAAAATTTTGCTTTTTATAGAACTGAAAATATATGCTGGGGGGGGGGGGGGTGTAAAATGCCATGTTAAAGGCAGTATTTATTTTAATTTAAATACATGCCGAGAGACTTCAGAGACCGTTCACAACCGACCATAGCTTTACAGCTGTAATCGTGGGCATAGGGAGCAGGTGCGGACTGCACCTTATGTCCACAAGTGCAGCTGCCACCATGTGCCAATTACAATAACATCTGCCTATGATCATGCGTGTTGAAATATATGGGGGAAATGATATTGCCATGTTAAAGGAATTCATTATTTTAATTTAAATACATGCCCATAGGCTTCAG
The DNA here is from genome assembly GCF_027579735.1 of Bombina bombina. Classification (NCBI taxonomy): domain Eukaryota; kingdom Metazoa; phylum Chordata; class Amphibia; order Anura; family Bombinatoridae; genus Bombina; species Bombina bombina. The sequence continues at coordinate 806,170,850 of NC_069499.1, forward strand.
AGACCTTTCACAAATTACTCACGGTAACGTCTGCCACTGACTAGAGGCCGGTATTGCTGATTGAATTTTGTAATTTTGTATTTTGTTATATACTTTATTTCATGGTGTTATTTATGTTACTGAGGTCGCATAGATCTATCCACAATATTATAATCTCCATGTGTACATATTTTTGGCGAGATACACTGGTAATCAGGTGGGTGACCACACAAGTGTCTTAGATCATAGAGTCTTATCATAGTCTAAGCTTTCACCTTTGGTTTAATATATTTTATACCAGTAGTTTCTAAACACTATTAATACTCATCCCTGGTTGGTTTCCTTATATTGTGGTATATACAACGTAGTTACAAAATGTGGTACATTTGAAGCATAGTCCTGATTAACGTGTCATTACTAACATTAGCTCTGACAGAATCCAGTCACACCGGAAAACATAAAATTGTGACAGTTCAGCATATAGATCAGAAGCTTAAGTCATCAATTGGCTACAGTGGTCTATATAGTAATACATAAAGCTGACCGCACAACATTAATTAATTTGCTTAATTCCTAGCAGCTACAAGGTCCATCCAATTGCTCCACTCATGATACTACAATAGAAACCAGTTGGGCACAAACATATATTATAGTGTCTTCCACCTCTACATGCAATTTGTTGTAGATATTATACATGTTCTTACAGTCATACTTGGTATGCATCTGGTACAATGTGTTAGCTCACTTCGACACAATAAAACCTCCTTTACTCAGATAGATTGAGAACCTTGAATATACTAAAATTTGACAATATTGTTCTGTATTAATATTAAATTGGTATGCTTTTCATATCTTATATCAGTTGCTAATCAATTCCTTTATATTCTAAGGTCCAAGAGTGACCACGGCATAGACTAACTTCCCTTGCTTAAGAACCATTGGACTAGTGAGGTCCAAGAGTGACCCCTTGAATAATATAGGAAACATTTGTTAACACACAAAAACCGAAGTTTCATTTCTATTTGTCCAAATTTATTTTAGGCACACACCAGCTAAGGCTCAAGACATTTCTTGTCCATACTAGTTCTAGATTGCATATTTGCTTGCATAATTATACAGGTTAAAGAACTGTAGATTTATTGTATGCAACACTATGGAAATGTCATGTAAAAACGTCTGTGTTCCATTCTTGTTGCTCATTCATAATTACTTATATCCTGACATTGTAACACCATTGTAAATGAACATCTACTGTATGTTATATTTGCTCATTACCTCAATAAAAAAAAAAAAGTTTGGATAAAGGGTTTTGTACCTCTATATATTTTATATATAAAAAAAAAAAACCACTAGTATTTACCATCACTAAAAATAAAAAGGCGACCTTCATCCATCAGTTTAAAAAAAAAAAACCTGATGAATAGGTAACTAATAGCTCAAGGTATAGCACCCACGGTATAGCTCAGTTTTTTCATGGAGTTGATTTTTCCACCTTAGCCAATAGCCATGCTTGCCCTTTGGCATTATGCCGTAGACTAGTATGGCTATTAGCTAAGAGGTGGAAAACGTCACCTACTTGAAAAACTGAACTGTGCTGTGGGCAGCCCAGAGGTACTTAGGTTAGTGCTGAAGCTGCGGTGAAATAAATAATAAAAAAAAGGTACCTGTTAATCAGTTTGTTTTTTTTAAACCAATGAATGATGGTTACCTTTATTTTTAGTGATGGTAAAACATACAGTTTGTGAAATGCTAGAATTTACCATCACTTTAATGTAAATGCAAACCCATATAAATAAAAGACAAAAAACTGTAACAAAATGTAAGATCAGCCACAGCTTTATTAACAGAACAAATATTATCAGAAACACTTTATTAGCATTTTATTTAAATAACCAGTGGCCATACAAGCTTTGTTGGTCATAGGCAGCCAAATGACATCCAGGTTTATAGCTCAAACTTGAACAAGGGCAATACCTTTCCATGGGTACACAGTTTTGAGAGCATCAGACTTAGAAAAACACAAGTAATCCAGCTGTTACAAGACCTGAAAAATAAAATAATTGTGAGAATACAGAACAAAAATGTCAAGTTCCTCCTACATGCCCTAGAGAATAACATACAGTAGAAATTATGTAGACTTTTCTCCTCTCAACAGGATCCATTTAAATGGGTTGTATTCAGGGAACATCTACAACTGGTATCAACTCATTAAGCAATATGCAGTTTTTCCTTTTAACTCCTTAACGAATAGCTCCATATGGCGATGGCCGTTTAGCCCGTAAGGAACAGCACCATACCCTGTACAGCACTGCTGTCCTGGGTTCTTTCTGCAGCGATCTTGCCGACAGTGGCGAGATCGCTCTATTCTGTATGCCCCACGAATGGGTAGGTTGAAATAGCCTTTCCCATATTTAAGCCAAATATTGTGTACATAGTAAAATTGGAGTTGTCAATACAGAAAGGACATAGATATAAAACAAGTCTGCCAAAAGCCAATTGAAATGCAGACTGATAACCAAACGAACAGATTTGCAATCTGATTAGCTTCCTATGAACACAGACAGTGAGAGCAGTCCGCACCCTACTCCCCTTTGTCCGTGAACAGAATTCAATGTGTTCATGGTTACCATATACTATACATAATAATAATAATAATAATAATAATAATAATAAACTGTTAAAGTTGACACATTTAATGTTTCCAAATATTTATTTTGGAAATGGGGTTTGCTTATGCAAACGAGTTGAAACTTACCAACAAGATGACTTCACCATTTTAGTGATTTTGGGTCTTGTTTGAGAGCTTGAAAAAACTGGTTGAATCCTTGAATGTTGTAGACACAAACAAATTTTAAAAATGTACCCAACATGACGACTTTATGTAACGGTCCCAACGAAGTCCCATTTTGTAGAGCAGAATGACGTAACCGATGTTGAGCAGCAGATGTGCAATGTAAATTTGTATGAATCCTTTTCATACATCAAACAGAATTTGAGGACAAGTGTCCCAAAGGGTAAAGATTGGCATCTGCCTAGCTTTCCATGATCACAGGCAGCGGGAACAGTCCGCGTTCTGTGAACACTTCAGCATGTACAGAATTCAATGTGTACTTGAAACTTACCACGTGGCTTCCTGGTCTAGTCTGAGAATTGATGAATCTGGTTAAATCCTTGGCATCATTGAATGGTGTAGACGCAACAGGAGGACTTTACGTAATGGTCCCAACAAAGTCTCATTTTGTGGAGCAGAATGACGTAACCGGTGTTGAGCAGAAGATGTGCAGTGTAAAACTTGTAGGAGTCCTTTTCATGCAGCAAACAGTACCTTGACAGGATAACCTTGAGCAACATTTTCATGGGAGATGTACAGAAAGCAAAGAAACATTTACAACAGACAAAGAGAAAAAAAAAATTGCCAAAAGGCATGAGGTACAGATTGGAATCTGCTTAGCTTTCCATGATCACAGGTGGTGAGAGCAGTTGGTCACCCTGTCCCCACTGCCTGTGAACACAGTTGTCACACACAGAATACAATATATACCTCTTGCCTTTGTTTGGCAATTTCACAAGAAATAACTGGATCAGTACATGAACACCAGGTGAAACACAAATTAATAAACATTAAATCATAAAACCTCACCAAAAACAGCAGCATTATGTTTCTGCTTTATAAGTTATAAAGCAGTTTGTTGCAAAATTGTATCTAATATATGGGAAAAAGGCAACAGTAGCCCCAGTCTGTCCTCACAAGCTTGCCGCCTGGATGTGACGTTTTTGCTAACATTCTACACCTCATCCCATCTGCCAGTAGTCTAGTAATTGCACAAAAGCATTTCTACCACAGACACAGTTTAGGTGAAGCACGCTTATTATACCCTATGGCCTCTCTCTTTACATTGTTTTCTCTCAACAGATATAGCAAAGTTTCAGTTCCTGCACAGCAATACAAAAGAAGCTATAAAAAGTAATATATATTTTTTTTAGTGATCCCTAAAAAGGAAAATACTAAGATCATTCATGTACAGATTATAAGAGAAAACATTTTCCAATATCTCTGTCTAAAGGTCATGGAAAGAAAGTATTTTCTAGCTTTTTCTGATGCTATTCGCTTTTTTCACAACAGTGTGTATAAAAAAGTGACACATAGGGACACAGAAAAATAAATCCTAAGGTTGCTAAAATAAGGTGGGGGGGGGGGAGAGAACACACAACACAAATAAATAAAATACAGTAATATTTAAACTTTAACATACATTGCTTAAAGGGACACTAAACACAATTTTTTTTTCTTTTGCGATTCAGATAGAGCATGACATTTTAAGCAACTTTCTAATTTACTCCTATTAGCACATTTTCTTTATTCTCTTGGTATCTTTATTTGAAATACAAGAATGTAAGTTTAGATGCCGGCCCATTTTTGGTGAACAACCTAGGTTGTCCTTGCTGATTGGTGGATATATTCATTCACCAATCAAAAACTGCCTTTTCCAAATAAAGATAGCAAGCGAACGAAGAAAAATTGATAATAGGAGTAAATTAGAAAGTCGCTTAAAATTGCATGCTCTATCGGAATCATGAAAGAAAATATTTGGGTTCAGTGTCCCTTTAATAAGTAAAACATCCTACAGATACATTTTAAAACCAACCCTGCTGATGGAATTCCTTGAGCATATTAAAAAAAAAAACGGATGAGTAAATCAAAATTAAACATTTATGACTCGGCTACAGTATGCAATTAAAAAAAAAACTTAAAAAAAACAACAACTTTCCAATGAATTTCTATTATTAAATTTGCTTTGTTCTTTTGGTATTCTTTGTTGAAGAGTAAAGCTAAGTAGGCTAAAAGGAGTTTAGGAGTGTGCATGTGTCTTTAACACTCTATGGCAGCAGTGTATGTAGAACATTGCTATAAACAACATGGTTGCAAACAATGCAGAGAGATGGCTAAGATATGTGCACACTCCTAAACTTACAAAGGATTTGTCTTTTAACAAAAGGATATCACGATAACCTAAGCAAAATTGATAACGGAATTAAATTGTTTTACCTTAGTTAAAAAATAAAATGGTAGCAATATTGCCCCAGAACATACTATTTTATGTCCCTTTAAAGAGACAAGATATACACTATGACTAACAACTGCTTACCCTATTCCTTTAAGGATAAAAGTATATTAAAAGTACAGTCTTTCCAAAAAAAATACACTGCAAGCACAAGTGGACAACATTAGAGGGTCATTATAGTGTTAAAATGATGCTCTATTTTGTTAGAATGTCATTTTAAGACCAGTGACCCTACACTACTGTGTGGGTTAAACACAGAGTAGAAGGACCCACAGAGCAGTGCTGGTCCCAATTGGCAGCGCTAGTTAAACATCTGAGTTGTGCGACTAGTGCTAATGGGACATTAAGTGTGGGGCTTTACAGGGGCTAAACACATAGCATTAGAGCATGTAAGTTTTAACACTAGCAATGCTGTCCCGCTCATAACCCACAGAACACTGCTAGTCCCAAGCAGAAAGCGCTGCTGATTGGGACCAGCACTGCTCTGTGGGTCCTTCTACTCTGTGTTTAACCCACACAGTAGTGTAGGGTCACTGGTCCTACTGTGATAATATGTCTGCAACTAAAAAGGTATCTACTGTTTTACAGGAAACACAGCTCATATACTATGAATTTAGGGTCTCTTTACAACAATTTAACTCATACCTGTTTTAACAAAGGAGGCACAGAAACATTTCTTTTGACAATTAACAAGGCACTGTAAGTGTTGGCTGTACGTCAACTGGTGCTGTAAATCTGTTAGCTTTAGCGTCACCTGCAGATTAGAAAGAAATGTACAATTTAACGTAAGAAACAGGACACTGATAAATTTGCCTTGCCTATATTTTAGGCTAGTGACCATGTTGGGTCTAACAGGAGATAAAAAAGTAAATTATGCTGTTAAGCAACCATTGAAAATAGAGGAAAATGCCATGCTAGAGGCAGTAATTAATTATTTTAGACTAGTTACATGTCCCGCGGCTTCAGAAACAGTTTACACCCCACCATAGCTTTACAGCTGTAGTCGCGGGCACTAGGAGCAGGCGCAGACTGCTCCAAGCGTCCACAAAACAGCTGCCACCATGACAGAGAGCTCACTGTAACATCTGCCAGTTACCATGTTGGATCTAACCGGAAATACAAAAAGTAAATTATGCTGTTAAGCAGCCATTGAAAATAAGGGGATGCCATGCTAGAGGCAATAATTCATTATTTAAGACTAGTTACATGTTCAAAGACATCCAAGACAATTTACAATCAACCATAGCTTTACAGCTGTACCCATAGGCACCAGTAGCAGCCGCACACTGCTCCAAGCGTCCACAAAAACAGCTGCCACCATGACAGAGAGCTCACTGTAACATCTGCCAGTTACCATGTTGGGTCTAACCTGAAATACAAAAAGTAAATTATGCTGTTAAGCAGCCATTGAAAATAAGGCAAATGCCATGCTAGAGGCAGTAATGAACTATTTTAGACTTGTTACATGTCCAAAGGCATCCGAGACAATTTACAATCCACCATAGCTTTACAGCTGTACCCATGGGCACCAGGAGCAGCCGCACACTGCTCCAAGCGTCCACAAAAACAACTGCCACCATGACAGAGAGCTCAAGGTAACATCTGCCAGTGACCATGTTGGGTCTAACAGGACATAAAAGTGTGTGTGTGTGGGGGGGGGAGAAAAACAGCCTTAAAGGTAGGCTGACCATATTGCCGCTTTAAAAAGGGACACATGAAAAATACATATGTCAGGGATGTTTTCAGGGCTGTTTAAAGAAATGATTTGTATAAGAACCCTGACATATGTATTTTTCATATGTGTTCCTTCTTAAAGCGGCAATATGGTCAGCCTACTTAAAGGGACCCTTAACACTTGTCTTCTAATAATCCCCAAAACCTACTTTTTCTTATAAATAAAAATAAAATAATCACTGCTGTTTATTTTATCTGTTCCTCTTACCCCAAACTTTTCAAATGGATTGTTTTGAAATACAGTGTTGAGCCAGTGCCACATTTCCTATGTAAGCTGCCATATTGTAGCGTGCGTTACAGGGCTCATTAGTCACATGACACAGCATATTGGCTGTTACAGTACTTAGAGAATATAACATTTGCCTGCAGTGTGTGAGCTGCAGTGAGACACATTTATTTCTCAGTTAGGGTGTAAATAGATTTCATTTGCCAGTCTATTGTATATAATACACATTATGCAGCAAATGCTAAGCGCATTACCTATTTTTTTTAACTTTCCCCCACAGTTTTATTTTTTCAAACTCCTCAAGTTTTCTGCTCTAAGCAGAGCGTTCAGTCACTGTTGTTGTCAATTACTGACATCATGCTCCAGGAGGGGGGAGAGGGAGGGGGAAAACTATAACGGAACGGAGTGTAGTTTGTGGAGATGATTTCTGCCTTTCATGACCTTTGATCCTGGTAATGTGAATCACTAAGGGCTGACAGCTTAGTGTTCGTTTAGCAAGGATCGTTTGTATGCATTATTTATCAGTGTGATCTACTCTGTGGAGAAGATCACACTGATAAAAAATGCATACCAACGATCCTTGCTAAACGAACACTAAGATGTCAGCCCTTAGTGATTCACATTACCAGGATCAAAGGTCATGAAAGGCAGAAATCATCTCCACAAACTACACTCCGTTCCGTTATAGTTTCCCCTCCCTCTCCCCCCTCCTGGAGCATGATGTCAGTAATTGACAACAACAGTGACTGAACGCTCTGCTTAGAGCAGAAAACTTGAGGAGTTTGAAAAAATAAAACTGTGGGGGAAAGTTAAAAAAAATAGGTAATGCACTTAGCATTTGCTGCATAATGTGTATTATATACAATAGACTGGCAAATGAAATCTGTTTACACCCTAACTGAGAAATAAATGTGTCTCACTGCAGCTCACACACTGCAGGCAAATGTTATGATTCTCTAAGTACTGTAACAGCCAATATGCTGTGTCATGTGACTAATGAGCCCTGTAACGCACGCTACAATATGGCAGCTTACATAGGAAATTTGGCACTGGCTCAACACTGTATTTCAAAACAATCCCTTTGAAAAGTTTGGGGTAAGAGGAACAGATAAAATAAACAGCAGTGATTATTTTATTTTTATTTATAAGAAAAAGTAGGTTTCAGCCATTTTCATTAGGTGTTTAATGTCCCTTTAAAGGGCCACTTCACAGTTATCTTACACAGATTCAAATGGTTCATGGTAAACAAACCCTTTAGCAGATATCTCAGCATCTCATTTACTTAGGAATTGTACCCACTGAAATCAAGAGTGCTTGATTTTAGAGCTATATATCAATCAATACTACACATACACAACTAAAAGTTTATAAACTTCATGAAATCTATTTTAAAACAAACAGCAAAATATATAAAGTAGTAAGGAAAAAACATAAAAGTTACTGAATAATGTATAATACATTTTTAGGTTTCTGCATTTTAATGCAGCTAAACAGTTTACTAGGTCACATAAGCACACAAAATATAAAGCTAAGCAGACAGAAATTAAACACTTGGCTCATACACACACAAATCTGCAGGTACATTTAACTGCTGTATAGATTATACAAATCACACATTTAACATTGTGGGCCACTTTGTTGATAAAGTAATACAAATCTCACCTGCTAAAAAAAAAAAAAACAACACAAAATTCTCATTATTTTTGGCGCAATTTTAATCTTCCAGTGGCTGCTGGCCTGTGTGCAGGAAGTCAATAACACTCAAATGAATCATGTGGCATACAGCAACCAATCAGAATAAAGGTTTTTTTTTTTTTTATAAACATGCTTTATTTGTAACACTACATAATGCAAGGGGAATTACTTGGGAAACAGTTCACTTTTAGTATGTTTTCTGTTTTAACATTTAATTAAATGTAAGTTATTTTCTTGTATATACACACAATTTTACTTTAAATATTGTTATGGGGTTTCAAATCAGGATTACCACCAATGATGCAGGGGTGCTTGTATCTCCAGCAGCAAAAAGGAAGCCATATTTTGGGGTCTAAAATAATGTTCACAACACAGCCTTAAAGGTACAGCTCACACAGTCTTAAAGGGACATGCACAAATAAATCACAGAAGTCCAGCAAGCACACACTGTAAATATTGGGTGCACGCTATAGCCAGGTACTGCACAACCAAGCAACCAATATCCAAAGCAAAAAAGGCATAATTGGACAAGAAGAAAAGGAGTTTTTGATTAACAGGCACCCTAGAACACCTGTCCTATATACACTACCAAAAATACATAACAATCTAATGAAGCCACTGGGTCATCCTATTGTGGCAGGTGTGGACAGTGTGTTCTCGGGTGTCTCAGTTAATCTTGACCGTATCTTGAGGAAGTTTGTGGTTGAGTCCCAATCATTTATTAGGGATACTGGGGATTTCCTAAATAAATTGAAGGATATCTCTGTACCTTTAAATAAATGTATACTTTTCAGTATGGATGTGTCCAGCCTGTATACCTCCATCAGTCATGGGGGTGTGGGGGCTGTGGATAAAATAATTACAGATTCAAATCTGTATACTGGAGAGGAGATACATTTTATTTTGGAATTGTTAGACATTATACTTCGCTACAATTACTTTTTATTCCAGGATCAGTTCTATATACAGAAGCAAGGCACAGCAATGGGCTCCAATGTCGCCCCTACATATGCCAAGATATATATGAATGTATATGAAGAAAAACTTGTTTACAGTAATGAATTATTCAAACAGTATGGCGCCACCTGGTGGCGCTATATTGATGATGTGTTTGGCATATGGTTGGGCGACATTGGAAGCCTATTGCAATTTGTGGATACATTTAATCTGTCTACGAGGAACATCAAGTTCACCCTGGTTCACAGTGAGGAGAGTGTTGCTTTTCTAGATACTTTGGTATTCAAAGATAAGGATAGAATCAGGATAGATTTGTATAAGAAAGATACTGACAGAAATGATTTGCTATTAGCTAATAGTGCACATCCTCAGTCTTTAAAGAACTCCCTACCCAAGAGCCAATTTATTCGGGTACGTCACATTGTGTCAGAAGACAAATTAAGTGAAATAAGGCTTAGGGAGATGGGAGATCTCTTTTTAAACAGAGGATATGATGATAAGTTAATCCACAAGGAGATTGATAGGACATTGGAGATGACAAGAGAGAGTTTGTTGAAACCTCAGGTGAAAGCTAAAGAAAAGAATGGGGATAAACTTGTGTTTGTCTCTAAATATAATGAATTAAGTATGCAGATTCATAAGATAATTTGTAAACATTGGTATATTCTAGCAAATTGTAATTCGGACATACCAGAATTCCAGAAGACACCTATGCCAGCTTATAGAAGAGGGGTGAATTTAAGAGACACTTTGGTAAAGGCAGACATTGGGAGTTCAAGAATTGATAGGCAGCTGTATATCACTAGTAAAAATCTGGGCTGTTACCCATGTCTTGGATTTTCCCATTGTAACAGTATGATAAAGGGACCCATTTTTGTTCATCCACAGTCAGGTAAAAAATTCTGGATCAAAGAATTTTCAACATGTAACACAGATTGTGCCATTTATCTCCTTAAATGCCCATGTGGTTTGATTTACTTAGGAGAGACGACCCGCAGGGTCCATGATAGAATCACTGAGCATAAATCCAACATTAGGAGAAAGAATCTAAAATCCCCTGTAGCCACTCATTTTCTAGAAGCCCAACATGGGGTGAGCCAACTTAGGTTCCAAGTCTTGGAACATATTCCCCCTGGTAGACGAGGGGGTGATAGGGAACAGCATCTTAAACAGAGAGAGGCATTCTGGATTTTTACTTTGAATTCATTATCACCATTTGGTATGAATAAGGATTATGATTTGTCTGTTTTTCTTTAATTTTTTTCTTTAATTTTTTTCTTTAATTTTTTTATTTTTTGATTTTTGTCTCTCCTTTTCCTAGATGATTAGTGTTGTATATGAAGTTAGATGTCCCCCAGACCCTGAGAGTTACGGTGGTGTTATGTGAAAAGGAAAAGAGAAAAAAGAAAAAAGTAAAGATACAAGGAAAACTGAAATTGAAATTAATTTATTAAAGTTTGACTTTTTTCTTTTTTTAAAAAAATTTGTTCTAAATATTGTTGAGGCTTTCAAAAATTCTGTGTAATATTTCACCCTCTTATGTTATATATAGGTGAATTGGTGTTGAGTTTAGTATTTAGGATGTTTTATAGTTAGGATATCCACATATGCTAATGTAATAATGAATGTGGAAAGGGTTAATGTGTAATGTGCCTTGGTGGGTGTGTCCTAATGGGTATATAAGGAGGAGGAGGAAATGATGTATGTATGGCATGATGAAGGACATGTAGTTCGAAACGTTGCTGTCTTTTTTGTACTCCTGGATATGAAATAAAGTTTGGAGAAAATTCCTTTGGAGTGCTGCTATTCCTTTTTTGCTTTAAAGGGACATGCACACACAGCCTTAAAAGAGACAACTCACACCACACACAGTCTTAAAGGGACACACCACAGTATGTGAATACACAGAATCTTGCACACTCTCAAAGTCTTAAAGGGGCGGGCACACACAACACACAAACTTAAAGGGACACTAAACCCAACATTTGTCTTTCATGATTCAGGTAGAGAATACAATTTTAAACAACTGTCTAATTTACTTCTATTTTTTCTAATTTGCTTCACTCTTTAGATATCCTTTTTTTTTTTTAAGAAATAGCAATGCACTTGGGTGAGCCAATCACATGTGGCATCTATGTGCAGCTACCGAGCCTATTTAAAAATGCTTTTCAGCAAAGGATATCAAGAGAATGAAGCAAATTAGATAATAGAAGTAAATTGTAAAGTTGTTTAAAATTGCATGTTCTTTCTAAATCGTGAAAGAAACAAATTGGGTTTCATGTCCCTTTAAGGGGACAACACACCACACACATGCAATCCTAATGGTACAGGCGCCCAAGCACCCAAGGCACACTCAGTCTTAAAGAGATAGGTGTACACAATGCACATATCCTTTAAAGGGACAGGCAAACATAACACAGACTTAAAGGGACAACACACCACTCACATGCAGTCTTAAAGGGACAGTAAATTAGACATAGCATACCATTTTAAACAACTTTCCAATTTACTTCTATTATTTAATTTGCTTCATTCTCTTGTTATCCTTTGCTGAAATGTTTATCTGGGTAAGTTTAGGAGCAGCAAAGAACCTAGGTTCTATCTGCTGATTGGTGGCTGCATATTGTGTAGTTATTGGCTTACCCATGTGTTCAGTTAGGAACCAGTAGTGCATTGGTGCTCCTTCAACAAATGATACCAAGAGAATGAATGAAATTTGATAATAGAAGTAAATTGGAAAGTTGTTTAAAATTGTATGTTTTACCTAAATCATGAAATAATTTTTTTGTGTTTCATGTCCCTTTAATGGTACAAGTGCATACTCACTCAAGGTACACTCAGTCTTAAAGGGATACACAAGCACACACAATGCACACAGCCTTTAAAAGGGACAGATCACAGTATGTGCACACACACAATCTTGCACACCTTCAAAGCCATAAAGGGACAGGCAAACCAAATCATGTTGGTACAGGAGCACAAACACACCAAAGGCACACATCTTATTAAATGAAAAGCTGACGCCATGCACAGTAGTTGAGGGGCAAACACAAGTCTGTGTATCCTTCAGACTAGTACCAGGCTCCTCTCCCTTGGACTCCTCCTTAGGCATTAAAGGGACATTCCAGTCAAAATTAAAATGCACATAGATGAATGACATCTTTGAAAAGAGGCATATTTGCAATATACATGTATTGACAAAAATGCTTCTAGTAAAAGTTATCACTGTTTTAGTGTTAACATTTTTCTCTGCACGTGCATGTGAAGCATAGCTAGATATTGTAACAGCACCCACATTTTAAAAACTGCAGCTGCTCAGAGCATCAGTAGGGCTTGCATCATGTCAGCAATTAACAAATTGAGTCATTACCAGATGGTACAAACACCTTAGGATTTCTGAGCAAGTGCTTTGGTTAAAATGCTGGTGCACGGTGCATACTTAAATACACATTTGAAACAGCTATAGCTTTTATTAGAAGCATTTTTGCTAATAAATGTATATTACACAAATGCTTCTGTTCAATACCGAAATGCACCCATGTAATTTCTAATTTTAAATGGAATATCCCTTTAAGGCCTAATTAATCTTTTAGACCTGCTTAAACGTACATGATGCCTTACTCCAGCAGGAACAAAAATCCTATTTCTTTGACAAAAACCTTTTATGATACTATCCCTTCCACATAAATTATACAATTAGGGCTTTTAGGTACTCGGACCATGAAGCACCTAAGTGCACAGAGCTTTAAAGGGACAACGTCTTAAAGAGACAGGTACACAGCCCTTAAAGGGACAGATACACAGCCTTTAAATGGACAACTGCAAAGAAATTTAATGTTACACACATTAAAGGGATATATTATACCACACACAAACAGACAACACACACAGTCTTAAAGGGACAGATGCACCCACACAATTCACACAGCAGTAAAGCACTCTAAATACAGTCTTAAAGGGATAGATCACAGCATGCACAAACACAGGCGCTGCACTCAGTCTTAAAGGGAGAGCTCACACCACACGCACACTGTCTTAAGGGTACAGTTGCACATGTAGAGTGCAACCTTACACAATACACGCAGTTTTACAGGGACAAACCACAGCACAACCAAAAACACAGTCTTATATAGGGATGAACAACAGCATGCACATAAACACACAGCCTTAAAGGGAAAGCTCACAGTTTTCATGCACAGATTTAAATAGTTTCAAGGGATGGTTCATAAGGGTTGCCACCTTTTGCCCAGCCGATTCCTGGACACTTTGAATTTGGGCATGGCTGGGGGCATGATGGGGGTGTGGCGGGGGTGTGGCTTCTCCCGGCCTTAATAAAATATATTTACCATTTTTGCTGCCTCTCAGTGTTTGTGTGTGTGAAGTGTCAGTGAGCTGCCTGTCAGTGTGTGAAGTGTCAGTGAGCTGCTTGTCTGTGTATGTGTGAAGTGTCAGCGAGCTGCCTGTCAGTGTGTGTGAAGTGTCAGTGTGTGTGTGAAGTGTCAGTGAGCTGCCTGTCAGTGTGTGTGTGTGAAGTGTCAGTGAGCTGCCTGTCAGTGTGTGTGTGTGTGTGTGAAGCGTCAGTGAGCTGCCTGTCAGTGTGTGTGTGTGAAGTGTCAGTGAGCTGCCTGCCAGTGTGTGTGTGTGTGTGTGTGTGAAGCGTCAGTGAGCTGCCTGTCAGTGTGTGTGTGTGTGTGAAGTGTCAATGAGCTGCCTGTCAGTGTGTGTGTGTGAAGTGTCAGTGAGCTGCCTGTCAGTGTGAGTGTGTGAAGTGTCAGTGAGCTGCCTGTCAGTGTGTGTGAAGTGTGAATGTTTAACCGCTGTTCACTTCTTTTATATGTGCGATGCACTGTAATCACATAATATCACAATTAACTCCTTGAATGACAGAGAGTGCTGCAGCACAATACAAAACAATGTGATGATCATGCAGCATGTCCTGGTACTGGCAGCCAAGGGGTTAACCATCTTTTAAGGCCGAGCCGAGTGCGTTTACCTTAGTCTCCCTCTCAGCTGTCAGGTCCTCCTCCTCCTCCTCCATGTTAGCAGCACAAGCACAACAGTAAAACCCACGGGCATTGCTCACGGGCGGCTCTGGTATTTAGACAGCAGAAAGTGTTACAGGCGCGGGAAAAAAACTAGCAGAAGTCTGTGGCGAGCAGTAACTATGTCCCCTAATGTGACTCCAGTCTCCAGTGTTATCCGCCTCCATTTTTGCAAACTGTCAACTGTGTGACGCGCGTGTAGCTGTGACTCTGTGTGAGTCTATTTTCTCTAGTTTTCCCTCACATTGCCCTGCCAGGCGGCCCAGCCACCAAATTGTTTTTTTAAAAATCAACAGTGTTGATGTAAGTGTGACAGAGGAGCTGGGCAGGTCGGGGCATAGGAGCCTAGTTCCAGGACACTGGACATACAGTCCCAGACCGGGACTGTTCCGGTGATACCGGGGCAGGTGGCAACCCTATGGTTCATGGTAAAACAAACCCTTTAAGAGGTGACTCAAGTCATTCATACACACACAGATAAAGATAGTTTATGGCATTCATATACAGCTATGAGCTGTCTCTTAACCCCTTCACCAAAAAAGACGTGTGTATATATATGTCTTGCAGTACTTTGCGTATCGTACTGCAAGATGTATATATACACGTCTTCGTTTCAGGAAGATCCAGCACTCTCAGCTGTTAAGTTACAGCCGGGAGCTGGAGCTTCTGAAGCTCCAGGCATCTGCTGCATATAGAGCCGGAACGCAATCAGTGCTCCGGCTCCATATGAGGGCAGATGCCTGATCATAAAAGATGCCATGTGATACTGTGTGTGTCACCGTCTGTACCGATCATTGCTAGTGCCGGCGGGAGGTGAGAGAGAGGAAGTGGGAGGGTCCTATGCTACGGCAAAAAATAAATAAAGGGACAGGGAGGAATGGGGCAGCTACACTACAGAAATAAGGAAAAGTATTTTTTTTTTTTTTTTTTAAAGAGCAGTTTATAGGTACTGGCAGACATCTGCCAGTACCTAAGGTGGCGCCTAACAGTTAGAGGGGGGAGGTTTAGAGAGCTGTTTTGGGGGGCAATTAGGGAGGTTGGGGGGTAAGGCGGGATCCTACATAGCAGAAAATATAAAAATAAAAAAGCCTTATATTTTCATACTGACAGACTGTCTGCTAGTACCTAATTTGAGGGTTATCGGTGGGGGAAGGAAGAAAGCTGTTTGGGAGGGATCAAGTAGGGATCAAGGGGTGGGAAGTGTCAGGTTGGAGGCTAATCTCTACACTAAAGCTAAAATTAACCTTTTAAGCTACCCAAATTAACCCCATTCACTGCTGGGAATAACAGTGTCGTGCGCAGCTGCAATTAGCGGCCTTCTAATGACCAAAAAGCAATGGCAAAGCCATATATGTTGGTTATTTCTGAACAAAGGGGATCCCAGAGAAACTTTTACAAACGTTTGTGCCATGATTGCAGAAGCAGTAAGTAAATAATTTCTGTGAGAAACCCAATGTTTTTTATTTGATTGCATTTGGCGGTGAAATGGTGGCATGAAATATACCAAAATGGGCCAAGATTGGGTTGTCTACTTAAAAATATATATATAGTTTTGACAGGTAAATAAAAAAAACAAGGCTCTATTTCTGTTTAGATGGAGTGATAGCAAAACTGCTAAAAATGCTTTGGTATTTTGGGTAAGTTTTTGTCTGAAAGTCCCAGTAGTGAAAGGGTTAAAGTGATACTAAACCCAACTTTTTTCTTTCATGATTCAGATAGAGCATGCAATTTTAGGCAACTTACTAAGCAACTCCTAATATCAATTTTCTTCGTTCTCTTGCTATCTTTATTTGAAATGCAAGAAAGTAAGCTTAGAATCCGGCCCATTTTTGGTTCAACACCTGGGTGTGCTTGCTGATTGGCGGTTAAATGTAGCCACCAATCAGAAAGCGCTCTCCAGGGTGCTGAACTAAAAATGGGCTGGCTCCTTAGCTTAGATTCCTGTTTTTCAAGTAAAAATAGCAAGAGAATGAAGAAAAATTGATACTAGGAGTAAATTAGAAAGTTGCTTAAAAGTGCATGCTCTATCTGAGTCATGAAAGAAAAAAAAATTGGCTTTAGTATCCCCTTAAGTCTCTGTGTGTGCTATAAGTCGGGCCTTTAAGGTTGTGTGTACATATGTGCTCTAACATGTTCCTTTAAGATTGTAGGCCCAATGATCAAATGCTCGCTTGCATGGAGAGAAATCATGCATTTTTTTAATGCATTACATTGTAATGTAGTTGTCTCTTCTTTGCATATTGCATATTGGACACTGCACCAGAGAAATAAACAGCTATCAAGCTAAAATTTGCCTTTATAAAATTGAGGGACCTTGCAGTACTGACGAGATTTCTTAGATAATCTTGCCAGAGCAGAGAACTTTAAATCATTAGGCTCTGAGTGTGAGTGCTGCACATTTAGCGTGAGCTGACTCAATCCCTTTAAAGTTTGTGTGCCTGTACCTTAATGACTGTGTGCATGTGGTGGTGAGTTGTTCCTTTAAGGCTGTGTGTAATTTGCATGTTGTTGTTGATACTCGGATTTTAAGTTTGTGTTTGTGTGTGTCGAGTGATATGTCTCTTTTACCCTTTGATGATAGAGTTAATTTGTTTACATTGGAACCACGTTCCGATGTAAACAAATTTAGATTTCAATTATGGGATTGGGTCAATGGGGCGTTCTTATGACTCTAGGCATGCCCTCCAGACCGTGATCCTATTCTGGAAGCGCTGCTGGCTTCAGGACAGCCAAACAGCTAGGATGTTCCATGCCGACCTAATGGAGCTAAAGCAGTGATAAAAGGTTAAAGACTGTGCGTGTTATGTATGCCTGTACCATACTTTTAAGATAGTGTGCACATGGGGTAAGCTGTTCTTTTAAGGCTTGTGATTGAGTATGTCTGTACCTGCACATGGTGTAGGTTGCCACTTTGAAGACTGTGTGTGTGCCTGTCTCTTTAAGACTTGTGGTGTGAGCTGTCCCTTTTTGGCTGTGTGCGCTGTGTATCTTTGTGCACGCTGTAGCTTATCTTTTTAAGACTGTGTTTTTGGGTGTGCTTTAAGACTGTGTGCTCATGGCATGAGCTGTTTGCTTTAAGGCTGTGTGCCTGTACCAGTACCAGTGTGTGTGGTGTGAGCCTTCCCTTCAAGACTGCATTGGTTCTTGTGGCTGTTTTGACATAACCTTTTTGGGTGTGCTTTAAGATTGTGTGCATTGCATGAGTGTGCCAGACCTTTTAAGACTGTGTGTGCACTGTGTGAGCTGTTCCTTTAATGCTGTGTGCACTCTGTGTGACTGTGCCATTAGGACAGTGTGAGTGTGGTGTGAGCTGTCCCTTTAGGACTGTATTTGGTGTGTTTTAAAGTTGTGTGCATTGTGTGACTGCATCTGTTCTTTTAAGACTGTGTGAGTGTGGAGTGAGCTGTCCTATTAAGGCCATGTGTATTGTCTGTGTTTGTGTGTGGTGTGTTTTGACCCTTTATGGCTGTAGGCTGTGTATTTGTGTGCCTGTACAATCAAGACTGAGCGTGTGTATGGTGTGAGTTGTCCCTTTAAAGGCTGTGTGCATGACTGTCTCTTTAAGACTGAAAGTCCCTTTAAGGCTGTCTGCCTGTTCCTTAAAGACTGTGCATGGTGTCAGCTGTTCCTTTAATGTTGTGTACCTTGGATGTTTGTGTGCTTGTACCATTAAGACTGTGTGCGTGGTGTTGCTTGCCCCTGTGAAGGCTGTGTGGAGTGTTTGTGCTTGTCCAGCGTGCAGTCAGTTGTACATGTATTTTGTGTGCAGTTGTGTGGGTGCCTGACCCTTTAAGACAGCATTTATTTTAGGCTTGTACATAGCGTGTGAGGGTGCATGCCTGTCCCTTTAAAACTGAGTGCATTGTGTGTGCCTGTCCCTTTAAGAATTTAAGAGTGTGCAAAGTTGGGTGTGTACCCATTCTGTAAACTGTCCCTTTAAGACTGCATGTGGTGAGAGTTCTCCCTTCTAAAGTTGTGTGGGTTGTTGTGTCTGTCCCTTTAAGACTGTGTAAACGTGCAGTGAGCTTTTAGAGGTATGTGCGGGCAAACAATTTGGTTCAGACTAATCATACATAGAACTGTTCTTTTCGGTATTCATCTTGTTTTAAACAAAAAGAATATCGGCTATTCATAGAACATTTAAATTTGTTTTCATTAAACAAATGTAAATGTTCCTTTGCCACAAGCAAAAAAGTTCACCTGTATCGTAAAATATTTGAGAACCGCTCTAATCCTGATTCTTATTCACAGAGTGCACTGAGTTGCACTCAAATAGGAGGCCTAATGCAGTGGCTTCCAGGGCCTGGACTAAAGGACCTTCTAGTTTAGAGCAGGCCCTGGGAACCTCATATTAGGGCATCCGTGGTTCTGTGAAGAACAGTGTTAATTTTTACAGCAAATTTCGATTTAGTCTTAGTTTTAGTCTTTTGACTAAAGTGCCATTTTAGTTTTAGTCGTATTTTAGTCATCTGAATTGTTTTAGTTTTAGTCGACTAAAATCTAAGGGGTTTCATTAAAGTGTAAAGCATTATTTAAGCATTTCTCTTAAATAGAGAAGTGTTGAAAAACAGAGTAGTCTCTTATGGAGGGTAGTACTCTTCACATTGGGACTGGAGTTTTAAGTAGTCCTGTCAGCCTCTCAGTGAGAGCCTGGGTGAAAGTTAGAGTCCAGAGATGCAGGGAGAGTCTTTCGGCTAAACCATCCCGACTCATATTAACAGCTCCACAAGCAATCAGCATTGACGAGTTTCGCTGCCTGCTTTTTACACTCAAGTTTATGTCAGGAGCGTGGCTACTAACCTGTCACACTTGAAGGGTCGTGTTCCTGTTTCATGGCGTAGATTCTGGTAAGATCGTTTCATTTTTTATTACATAATGATAACACGGAAGACACCGTGTGACGCTTTTTATCTTTAAAGAATCAAGGGTTAATATTCCTGAAAAGGGGATTATAGAACAGGGGGGTTATACATGATATTGTTTACTGCGCTATGTGCGAGATGAGGCTCTGGCAATGTGTGGAACTTTCAGGTGACTTACGGAGTATTGCACTGCCTTTTTTTTTCACCTTAGGCAGGGGCGGTCCTGCCAGGCATTCCATGTCACCGGGTGTGGCTATCTCTCTTCCTCTGTTGATCAGCGGCGCAGGAGACAAAACGGTTTCTGGAGTCCGGGTCATAGGAGGTGGTGAGTGCCCCGGCCATTGGAGGTTATAAAGGTGCCTATTTATTAAGTAATCTAGTCCGTAATAACAGCACAAGCTATGGAGGACTCTGACGCGTTAGAGGGTTCTCCCTCTTTAACAAGGTCTCATTCCTGTGTTTATTGTGAGGAGGTCCTGGTAGAACAGCCTGCTCAACTATGTTCCACATGGCTTAATAAAGTTACGACATCTAAAAGTAAACGGATGTCTAGTACTACTGAGCCGTCCACCTCTGAGGGTTCCCCGTACCGTGAGTGTCACAGTTACATATACCTTTAACTAGAAATCTCCACCCACAGCCTTAACCTATTAAAGGCAGGACCAAACATTCACTACTTGCTTGAATATTTGCTAGTATTATGTGTCCTAATCCCTTAGTGCAAAATCAGCCTAGAGTAATTGTACATTTACTTTGTATTTCCCTACTATGTTCAAGCCCTTTTTTGGACTGGTACTTGTTGGCATTAAAACGAATAATTGCAGACTCTGTTGCGTTGTTGCAACTACTTACTTTGATTCTAAACTTCATTCAGCAGCTTGTCACTCAACTCACGCTACTCGCGTGACATCATCCGGATCCGACACTGTCTCTCTGAACTCTCCTCTATCAGGAAACTCACAGCGTGCAGCGTAAAGGAACGCTGAACATTTTCTCCCTTGCTGAGTTTATCGCTAAGCCGAATCCAATCCTCTGGCTAGTGAGTCTCAAAATTTGGAAAACAAGTTTACTACCAAAAACCGCAAGTATCTTTAATTTTTTTCTTGAATGACTCTCTTCATATGATCCATGTTATAATATTGGATAGTGCTAATTTTTACTATTATGCTTACAGCTGCCTACAGTGACTCTTAAAAGTGTACCTTTATTATTCTCTGAGAGATTACACAATCCATTTATAAAATCAACTTTTGCTTATATTACTTCTGGCTCTTCTACACTCACATGAGTACTCTCCTATCCTATTTAATATAACTCATATGCTTGACAATTACTGATCATCCAGTGGCAATAATAGAGATTTCACGTGTCTCCCAAAAGCTTATATGTCTCTTCATGCCCTACTCTAAACCGTCAAAGAAAGGGTAAGATATTACATATGTATACTGATGTTAACCATAAGCATTTAACTCATCTATCAATACATTCGCCTAAATTACGAGTTTTGCGCTAGGAGGGGTGTGGTGCTAACGAGCAGTTTATGCTCACTTACAGACAGCGCTGGTATTACGGGTTTTTAGAAACCCGGCGTTAACCGCAAAAAAGTGAGCGAAGAACCCAGAGTCTAAACACCCCTAATCTTACACTTATTAACCCCTAATCTGCCGCCCGACATCACCGACACCTACATTATATTAGTAACCCCTAATCTGCCGCTCCGGACACCGCCGCCACCTACATTATAGTTATGAACCCCTAATCTGTTGCCCCCAATGTCGCCGCAACCTAACTACATTTATTAACCCCTAATCTGCCGCCCACAACGTCGCCACCACTATAATAAAGTTATTAACCCCTAAACCTAAGTCTAACCCTAACCCCCCCTAACTTAAATATAATTGAAATAAATCTAAATAAAATTACTACAATTAACTAAATAATTCCTATTTAAAACTAAATACTTACCTATAAAATAAACCCTAAGCTAGCTACAATAGGGTTTATTTTTATTTTACAGACAAGTTTGTATTTGTTTTAACTAGGTACAATAGTTATTAAATAGTTATTAACTATTTAATAACTACCTAGTTAAAATAAAGACAAATTTACCTGTAAAATAAAACCTAACCTAAGTTACACTAACACCTAACACTACACTATAATTAAATAAATTAACTAAATTAAATACAATAAATTACAATTAAATAAAATTATCTAAAGTACGAAAAAACCCAAACACTAAATTACAGAAAATAATAAAGAAATTACAAGTTACACCTACTCTAATCCCTCTAACAAAATAAAAAAGCCCCCCAAAATAAAAAAAACACTTCCCTACAATAAGTTACAAATAACCCTTAAAAGGGCCTTTTGCGGGGCGTTGCCCCAAAGTAATCAGCTCTTTTACCACCTGTAAAAAAAAGTACAAATACCCCCCCAACATTAAAACCCACCACCCACACAACCAACCCTACTCTAAAACCCACCCAATCCCCCCTTAAAAAAACTAACACTAACCCCCCTGAAGATCACCTTACCGGGAGACGTCTTCACCCAACCGGGCCGAAGTCCTCAACGAAGCCGGAAGAAGTCTTCATCCAACTGGGCAGAAGTGGTCCTTCAGACGGGCAGAAGTCTTCATCCAGACGGCATCTTCTATCTTCATCCATCCGGCGCGGAGCGGGTCCATCTTCAAGACATCCGACGCGGAGCATCCTCTTCTTTCCACGGCCGACGACTTAATGAAGGTTCCTTTAAATGACGTCATCCAAGATGGCGTCCCTTCAATTTCGATTGGCTGATATAATTCTATCAGCCAATCGGAATTAAGGTAGAAAAAATCCTATTGGCTGATGCAGTCAGCCAATACGATTGAACTGGCATTCTATTGGCTGATTGGAACAGCCAATAGAATGCCAGCTCAATCCTATTGGCTGATTGGATCAGCCAATAGGATTGAACTTCAACTTCAACAAATGCAGGGTAATTTTATGTACCCTGCATTTGCTTTAGTTTTTTTTTTTTTTAAAGAGACAGTATACACCAATTTTAATTTAACTGCATGTAATAGACACCACTATAAAGAAGAATATGCCCAGATACTGGTATAAAAATCCAGTATAAAAGCTTTTAAAAACATACTTTGAAGCTCCCAATTTAACACTGTTGATGAGATTAGTCTGGAACACCCACTGAAAGGGGCTGAGAGTAGAGCCTCTCCTCTCCCTTGCATATGAATAGACCCATTATACAAACAGAAGCAATGTGGTCTGTATACATCAGTATACATCTAAAACTTTGGGGCTTGGTTAGGAGTCAGCACAATGTTATTTAAAACAAAATAAGCAAAACTATACAATTTTACAAAAACATCCCCAGATGGGCTATATAAATGAATCATCTACAACACATTTAAGCAAATAAAAATCTAGTGTACAATGTCCCCTTATGTTGTAAAACATAGACAGCGTGTAATCCAATCAATAATAGAATATCTAATGGTTTACATGCACATGCTAATCAAACAATGACATCAGAAAACGTATAAGATAATTTTTCTCTATGTTATCAATATGAAATTGCATACCAGGCATCTAGATTATAATTGCCACAATATGAGGACATTAAAATCAATTTTCTTTTTAATTTTTTTTTTAAACTTCAAAAATGTATTTCCTGATTTAGAGAGAGCATACATTTTGAAACAGCTTTCCAATTTACTTCTTTTTTTTATTTTTTATTGAGGAATAAATATTGCATATACAAACTTCATGCAGTTTCTACTGAACAATACTCAGAGACGTAACAAGTCACAACAGGTTTATCATACAGAAACAAAATTGTCATGTTAATGAGCATATCAAGAAACAAATGCATGACCCAAAAACCTCAGTTTTAGTATAGTGTAATAGATTATATCCCCTTATAGCAAAACTGAGGGATAAGGGATTTCCCCTATTTGAAATAAAGGACCACTCTTGGACCACTGCCAAGCAGATACAATTAGAAAGGGGAATATAAGGGTAAGAGGGTGGAGGGGCCACTTTTGGATCCATTTTCTAAGATTAAAAGGGGAAATATTAAGGGAACCATCTTAACTAAGGATTTCTAAAGTTAAACAGCTGGGACAGAATTCACATGAAAATATCACTAGGGAAAGAAGATAATACTTTATGAATATGGTAAATCTTCTTAACGGCAATGAGTGGACAGTTATTGATATGGCTACATTAGGTTATACATAGCTTCCCTGCATCATTAGGGAGTGTGATCAGGACTGCACACATATGAACTAGCCATTGTCTAATAGAGGTAAAAATGGTAACGTACTGTCTATATGTGCCTTAGGGTGTGTTTCATAATGAAATTAGAGCATTCCATACACCATCTATAGCAGTCTAACAGTTTGATATCAAGCCATATATTATCTTACTCACATGTGAATGCCCAATCTTATATAGGGATGCAATATACAGCTGACAGTTTGATTATAGGCTATTATGTCTAGGCAAAAACTGAATAAGTAAAGATCTACCTTATCTTGGTGGCCAAAAAGGCAACTAATTACAAGTGTATCTTGAGGAATTATAACATACTTTAGCTGCAACTCCGAACAGGTTTAGCCTTATAGAAATATTTAGAATGGGTATTATAAATGTCTAAATAACAGCCTAGCTAGAACAAAGAACATGAGGGCAACATAGGATACTTAAGATTGCAGAGTCCAGAAATAGAGTAAGTACGTGTGATAATATGAGACTTCAATAGCCATTATTTATGTCTCAAACAGATAGCCATCATGCATATAAAAGTTCACTATAGCGTCTTTTGAGTTGTGTGATCCCGAGCCTGAGTTAAGGGCATTAGACCTTGTTACCTACTCAGCCCACTCTGTGCCAGACTTTTTATACTATTCCAGATCGATCTCAGAGGCTGTGACGGCTCTTTTCGTATTGCTGGAAGCTCCAGATCTTGTGCACTGTAATTAACCCTCTTTCTCGAGCAGTTGCAGAAACTTCAGCACAGACCTTAGCTGAACGATAAAGGTAGCTCTGACCGGCTGGGAACACAGGGAATCCAGGATCACAGGCATACACTACATATCAGAGCCACACACCAGAGATTCATATTGATCACCAGGCTGCACATCCTCCTCTGCTGTAGCAATGTGCGTGGATGTCCAGTAATTGGCTGCAGCGGTCGTTCCGGTCTTAACATGCGGATATTCATTGCTTTTTGTTAGTACCCATCCGTTGGACTGTAGCGGGTCATCTGAGACTATCCCTTAAAGAGACTCTCACAGGAGATCAGGAGGCAGGTCAGCAGTGTCTCCCTCTGTATTGCTCATCTGAGGCGCTTCTGGGGATAGGGTGTCTGAGACCACGGTTGTTAGTCAGGGTCCCACAGCATCGTCACGAACACTCTGCTCATTGGCGGTTCCGCAATCTCCTGCTGCTTTAGGGCAGCATGTGTTAAGGTAGGGCTGGTTAACCGAGGCCTCTAGTATATGGATATTAGGTTCCATATCTAGACTGTATGGCATCTGAATTTTTAGAGAATTTTAGCGCACTCAGGCACTATGCGACAGTAGCAGCACAAGGGGGGGGTAGTAGCAGGTAGCATTCCTCCGCAAAAGACTTCATTAGGTAGAGAGACTGATCTATAAGCAGTCGTCTAATGTTTGAAGTCTGGATGGTAACTGGATCTAGGGATATTTTGCAAAAATTGTGGGAAAGCTGGAGCAGCTTACAACAACATGACCGATCATCACCGCCGCCCTGAAGTCCCCCTAAAATCTATTTTTTTTTACTAAAATTTTTTTTTTTTTTAAAGAGCTTTATTGAAAAATTAAACAGGATTCACAAGCTTCGTCAGACAGTAATACAAATAATTAGAGTCACTACAAGACAACCATGCGTTACAACCATGGGCTCTCAGGTCCACGGGCCCTGTGACAATAACAATCTAGAGTGACGGATTAGCTTTTCCAAACACATTGACCTTGAAGCTTACATTTCTTTTTTTTTTTTTTTTTAAATAATATTTTTATTGAGGTTGTGCACATTATACAGGATGCATTGAAACATAATAGAACACAAGCAATCAAGAGTAAGTTATTCTTACAATAAGCTCTTAACAAACATAAAGCAATACAGTATATGATTATGAGTTAGCATTTTGAACCTCTGTTTTATTTTATATCTGCGATTGATTCCTTAGTGATATTAGAGGTCACTTTTGGACCTGTAAAACTAGATTAAACTCTAAGGAAGAATTTAGCTTTTGAAATGGTCACTCTTGGACCAGGTTTGAAAAGGGGGGGGGGGGGGAAGGGATAATCAGCAGGCCAGAGCTGCTCAGTGAGAAAATTGGGAAGGGAATTGGGCCTTTATCAACTAATATTAGAGATGAGATGGAGTATTCTCTAGCAAAGAACCACCGCAGAGGAGCTAGTAAAGCGTTCAAACTAATATGACTCTGAAAGAGATGGGATCTGTCTGAGGGGGGTTACATAGTGTTGAACAGAGATAGGACATAAATAGCTGGTATAAATGAGCAATATCACAACAGATTACAATATAGAGGCTTCCCACACATCCATTGTGTCACTGTCTTATACATACATATCTAAGGCTTAAGTTATATATATAGCTAATGGGCAAAGCGGTTGGCATGGCATTTTTGACCAGGTATTAGGTATAAGATATAATGGGCGATTAAAATCTAAAAGTGTATTTTGCCTATAGTGTGATGTAATGACTTGAAGAAAGAGGATCTGTTAGCTGGTGGGATGAACGTGAAATGTAAAGGCTACTAAGAATTAATGCAGGGGGTTAGGTCAATACAAAATAGTTAGGTGCGCTATAGGACATATTGGGCTATATAAGTTTACATTTAGTTACTGGGATCAGAAGTCCATAGAAAAGTATATGGGAGTGTATGAGGTGAAAGGGGACTTCACAAATGTTTTCTAATAGTGTAACATAGGGGAAAAAAAGAAAATAGGCAATTTGAGTAAATAGAAAACTAAACATACTGTCCATAGGCACCATTCCATTACAAATATGCATGTACAGTAAACAGCTAGCTCTGTAGATCATCTTTGTTAGAGACATCCCTACATAAATATCATTGATATAAAAAACTATATATTCACGTGTGAAGGCTTACCACCCATCCTTCACATAGCAGAGACATGTAATTCACAAAACCAGTAGATAGATATCATATGATATAGCATAGTCCGGAGCAGGTATTAATGTCCAACAACTTAAACTAGCAAACAGGTAACATATAAAGAAAAAAAAACAGATGTAGAAACTAACGGTCAGAAATTAGCCCATAGATGTAAACCTATGTTGTATGCAAGCTCCTATTCTGAAGTCTATCTGACTCCCGAGCGATTCAGCTCTGAAACATTGCTGAACAAGTCCCAGTCTTTGCCGGCTTTTATGGCAAGGGCAAATAATGACAACCAGGAGAGCTCTGCCTCACGTTCATCTGGGGAAAAAAGTATTAACAACTCTGATCCCTCTTTCAGCGACTCTAGGGTAACATAGACCGGGAGTTCCTCCGGATGTCCCAAGCAGGGGCCGGCCGCATCCCCCAGCCGGGGCACCGGAGGTGAGAAGGAGCAAAACATTTCCCCCAAAGGGGTTAGTGTAGAGATGGGTAACTGAGGGCGAGGTGAGTCTACTACTGCAGGGATCAGCGCAGCATGCAAACAGTCGGGGCTTTGTGGAGTAGCACCGGGGCTAAGCAAGTAAGTCCCACCAGAGGCCCCTGAGCTGCACTCACACCTTTCTGTGTTAGCGTCTAGAGACTGCTCGAGCCCCTCTTGTAGGTTAGTTGAGATCCGGTGTGCAGACAGCTGACGGACATCTGGGCTAGTGGGCATATACAGAACTCATGGCGAACGGGCGCCATCTTCCAAGCGGGCCTCCATGAGACATGCTTTGAGATCAGCGTATCCTACGTCCATCCTCCGCCCCAGATCAGAGAGCAAAGCCTCCAAAGTTGGTTGATAGTCCTCCATCTTACTAATCGATTTGTAATTGGGCCCGTTGTACCCGGAAAACCGGGGGGGGGGTTAGATAAAGAATTATAAGTTATAGGCCACCACCTCACTCGATTCGTTATGCAAAACAAAAGTCCCAAATATGTAAGCTTTTCAGGAATAGAGTTCTCAGTTTGGGAGTATGATTAGTTCACACATCTGGGTTAGCCATACTGAATCCTTAGAGCTTGAGTAGGCTGAAATAGATCGTGCGGATTCCAGTGCTGAAGGCGGCCTAAAATAGTTACTGGCTAGTTCAGGTCCTGGGTATCGCTATTTGCTCATCTTAATTCAGTTCAGGATTACACAGAAAGGAGTAATAGTTTGCTGCAAAAAGAGGATAAAACGAGGTCCATGTAATCTGTAAATCTTATAGATTATATTGATAGCCCCAGGAGCTTCATGAAAAGCGACCAATCATGGCCTCTTCTTAGCCACGCCCCTTGAAGCTTAAATTTCTTATTTAGCTCTACTACACATTTTCTGCTTTTCTCTGTCCCTGAATCATGATACATGTCCCTAAATAGAGACACATTATGCAAAGAACAAGAATACACAATTTAGCATCAGGTCTGAGGTTAAAGTATAAAAACTGGGAATGTAACTTGGTGTAGAGACAAAGATCCATACCACAAAGTCCACGCCCCTACGGGCCCCAAGAACCACACAGGAGATGAGGGGGAGGGGGGGATAAGGAATAAAAGGGGGAGGGAAAAAACCCCCCCAAAAAAACCAGAATAGCTAACTCGGACTCGTGCGTCCTACATACTCATTTCTAGTCACTTGTAGTTAATATAGTCACCCTGCGGTATCTGATCTCTCCCACATATGAAGAATCTCCCCATATTCAACCATCTTAGAAGTTTTAATGTACTTATATTTTTCAAGTACTAGAGTGTTATTCATACTCTGTCTCCAGTCATTAAGTGTGGGAATCTGATTCGTCTTCCATCGAAGCGGAATCAAATTTTTTGCCCCAGTCAACACTATCAGTAGGAGGGTCTTTTTCAAAGGATTCTGTATACGGTTGGGAAAGTGAAATAGTAAGGTCTCAGGCGTCTTTGCTATCTCTAGGTCTAGTATGCTCTGGATCTCCTCCCACACTGCGGACCAAAAGTCTTTCAGTAGTGGGCAATCCCACCAAATGTGCACCAGAGAGCCTGTTTCGCCACAGCCTCTCCAACACCTATCCGAGACTCTTGGGTATATTTTCTTCAGCCTGACTGGTGTAAGATACCATCGGCTTAACAGCTTGTACTGAGATTCTTGTATTCGTGCTGAAACTGAGAGGTTCTTAGTGGTCCGGAAAATCCGCAGCCACTCCTCCCTCATCAATTCACAACCCAATTCTTTGTGCCACATCCTGGTATAGCTTGGAAGGGGACTATCCGATGGGTGTATCAGTAAGGTGTAGATGAGTGAAACCAAATGTTTAGATGTTTGTTTTGCACATAAGGTTTCAAACGGTGTGAGTTCCCTCAATAGTTGCAGTTTGTATTTGTGAGTGTTGATATAGTGCCTTATCTGTAAATACTCAAACCATGGAATGGATCCCTCTGGGTGTTCGGCTATTATCTCCTCCCTAGTCTTTAGCCGTCCAGCCAGTGTGAAAGTAATTATTCTGTTAGGGAAATTTTTTGTCTGGTCTAGAGACGGTCGGGTCTGCAGAGGTAGTTCCGGGTTCCCATAATTCGGTGTCAAGGGGAGTGTGGAGATGATACATGAGTATCCACCCTAATCACCTTGTCCCATACGTTAAAAAGCTCCTTCAGCAGAGGAAAGTCTTGTATCTGTGTTGGCCTATATTTAGTGCCAGTCCAAAGGAGCGGCGCCAGGTCCTAGACTTGTAAAATGTCTCTGTCGACTTTAACCCAGTCTTTTTGGGGGCTGTTCTGACACCATTCGACCGCCCTTTGCAAAATCACTGCCCGCCAATATAGCTCTAGGTCTGGGAGACCCAGGCCGCCGGCGTCTCTTGGAAGAGACATCGTCGCCCTATTGATTCTGGGCCTAACACCCATCCATATATATTCCTCTACTAATCTCTGAAGTGTCTTGAGGAAGTTGCGGGGGAGTGAAATGGGTAATGTCTGAAACAAATACAATAATCTAGGGAGCACGTTCATTTTGACTACATTTATTCTCCCCATCCAAGAAATTGTTTTATGTTTCCAAGAAGAGAGGTCAGCCGCAATTGCATGCTTGAGGGCCCCGTAGTTGGCCTCAAATAGGACAGTTTTGGATGTCGTCAAGAAGATCCCCAAATATTTTAAATGTTTGTCATTGATCTGGAATGGGCTATGAAACGTCAACCAGTGTTTGGCAGACGAGGACAAATTAACCCCCAAGATCTCTGATTTAGGAGGAAATTGGACACTAGGACTCTAGGTCAGTTAACGTAAACAATAAGTCATCAGCATACATTATGATTTTGTATTCTTTATTATTCAGAGAATACCCGCTGATTTGGTAGTTATTTTGAATATTGCATGCCAGAGCCTCTACCAATATAGCGAAAAGAAGGAGTGACAAGGGACATCCCTGCCTGGTCCCATTGGTAATTGGCACCAGACCGGAGAGTAGGCCATTGACCCTGATTCGGGCATTCGGCGTAGAGGCTAAAAATCATCTTAAGGAAACGGCTACCAAAGCCCATCCCCTCCAAGGTGCATCTGAGGAACTGCCAACTCACCCTATCAAACACTTTTTCGGCATCTGTGGAAAGCAGGGTGAGCGGCAGTCCCCTTTTCCCAGAGTGTGCCAACAGCTGCACCACCTTGAGGGTATTATCCCTCGCCTCCCGCCCCGGGACAAAGCCCACCTGATCCAACGCAATGAGATCAGGCAAGAACCTGTTCACTCTATTTGCTAAGGCTTTCGCGTCAGTATTCAATAACGAGATTGGCCTGTAGCTCTGTGGTTTATCAAGCGGCTTCCCCGGTTTAGAGAGGATCATGATGTAAGCAGCTAGCATGGTGGGCGGCAGTGCCCCCGAGTCCGGCAGCGAGTTGAGTAGGGCCTGAAGGTGTGGCATAAGCTCCGTTAGGAAGGTCTTATAATATTTAGACCCCAACCCGTCTGGGCCAGGGCATTTTCCACTTGGGAGGCTCTGCAGGGCGTCCCGAATCTCATCTTGAGTTAAGGGTGTTTAAAGGAATTCCACCGCCTCTCTGTCCAGAGAGGGCAGCTGGTTATTTTTAAGGTATTCCAACGAGTGTTGGCGCTGTAAAGACTCATCTATGGGATGAGCACCAGACATTGATTTAAGGTTATAAAGATTACTATAATAGGAGCGGAAAACCTCTGCTATGCCCGTGCTGTCTTTATGTACCCTATTTCTGTCATCTCTTATTGAGTATATGTATGATTTTAGTTGGGTTCTTTTAAGCGTCCTAGCCAGCAACTTGCCCACTTTGTCCCCCCCTTCATAGTATGTCTGCTTAAGCCATGTCGCTATCTTTTGGTTCTCCTCTTGGAGAAGCTGTCTAAAGTCTAGCCTAGCTTGAGTTAGCTTGATCTCTATGTCACTACTGAGGGGTTCTTTCTGGTGCCGTGCTTCTAATGTCTTGATCTCACACAGTAAATCATTATATTTTTCATTCTTTTGTTTCTGAATTCTAGCCTTATGCTTAATGAAGTGGCCACGGATAACACTTTTATGTGCCTCCCATATTGTGGTTAAGGGCAATTCATCTGTTATGTTAATGTCAAAATAGTCTGTCATCTGGGTTTTGATATCTTCAAGAACTGCAGGGCAGTCCATGAGTGTGTCGTCTAGCCTCCATGTGGTAGAAGTAGCCGGTGTATCAGGCCAGAGCATCTCAAAAGAAACTGGGGCATGATCAGACCATGTAATTGGTGCAATGTCACTCCTCTGAACATATTCTATCCCCCGTGAGTCCGTAAAAAAAAAAAAATCTATACGCGAGTATTTTTTGTGTGGGCTAGAATAAAATGTATATTCAGTTTCTGTTGGGTGTAGTGTACGCCAGGTGTCATGTAATAAGTGACCCTTTAAAATTGAATTAATTTGTTTCAGAATGAAATGTGATACACTAGAAAGGCCATTAGAGGTATCTTGTTTAGGGTTAAGAGGTGTGTTGAAGTCCCCTCGCAAAACCGTGACCCCCTTGGAGTGTTCTAGCATTTTGCTCGAGAGAGCCTTGAAAAACACATGATGCGCCACGTTTGGGGCGTATATATATTAATCAAAGTTGTCTGAGCACCATGTAGTAGCCCCACCACCATGATATACCTCCCCTCTTTATCTTTAACCACCTCTTGTGTTTGGAAAGGTGTGTGTTGATGAATCAAGATACCTACACCATTTTGCTTACTCGGCCCTGATGAAAAAAAGGCAGTCGGGTATCAATGATTATGCCATTTAGGCTCTTTGTGCTTAGCGAAGTGTGACTCTTGGATGAAGATTATATCACCCCTTAATTTGGGTAATTCCCTGGTGACTATAGACCTTTTGCCAGGGCTGTTTAATCCTTTCACGTTAATAGACAAGAATTTAAGGGGTGTACCTTTGGTATATACCTAAGTGGAGTCATTCTTTACCCCTAATCCTGAAGAGAAGAAAAAAAAAAAAAAAGGAAAAGGGGATGGGGGAGGGGGAAGGTATGTGGGTTAAATAGCACAGGTAGGAAGGGCTGTGCAAGCAGGTGGTGTGAAAATCCCGGTGACAAGTGCAAATTAACTAAGGCGTAAAGGATGGTATTGGGTATTAAATCTTAGGGAGCTGCCAAGACTCCCGAGAAGCGTGGACACACTACAGTTTTTTTTAAAAAAAAGGTTTAGATCTCTGTATTGAAACAAAAACAGAAACACCAAGTCTCTAATAGACCCACTCGCCCGTATAAAGGCTTATCTGGAGGGAATATGCCGTAAGCCTGTTGATAAGTAAATATGCATGACCTTATATAACATTACAACATAACAATATAACATTGACTCTAAGTGTTAACTTCATCTTGTACATTCAACAAAAACAATCATAAGCTGAAAGATTTAAGCTAATATTTTGAACTGAAGAGAATCGTGTGGGCGCTACAAGAAAAAGCAGTACGCACCACGCAACCCTCTTAACCACAGTAACACATAACGACCTGTTAGGAACATGGCAATAACATTGTATTTGGGACCCCCTTTTGGAAGAATCTGGAATATGTAAAATCCATATGTCCAACAACAGTTAATGAGAGCTGTCCAGATTAAAACTAAAGTTCTTAGTGGGGGCACTAGTGCTCCATTGTCAGCATGGGGGTCCATGTATATTCTACATAACTTAACTTAGACTGCCAAAATAGTATGACATTAAATGGGGGCAAATGAAGTCCAAGCCTGTGGTAGACATATTACAAGGAGAGGCTATCTGCGGAGATAAGTCTTCTTCTCTTACACTGGAACATTGGGGGGGATCAACTGAAATGTCTTACCTATCAGTCTATGGTTGTGTACTGCTCCCCTCCATGGCTGAAGATGTTCCTGGCATATCCTCCGGGCATTGAACAATAATGCCCAGCGTCGAGCAAAACAGATCCAGATCTGCCATTGATCTGTAAATCGCCGTCTTGTCTCCAGTAGCGGCCACCAAACAAGTGGGAAATCCCCATCTGTATTTATTCTCTTGTAGCACCGATGTAAGAAAACGCAGTTCCCTGCGCTTCTGCAGGGTTGTAGGGCACAGGTCAGAGAAAACCTGCAGGGAGATTCCAGCATGTTGAACAGGTTGTTTATTTCTGCTGCATCTGAGGATTTCCTCTTTATCTCTGTAATTCAGAAGCTTGAGAATGACATCCCGCGGGGGAGCTTTTGAGGAGGGTTTAGGGCGCAGTGCCCTGTGGGCTCTTTCTATTATCAATTCTGGTGACAAGGGAGTTCCCTTGATAGTCCTGAAGAGGTCCTGGAGGTATCCCTGCAGGGCAGATGGTGCTAATAGACTCCGGAATACCACGTATTCTCAGGTTATTCCGCCGGCTGCGGTTGTCAAGGTCTTCTATCTTTTCCAAAAGTCACTGAATAACATTTGTGTTTTGCTGTGACTGGGTTGTAGTTTCTTTTAATTGGTCTCGCTGTGTGTCCTGTGATGTTTCAATTGTGGAAATACGCTGAGAAAGATCAGTGATGTCCTTCCTCAATTCGCCAAAGAGATTTTTAATGTCAGCAGAGATCTCCTTAATATCATCCTTAGATGAAAGATATTTTAAATCCTCCTTAGTGACGTATTGTGAGGGGACAGGGGCAGGCTGAGTACCTGTGTCCTCCCTCTGATTAGGCTGTGTTTGGTCTTCTTCACAGGCCGGTGTGTCTGAGCTTTTTATATAGTAGTTCATATTTCTTGTTTTTGAACCCTTGTCCACACCGGTCTGCTTCTTCTGTGCCATAGTCACACACTTTCTTAGAGACACTATTCTGTGACAACAAAACACCCTTTACAGATGGTGTATAAACGTTTTCTGGAAACAGCACCGACAAAGAGGAGTGTAGCGCCCTATCCCTCCTGTAATATATAATTGTACAACAAATGGAGTGGGAGATGTAGAAAAGCAGATCTTTATGTTAGATCAGTGCTAGATGCAAGGGTCTAAAGCCTTTTCATAAGGGGACACCAGCATGTCAGAATTATATAGGCCACTACAATAGCGAGTGAGAACTGCTAGGCTTGAAAAGATTAGTGTGCTGCGTCACACGTGGCCTTCACTGTTATTATATTATCTGCTTTAACTGACCTAGGGACCCTAATATAATAGTACAGGCAAACTTTG
Source organism: Bombina bombina (assembly GCF_027579735.1). NCBI lineage: Eukaryota > Metazoa > Chordata > Amphibia > Anura > Bombinatoridae > Bombina > Bombina bombina. The sequence goes on from NC_069499.1 coordinate 806,205,234, forward strand.
AAACAGTCCGGTATATGACAGGGTGCCCTAAAGCTGAGAGGCCTCCTCCAACGTTGCCACCTGAATTCTCATGTAGAGATAGTGTCTACAACTATAGAAGCAGTTAAAAAAAACAAACTGGCGTCTTACCCCCAAGGCTCAGCTGCGCTTGTGTCCGTTTCAGACCCGTTATGTTATGGGTCGTGTCCCAGCAATCCTCTCCCTATCCCCTTCTCGGGTCCCCGGGTGCTGCGTAGTTATCGAGTGTACTCACTGTTTCCACAGGCCCTCTCAGTGTCCTCCGCTTTACTTCGTTACCGGTGTTGCCAATCAGGCTTGCGGACACCACCAAGAGGGTAACGGTTCCCTTAACCGCAGTTACCGGATCTTAAGCAGGTGGATCGTTGTCCGGTCGCAACACACCTAAGCCCCTGTTGTTCTCTCAGGCACTACAGGCTTAATATGGGGCGGTGCTCTACCGGCTAAGATGAGGCCCAGTATGTGAATCTCTCTCTGGGGTTGTAATCCCTGCCTGTTAGGGTCTGTACTGTGTGGTAATGTCTCTCCTCGGTTCTTAGAGACAAGTTTAGCTAAATTTTTAGGTCATTTGATAACTTTTATGAGCTTTTAGCCGGCTGTTGGCTCAGGAGCACTAAAAGAATGCGGCCATTCTCCGGCACAGCCAGGCTCCGCCCCCTTTTTTACTAAAATTTTAAGATAAATGATATTAAATTGAGTTGTCACACCAGATTTTAGAATTAACCAATCGCATGTTTGAATTTATGATTGACATATCTACAAACCAATCAAATGCTGAAAAATATGATCTCTATTAATATATTATTCAAATATATTATTGACTGAATCTATTTATTAGAGGTATCAGGAACATATGCAAGTGTAAATTTTATTTTTTTAGGAACTGTATGCTAACAACAACAAAATTAATGTAAATAAAGTCTAACCAATTACACATCGTTATTTTTGATTGATGAATTAAATAGCCAATCCACGTATAGGAAGGTGTATAAGGTAACATGGACGTGCTGTAGTTTATCACCTGTTGGAAATTAAGTAATGTGTATTTGCGGCTAGGATAGGAAGGGAAATTAATTTTATTCACTACCATCAAAATTATTAGAATGGTGAGAATTTAAAAACACCTATACAGTATTTTATAATCTCTAACACCATATACATTTTAAATGAAACAATAATAAAAGCATTATGCATAAAATATGTGTATTGTAATCCGTTTGTGAATCTGAGATGTAATCCTGGGATGTTGTGTTCTCTTTGACATCCTGGGATGTTGTGTTCTCTTTGACACAGTTTGAGATCGCATTCTATTGGCTGTTCCGATCAGCCAATAGAATGCAATCTCAATCTGATTGGCTGATTCAATCAGCCAATCAGATTTTTCCTACCTTAATTCCGATTGGCTGATAGAATCCTATCAGCCAATCGGAATTGAAGGGACGCCATCTTGGATGACGTCCCTTAAAGGAGCCTTCATTCGTCGTTAGTCCGTCGGGGAAGAAGGATGTTCTGCGTCGGCGGGATGAAGATCGATCCTGAAGCAAGAAGATTGAAGACCCCGCTTGGAAGATGACATCGCCCGGATGGAAGATGATCTTCAGCGCCGCTTGGAAGATGACATCGGCTGGATGAAAGACTTCTTCAGCGCTCCTTGGAGGATCACTTCTGGCGCTACGGATTTCCTCTTCAGTTCCATCGGTGGCTCGGCTGAGTGAAGACGACTCAAGGTAGGATGATCTTCAGGGGATTAGTGTTAGGTTATTTTAAAGGGGGTTTGGGTTAGATTAGGGGTATGTGGGTGGTGGGTTTTAATGTTGGGGGGGGTTGTATTTTTCTTTTACAGGCAAAAGAGCAGTTTTCTTTGGGGCATGCCCCACAAATGGCCCTTTTAAGGGCTGGTAAGGTAAAAGAGCTTTGAACTTTTTTAATTTAGAATAGGGTAGGGCATTTTTTTATTTTGGGGGGTTTGTTATTTTATTAGGGGGCTTAGATTAGGTGTAAGTAGCTTAAAATTGTTGTAATATTTTTAACATGTTTGTAACTTATATTTTTTATTTTTTGTAACTTAGCTTTTTTTATTTTTTGTACTTTAGTTAGTTTATGTAATTGTATTTAATTGTAGTTATTTGTAGTTAATTTATTTAATTAATGTAATGATAGTGTAGTGTTAGGTTTAATTGTAACTTATGTTAGGATTTATTTTACAGGTAATTTTGTATTTCTTTTAGCTAGGTAGTTATTAAATAGTTAATAACTATTTAATAACTATTCTAACTAGCTAAAATAAATACAAAGTTACCTGTAAAATAAATATAAATCCTAAGATAGCTACAATGTAATTATTAATTACATTGTAGCTATCTTAGGATTTATTTTACAGGTAAGTATTTAGTTTTAAATAGGAATAATTTAACCTAGTTAAAATAAATTGAAAGTTACCTGTAAAATAAAAATAAATCCTAAAATAGCTACAATATAATTATTATTTATATTGTAGCTATATTAGGGTTTATTTTATAGGTAAGTATTTAATTTTAAATAGGATTAACTTAGTTAATAATAGAAATATTATTTAGATTTATTTAATTAATATTTAAGTTAGGGGGGTGTAAGGGTTAGTGTTAGACTTAGGTTTAGGGGTTAATAATTTTATTACTGTGGCGGCGGTGTAGTGGGGGGCAGGATAGGGGTTAATAAATTTAATATAGGTTGCGGCGGTGTCAGGGAGCGGCGGTTTAGGGGTTAAACTATTTATTTATTTGCGGCGAGGTGTGGGATCGGCAGGATAGGGGTTAATAACTTTATTATAGAGGGCGGCGGTATAAGGGGGGCAGGATAGGGGTTACTAGGTATAATGTAGGTGGCGGTGGGCTCCGGGAGCGGCGGTTTAGGGGTTAATACATTTATTATAGTTGCGGTGGGCTCCGGGAGCGGCGGTTTTGGGGTTAATAGGTATAGAGTAGCTTGCGGTGGGCTCCGGGAGCGGCGGTTTAGGGGGTAATAACTTTATTTAGTTGCTGCGGTGTAGGGGGGGTCAGATTAGTGGTGTTTAGACTAACTTCTCATAAACCTTTGAAGTTTGTATTGATTGACAGCATACTGTAGTATTTCTGCTGATGTGGTTTTCTCTGACTCAGAGGATCCTATTTCAGAGACTGATTTTGATAAATCAAACTTTCAATAAAATGTATTCATTCTTGATTAACTATTGTTTACTTTGAGTATTGAGGAATCTGGTCCTCTTGATAACAAGCATAGCAAATGTTTGAATTCTGTTTTTTAAGCTTCTGAGGTAACTCTTTAAGTTTTTCTTATTCCAGATGCTATCTATCATATGTTTAGTAAGGAATGTAAACTTAGTGCTTCATTTTACCTTTTTTCTAGGTTTAAAAAGCTATATCCTTTACCTATGGCTAATTTAGTGTTTTTAGGTAAAAGTTCCTTAAAGGGACAGTCTACCATAGAACTGTTATTGTTTTAAAAGATAGATAATCCCTTTATTACCAATTCCCCAGTTTTGCAAAACCAACCCAGTTATATTAATATACTTTTTACCTCTGTGATTACCTTGTATCTAGGAACCTTCTTCCAGTCCCCTGATCACATGACTGTGACTTGTTATTTTCTATTGTCTTGCATTTAGCATTGTTTTGTGCTAGATCTTAAATAACCCTCTGTGCCTGAACACAGTGTTATCTATATTGCCCACGTGTACTTTCTGTCTCTTTGTGTTGAAAAGGGATTTCAAAAGCATGTGATAAGAGGCAGCCCTCAAAGGTTTAAAAATTAGCATATGAGCCTACCTATGTTTAGTTTAAACTAAGAATACCAAGAGAAAAAAGCAAATTTGATGATACAAGTAAATTGGAAAGTTGATTAAAATTAAAAGTCCTATCTGAATAATGAAAGTTTAATTTATACTAGACTGTCCCTTTAAGGTGGGGCTATTTCTTCTCTTGCCGAATGTACATCTATCCTATGGAAGATATTTCTTCTTTTAAGGATCCTTTAGATAGGAAGTTTGTTTCCTATCTTAAGAGAAGCATATTTACATATTGGCCATATTTTTGAACCTGCATTTCTATGGCTAATGTTGCTGCTGTTTCAACTTTTTAGTTGGACAGTTTAGTTATCAGATCTTGATTTATCTAAGCATTGTTCTTTTACTTAAACCTGCTAATCATTTAATTTTAGGATGCTATATTTTATGTAATTTTATCTGATAATAAACCTTTGGTTTTAGCCATTTTTACTAGAAAAGTTTTATGGCTTAAATCTCTGATATGGTGTTTAAATTTAGATTACTATCTTATTATCTGCTCTATTACTGGGGGAAAGGAAGTCTTTTCTGCCCCAAGTTAGAAATCTATGGGTAATTTTTAAACTCCCAATTGTTTTTTTCATTCCCCTAATGCCTCTGGCTCTGATTTCAGATTTTTTTCTGAATTTGAATAATTCCAAGCCTTATAATTTTACGCCCCTAAAACTGCATGAAGGTGCGGCCTTTTAACCAGTTCTACTGGTGAGGGCAGATTGAATTTATTTCAACACATTTGGACAGTTTCTGTTCAAATCAGTGGATTCAGAATATTGTTTTCTCAGGGGTATCGAATAGGTTTCAGAATAAAAACCTCCCATAGGAAGATTCTTTTCCATGTTATAAAAAACCCTGTGAAAGCTCAGTTTTTTCTGAAATGTGTTTTTAGGGGTGATGGTTCCAGTTCCTCTGCAGGAACGGAGTTTGGGTTTCTATTCAAATCTATTCATTGTCCTAAAAAAAAAATTTGTTCAGACTAATTCTGGATCTAAATTTTTTTATATCGTTTTGTAAGAGTCCCAACTTTCAAGATGGTGACTATAGGCACTATTCTGCTTTTCTGTTTAGCAAGGTTACTTCATGTCCACAATAGACTTACAGCACACTTATTTTCAATTAATTCAGACCACTATTGTTTTCTGAGATTCACTTTTCTAGATAAGCATTTACCAATTTGTCGCTTGTCCTTTTGGGCTAGCGGCAGCTCAGAGATTCTTTTCAAAGATTCTCTGTGCCCTTTTATCTGTATTCAGAGAGCACTGTTTTGCGGTGTTTCCTTATTTGGATGATATTTGGTACTAGCTTTAATCTTTTCATTCAGCACAATCTCACTTGATACAACTAGTGTGGTTTCTTCAAGACATGGCTGGAGGATCAATTTACAATAGTGTTTCTTGATTCCTTAGACAAGAGTCACCTTTTTAGGTTTCCAGATACATTTTAGTATCTATGGGTCTTTCTCTGATTGACTAGAGACAAATTAAGTTAATTTAGTTTGTTTAAACCTTCAGTCTCTATTTTTTCCTTCAGTGGTTATGTGCGTGGAAGTTTTTGGTCTCATGACTGCAGCATCAGGTGCAATCCTTTTTGCTTGTTTTCTTTGTGGCCTCTTTAGCTTTGCATGTTGCACCATAGGTCCAGGGATTATTTTCAGTTATCACAACTGGTATACTTAAATCCCAACACTTTTTTCTCTCTGATTTGGTGATTGGACTATTACCTTATTGTTTAGGGGCCTCATTTATTCGTGCTACCTGGACTGTATTCTTAACAGATGCAAGTTTTTCAGGTGGGGAGCTGTCTGAGAGTCTCTGACAGCACTTAGGGTTTGGAATCCTCAGGAGGTGAGGTTACCAATCAATATTTTAGAACTTCATGCTATTTTTATTATTATTATTATTATTATTATTATCGGTCATTTGTAGAGCGCCAACAGATTCTGCAGCGCTATTTTCAGGGCTCTTCAGACGTGGCCTCTATTGAAGCGACAATTTTTAAATTTGTTTTTTAAACAGACAATATCACAACAGTGGCATTTGTCAATCATCAAGGAGGGACTCACAGTCCTTCAGTTATGGAGGAAGTATCTTGAATACTTTCTTGAATGGAATCCAACTCTTGTCTAAATCTCTGCAATTCATATCTCAGGTATAGACAATTTGGAAGGGGATTATCACAGCCGTCAGACTTTATATCTGGGGGAGTGCTCTCCATCCAGATGTGTTTTTTTCATCTTGTTCAGATGTGGGGTCTTCCAGAAATAGATTTGATGGTCTCTCGTCTAAACAAGAAGCTTTCCAGATACCTTTTCAGGTCCAAGGATCCTCAGGCGGGAATGGTGGATGCTTTAGCAGTTTCTTAGTTTTCACCAACCTGCTTACTTTTTTCCGCCTCTGGTTCTTTTTCCTATTTGTTGAAAAATTCAAATCAGCCAATAGGATGAGAGCTACTTAAATCTCTCATTCCTATTGGCTGATTTGAATTTTTCAGCCAATAGGAATGCAACGGTACCCCAATATAAAAGGGTACCTTGCATTGAATTCTCAGTGTGCGGCGGATGATCGCATGAAGACGACCTCCACGCCGGACCAATGGACCTCCGCCTCCGCGCATCCACTGACTGCTCCGCCTCCTCAGGGATGAAGAAGATAGAAGATGCCGGTCCCGCTATGGATGAAGATGGAGCTGCCTGGATGAAGATGCTTCGCCACTGGGATGAAGATCTTTCGCCGGACTTCAGCAACTGTGAGTACCGATTTTGGGGATAGTGTTCAGTTTTTTTGGGGTTTTTTTTTTTTAGATTAGTTTATTTTTTATTCTTAATGGACTGCAAAAGAGCTGAATGCCCTTTTCAGGGCAATGGGTACATTAGATTTTTTATGTTTTTTTTTTATTATGTGGGCTTGGGGGGCAGGGGTTTGTAATGTTAGGGGGTGTTTGTTTTAATATTTTTGCAAAAGAGCTGTTAACTTTAAAGGACCAGTCAACACATTAGATTTGCATAATCAACAAATGCAAGATAACAAGACAATGCAATAGCACTTAGTCTGAACTTCAAATGAGTAGTAGATTTTTTTCTAACAAATTTCAAAGTTATGTATATTTCCACTCCCCTTGTACCATGTGATAGCAAACAGCCAATCACAAATGCATATACGTATAGTCTTGCACATGCTCAGTAGGAACTGGTGACTCAAAAAGTGTAAATATAAAAGATTGTGCACATTTTTTTTTAATGGAAGTAAATTGGAAAGTTGTTTAAAATTACATGCTGTATCTGGTAGTTTATTATAGATTCGTATTTTTTATTTTGGGGTGTTTTTTTTTTTTTTTTTTTTACACGGGGTATTAAAATAGGAATAATTTTTATTATTTTGAATAATTTCGCTTGCTATTAGATTTTTTTTTTTAATGGGCTGAAAAAATAATAAAAAATTAATAATAATAGTATGGTCATTACAAGGTTATAATAATGTATCAATACAGGGAGTGCAGAATTATTAGGCAAGTTGTATTTTTGAGGATTAATTTTATTATTGAACCACAACCATGTTCTCAATGAACCCAAAAAACTCATTAATATCAAAGCTGAATATTTTTGGAAGTAGTTTTTAGTTTGTTTTTAGTTTTAGCTATTTTAGGGGGATATCTGTGTGTGCAGGTGACTATTACTGTGCATAATTATTAGGCAACTTAACAAAAAACAAATATATACCCATTTTAATTATTTATTTTTACCAGTGAAACCAATATAACATCTCAACATTCACAAATATACATTTCTGACATTCAAAAACAAAACAAAAACAAATCAGTGACCAATATAGCCACCTTTCTTTGCAAGGACACTCAAAAGCCTGCCATCCATGGATTCTGTCAGTGTTTTGATCTGTTCACCATCAACATTGCGTGCAGCAGCAACCACAGCCTCCCAGACACTGTTCAGAGTGGTGTACTGTTTTCCCTCCTTGTAAATCTCACATTTGATGATGGACCACAGGTTCTCAATGGGGTTCAGATCAGGTGAACAAGGAGGCCATGTCATTAGATTTTCTTCTTTTATACCCTTTCTTGCCAGCCACGCTGTGGAGTACTTGGACGCATGTGATGGAGCATTGTCCTGCATGAAAATCATGTTTTTCTTGAAGGATGCAGACTTCTTCCTGTACCACTTCTTGAAGAAGGTGTCTTCCAGAAACTGGCAGTAGGACTGGGAGTTGAGCTTGACTCCATCCTCAACCCGAAAAGGCCCCACAAGCTCATCTTTGATGATACCAGCCCAAACCAGTACTCCACCTCCACCTTGCTGGCGTCTGAGTCGGACTGGAGCTCTCTGCCCTTTACCAATCCAGCCACGGGCCCATCCATCTGGCCCATCAAGACTCACTCTCATTTCATCAGTCCATAAAACCTTAGAAAAATCAGTCTTGAGATATTTCTTGGCCCAGTCTTGATGTTTCAGCTTGTGTGTCTTGTTCAGTGGTGGTCGTCTTTCAGCCTTTCTTACCTTGGCCATGTCTCTGAGTATTACACACCTTGTGCTTTTGGGCACTCCAGTGATGTTGCAGCTCTGAAATATGGCCAAACTGGTGGCAAGTGGCATCTTGGCAGCTGCACGCTTGACTTTTCTCAGTTCATGGGCAGTTATTTTGCGCCTTGGTTTTTCCACACGCTTTTTGCGACCCTGTTGACTATTTTGAATGAAACGCTTGATTGTTCGATGATCACGCTTCAGAAGCTTTGCAATTTTAAGAGTGCTGCATCCCTCTGCAAGATATCTCACTATTTTTGACTTTTCTGAGCCTGTCAAGTCCTTCTTTTGACCCATTTTGCCAAAGGAAAGGAAGTTGCCTAATAATTATGCACACCTGATATAGGGTGTTGATGTCATTAGACCACACCCCTTCTCATTACAGAGATGCACATCACCTAATATGCTTAATTGGTAGTAGGCTTTCGAGCCTATACAGCTTGGAGTAAGACAACATGCATAAAGAGGATGATGTGGTCAAAATACTCATTTGCCTAATAATTCTGCACTCCCTGTACATTGATACAATACACATATATAATGAATGACAAGCACATGAACAACGATATGTTTTTGACATGATGTGACAAATTTGTTTAGCAATTTTTTTTGACCATATGTATTGCCAAATGTCTGATTGGTTGTGCACAGATGGGGAGGGGGTTTGTATTTTGTATAAATATGTTTTCACTGTTTTTTTTGTCTGAGGAGGGGGTGAAACCCCAAAACTCACATAGTAAACAGTTTGTTTTTTCTTAAATCCAGAGAGTGCATTTATTTCCAGGTGTTATATGCATATGTTGTTGCACCCTGGTATATGGATGATGAGAGTGCTTTATCTCCATTTACGTGTGTGTGTGTATATATATATATATATATATATATATATATATATATATACCGTATCTATCTATCTATATATATATGTATATATAATGTCACTCACATGTGGTGTCACTTACTAATTACTGAAATACAGGGGTAGGCTTGCAAGGAATATATAATAATGGAATTTTGGAGAATGTATTACACTGCTGCATGAATCATTTTAAAAGAAAGACAGAAGTGAACCTTGGCAACTGAACTTTAGCTGCATGCTTGAAGCATACCTGGGAAAAGATGAAAGGACGAACTAGAAATGTGTTATCTACAAAGAGCAATATTTAATTATATCTCATAATCTCCTTATACCGGTGAACAAATGTAATGTCTGCCGGGTGTTCTAGAGTATAGCTGCAGCAATTAACTACTTGCAGATTAAACATAAGTGTGTGTCATGGGCATGTTGTATCCAGACTACAGGACTAACATGCACACAGGACAAGAAGCATGTTGAAGCTATTCATACAGATCATGACAGTCCAGGAGAGTTCCCATTGGTCACAAAGTAGGGTGGAGCAGTCAGAATGAAAGGAAAATAATTTAGTTCAAAGAGAACAGAGAATAAAAAGCTGTCCCATTGTTTGATCTGTTTGCAAACTTTCCCATTTATAGAATATATTGTATAAATAAAAGCAGTAAAAGCCAGCTGCTAATAGTAGTTCATATCAAAGTCATTCAATTCATAGTAATATATGGCTGTTGTATTATTGTTTGGAAAATATACTTTTTGTTGTTATAGAACATTAAAGGCACATACAAAGGGAAAATAAATGCTCTGTGATAGAGCAGTTTTTATTGCACTGTTGCTGTGTATAACTATGTGTTTAACCGATGCAAAGGGGTTAAATACATAGTTGAAGTCATAGTTGAAGTCAAATTCAGAACAGCAATGCACTCCTGGGAGCAAGCTGAATACATCAGCCAATGGCAAGAAGCATATATGCGTAACCACCAATCACCAGCTAACTCCCAGGAATGCATTGCTGCTGCTGAACATATGCTTTTCAACCAAGGATACCAAAGAATGATGTTAATTTAATAACATAAATTAATTTAAAAGTGTCTTAAAATGAGAAACTATCTGAATCATGAAAACCTAATTTTTATTTGTATGTCTCTTTAATACTTTGCAAGTTGTTCCTGCCTCTGTAAATCACAGGAAAAAAATTTACACTTAAATATTAATAATTAAATATTTACTGTTTTTTTAAATAACCTGTTAGTATTCTTATCAATAAAGAAGATTTTGTTCTACAAGAAGAATACTCTCACACAACCAACAAATCTCTGGAATGTAGTCTATGTCCTTAAGCAATGAAAGTCTAAAATTAGCATTCTTTGCACAATTTGAATGTCGCCAAAAAAAACAACAAATGTAAGAGTATGAAGAATGTATTTTATTTTTTATATTTATATTTAATACAACACAGTTTCTCAGATGTTCTGCAGCATTCATTACTTCAAGGCTTAAATGATACATTGGAACACAATTTAATTAATTAAGTAATTAATTAACTATAAAGATTACACATATTATCCATTGTAAAAAATAAGTTTAATTTAAAAAAAAGTTGGATGTAAAGACTTAAATATTCATTAATTGCCCCATTTCAACTTGTCACAAATTCCTTAGAAGAACTTAGGGGCCGATTCATTATCGGTCTGTCCGACATGATCCGCTCAGCGGATCATGCCAGACAGACATCGATGAATGCCGACAGCATATGCTGTCGGCATTTATCATTGCACAAGCAGTTCTTGTGAACCGCTTGTGCAATGCTGCCCCTGCAGATGGCCGCTAGCAGGGGGTGTTAATCTGCCCGATCGTATAAGATCGGGCAGATTAATGTCCGCAGCCTCAGAGCAGGTGGACCAGCCATGGAGCAGCAGTCTTTAGACCACCGCTTCACAACTGCAGATTCCAGCGAGTCTGAAGGCTCACGCAGAAACAGGGGCATCACGCTCCATTCGGAGCTTGATAGTTCGGCCCCATAGTATGAAAATTCACTTATTATGGGTTTCAAATTATTTGCCAATCCAACCACTAGAAGAACAAAAAAGGAGAACCAATGGCACTACTTGTGTGAATTGAGAAGATGCTCTAGATCTCTTGATATACTGTACTCTGGAGTATATTCCAGATCTATGTTTAATAGTAAAAGAGTCTATGGTGCTGTGTACTAAATGCAAATTTAGAGACTAGAAGTGGTTAAAGGAATAACCACCAAAAAAAGGGGTACACTTATAGCACTCAAGAGCAAATAACAAATGATTATGTATGTAGATCTTAATGTGGTACAATGTTGAAGAGACAGCACAAGTCTCCAATTATGCTAACACTAAGCTAAATTAAAACTAAACATTTATTTATTACACAGTGCTAAAAATTTGCGGAAAACAAGAAAGATTAAAAACACTACCCAGTATGGTGCTATAATTGAAATAGGACAAACAATGTATTGGGCTAATAGGACCGCTGCGAGGGTCACTAGAAAGTTTACTCCTCCTTGGCGGAATATGAGTATAAATATAATTAACAAGGGATAGTATATTCTCAAGGATTTAGTACTGGTCAATGATGAGTATATGGCCCGATCAGATACACGAGTAGTATATTAAAGATGTGTGCTGCAATTGTCCAAGGATACTTCCTACTGGATATAATATACCCTCAGCTTCACTACTGTAACAAATTTAATAGCTGAAGTCTGGAGTATAGCAACAGTAACATTCCATTCTGATTGCAACAATTATTGATCAGTTCTAAATGCACTATATTATAATGTGTTAAGATTGTGAGTTAATAATCAAAACAAACACTGGTTGTGTGAATCTCAATTACAGTCTATTCTGTATCTGCCCTGATGATATATATTATATTATATTTAGGTATATTGCAATATCATATACTTAAATCCTCTATTGGGTTACACCACTTTTGTTGCTATAATGTGGTTAGATCGAAAATAGATAAAAGGTATATTTGTTTATGACTTGAGATTCGATTGTATAATTTTAACTACCGGATACACTTATATGGTTGGAGGTTCCGTTATGTAGCACAATTCTTAGGTTATAAATGTAGAGATCCCAGTTCAGTTGATGTAAAAATACCTGTTAAATCGTATTGTAATTGATTCAACTGTGTTTGTGTGAACGTTCGTTATGCTAGAGATCAGGGACGTGCACTCATAGGAGGCAGGGGAGGCAGTGCCTACCCTGCCATATGTGGCCAAAGCTTAATTAAATTTTAATTAAAACAAAAACAAAAGTAAAAAAAAAAAAATATTTTCCCCCCATGTAATGCTATGGAGAGGCAGGTACAGGAACGCTTCTCTCCATTGCAGTACATGGGTCAAAGGAAAAGCTGTGCTGCAGCGCCACCTGTGTTCTGTCAATATATTAGCAGCCAAAATTGGGACCAATAGGAGGCACCCCTCTTGATGCCTCCTAGCAAGTGAAGGATATATAGATTAATCAGAAGGAGGATGCAGTGAGCAGGGTCATGTGACACAACTGGAAGCTGAGGTTACCTAAGAACAGGTGACACCAAGCAGAAGAGTAGAGTAGTGTTGTACATCTCTTGTGATTCACAAATTGTGTTCAGACACAGCTCATTAACAGGGGGGGGGGGGGGCAGTAAGTGAGCATAACCCAAAGCTGACAGGACGTCAAAGGGTCAATTCAAATTTAAATCCATAATTTAAAACCCAGAGTTTGAAGTTAAGTGTGCAGTGTCCACATTATTTAAATTAAAGTTTTTGACATTGAATATTACTAAGCCTCCTTTTTTTCATGGTTATTTGATTTAATTAGGTACACACTCCATATATGTTATGTCTGTTCAGTCAGAGGATGCAGTATCTATTTTTTCTTTTTCTCTGTGTCTCCATTTATTTAAAGACTGCTGTTAACTTGTAATTCACAAATCAATTGAAAGCTAGTGCATTGTGTTTTTAATATGTGCTGCTTTTATACAAGTTTATATTAATAAAAAGGAGATAATGAGTAATTTAAAAAATATATGTAATTATTGCAGTTAAATGTTTTTAGAAATAATGCCACTGTAAAGTAACTCAGTGTTTTTCAACCAGTTTGCCACGGCACACTAGTGTGCCGTGAGAGATCCTCAAGTTTGCCATGGCAGAATGACAACAGTGTGACATATTTTTTAAATTTTGCTTGTTTTTTATACTGGGCCGTTTTTTTATTTTGATAATGACTGTGAATGCATGTGTGTATGTATGTATGTATGTATGCATGTGTGTATGTATGTATGCTTGTGTATATATGTGTGTGTGTGTATATATATATATATATATATATATATATATATATATATATATATATATATATATAGTCTCAATAGGCATTATTTACAACCATGACATATTGACATTCATTAGTCAATTATTGAAGTTTGGGAGCGCTAAAAAAGCTTTAAAGACAATATGGAGATTTAAAATTAGCACAATATTTATTGCTGGTGGACAATCTAAAAACATATATAAATCAAAAAATCATAAAAAACAATAATATAAACAGTATAATCAGTCTAGGGTAGGATGAAGTAGTGCTAATATATTAAAGTATGGGACGTCTCCCTTTTAAACTTTATATTTTTGGGTTTCTCTGTATCTTAACCTTTACGTCTAGATTATTGCAACACTCTAGTTAAACAATGGCTATGTAACCACCTTAATCCACCTTATATTTGCATCTGAAAATGTAGTGTCTTTAAAAAGATATTTTCTTGACTAATTGTCAGAAATAAAATGTTCATAAAAATTGCTTTGATGTTTAAAAGTCTTTTTCCAGTATAAAAATATATTTGTAGTCCAATAAATTTCCGCTATTTCTTAGAGGGGTAACCTTGTAACACTTCAGTCTTTTTTATGCAATTTGTAACAAGTGTTTCTAATGAGCTTACCGGGTCTTCTGACACCTGCTGTGTCTGGCGGTTTGTTTGTTTATCTTACCAGGAAGATGTTTATGCCTTTTCTCTCTCCAATCTTGTACAATACAAGACTAGCCTGTAAGCTTGGTTCCTCGGAGCCTATTTCAGTCTGTGTGGCTCTGATGGTTCAGCACCTTCTGTTCAAAATATCTCTGGCTGTCAGTATTTGGCAGCAGGCTTTCGAGTCAGGTGAATACTTCCGCTACACGCTCCGGCGTGTTTGGCGGTTCCTCCGATACTTAGTGTACAAACGGCCGTTTGTTTCTTTTCTTCTTCCCCTGTACTCAAATTGTGATTGAGATCCTGCAGGGTATATGTGAGCTGTAATGGTTGCGTCTACGCGTTTCGCCGGTTGGCTTTATCAAGACGGATGGTTTGTGTTCTGAAGCCCGGTGTTTTTAAATAGCCCTCTTCTCTTTATATTAACGAAGCCAATAGACTTCTAGGAGATACAGAAACATATAGAGAAATAAAATTAGATCCAACCAAAAATTTTCTATCAAAGTTAACAAACATACTAAAAGAGGCCTCAACTGAAGGCATAATCCATAAAAAAGAGTTTGATTTCCTCTGTCCTAAATACCCTAAAATACCGATATTCTATTACTTACCAAAATTACATAAAAATCCCATCAATCCACCCGGTAGACCCATAATATCGGGAATAGGTTCACTAACTGCAAATTTATCAAAATATATTGACAGTTTTTTGCAAAAATACGTAAAAACACTACCTTCATACCTCAAAGATACAACCGATATATTACAAAATTTAAATAAATTAAAATGGGAAGATAATTATATCATCAGTACATGTGATGTATCATCGTTATACACAAGTATCAAACATCAATTGGGCATTAAAGCGGCAGAAATGTATATGACGAGAGATGATACACTCAATCAAAAACAAAAAGACTTTATAATTCTAGGTATTAATTATATCTTAAATCAAAATTACTTTTCCTTCAATGGAAAATTCTATCTCCAGACAAGAGGTACTGCTATGGGCACGAGATTTGCGCCGAGCTATGCAAATCTCTTCTTAGGCAAATGGGAAGAAGAGTTCATATCCAAGCATGAGCTCGGCGCAAATCTCGTGCTCTATAAAAGATATATCGATGACATCATCCTTATATGGAAGGGGACATCTAAAGAATTGGAAAAATTCATAGCAGACATGAACCAAAATGACATAGGAATTCAATTTACATATCATATCAGTAAAGAAAAAATCACATTCCTTGATCTGGATATAGAAATTGTAGAAAAAGAAATAATAACTAAGACACACTTCAAAAAAGTAGATGCCAACAATCTAATACATTTTAATAGCTGCCATTTAAATAAATGGAAGGAGAATATTCCTAAAGGCCAATGCCTCAGGATTAAACGAAATTGTACAAGAACCTCCGACTATTTAGAACAAATAGAAATATTAGAGAAAAAATTCCATGATAGAGGGTATGACCCTAATATAATAAAGAAAGCTAAGGAACAAGTAGATCAAAAAGAAAGGAAAAATCTACTTACTTATAAAAATAAAGATTCAAATCCAAAAAATTATAGAGAAGAGAAAGAAGATAAAATTAATGTTGCATTAATCACAGACTATAACAGTGACCATCATATTTTGCAAAGAATTGTCAAAAAACACTGGCATCTGGTCCAAACAGATCCTCTGATAGGAGAAAAAATGAAAGATAATCCAACAATCATATACAGGAAAGCCAAAAATTTTAAACAGATACTCGCCCCTAGCGAATTTAAACAGATACAAAAAACACACATGACACAAAAAGATCTAACTGGAAACAAATTAGAAGGTTTTTTTCCCTGTTTTGGGTGTAGATCCTGCAAGTTTAGCAGTAAATGTAAGAAAGTTATATCCAACACTAACGGATTAATACATCACATAAAAGAAACAATAAGATGTCAGGACAAAGGGGTCATCTACATTATACAGTGCACGTGCCAGTTACAGTACATAGGAGAAACTACAAGGACCCTACGAGAACGAATACGAGAACATCTGTCCTGTATAGCTAAGGGAAATCTAGAAACTCATCTATACACTCATTTCAGAGAAATACATAAGAATAACTTAAAAGACTTTAAATTCTGGGGTATAAAGAAATTGAAACAAGAGTGGAGAGGGGGAAACTTTGAAGAAAAACTATTAAGAAAAGAGGCAGAATTAATTTACAACATGCAGACTTTATATCCATCAGGACTAAATTCTGAACTGGACCTTTCCCCATTTCTTACCTCATAATGATGAAAACAAATAGAACTAGTAAGATTCAATATTTCAACAAGACCATAAAAACCATCTAAAAAACATGGGAATTAAATTACTCTTTATAAAAAACTTGATTCAAAATTTATTACCTATCTTACTATCTCAAATTCTATAATGAAATCGTTAGTTTCTAAATAATAAAAAATTCAGAAATAAGTTACTAAAAATTATTTATAATTTAACAACACTATACCAAATATATAAGGACAAATCTAGTAAAAGAACTATGTAAAGAATAAAAGCTAGAATTATATAAAATAATGAAAACTATATATACAACACACTAATTAATACGATGACAAAAAATTGATGGCTATACATTCTAACAAAAGAATGGGAAAAATATATCATAAAAATGTGATAATTATATGAAATAACAAACATCCATTTTGAAATAATCTGCGTTTAGGCTTGGATATATAGAAAATCCATTAGAAATTGATAAACAATATATTAATATATTATATAAGTCGACTAGAAACATTGATGTATATAATAGAAGATTTTAATAATCCACCTTATAAATCGAATAAAATAACAAAAAAATTTATATACCATCTGAAAAAGATAGATACAAATGAAAAATCCACCTTATAAATTGAACAAATGTATCTATACTATTTGCAAAGATAGATACAATTCGATAGTCCACCTTAAATCCTCAGTAAAAGCCATTTAAACAGATCACCAATAGAAAAAGGAAGAAACATCAACCAATCAGAAAGAGAAGAGGGCTCTTTAAAAACACCGGGCTTCAGAACACAAACCATCCGTCTTGATAAAGCCAACCGGCGAAACGCGTAGACGCAACCATTACAGCTCACATATACCCTGCAGGATCTCAATCACAATTTGAGTACAGGGGAAGAAGAAAAGAAACAAACGGCCGTTTGTACACTAAGTATCGGAGGAACCGCCAAACACGCCGGAGCGTGTAGCGGAAGTATTCACCTGACTCGAAAGCCTGCTGCCAAATACTGACAGCCAGAGATATTTTGAACAGAAGGTGCTGAACCATCAGAGCCACACAGACTGAAATAGGCTCCGAGGAACCAAGCTTACAGGCTAGTCTTGTATCGTACAAGATTGGAGAGAGAAAAGGCATAAACATCTTCCTGGTAAGATAAACAAACAAACCGCCAGACACAGCAGGTGTCAGAAGACCCGGTAAGCTCATTAGAAACACTTGTTACAAATTGCATAAAAAAGACTGAAGTGTTACAAGGTTACCCCTCTAAGAAATAGCGGAAATTTATTGGACTACAAATATATTTTTATACTGGAAAAAGACTTTTAAACATCAAAGCAATTTTTATGAACATTTTATTTCTGACAATTAGTCAAGAAAATATCTTTTTAAAGACACTACATTTTCAGATGCAAATATAAGGTGGATTAAGGTGGTTACATAGCCATTGTTTAACTAGAGTGTTGCAATAATCTAGACGTAAAGGTTAAGATACAGAGAAACCCAAAAATATAAAGTTTAAAAGGGAGACGTCCCATACTTTAATATATTAGCACTACTTCATCCTACCCTAGACTGATTATACTGTTTATATTATTGTTTTTTATGATTTTTTGATTTATATATGTTTTTAGATTGTCCACCAGCAATAAATATTGTGCTAATTTTAAATCTCCATATTGTCTTTAAAGCTTTTTTAGCGCTCCCAAACTTCAATAATTGACTTTTGTTTGGTTTATACTAAAAATTGGTAATCATAGGGAAGATTACCTGTGAGGGAGCTTAAGGATAATAACTTGGCGCTTATCTTAAATTAACCCACGCATATTGACATTCATTCACAGACAATCATTATGATTGTTTGTGAATTAATGTCAATATATCATGTATAGTTTGTAGGAGGCATGGCATGACAGCACAGTACAGTGTGTGTGTATATATATATATATATATATATATATATATATAAATATTTATATATATGCTGTATTAGGCTACAATGTGTGATTTTGTAAAATTTTGGGGGGGTGGTGTGCCGCAGGAATTTTTAATGTAAAAAAGTGTGCCACGGCAAAAAATTTTTTTAAAATCACTGAAGTAACTGGTTAAACACATAGTCAAAGGGAGACATTTAAAATTAAACTTTCATGATCAAGGTAGAGCATGCTATTTTAATAGACTTTTATAGTTATTTATATTTTAAGAATTAGCATCAAATTAGTTTGAAAAGTCATAATTACATTTCAATCATTCAGATAGAAATTGCACAAAACAAATAAATAAATAAACTTTCTATTTTACTTTTATTATTATGTACTTCATTCTTTTGGTGTCCTTTGTTGAAGAGCATACCTAAGTGGGATGTGCACGTGCGTTTCTTGAACATCATATTGCAGCAGCTGTGTTGGCAGTATTGATAACTTGTCCTTTGTGTAAAACTTGTATGGTAAATTATTTCTATTTTTACAATACAGTAGTAAGTAGAGAAGAGATTGAGGATCATTCTAATTGCTTAGTAACTGGCACTGTGCCACAGAATTGTGTGTGTATGTGAGCAGAGTGTGTGTGGGTGTCAGTGAGCAGAGTATGTGTGCTTTATTCTCCAGGTAATCAATACATTTCCGATGAGCTGGTGCTTTAGTGCAGTGTTTCTCAACAATGGTCCTCAAGTACCCCCAACAGGCCAGGTTTTCATTATAGCTGAATCAGTGCGCAGGTGAAGTAATCAGCTGATCAGTAAATCAGTGGTTACTAACTTGCTCTCACCCATCACCTGATTATGTCACCTGTGCACTGGTTCAGCTATAATTTAAACCTGCCCTGTTGGGGGTACTTGCGGCCCTCTGTACATGTGTTTCTCCGGCGTATCATATCTAGTGCCTCACCAGCCTCTGACCTCACTGCACGTCACTGCTAGAGATCTTAACTCTTTTATTGACAGTGCAGATTTGTCATTTTGTTTATCAGTCAGCCGGACTTAGAATATATATTCGGACTTAATTCATGTATCACTTATTGAACAGTTAAGTTTTTATTCACAGTCAGTTGCAAACATGTTGCTAATTAAAGACTGTATAGTTATTTTGAGAATAAACTGTTTAAGAAAATACGTACGCTCTGTGATAACGTTGCTTAATATTTGAGTTTGACTAAACAGTTAAGTCAGTTCTAGCAAATGAGTGTTTAGGTGTTTCCACAAATCACTTTACAAGTTTAAGCATCTCCGTTGTCATTATATTTTTTGACATATGATTTGTTATATAAATTGTTCAACATTCAAGTTTGAGCTGACTGCAACTATCCGATTTTAGTTATATGCTTTATTCGCATAGACTAGGAAAATAAATAATAATTTCCCTTCTTATAGTTATACTTTTGTGATGTAAAATATTTATCACAGTATTTAGTCACTAAAATTGAATAGTTGTGTACAATCAATTCTGTGCCCATCTCATTTACTAAATATATATATCTTACTTGTGGGTTATCGAGAGTATTGTTTAGTCGATAACTTATAATATTATGAAGGCATAGATTTGGTCTGTTACCGGCTTAAGCAAGCGGGTGATACCCGATACTTGTTTTAGTACAATTTGGCGCTTTCCTAGTGTTTGAATCTTGAGTAACCGTTAGAACAATTGCGTTCCTAACCGGTACTTGGAAACAGAAGGTAGCCTGTTTGTATAGTATTCAGAGCCAGTCTCTAATACCTAGAGAAACCCCTGTTAGTGTATACATACTAATTAATTTTGGATTTCAATACATAGCCTCAGTATAATATATAATTACCCTAATAGCACCATACCAAGTTAGCTTCTAAAACATAGGAGCTCGCAATGACTCCTCACCATTTCCCTAACTCCCTAACATGTTTCGCCGTCTAACACGGCTTTGTCAAAGGGTTATCGCGATTGCACTGTTTGCATACGCCTTATAAACCCGGTAAATAGTTAGCTCCGCCTAATGGGAGGTTGTATGGACATTACATGCTGATGTCATAGCATATGAAATCTCAAAGGGTTCTGGGTAATGTAGTTTCTAAAGAAACAACTATTGACCACTAATTTTGGCCAAACCTTATCCTGTTGCATGAGTTCTAATAGATTTGTAACACGAATTGAAACGAAGTTTAAGTATTTCATGTATTTACATGTTCAGTCCTCCTAAGTTCCTAACGATTGATTATTTCAAGTTTATGGAGAGCTGTGTAAATTAATTGTTATCATCGTAGCAGAAATATTAATAATATCATGTTCATGATGTAAGAAGAGGAGTTATTAGAAATTTTCATAAGATGTTGTTTTTATAATTGTAGAACTTAATATAGAATTTAAGATAAAAGATGTATATCACAAATCACTTATTTGTTATTCTAGTAAGTAAACTGATTGTGAAGTTCTATATATTCTTTTTTAATATGTAAACTAATTGTGAAGTGCTGTGAATTTCTATTCATGACAAAGGATGTGAGACAGTTATTAACCACTGTGTAAAAATGTATTTATTGTGGTGTTTCATATAGTTAACTTAATTATTCATGTGAGCTTGTATTAAATTAAATTAAGATTTTTTGTGGATAATAACTGATGTGGGGTGAATGGGTCTATTAGTGATCAATAAATAAATTCGGGTCCTGTGCTGAAAGGAAACCTCAGTCCTATAATATCCTATAGGGATAATTAAAAAATTATATTATGTGTGTATTATTTATTATAAAATAAGTGACTGTGAAATAATAATAATAATGGTGATAAGGACCTGGAAAAAAGGGTGACAGAATTGTCACAAAGGGTCAGTTTATACAGGATGTGAAAAAAGAAGAAAAAAGAGAGTGAAAAGAAAATCACAAGTGAAAAAAGTGTCTTATCAAAAACAAGTGAAGGCTTAATGATTTTAAATGAAGGTATCTAAAATCATAAATACATATATCAGTGATTTGTTTCGCAGTGAAAAACACTGCTGTCAAATGGTAACTGATCCTAATTTTAGTAGTTATGTTTTCTTGTGGTGGATTCTGTTATTGAAACTTCGTAGTCTCAATTGATTATGGCTTTAACAGTCCTATATATTATGTTTATTGATCCATTGTAGCCCTGTTATTTCCACCAGGACTATATCATACCACATAACTACTAGTTATGATTTCTACTAGTATGAATTTATCTTTTATAATCTACAATAAGCAGGCAGATCTAATTAATACAAGAAAACTATGTAAGTTGTTAAAATTCAGCTATGTATTTTTCTTGTTATTCAACTCTTCCCTATTTTCAATAAAAGTTCTTTGAGTTTATTCATAATTGTTGCCTCTTAAAGAAAGGAGCTGAAATTGTTATATTCGTTAAGTCCATGTGGTTGAACACTATTAAGCAGAAATATCCATTTTGTTTCTGCTTTTAGTAATTTTGTTTCTAGATCACCTCCCTGAATACCTAGAGAGATTTTCTGGAGACCAAAACATTTCACTTCATTTTGTTTAGATTGGTGATGCTTCAGAAAGTATCTAGCCACTGAAGTGATTTTTTTACCTTCTTGGAGGTCTTTGTCAGCGTTTTTAATATTCCTCAGGTGCTCCTGGAGACGGGTTCTTATTTTTCTTGATGTCATTCCAACATAGTATTTCTTACATTTGCATTGGAGGGCATAAATTACCCCTTCAGTGTGACAGTTGATGTGTTTGTTAATTTTGTGCTTTTTGTCAAATCTGTCAATGACAGTATCGATTTTCAACATGAAGCTGCAAGTACTGCATGTACCACATTTGTATGTACCTGGTTTAAGGGCTTTTCTGGTTTTTGGGCCTTGGAAATGGCTTGGACTAACCAAGTCTTTTAGATTTTTCGTTCGTCTATAGCCCACTTGTACTCTATTATCCAATAGCTTACCCAAAATTGGATCTGATTTTAAAATATGCCAATGCTCATTGATCACATTTGTGATAGCTTTGGAGTTTGGGTTGTAGGTAGTTATAAACCTGACTTTGTTGTCAGATTTTTTAGGTTTGGTTTCGAGTAAGGTGGTTCTTTCTGTCATTCTTGCCCTAAATTCTGCCTTTTTGATAGACCTTTTACTGTACCCACGCATTATTAATCTTTCTTTTAATTCCTTTGCTCTTTGGTTATAGTTGGATTCATTTGAGCAATTTCTTCGCATTCGTAGGAATTCTCCAGTCGGAAGTGCTCTTATGGTGTTAGGTGCATGTGCACTAGCACTTTGTAAGAGACTGTTTGTCGCTGTTTTTTTCCGGTGTACATCTGTGGATAAGTTTCCTTGTTCGTCTTTGGTCTAAGACGGTCTAAGAAGGTAATTGATTTTAAATCAGCTTCATGAGTTAATTTGATGTTAAATTTGTTGTTATTTAGCACTTTGAGGAATGCATCTAGTTCATCATTTGAACCTTCCCAGAGAAACAGCACATCATCAATATACCGCAGCCATAGGGGTATGTGCTGTAAGAACTTGTCATTGGTATCAGAAAAGACTGTACTGTGCTCCCACCAACCTAAAAATAGGTTGGCATATGTGGGAGCACAGGCAGTCCCCATGGCTGTTCCGCGGATCTGCAAATAGAATTGATGATTGAATGTAAATGAGTTATGGGTCAAGACAAAATTTAATAATTCAAGAATAAATTTATCATGTTCCATATTTTCTTCAGAACCCATTTTCAAAAAATAATCTATTGCTTGTAAGCCTAGATTGTGACGAATGCAGGTATAAAGCGACTCAACATCTGCAGTCACTAACCAAGTGGAGGAAGTTACCTGGATATTTAATAATTGATTTAAGACATCTCGAGTATCCTGTACATAGGAACTCAGTTGTGGTAAGTATTCCCTCAGTCTAAAATCAACGTACCACTAGAAGAGCTGCTATTTTAAATTAGTAAAACCACATTTTCTGTACAAAATCATAAATCCTTTTGTGATTCAGACAGAGAATACAATATGAAAAAAAAAAGTTTCCAATTTACTTGTATAAAATTTGATTTGTTCTCATGGTATTGTTTGTTAAGTAGATACCTAGGTAGGTATCTGTAGTGCTTCATAGCAGGAAATAGTGTAAATGGGGTGAAATTTAGCCTTGTAGTTTAAAGAGAAAAGCAAGTGCATCATTTTTTTTAAATCATTTTTTACACAGATGTTTTAATATTGTAGGGAAGTGATTGAGTGTATGAAAGGTGCAAAGAGGGATGAGTGAAATGGAGGGAGACAAGGAGTGATGACATGAGACAGGGGTGTGAAAGAAGGAGAGGGTGAAAGATAGAAGAAGTGAGAGGGTGATAAAAGAGAGGAATGGCCCTGCATTTGGGTGAGAAGAGAAAAAACGGTGGGTGAAAGGGGTATGTATGAGTATAATAAGAGATGGTTATTAACGAGAGAGAGGAGAGAGAGCAGAGAGGGGAGAGAGAGGGAGAGAGAGAGAGGGAGAGAGAGAGAGAGGAGAGAGGGGAGAGAGAGGGAGAGAGAGAGCAAGAGATAGAGAGGAGAGAAAGAGAGGAGAGAGGGGGAGAGAGAGGGGAGAGAGAGAGAGAGAGAGGGAGAGAGAGAGAGGAGAGAGAGAGAAGGAGAGAGAGAGGAGAGAGAGAGAGAGAGAGAGAGGGAGAGAGAGAGGGAGAGAGAGAGAGAGAGAGAGAGGGGAGAGAGAGAGAGAGGGAGAGACAGAGAGAGAGAGAGAGAGAGGGGGAGAGAGAGGAGAGAGAGGGAGAGAGAGAGAGGGGAGATAGAGAGGGGGGAGAGAGAGAGAGGGGGGGTTTACATTTTTTCATCTACTTAACTGCAATGCAATATATATATATATATATATATATATATATATATATATATATATACACACACATATATAGAAATGTATATGTATGTTGAATCTCTAAGTTAAAGCCCTTTGCAGCCTTTTTTTTTTTTTTTAAAAACAAGCTTTATTGTTATTGATAATAGATAACAGCATGCATCGGGTGACATTTTTGCAAAAGGTTAGAGTTACAATCTGTAATATAAACAAAAAGTGTCGGCATTTACATTTGTTGATCATCATACCAAGATTTATAACTAGCACATATGTCTGTCAGTTATACAGTTAAACTGTTGTCCATCAATACAAGTGATTATGAGCTTGTTTTAGCGAGGACATATCCTCACAAGTTTTAAATAGTAATAATATCCTCAGAAACCAAACACCAGGGGCTTAAATATCATTTGAATCTGATTGCCCAGCTTGCCTGAGTCATACAGCTGGGCTTCAACCTGTCACCTGGAGTTTCAGCCCATACCGGGCTTTGACTGTCAAGACAGAACTTGGCAGTAAGACAGAGAAAGGTGAGAGCAGATTTGGAGAGGAGGGGGAAAAGGGAAGCGAAATGGGAAGAAAAAAAAAAAAAAAAAGGAAGAAGGGATATTGGGATGGGAGGGGGATCTCTGGACTGAGGGTTCTAACACCCATTGCAAGGTGTTCTGGAAGTTGTCTGGTTATATTCCCCTTCCCTCCCAGGTTAGTAGCATCATTTCGTGCGTAGCTAGTTTGCCAGTTTTCAAATAGTGGTACCTTTCGAGGTTAAGAAGATCCGCTACTCTGGATCTCCATTCCTGGATATCAGGGGCCTGCGCTTTCTTCCAAAATTTCGGGATAAGCCCTTTAGCTCCATTAAGCATTAGCATGAAGAGCAGATATTTGTCTTCCCCTATTATTTTGGGTAGCTCGTGGTAGATGAGGTAAGTTGATTTTGGAGGTATTATTATTTGAAGGATTCTGCTCATCTCTCCCAGCACCCCCTCCCAAAAAGGTTTTATAATAGGGCAGTTCCACCAAATGTGCAACAGAGTTCCATTCTCTCCACAGCCCCTCCAGCACTCCCCCTTTGTTTGCGGGTATATTCTCTGGAGCCTACTAGGAGTCAAGTACCATCTACTTAGAAATTTGTAATGCGTCTCTTGTAGTCTCATTGAGACAGACGCTTTTTTCGCTTTTCTAAATATTTTAATCCAATCCTTCAGACCTATCTCCAGACCGAGTTCCGTTTGCCATGCCTGCGTGTAGGATGGGAGTATTGTGTCCCCCTTGGTGAGCAGAAGCTTATATATCTTTGATATTAGATGGGTTGGTACCTGTGGTGCCGTGCAGAGCGTTTCAAAGAGCGTTCTACTTCTATGCATTTCTGATTTGTGTTTGTGCATGGTGTAGTAGTGAGAGATTTGAGCTACTCTGAACCACGAGCCAAAGACGGCTGGGTCCCATTCCGCCATCTCTACTTGCGGTCTGAGCTTATCCTGCTGTAGGATATTGGATAAAGCCGCGTCAGTCAGGCGATAATACGCACCCGACTGGAACGGTCTCGTCTCCATGCCCAAGTCAGGGTTCTCCCTAATTGGGATGTTGGGCGAGGTGGGCGTAGAGATGTAAGAGTCTACTTTAAGTTGCGCATCCCAGCACTGGAGCACTTCTTGAATCATGGGATATTGTTTGATTAGGTTTGGCCAACCATTAGGAGAAATCCAGGCCAGCGCGCCCGTGTTACCCCTTCGGACAATCTCATTGTCAATTTGAATCCATGCCTTGTTGCTGGAGCCCTGGCTCCATTCAACCAATCTCTGTAGGGAGATGGCTCTTTGATATTCCCTCAAAAGTGGGACTCTGAGTCCCCCTCTTTCTCTGGGTAAATAAATCGTATGCTTTCTGATTCTTGGCTTTATCCCATTCCAAATATAAGCCTCAACAGCGGTTTGGACCTGTTGGACGTAATTTGTGGATGGCGCTAGTGGGACCGCCTACATTACATAGAGCATCCTTGGGAGCACGTTCATTTTGATTACTCCCACCCGTCCCATCCATGAGTCCCATCCATTTTTTTCCAGTTTGCAAGGTCTTTGAGTATGTCATCTCTAATATTCTTATAATTAAGATCAGAGATTTCTGCCAGGTTAGGCGTAATCAGTATCCCTAGGTACTTAATCTGGTGTGAGGCAATTTTAATGGGGCAAGTGTTTTTAAGAGTGTCAAACGTTGACGGTGATTCCGAGATGTTTAGGATTTCTGACTTCTGAGGTTTAAGCAAAAAGTTTGAGACTTTGCCGAACGCCGAGAATTCCTGCATTGCTGCAGCCAGGGAATTTGCTGAATCTGAGATTGTTAATAACACGTCGTCCGCGTACATGGAAAGTTTGTGCTCTGTATTTCCCACCACGAAACCCTTTATCATGGGGTTGTTTCTGATTTTGGCTGCTAGGACCTCGATGGTAAGAGCAAAAAGGAGAGGCGAGAGGGGACATCCCTGCCTGGTTCCGTTTTTGATCTGAAATGTATCGGACATCATGCCGTTAACTCTGACCCTGGCATTGGGTGTGGAGTACAGGGACAAATCCGCTTTATAAAGTCATTTCCAAAGCCGAACTTCTCTAGGGTTTGCCGTATGAACAACCAGCTCACACGGTCAAACGCCTTCTCGGCGTCCGTTGTTACCAAGGACAGTGGGGTTCCCGTTACATGTGCACGTGTGATCATCTGTAGCACCTTCAGGGTATTATCCCTGGCTTCTCGAGCTGGAATGAAGCCCACCTGGTCAGTTGATATCATGCTCGGGAGGAGTCTATTCAACCGGGTCGCCAGGATTTTCGCCAGAATTTTAACATCTGAGTTTAAAAGCGAAATGGGCCTGAAATTCTCAGGTCTGTCTTGCGATTTCCCAGGCTTCGGGATCACCGCTATGAAAGCTTCCAACATGGAGCTTGGCAATGTGGGGTTATGGGCCAGCAAGTTAAACATCGTAACAAGTTCTGGTGCTAGAACGTCGGTGAATGTCTTATAGTATTTAAGACCGAAGCCGTCCGACCCTGGACTTTTCCCTGAGGGTAGGTCCTTTATGGCCTTCTTGACTTCGTCTAGAGTGATAGGAGAGTCCAGTGCCTCTGCCTCCTCCACCGTGATCTGTGGGAGATGAACATCATCTAGATAGTTCCGAACCTCCTCTACTGTCTGAAGCGGCTGTGAGTCACCTGCTCCATCCCCGGTGGACTTCTGCAGATCATATAGTGTTTCGTAATATTCTTTAAAAATCTTTGCAATCGAAGCTCCATCTGCCTTAACTATGCCGTCCCTCCCCTGCATGTGATGGACATACGCCTTTATTTTTTTCCTAGCTATTGCCCTTGCTAACAGTTTCCCTGCCCTATCTCCGTGCTCAAAGTATGTTTGTCTCAATATGAGGGCCTTTTTTTGGTGGTCCTCCTGCAAGAAGCGCAGGAGATCTGATCTAGCAGAGGTCAGAAGCTTCAGTTTGTCTCCGTCAAGGGGGCAAGCTTTATGCTGTTGTTCTGCTTTCTCAACGCAGCCCAGGAGGTACTTGTAGCGTTCCATCCTTAGCTTGTTCAGTTTCGCTTTTCGGTTTATTAGGAGACCTCTGATGGTGCACTTATGTGCCTCCCATATGGTAGAGTTCTCAATGCTATCGTCCGCATTTAGGTGAAAAAATTCAATTAATGCTTTTTTGATCTCGGCTGAAAACAGAGAATCGTCCAGCAGAGTGTCGTCGAGCTTCCACGTATAAGACGTAAGCGGGGCGCTGGGCCAGTCTACTCTGCAGCTAACTGGGGCATGGTCTGACCATGTGATTGCGTGTATATTGCTACTTCTAGTGTATGTTAGGCCTACTGTGTCAGTGAAAATATAGTCAATTCTTGAATATTTTCTATGAGGGTGTGAGTAGAATGTGTAATTTCTGTGATGAGGGTGGTGCATGCGCCAGACATCGTGGACTGCTAGCTCAGTCAATAAGGCCGTCATTCGTTTCAAATTTTTGTGGGGAGTGCTGGATAGGCCATCGGAGGTATCAAGTAAGGGATCCAGAGGAGCATTGAAATCTCCCCCTAAATAGAGCACCCCAACCTTTATTTCTGTAATTTTGCGTATGACCCCAGAGAGAAAGAGGTGCTGGGTTCGATTAGGGCAGTACACATTGGCTAAGGTGAGAGGCCTGCCAAACAAGGAGCCCGTGAGTAGAATGAATCTACCTTCAGGGTCGGCATACTGCTGTTGTATCTTGAAGGGCATTTTGGCACTAAACATAATCCCGACCCCATTTTTTTTGGCAGGGCCTGATGTGAAATAGGCCATGGGATAGCGATGATTTGACCATTGTGGCTCATGACCCGAAGGGAAATGAGTCTCCTGCCAAAAAACTATGTCCCCTCCCATCCTGTGTACATCCCTGAGTGCTATAGCTCTTTTACTGGGGCTGTTGAGGCCTTTCGCATTGATTGATATTATTTCAAATGGGGGGGGGGGGGGCTCAGCACAACCTCGCCTTCTTTCCATGTTGCTTTATTTGAAGGGGAATTGAGCTTCTGTGCAAATGAGGTTAAGGAGGGTGAGAGGATAGAGGGGAAGAGAGAAAAAAAAAAGTATAAGGAAGGGGCTAGGAGAGGATGGATGGAGGGGTTAAGGAGAGGATGGGAGGAGTAAGCTAGTGGGGGAGAGGGAGGGGCTGCGGTGGTAGGAGGGGAAAATGGAGGGTTGGGGGGACTGGGGGGGAAAGGGAGATGAAGGTAAGGGAGGGGGGTTAGGATTGGAGGGAAGGGGGGATTGGGGCAAAGAAGAAGAAGAGTGAAGAAAAGTGAGAAAAGAGATGAGTAACTGTCTTTGGTGTGTTACTTTAAGAATTCAATATTAGAGATAATACTATGAAAAAAGAATGCTGTATTCACAGAAATAAATACAAAAAAATAGTAACTTTACAGTAATTTACAAAGATTGGATCACTCTCCAAAAATGGGAGCTCCAATGCTCAAATGTAACAAAACCAGGGGGTAGTCGTCCCCCCATAAACGCTATGCAGATAAACATTTAAAACTTTCAATTGTAAATCAGTGCACTCCTTAATACAATATAGTAAAATAATGACCGGTTATTCCCGTTTCCTCTGTTAAGCTAAGCTAGGGTTAGCACCTTGTCATCTGACCTCACATACCAGTGTATAAGCTATTATAGGTCTCTATTTACCTTATAAATCTAGGGGTCAGACCTGTTGGGCTTAAGGACCAGTCGGGAGCTGTATATTTTTCATCACTGTATCTGTAAAGAAGGGGCACTGCGGTTTATTACTTAGGGTAAGTCTAAAGATATCACCTACCATCTATCTACTCTCCTTGGCTCTCTCTCAAGGGCTGCCAATTAGTTGCCCCGGACTAGGTTTTGTGTGTACCGTGGCCCCACTTTTTCCTGGTGAAGTGTTATGAAAGCTATTGAGATTCTACACTGACAGTGCGCTACAGGCTAATGTTCTGAACATAACAGGTGCTATATATATAATAAGAGGAAAAAACAGTAAACAACTTGTGCTAACCAAACCATTTCAACTGTGCACAGTAATGCAATCATATACATGTAATACATTATACGACCTTTGAGTCCAGGGTAAGTTCCACCCTCAAATATCAGCAAGAAAGCTTCCTTCAGTCTGTGCAATCAACAGTCGGGCGGCCCGACCCAGGACAAAGATCAAGCCCCGGCCGTCAATTTAGGTTCCGCAGGTTTTCGTCTTGGCCTCTCTCTGGAGGTCGCTGTGGGGCAGTTTCTAAGGCCCGTGGTGGCCTTATGTCAAGGCCCAAGGCTTGATTGAAGCTTGGTAAGTCGTCTATTGTTCTTAGGACGTGGGACCTGTTATTTCTTGTGGCGATTATGCTAGTGGGGAAGCCCCATCTGTAGGGTATCCTCCTCTCTTTCAGTACCGTTGTTGCAAATCTCATTTCCCTTCTCTTCTGCAGGGTGACTGGACAAAGGTCTGAGTAAACCTGCACCTCTGCTCCTCTAAACTCTATCTGGTGTCTGCCTCTTGCAAGCCTCAGGACTTCTTCCTTGTCACGAAATGATAGAAACTTTACAATGATGTCCCTTGGGGGTGCTCTGCTAGGTGGTTTCGGGCGTAGAGCCCTATGTGCTCTTTCAATTTGAATATCAGGCGCAGCATCATCCTGCTTTAGGTATCTTATGTAATCTTGCAGGTATTGCAGAAGGGCAGGTGGATCTATAACCTCAGGAATCCCACGGAGGCGGAGGTTATTCCTCCTGCTCCTGTTTTCAAGATCCTCTATGCGGTCCATTAGGGTTTGTACTGCCCCTTCCTGGGCCTGCATTTGGCTAGACTGGTGCTGTAGGTCTGAATTCATGGCCTCCTGCCTTTCCTCTACCAGTGTAACTCGCTGATCAACCCGAGCCACATCCCTCTTTAGTTCCCCAAACATAGCTCTAAAATCCTGCATCGCCTCTTTGATGTCCTCTTTAGAGGACAAGTGTCTAATGTCCTCTTTAGTGAGATAACAAAAGGAATGAGCTCCCTGCTCAGAGCCCGGGGCCTGTAAAGGTGTAACAAAAGTAGCTGCGTCACCTAGAGGTTTGCTAGAAGGTGTGGGTGCATCCGTGGGGATAAGGTAGTTTTCCATATTTGATGACTGAACACCCTTGGGTGGCTTTGTATTTCTTTTACTTGCCATTCCCTTGTAATGTCTCTGTGTGAGTATGTGTCTTTATATTTTTGTATGGTTATATGTCTTTTCCCCTTCAGGTATTAATAAAATATTCCTCTATGTGATTATTATGAGGTCCTTCACAGCTTGTGTGAGGAACAGTTCTGAGTGTCACAGTCCCTTGAGCCTGTTAGAGGTGCCTGTTTAGATTTTTAATTATGCATTTAGCTGCTGTGCTCACACTGGATATTTAGAGTATGTTCTTACCGCTCCCTTTGACATCTCCCTGCCATTCGAGCTGTTCCATCCAGGGGAGAGAGCTGCGTTGCTTATTCTTCCTGAAGCCACGTGGTAGCGGCCTGTCCTTTTTTTTTTTTTTTTCCCCCTACGGCCAGGAGTCTGTGTTGCTGCCGCCTCCCGTGGAGCGGGTAATACCAGAGCTATGTACCAGGACAGTGCAAAAGGAGGTCAACGGCTCACAGCTGTATGGTACCAGCCTAGGTAAGGCGATCCGGGTGTTTTGTACTCTATTCGGCGCTATGGCAAGCGCTCTGTTAAAACTGAAGGCCTCCCGGAGAGCCGACTGCTGCTGTACCTGACGCGGTAATGATTTACTCAGCTTGGGTCAAGGGTATCTGTAGTTAGTTGTATATGGTCCAGATTAGCTGCCGTTTACTTGTGGGGACAACGGAGCTCTGTTAGAAAGCAGCCATCATGGATCGTGGCTAGACTCCGCCCCCGTATTTTATTTTTTAATGGAATTTTTTTTGCAATACACCTGTATAAATAAAAAGGCTTCTAGTAACATCTGATACTGTTTAGCGGTATATGGACATATACTGCACGTGCCCTAACATCGGCTTTCAAACATAAAAACAGGGGTAGTATATAGGCCTCCTCTATATTATATTAATAACTATCACCTAGATCACGAGTTTTGCGCTAGGAGGGGTGCGGTGCTAACGAGCACTTTTCCATCACCGCTCACTTGCAGACAGCGCTGGTATTATGGGTTTTTAGAAATCCGGCGTTAGCCGCAAAAAAGTGAGCAAAGAGCAAAATTTTGCTCCACATCTCACCTCAATACCAGCGCTGCTTACGTTACGATTTCCCCATAGGAATTAATGGGGGCGAGCCGGCTGAAAAAAAGTCTAACACCTGCAAAAAAGCAGCGTTTAGCTCCTAACGCAGCCCCATTGATTCCTATGGGGAAAAAAAATTTATGTCTACACCTAACACCCTAACATGAACCCCGAGTCTAAACACACCTAATCTTACACTTATTAACCACTAATCTGCCACCCCCGACATCGCCGACACCTACATTATATTATTAACCCTTAATCTGCCGCTCCGGACACCGCCGCCACCTACATTATACTTATGAACCCCTAATCTGCTGCCCCCAACATCGCGGACACCAACATTTTATTTATTAACCCCTAATCTGCCGCCCCCAATGTCGCCGCAACCTAACTACATTTATTAACCCCTAATCTGCCGCCCATAACGTCGCCACCACTATAATAAAGTTATTAACCCCTAAACCTAAGTCTAACCCTAACACCCCCTAACTTAAATATAATTTAAATAAATCTAAAAAAATTACTACAATTAACTAAATTATTCCTATTTAAAACTAAATACTTACCTATAAAATAAACCCTAAGCTAGCTACAATATAACTAATAGTTGCATTGTATCTAGCTTAGGGTTTATTTTTATTTTACAGGCAACTTTGTATTTATTTTAACTAGGTAGAATAGTTATTAAATAGTTATTAACTATTTAATAACTACCTAGTTAAAATAAAGACAAATGTACCTGTAAAATAAAACCTAACCTAAATTAAAATTACACCTAACACTACACTATAATTAAATTAATTCCCTAAACTAAATACAATTAATTACAATTAAATAAAATTATCTAAAGTACGAAAAAAAACACTAAATTACAGAAAATAATAAAACAATTGCAAGATTTTTAAACTAATTACACCTACTCTAATCCCCCTAACAAAATAAAAAGCCCTACCCTACACTAAATTACAAATAGCCCTTAAAAGGGCCTTTTGCGGGGCATTGCCCCAAAGTAATCAGCTCTTTTACCTGAATAAAAAAATACAAATATCCCCCCCAACATTAAAACCCACCACCCACACAACCAACCCTACTCTAAAACCCACCCAATCCCCTCTTTAAAAAAAACGAACACTAACCCCTTGAAGATCACCTTACCAGGAGACGTCTTCACCCAACCGGGCAGAAGAGGTCCTCCAGATGGGCAGAAGTCTTCATCCAAGCCGGGCAGAAGAGGTCCTCCAGACGGGCAGAAGTCTTCATCCAGACGGCATCTTCTATCTTCATCCATCCGGCTCGGAGCGGGTCCATCTTTAAGACATCCGACGCAGAGCATCCTCTTCTTTCTTTGTCCGATGACTGAATGAAGGTTCCTTTAAATTATGTCATCCAAGATGGCGTCCCTTCAATTCCGATTGGCTGATAGAATTATATGAGTCAATCGGAATTAAGGTAAAAAAAATCCTATTGGCTGATGCAAACAGACAATAGGATTGAACTGGCATTCTATTGGCTGATTGGAACAGCCAATAGAATGCCAGCTCAATCCTATTGGCTGATTTAAATCCTATTGGCTGATTGCATCAGCCAATAGGATTTTTTCTACTTTAATTCCGATAGGCTGATCGAATTCTATCAGCCAATTGGAATTGAAGGGACACCATCTTGGATGACGTCATTTAAAGGAACCTTCATTCAGTCATCGGACGAAGAAAGAAGAGGATGCTCCGCGCCGGTTGGATGAAGATAGAAGATGCCATCTGGATGAAGACTTCTGCCCGTCTGGAGGACCTCTTCTGCCCGGCTTGGATGAAGACTTCTGCCCATCTGGAGGACCACTTCTGCCCGATTGGGTGAAGACGTCTCCTGGTAAGGTGATCTTCAAGGGGTTAGTGTTAGTTTTTTTTAAGGGGGGATTGGGTGGGTTTTAGAGTAGGGCTGGTTGTGTGGGTGGTGGGTTTTAATGTTGGGGGGTATTTGTACTTTCTTTTTCAGGTAAAAGAGCTGATTACTTTGGGGCAATGCCCCGCAAAAGGCCCTTTTAAGGGCTATATGTAATTTAGTGTAGGGTAGGGCTTTTTTATTTTGGGGGGCTTTTTTATTTTGTTAGGAGGATTAGAGTAGGTGTAATTAGTTTTAAAATCTTGTAATTATTTTATTATTTTCTGTAATTTAGTGTGTTTTTTTCTCGTACTTTAGATAATTTTATTTAATTGTAATTAATTGTATTTAGTTTAGTGAATTAATTTAATAGTGTAGTGTTAGGTGTAATTGTAACTTAGGTTAGGTTTTATTTTACAGGTACATTTGTCTTTATTTAAACTAGGAAGTTATTAAATAGTTAATAACTATTTAATAGATATTGTACCTAGTTAAAATAAATACAAAGTTGCCTGTAAAATAAAAATAAACCCTAAGCTAGCTACAATGTAACTATTAGTTATATTGTATCTAGCTTAGGGTTTATTTTATAGGTAAGTATTTAGTTTTAAATAGAAATAATTTAGTTAATTGTAGTAATTTTATTTAGATTTATTGTAATTATATTTAAGTTAGGGGGGATAGGGTTAGACCTAGGTTTAGGGGTTAATACATTCAATATAGTGGCGGCGACGTTGGGGGCGGCAGATTAGGGGTTAATAAATGTAGGTAGGTGTCGGTGATGTTAGGGCCGGCAGATTAGGGGTTAATAATATTTAACTAGTGTTTGCGATGCGGGAGTGCGGCAGTTTAGGGGTTAATATATTTATTATAGTGGTGGCGATGTCTGGTTTGGCAGATTAGGGGTTAAAATATTTATTTTAGTGTTTGCGATGTGGGGGACCTCCGTTTAGGAGTTAATAGGTAGTTTATGGGTGTTAGTGTACTTTTTAGCACTTTAGTTTTAGTTAAGAGTTTTATGCTACGGCGTTGTAGTGTAAAACTCTTAACTACTAACTTTTAAATGTGGTACCAGGCTTGACAGGAGAGGGTCTACCGCTCACTTTTGGTCAGACTCGTAATACCAGTGCTATGCAAGTCCCATTGAAAATATAGGATACGCAATTGATTTTGCAGTATTTCTGAATCTGGCCAAAAAAGTGAGCGGTGAGCCTGTCATTTCAAGACTCGTAATACCAGCGGGCGTTAAAAAGCAGCGTTGGGACCTCTCAACGCTGCTTTTTAACCCTAACGCAAGACTCGCAATCTAGCCGTATATTAACTGATGAAATTGTAACAATTACAATGAAGGGCAAGGTTATAGTAGTGGGGGACTTTAATAGGCCTGATGTAGACTGGGAAGAACCTGTTGCTAAATCAACTAGAAGTACGTGTATATACTAGAATCTTTACAAGGGAAATCTCTTGAACAACTGGTTAAAGAACCAACACGTAAAGGAACTATATTAGATTTAGTACTTACAAACAGTGATAAAGTATCTGAAGTGTCTGTGGGGGAGAACTTAGGCTCTAGTGATCATCAGTCTGAATGGTTTAAAGGGACATGAAATCCAATTAATTTATTTCATGTCATTTTTGACAACTTTAATATTTACTTCTGTTATCTAATTTCTCTTGGTATCCTTTGTTGTAAAGAATAACTAGGTAGGCTCAGGAGCTGCTGATTGGTGGTTGCACATATATACCTCATTATATTGGCTCATCCATGTGCCCTGCTGTTTCTTTAACAATGGATACCAAGATAATGACGCAAATTAGATAATATAATTAAATTGGAAAGTTTTTTGAAATTGTATTCTCTACATGAATCATGAAGGCAATGTTTGGTGTTTTATGTCCCTTTAATATTCAAGGAAAGGTAATGTGCAATCATTGTAAAAAAATAAATAATTAGATTTTACAAAGGCTGATTTTTCTTACCTGAGCAGATACCTAAATTATTCGCTAAAAGGGATGGCACAGATTACAGAAAGCACAAGAATATTGGGATCCTTTTACGAACACAAATTTAGATGCAACAAAACACTGTATTAGGCTTGTTTTGTTTTGTTTTTTAAATTAAAAAGAAAAGTAGCACCTGCATTAAATAAAAAAACAGTCTATCAAAAACTTTATCAAAAAATGACAAAGCAATTAGTCAGACAGGCTAAAGCTGATGCAGAAGAGAAAATAGCGCTGTCAGCAAAGTGGTGACAAAACCTTAAGATATACCAGTGAAAAGAGAAAAACTAAGGGAGGGATAGTAAGTCTCAAGACTGATAACAGAGTAGTGGAAGGAGATAAAAAAAATAATAATTGCAAAGTGTCTAAGTTATTACTTTTGTTCAGTCTTTACAATAGACTGTAAAGATAGTGGCATTTTGTTAAGGGATGTTACTTTAAATGATAATGTGGGCAGTACTTCTCTTTTTACAGATGAAGAGGTTTTAATGGCTTTATCAAAAATAAAAGGTAAATAAGTCTGTGGATCAATATAATATTCATCCAAGCGATCTAAGAGAACTTTGATTCATGATAGCTACTCCATTATCTGATTTATTAAATCATTCACTGTTAACAGGAGTTGTTCCAGAAGACTGGAAAATTGCTAATGTATTCTAGTTTCATAAAAAAGAGTAAAAAGAAAGATTCATTCTAACTATAAGCCAGTCAGTTTGACCTCAACTGCAGAGAAAATAATGGAAACTCTTTTAACAGAAAGACTTGTGTCTTACCTTTAGAAAAACAACTAAGAAGACAAAGGACAGCATGGTTTCACTGCTGGAAAATCATGTCAGACTAACTGACCATATAACTAAATTAATAGACCAGGGAGGAGCCATAGATGTAGCGTATATAGACTTTAGCAAAGAATTTTAAAACTGCCCCACGCAATAAACTTATTCACAAATATATTGCCTTGGAGTAGATGCTATGCATGAAAGGATAGAAGCCAGTGGGGTCAGTTACTAGTGGTATTGTCAGGGTGTTTTCCCTGCTTTGTTTGCCATGTGCTGCTGGCAGCCATTTTACTCACCTCTCTTGCTGACTCTGGTGCATAGTGTGTGATGCTGCTCATTTCCTACACGCCCTTTTATGGCCAGACTGGTGTAGTTCATCGATGTGAGACAGGTTGCAGTCTCAGGTTGCAGTCTCAGAATTGTGATGTCATCACTTATTATTTAAAGGGCCTCTGTTCAGTATGCTTTGCCCTTGCGTTGTCTCAGACCTGTTTGTGAGTTCCAGTTCCTGTGTATTACCTGGCTGTCTGACGTCCCTCCTGGTTCCTGATCTCTGGCTTGTTCCTGACTCTGCTCTTCTCTTTGTTCCTGATTCTGGCTCGTCTGACTACTCGCTTTGGCTCCTGACTCGGCTCGTCTGACTATTCGCTTTGGCTCCTGACTCAGCTCGTCTGACTACCAGCTCTGGTTTTGACTCCTGGCTTGTTATTTGACTTGTGGACTTTTTATTATTGTTTGCTATTAATAAAGGTGTGATTATTTTTGCACTTCTCGTCTCAGTCTGATTCCTGGCACCCTGACATATATTCCCAATAGTCAATTCTTGGGCATTTTTTTTCCTTTTGAAAATAACTTTATTTTGCAGAAAATGTATTAAACACTAGTCCCTGTTACAGTGGAAATACATTGCTAATCATTCTGATATTTCACCCATTAACATGCAAACTACAAATAGTCCACAGGGAATTTAGAGCTTTGGACAAACAAAGCAGTCTTTGAAAATAAACAGTTCACAGTGTGTTGAAATTCCGAGTAGGGATGTTTTGCCTAGATGGTGACAAACATTGCTATGTTGAAAATTCCACAACAGGCGCTAGCAATGTAAGAGAGTAAGAAAATCACAAAATCTTCAAGAAGCTTACTCTGTATAATCAATTCCAAATAATTAAGGGTAAAAGCGAAAATAAAAGGAAGATTAAATTGAAGGAAATCATGAGAAACAAAAACAACAACAAAAACAAAAAATGCAAAACATGCACGGCAAATAATTAGTACCCACATTGAAAGAGGTCATTTCAAAAAGAGACTTCCAAGACAACCTCATAGTGTGCCAAAGTGACCCATGTTTGCGTTCCATAACCTTTTTCCCTATCTATCAACTCTCAATATATTTAGTATTCCCTGTAGCCAATTTCTCAAATAACAAACTAATGACACAAGTAACTATAATATAAGTTTAACTTAGGACAGGTCTATTAACTGTAATGTGTGGTAGCAAAGCTTAAGGTGAGTCTTGTGTTCTAGGTGAGGCTAGGTGGTGTCCATAATGCCCTATCTAATTCATATGTGTCTAGGTTGCCGGAACAAAGGAAACGTCTTTCTAGCAATAGTTTTTGCAAGATTTGCTGGCCCCAATCTTGAATTAAAGGAATTTGTGTTTGCTTCCAAACTTGAGGTATCAACTATTTGGCACTATTAGACATAATAGTAAAAAGTTTAATTTGTAGTTTGACTTCAACTTTGAAGGGATATTAAACAGAAGAAATTTGGGATCCAGCGTTCTTGAGCCTGTTTTAACATGTTAATCTGTGATATTGGAAGTGGGCTCCAGGGGAAGGTGTGCATGTTTGCTGATAGAAAAATTTATAATAGATGTTATGTTCCAGGAGGAGTGGATCAAATAAGCAGTGGTATTAAAAACAACTGGAGGACTAAATAGGATTTAAAATTTTATATAACCAAGATCACAATTAATTAATATCAAAAACCCAAAGGCCAATTATAGTCTATATGGTAAATGAATGACTGTAATTAAAGAGGAACAGAACTTGGGAATTATTATTTCAGATCATTTTAAATGCTGCAGTGGAGCCATTAAGGCCAGTCAAACCCTTGGCTGCATTTGGAGAGATATAAGCAGTAGAAATAGCAAGGTTCCTTTTACAAGGTTCACCAGCAATAGGTTCCAATAGCAAGGTTCACTAGTTAGGCCTCATCTGTCCAAAAGAGGGATAATAAAATGGTACATGGTCTAAAATATAAAACGTACAAAGAAAGACTCTACTATGTAAACATTTATAGTTTATAGTAGAGAAGGGAAAGGGGTGACATGATAAAAACTTAAAACATTTAAAAAAGGACTTAAAGTGGAAGCTGAAAGCATTTTCTACACAAAAAAGAATTAGCAAAACAATGTTAAGTTAGAGGGTAGTAGATTCAGGAGAAATATGAAAAAGCAGTTTTTAAAAAAAATAGTTTTTAGATAGGTATAGAATAATAAAGTATAATTACAGTACAGTTATCAAAGTATAAATGGTCATAGCAAAAGATGAACAACGAATACATGTTCAGTGATGGAATACACAGAATAAATAGCTGTAATATCTAGTTCATTGAGGATTTGTATATTCCACTGACTCTTTAGGGGATTATAGAAACAAGGTCCAACAGCACCAATATTGCTTCTCAAAATAATTTATTCCATTGTATCAAAGACAAAAATCCACAATGTTTCGTACCACATGATTAAGGTCTGTCTGACTGAA
Organism: Bombina bombina; assembly: GCF_027579735.1. Lineage (NCBI taxonomy): Eukaryota > Metazoa > Chordata > Amphibia > Anura > Bombinatoridae > Bombina > Bombina bombina. Next base: position 806,244,667 of record NC_069499.1, read on the forward strand.
ACGTCGTGGATTTTTGTCTTTGATACAATGGAATAAATTATTTTGTAAAGCATTATTGGTGTTACTGGACCTTGTTTCTATTGATTGTGGGGGTGAGTACAGTACCCCTCAGTGTGCACTTTTGCAGTAGTACTGGACATTCTCTTGTGTATATATCTTTAGGGGATATGTCTTATTTTTTCTTCATCAATCTGCCTTGTTTTTATAAACGCATATATTTGACTTAATACTGATTTTATAAGAATTGTCTATTAATCATTGGTTCAATTTTAACGTATGCCTTTCTAGATTTGCAAATTTTTAATCACCCTTAAGCCTCAGGCGCTCTTATGTTTGTGTTCAATATCACTTTTATATTGGGTCAATTTGAACTAAGTCTGATTTAAGCTGTACCCATCTAATTCCCTTGTGAATACTGTCCCACAAGATAGTCTGCTCTGTCGTAGCTGCATAAAAGTATGAAGCCAGATGTGGGATACTCAATCCCCCCTCTCGATTTTGTGTCTTGTCATGACTAATTTATCAATATGTGGTCTCTTAACATTCCATATGAATGTTAGAATCTCTTTTTGCAGTCTATTAAGTTCCACCAGGGGGACTGAAACAGTTAACAAACAAAATAAATATAACAATTTAGGAAGGATAGTCATCTTAGTTACTACAATACAGCAATAGAAAGACATTTTCTCCCAAGTCCATTTGTTCAAAAGTTGTTTTTTATGTGCAAACATAGGTTTATATAGATAATATATATATAGAGAGAATTGATTTTGTGGAAAAGATAAACCCCTAGATATTTTATACCCTTCTTAGCCCAGACAAATTCAAAAGTTATATCAAATATTTTTTTCATTTTTAATAGGAGATGTATTCCCAGTGCTTCACATTTGTATTCATTAATTTTATACCTCTATAGTATACCAAAGGTTTGGATAATATATAAAGGAGAGAGGGACAGTAATGGTTTTGTAATAGATAAGATCACATTGTCTGCAAAAAGAGAAGTTTTTATATGTTGATTCCCCCACCTTTATCCCTGAGACAACAGGGCCATTCCTAATTTTAGCTACAGGGGGTTCTATACATATTGCAAAAAGTAGGGTTGACAACAGGCACCCCTGCCTCCTCCCATTGTTAATTTTTATTTTCCCTGAGTGGTATGCAATGTCTTCTCTAGTGTCTAGTGATAGAAGCAGAGAAGATACCCTTCTAACAGAAGCAAAGTTGATCAAAACTAAAAAAGTTGATCAAAACGAAAAAAAAGTCCAGAGTGACGGCTTCGATTTCAAAGTTGAATCACAATGCTCCAGTCGGTAGGATTTCCGTGATTGAAGCGGCAGACTTTGTGATAGTCAGATGGTTCATAAAAAAAACAATATCACAGGGGAAATGCGTAGAAGCTAAGCTGTTATCCTGCAACTATCTGTTTTCACTAGGTACCTAGTATCTTGCGCGTGATATACGCTAAGAGCGGGTCAATCTGTTTTATGAACCATCTATCACAAAGTCTGCCGCTTCCATCACGGAAATCCTTCCGACCGGAGCATTGTGATCCAACTTTGAAATTGAAGCCGTCACTCTGGAGGAAGAGAAGAGGGGTGAGTGAGATTGCTCCAACTGTCTCCAGAAGGTGAGTGTTTGTTCTAATCTTTGTTTGGTGTTTAACCTGCAAAGCATTTTTCTACATGGTGTGCTGCACTGCACAAACTTTTAAAGAGGTAATTTATATTTGCACGATGAACTAACTTTATTTTATATATAACCAGGAGAATATGATACATTGTTTATCCTGCTGATATTTAATATATTGTGGCAATATAATCTACTGTTTGAAAGATTGCGCAGTATCTTTATCTGGAAGCTATTACAGTTATCTTTTCACCCATTGGGATCAGCGTTTGAGGATACGCTATATTACAAGGATCGATTTGGGAAATTTCTTTTTTGTATATATATATCTTTTTAAACATTTGCTTCAATTAAGGTGGTATAACACTTTTTACCATTTTTTTATTTTTGTTATTTTTTATTTCTTCTTTTTTTCTATTTTTGTATATTTTTTATTTTTCTAAACCCAGTACAATTAGTTTGTTTATTAGAGTAAATATACATTGTGGAATTGTCTTCTAAATTGTAACGTCCCTTTTTATTCCTATTTATTTCTCATTATTACGGTATTCATGTATTTATAATTGGATTTTCAACTAGAAATTTTTTTTTTATCTGGATTATTTATATATATGATTGTGGTAAAAAAAATTTTTGACTAGATATCCATGAATAAATGTGTATGTTACATCTAACTGTCTAGCGCCATCCTTTGTATTCATTGTGCTAATATATCACCAAGAGACTTATAAAAAATGCCAGAGTAGCCACCTGACCCAGGGGCTTTATTGACTCTGATTTTTAATAGCAAACATTATTTCTGGAGTGGTGATTGTGGCATTTAGTTTTTCTAGAGTGGGTAAGCTCCAATCCTCTAAGAATCGATCTCAGACTGAAATTTCGATAAGCCCATATGCTGAGGCAAATAATACAATATTTGATAAAAATTAGCAAAAGTATTAGCTATCTCCTTGGGCTGGTTAGATAATTGACCATCTGGTTTCTGTATTTGTGTTATAGTGGATATTCTTGTAATTTCTTTAAGTTTATTAGCTATCATCTTGTCTGGATTATTTGCAAAGATCAAGTAGTGAGCATCAAGTATTTTTTGAGATTTATAAACTTCATTAAGTAGGTAATACAATTGTGGCTTTTTAGCATTAAGGGATAAGGGGTTTATCGTGGCTTTTTGCGCGTCAGAAGAAGCGTGCATATTACAAGTTAAAAGTAAATGAATTTGCTTGAGAACAATTGAATTTAACGTGTGTCGGGATAGCGCAACTTCAGAACTCTGGTTAACTGTTAAGCTCGACAAAAAATATCACAAAACACAATAAAAATACATTTAAAAATACAGTTACACTCAAAATTTTGTCCTGAGGGACTATCTTTGATGGACTTTATTTGGTGATTTTACACTCAAAATTACACTGTCTAATAAAAATGATTTAAAAATATATATGCATGTATACATATATAGACATATAGGGGTAGATTTATCAAGCAGTGGATGCTGCAATCTACCCCGAAGTTTCCAACTTACCGGAAACTTAAGTTAAGAAGCAGCGGTCGTAAGTCATCTGCCACCTCTTAGGTGGGGGACTGCAATCATCCCGATCAGATACGATCGGGATGATTGACACCCCCTGCTAGCGGCTGATTGGCCATGAATGTGCAGGGGGCGGCATTGCACAAGCATTTCACTAGAAATGCTTGTGCAATGTTAAATGCCGACAGAGTATGCTGTCGGCATTTAGCAATGTCGGACGGACATGATCTGCTACAGCGGATGATATCCGCCCGACATTAGATAAATCTACCCCATAGCCCTTTGTAGTCAAGTATCTGAAAACACACAAATAATATTTATGCAATATTCATTTTTGATGAAGTGTTTAACTATGTATTTACTGTAAATATTTCACATTCCAATGTTCTTCACATAGTTCGGCTTTTTGCGCGTTTTGGGTTAGTCCTCGTGTAAAAACGTTTTACTTTCATTTGTAATACACCCACTACCCGACGTGCGCAAAAATCTTACTTCTAACAAATTTAAGTGGGATTTATAAATAGTGCTTCACATAATCTAGCCCTAAGTTGTTTAAGGAAGGTAGCAAAAGGGTGAATTTTTTTTTGACTAGAGAGCTGGTCTAATTCTATATTTAATTTGTCAATTTTTTAGGCTTGCTTGATTGACCTATCAAAATCCCTGGTGAAAGCTTTCAAGGCATCCCATTCATATAATGGGTTGAGGTATTCTCGTTCACTGCTGGTCGCTAAGGGCCAGATGATCTAAAGGTCTCTGGGCTTGCAAGATTATTAAAGAATGTTCGCCAGTCCTTCTATTTCCCTGGTGAAATTATCTATAGCCAATTTTTACCTTGAAAACAGGGTGCCTTGCTAAGAGGCGTATACTGAATTTTCGTGTGGAGATGCATACATTACAAAAGGGAACATTAAAATGAATAATTGAACCATTCACACAAAAATATGCAGGAAAAATTGCATTGTTAAGGTCATCAAAAATTGTAAAAAAATTCACACAAAATTTGTATTTAAGCAGAAATGTAAATTTGTATTTAAATTACACAGGAATACATTGTTATAAATATGCGCAGAGAAAATCGTAATTTTATTACACTGGATGTGCAAAAATCACTTAGAAATTAGTACTTATTAATACAAATTACAAAGTATAATTGTTGTTTTTTCATAAAATTGGCTCAACATGGACGTTATGAAATTGTTTCTCTAATCCCAGTGTAATTCTGTAAAGATTTTCACACTACAGGGGGCGCATTTATCAAGCTCCATATGGAGCTTGAAGGGCCGTGTTTCTGGCGAGCCTTCACACTCACCAGAAACACCAGTAATGAAGCACCCGTCTAAAGACTGCTGCTCCATAACCTGTCCGCCTGCTCTGAGGAGGCGGACAGAGATTGTGTGAAATCAACCCGATCGAATACGATTGGGTTGATTGACACCCCCTGCTAGCGGCCGATTGGCTGCGAATCTGCAGGAGGCCGCGTTGCACCAGCAGTTCACAAGAGCTGCTGGTGCAATGCTGAATGTGGAGAGCGTATTGCTCTCGGCATTCAGCGATGTCTGTTGGAGAGACATTTCATAAATAGGCCCCAGATCTCACAGTTTTTTCTTGCAAACTAAAAGGTGGAGAGCTTTTATCAAAACACTCAAAATACCCTAAAAGATACCCTAAAAGAAAAACACATGAATACGAAAATATAGGTGATTGTAAGATGCTATAAGCAGAAAGCAGCGTAATGTGATTTATATTGGCTGCAGGATTTAATTTTTAAAGTGTGCCCCCTGCTTGTATATGATTTTTCATAATTTTTACTTTATTGTGCACTTGTGTTTTAGAGTTTTACAATTTTAGTGGATGTGGGGGGTTGTTGCATGTCACTAACTATGTTATAAGTTATAAGTTATAGCTGGGGAAAGCTATGTCATAAAGATGCTTCAGTGTAAATGTCAGTCTAAATTGAGCCACGTCTGTACAATTTTGTTATAACTAGTTAAAGTTTGAGATTTTGAAAAGTCAGACATATTTTTCCATCTTTTGCATACATCAGCTGAAATAGTCTTGTCATACATACTATGCTGTTCTGTTATTGCAATTGACAGATAATGTTAATTTTGGTCTGTAGACCCTGATATCTTTGGAATACACTTTTACCATTCTTTTACCTGAGTGCATGATTTCTGTTCCCTAGCTATGACTGAGGTAATTTTAACTCAGTTAAGGCTCTTAGGCCTTACGTTGTATATTTGTTCCTAGAGATATGAATCAATCTATTACAATGGGGCAGATTATGAGTGGAGATCAAATTAATGATCCCGTTTGAGCGTAAATTGTGGTAAAAGTAAGATCTTTGCGCTTGTCGAGTTGTGCTTATATTACGAGTTGAAAGTAAACTGTTTTTGCTGTAGCGGTGACCCGACTAGCGCAAACATGATTGCATATTCTCATTTGCGATTACCAGACATGTAAATATGAAGATTTCACATTCCAATGTTCTGCACATAACAGAATATACTGCAGGAACTTTATGTATTGGCTGCATAGCCTGTAAAAGTTAACAAAGATGTTTCTGTAGCACAAACATATGATTCAGAGGTAAACTAAGCTGCATGGGAGACACCATCATGGTCCTTTCTATTCTTGTCAGTTTTTCTAGCATTAACCATGCTGAGTCACCTGCTGAAATGTAAAACGAAAAGAAAATTGTTAATTTTATTATTTCTTAACTGTTTAAAAATCAAAATGTTTACAGTTTTATACTCACATGTGGCTTGGCACTCCTCCTGGGTGTGGGACTAAGGGATAATGACCATAGTAATATTGGTGGGAGTAGAGATAGGGGTGGGGTATAAATCAAGGTTTCAGAAGAAGGGTAAATGCGATGGGTGGAGGGAGGGTGGGCAAATCTATGAAGGAATAGAGGCCAAGGGTATGTGGCACAGTAATAATGGGGAGTGTTATGGGCAGGGGCATATTGAGGAGTAGTAAGGACATGTTGGGGAGGGGGCAGGGTAAGAAGATGAAGTGGAGTGTGCATCTATAATAAAACGTATTAACCCTTTAACGACGCATGTCTCACACAACCTGGTTTTTAAAGACCAGCGACGTACCCTGTACGACATCAGGGTTTAAAGCGGCTGGAAGTGATCCTGATCACTTCCAGCCGCTTTCAAGATATTGCTGTGATGCCTCGATATTGAGGCATCACTGCAATACCTTTTTTCCAAAACCGATGCAGAGAGAGTCACTCTGCGGCCCTCTCTGTACCGGTAGCGATGGGCCGATCGTTGGTGGGTGGGAGCAGCTGCAGGGAGGCTGGTGGGCGGCCCATCGCTACCCGGCATCCGGTTCCTGACTGTGCAATGTGCTCGCCGGGAGCTTGCGGGGGCCTGCAGGGAGCGCGCGTGCGTGCGCATGTGTGTGCGCGATTGTGTAACAGCCACTGATACCAATTAATGAATGAATGGGAGAGAGGGAGGGGGGGGGGATAACTGTCAAAAGGATCTGGGAGGGGGAGAGGGAGGAGGGTATTGAGGGGGGGGCAGCTACACTACAGAAAAAATGTAATTACATAAAAAATAAATAAAAAAACATTTTTGGGAGGCAAATTGGGTACTGGCAGACAGCTGCCAGTACCCAAGATGGCAGCAAATAGGTTGTGGGGAAGGGTTATAGAGCTGTTTGGGGGGATCAGAGAGGTTGGGGCTAAGGGGGGGGGGGTCCATCACAGCTAAACAGATATTTAAAAAAATAAAATCATAAAAAAAAAGCCTTTTATTTTAGTACTGGCAGACTTTCTGCCAGTACTTAAGATGGCGGGGACAATTGTGGGGTTGGGGAGGAAAGAGAGATGTTTGGGAGGGATCAGGGGGTGGGATGTCTCAGGTGGAAGGCTGATCTCTACACTAAAGCTAAAATTAACCCTGCAAGATCCCTACAAGCTATATAATGAACCCCTGCACTGCTGGGCATAATACACGTGTGATGCGCAGCAGCATTTAGCGGCCTTCTAATTACCAAAAACCAACACAAAAGTCATAAATGTCTGCTATTTCTGGACAAAGGGGATACCAGAGAAGCATTTACAACCATTTATGCCATAATTGCACAAGTTGTTTGTAAATAATTTCAGTGAGAAACCTAAAATTGTGAAAAATTTTAAAATTTTTTTTATTTGATCGCATTTGGCGGTGAAATGGTGGCATGAAATATACCAAGATGGGCCTAGATCAATACTTGGGGTTGTCTACTACACTACACTAAAGCTAAAATTAACCCTAGAAGCTCCCTAATTAACCCCTTCACTGCTGGGCATAATACATGTGTGGTGAGCAGTGGCATTTAGCGGCCTTCTAATTACCAAAAAGCAACTCCAAAGCCATATATGTCTGCTATTTATGAACAAAGGGGATCCCAGAGAAGCGTTTACAACCATTTACGCCATAATTGCACAAGTTGTTTGCAAATGATTTCCGTGAGAACCCTAAAGTTTGTGAAAAAAATTATGAAAAAGTGAATTTTTTCTTTATTTGATCTCATTTGGCGGTGAAATGGTGGCATGAAATATACCAAAATGGGCCTAGATCAGTACTTTAGGATGTCTTTTAAAAAAAAATATATACATGTCAAGGGATATTCAGGGATTCCTGAAAGATATCAGTGTCCCAATGTAACTAGCGCTACGTTTTGAATAAAAATGGTTTGGAAATAGCAAAGTGCTACTTGTACTTATTGCCCTATAACTTGCAAAAAAAGCAAAGAACACGTAAATATTGGGTATTTCTAAACTCAGGACAAAATTTAGAAACTATTTAGCATGGGTGTTTTTTGGTGGTTGTAGATGTGTAACAGATTTTGGGGGTCAAAGTTAGAAAAAGTGTTTTCTTTTCCATTTTTTCCTCATATTTTATAAAAATTTTTTATAGTAAATTATAAGATATGATGAAAATAATGGTATCTTTGGAAAGTCCATTTAATGGCGAGAAAAACAGTATATAATATGTGTGGGTAAACACAAACACCTCAGAAATGTAAAAATAGCCCTGGTCCTTAATGGAAAGAAATTGAAAAATGGCCTTGTCCTTAAGAGGTTAATAAAGTTCATTATAAAAATTTTACTGCATGCATACACCAAAAGAAAAAAAATAATAATAGTAAAATATGTTTTCAATGCTTATTTTGAAAATATACTAATGATACATGACATTCATTTATCAAGCCATATACATATGGTTTAATTGTAGCCACAAATACTACTTAGTTATGAAAGTGTCTCATTTTAAATATTCTGAATGATACACCTGTAATGTATACATAGAGCATAATGTTTACAAACGTTTGACTAAATAAAAGATGCTTTTACATACACTCAAGCAGCACCTTGACAAAAAATGTAAGATCAAATTATCAATTATTGAGGATAGGTATGAGAAGCAGTGTTGGTAAGGGCTTTGTAGGTCAGGGTAGGAATTTCTAATTTAATTCTGCTGTGAATGGGGAGCAAGTGAAGGGACTTGCAGAGAGGTGCAGCAGATACAGCGCAATAGGAAATCTGGATTAGCCTAGCAGAGGCATTTAGGATGGATTGAAGGAGGGAGAGGCCGGAGAGAGGAAGGCCAGTGAGTAGGTTATTGCAGTAGTCAAGTGAGGCAATTACAAGGGAGTAGATTATTTTCTTTGTGGTGTCAGCACTCAGAAACTGGCAAATTTTGGAAATATTGTGTAGGTGGTTGTGACAGGATGTAGAGAGCAATTGGATGTGGGGGATAAAGGACAGGTTGGAGTCAAGTGTAACTCAGAGGCAGCGGACTTGGGGTGATGGGGAGATAGTGATGCCTTCAACGGTGATAGAAAAGTCAGAAATCAGAGTAGAGCTAGAGGGGGGATTAGAAGGAGCTCAGTCTCGGACATGTTAACCTTTAGGTGCTGAGAGGCCACCCATAAAGAAATGCCAGATGAGCAGTTGCTTTCACAACTGCTGAAAATTCGCTTATCAATATGTGGAGCACAACTGCAGGACTAGATTCAAGTCTCTTAAATCAGTATTGGGCTTCAGGCTCTCTTGAATTAGGAATATTTTCCACAGCAAGACAGTGTATTTGGATGATTATTGGATGATATTTGGATAATAAGAGTGTATAGGTAGATACCAAAACTATGAAAGGTGTCCCTTTAAGATGAACACCCTATGAGGCTCCTTTCAGGTAGGATTATCTAATTAGAACGTTTTCATATTGTTGCACTGCTCCCAGACCTAGACTTTTGAGGATTAAAAAATATGAGCACAGGAGAGTGTCTGCTGCAGAGGATGTCAGGAGACAGAGGAATGCTTGCAGAGTAAAAGGAAATAACTCACTTTACTGGCTGCTCCTTGAGTTCTTATCCCTTATAGCAGGAAGTGGCAGGCTCAGCACAAATTCAGTGTAGAGAAGGAGGCTTACAGGATAATCCCTTATGACTGCGGCGGCAGTAGTAAATCCTCAGTAATCATGCTCCAAAAATCATCAGGCAGCAAGAAATAACAGGGGGGGGGGCTGCAGTATGCTTTGCCTCATGCAGAAACACTTCACATGAAGGAATGAAGTTCAGTAACCAACGGAGTAATGCCTGGTAAGTATCCAGAAGGTAAAATTAGATAAGTTTCTTCACTCAGTATGCAAAGAATTTGGCAGGTAGCCAGACTGTATAACTTATCTAATTTTACCTTCTGGATACTTACCAGGCATTACTCCGTTGGTTACTGAACTTCATTCCTTCATGTGAAGTGTTTCTTCATTCCTTCTATAATCAAGCACTGAAGAAAGGAAGAAGTTAAGTTTTAAAAGCTGTGACCTAGCAGCACTGGAAGTGGTGTATATGAATCTCATACTAAGGTGGTATAATCCTGTTAGTGTGGTAGTAAATATGACAGTTGCTGATGTGAGAAAGGACAGAAGGAGAGAGAGCAGGGGTTGAGCGGTAGATCTTGGTGTCATTAGCATAGAGGTGAAATTTGAAGCCATAACTGTTGATAAGTTTACCCAGTGAAGAAGTATAAATGGAGAAGAGTAGAGGACCCAGGACAGAGCCTTGAGGAACTCCAACAGACAAAGACATTGAAGAGATGGAGTCACCAGCAACTAACACAGAAAAGGATCTGTGAGAAAGATAATATTGGATCCAAGAGACAGTAGTGTCACAGAGACCAAAAGAGCTAATGGTCTGGAGGTGGTCAACTGTTGAAGGCAGCTAAGAGGTCAAGTAAGATAAGTATAGAGTAGTGGATGCTACTTTTACCAGAAGGATCACTTGTAATCTTGGTGAGGGCAGTTTCAGTTCAGTGTTGACGGGGTCAAGCAAGGAGTTAGAGGACAGGAGGGTTAGGCAGTTGTAAACTAGTTTTTCCAGGAGTTTTGATGTTAGTAGAAGCAGTGACATGGGGTGGTAGTTTGCAGGAGAATTAGGACCAAGGGAGGATTTTGAGTATGGGAATGATCTCTGTATGTTTGAAAGAATGAACCGGTAAAGAGGGATAATTTGAAGATGTGAGTAAGAGCAGGAGTGAGGGTGGAAGACAGAGAAGGTATTAGCTGGGAAGGGGTAGGGTTGAGTGGGCCAATAGTGAAGCATGTAAGGAAATAGTAAGAAACAAACTTAATTTTTGGTGGCTGGAGGGAAGATGCTTAGAGTGACAGAGGGGTGACTATGGTGGAATTGGAAGATTGCAGGTTAGTGTTAGAATGTTGCTTGGGGTAGTATGTGTTTTTATTAAAAAGTAGTCTGCCAGGTCTTGAGCACTAAAGACAAACCAAGGCGGTGGTGCAGGTGTGAAGAGGAGAGAGTTGAAAGAAGAGTCGTTTAGGGTTTGAGGAAAGATTAGATATAAGAGAAGTAGGTTTGCTTAGCTAAGTTAAAGGCAGATGTGTATGAACAAAGAATGAACTTATAATGGATGAAATCAGGTTCAGAGCGAGATTTCCTCCAGACAATCTCAGCAGTGCGGAAGCATTTTTGCAAGTAGTGTGTTTGCTAAGAGTGCCAGAGCTGTAATTGATGGTATGGGATTTTGCACAGTTGGGAAAGAGCAAGAATGTTTAGTGCAGAGGATAGTGTTTTGTTATAATAGGCTGTAGCAATATAAATGCAGGTTATAGTGGAACTGTGAGGGAGGGGATGTTAAGAAATTAAAGTGGATCAAAAGCATTCAGAATTCTACAGGTGCGGGGGCAAGAAGGAGAAGTGAATTTAGCCGATACCTTAAGAATATAGTTGAGCAGGTGGAGGTCTGAAAAGGGAAAGGGGTGACAGGGGAAGTCAGATATAGAGCAGAGGTAAGAAAATACCAGGTCAATAGAGTCTCCATCATGGTGAGTAGGAAATAGGGTGGATTGTGAGAGACTGAAGGAGGTTGTAAGTGAAAGAAAAGGCAGCAGGGCAGCTGTGTTATCAATGAGGATGTGGAAGTCCCTGAGTATTAGAGTGGGTATATTTATAGAGAGAAAGTGAGGAAGCAAGTTGTCAAGGATTTGGGAGGATGGTCAAGGAGGGCGATAGATGACTGCCACTCTGGGGGGAGAACAGGCGAATGCAGTGGACTTCAAAGGAGGAGAAAGTGAGAGATGGGAGACCACCATGCATGAGAGCAGCAATGAAAACAGTATCAGAAGAAGATAGCCAGGTTTCGGTAATTGCTAAATGGTTGAAAGCATTAGAAACAAAAAGGTCATGACTGTTGTTAAGTTTGTCACAGACCGAACAAGAGTTCCAGAGAGCACAGGAAAAGAAAGGGGATAAGAGTTGTGGGGTAATGGAGATTAGATTGTTAGGATTGCATGATCTAGAGTATTTATTGAGGGAGATTGAGCGAATGTGGGGAAGTTTGGTGTTTGCTATTGGGCCAGGGTTTGGAGAGTTGTCACCCGCAGCAAGCAATAGTAGGACTGTGAGTGGGACTTGTAAGCGTAATGTTTTTAAACAAAGCCAATTATTATTTATAAATACATAATGTATGATCATATTTATAAAAGCCATATTTGTTTTAGAAATTGTTTACATTAAAAAAACAATTATCATTTTCCTTTGGAAAACAATTAATTAATTTAATTAATATTGGTTTTCTATATTCAAATGCAAAGCAATCCTACATGAAAAACATATTATGCATTGATTATAGTTTTTACTTAATTATTAATCTATCACTGTTAGTATATATTAATGTATGTTGTAAGGTACAAAGAAAATTATATGCATACATACCTGTTTTAGGCAACATTGGCACAGAGGACCCAACACCAGCATCTGTTTCTGAAATATACTAAAAAGATAAATGGTATAACTATCTATCTTTCAATGTTTGAGTATAGCTAAATATAAATACTAAGGGCTAGATTACAAGTGGAGCGCTGTTTTGTAGGCTCAGTGGAGATATATATAATATAATTTTTTTTTTACAAGAGACACGTTTCAAAAAGGATCTTGATTGTGTTACAAATTACGCCATCATAAACAGATAACACCATATCTGTCTCCGATCCATACCATATGTGGCTATCGTATGGCCTCCCTGAAATGAACATACAGTGTTGAAGTGGAGCCTTTAGCATCACTGCAGGGGGCTTTTTCTGTGGTCCTAATGCAAAGGGACTTCATGGTTATCATGATAATGTTTAATTTTATTAAAATGTTTTAGAATCCTTGTCTTCAAAAATCTATTGTTTGACACAGATATTCAACCTTACAATTAAATTGTAGTAAACATTTTACATTCTAGGGGCGCGATCCGATATCGATCGCAGTTTGCGGCGCAAGCGAGGGAACCGGCGTGGCCCGCAGTTTCAGCTCGCAACTCGAGCCATCCCATATAGGTCGCCGTCAGATGCTAACGTGCCGTAAGTCTCACAAACCAGCGATGTCCAGAAATCTGCGTAAGTACAAATTTCTGGCGTCGCCAGTGACTTGCGCCACGTTAGAATCTGCCGGCGCCTATAAAACCTGACTAAAGTCTAAAACACCCGCACTGTCTAACACGCCTCCCTAACATAGCCCGCACTGTCTAACACGCCTCCCTAACATAGCCCGCACTGTCTAACACGCCTCCCTAACATAGCCCGCACTGTCTAACACGCCTCCCTAACATAGCCCGCACTGTCTAACCCTCTATCCGCTATCCCCCCTCACTAGCCTAACAATAAAAAAGCTATTAACCCCTAAACCGCCGCTCCTTTACCCCGCCGCAACCTAATAAAGTTATTAACCCCTAAACCGCCGCTCCCGTACCCCGCCGCCAGCTATATTATATCTATAACCCCCTAAAGTGAGCCCTTAACACCGCCGCCATCTCTATTAAAATGATTAACCCCTAATTTAATCTACCTACCCTGCCGCCAGCTATATTATCTATATTAACCCTAAGTATATTATAGTTAATATAGGTATTACATTATATATATTAACTATATTAACCCTAATTATATTAGGGTTAATATAGTTAATATAGTTACTATAGTATTTATATTAACTATATTAACTCTATCTAACCCTAACTAAATTTATATTAAATTAATCTAATTCATTTATAAACTAAAATATTCCTATTTAAATCTAAATACTTACCTATAAAATAAACCATAAGATAGCTACAATATAATTAATAATTACATTGTAGCTATGTTAGGGTTAATATTTATTTTACAGGTAAATTGTTAATTATTTTAACTAGGTATAATAGATATTAAATAGTTATTAACTATTTAATATCTACCTAGTTAAAATAATTACCCAATTACCTGTAAAATAAATCCTAACCTAAGTTACAAATACACCTACACTATCAATAAATTTAATAAACTACTAACATCTATCTAAAAATACAATTAAATTAACTAAACTAAATTACAAAAAAAACCAAACACTAAATTACAAAAAATAAAAAAAAATTACAAGATATTTAAGCTAATTACACCTATTCTAAGCCCCCTAATAAAATAATAAACCCCCAAAATAAAAAAAATTCCCTGCCCTATTCTAAATTCAACAAATTTCAAAGCTCTTTACCTTACCAGCCCTTAAAAGGGCCTTTTGTGGGGCATGCCCCAAAGAATTCAGCTCTTTTGCATACAAGAAATACAATACCCCCCCCCCCCATTACAACCCACCACCCACATACCCCTATTCTAAACCCACCCAAACCCCCCTTAAAAAAGCCTAACACTACCCCCCTGAAGATCTCCCTACCTTGTCTTCACCACACCGGGCCGAACTCCTGATCCGATCCGGGCGATGTCTTCCTCCAAGCGGCAAAGAAGAATTCTTCCTCCGGCGATGTCTTCCTCCAAGCGGCAAAGAAGAATTCTTCCTCCGGCGACGTCTTCCTCCAAGCGGCAGCAAAGTCTTCATTCTTCCGGCGGCATCTTCAATCTTCTTTCTTCGCTCCGCCGCCGCGGAGCATCCATCCCGGCCGACTGCTGAACTTGGAATGATGTACCTTTAAATGACGTCATCCAAGATGGCGTCCGCCGAATTCCAATTGGCTGATAGGATTCTATCAGCCAATCGGAATTAAGTTAAAAAAATCTGATTGGCTGATTGAATCAGCCAATCAGATTCAAGTTCAATCCGATTGGCTGATCCAATCAGCCAATCAGATTGAGCTCGCATTCTATTGGCTGATCGGAACAGCCAATAGAATGCGAGCTCAATCTGATTGGCTGATTGGATCAGCCAATTGGATTGAACTTGAATCTGATTGGCTGATTCAATCAGCCAATCAGATTTTTTTAACTTAATTCCGATTGGCTGATAGAATCCTATCAGCCAATCGGAATTCGGCGGACGCCATCTTGGATGACGTCATTTAAAGGTAAATCATTCCAAGTTCAGCAGTCGGCCGGGATGGATGCTCCGCGGCGGCGGAGCGAAGAAAGAAGATTGAAGATGCCGCCGGAAGAATGAAGACTTTGCTGCCGCTTGGAGGAAAACGTCGCCGGAGGAAGAATTCTTCTTTGCCGCTTGGAGGAAGACATCGCCGGAGGAAGAATTCTTCTTTGCCGCTTGGAGGAAGACATCGCCCGGATCGGATCAGGAGTTCGGCCCGGTGTGGTGAAGACAAGGTAGGGAGATCTTCAGGGGGGTAGTGTTAGGCTTTTTTAAGGGGGGTTTGGGTGGGTTTAGAATAGGGGTATGTGGGTGGTGGGTTGTAATGGGGGGGGGTATTGTATTTCTTGTATGCAAAAGAGCTGAATTCTTTGGGGCATGCCCCACAAAAGGCCCTTTTAAGGGCTGGTAAGGTAAAGAGCTTTGAAATTTGTTGAATTTAGAATAGGGCAGGGAATTTTTTTTATTTTGTGGGTTTATTATTTTATTAGGGGGCTTAGAATAGGTGTAATTAGCTTAAATATCTTGTAATCTTTTTTTTATTTTTTGTAATTTAGTGTTTGTTTTTTTTTGTAATTTAGTTTAGTTAATTTAATTGTATTTTTAGATAGATGTTAGTAGTTTATTAAATTTATTGATAGTGTAGGTGTATTTGTAACTTAGGTTAGGATTTATTTTACAGGTAATTGGGTAATTATTTTAACTAGGTAGATATTAAATAGTTAATAACTATTTAATATCTATTATACCTAGTTAAAATAATTAACAATTTACCTGTAAAATAAATATTAACCCTAACATAGCTACAATGTAATTATTAATTATATTGTAGCTATCTTATGGTTTATTTTATAGGTAAGTATTTAGATTTAAATAGGAATATTTTAGTTTATAAATGAATTAGATTAATTTAATATAAATTTAGTTAGGGTTAGATAGAGTTAATATAGTTAATATAAATACTATAGTAACTATATTAACTATATTAACCCTAATATAATTAGGGTTAATATAGTTAATATATATAATGTAATACCTATATTAACTATAATATACTTAGGGTTAATATAGATAATATAGCTGGCGGTGGGGTAGGTAGATTAAATTAGGGGTTAATCATTTTAATAGAGATGGCGGCGGTGTAAGGGGCTTACATTAGGGGTTAATCATTTTTATATAGGTGGCGGCGGTGTAAGGGGTCAGATTAGGGGATAGATAAGGTAGATGGCGGCGGTTTTAGAGGCTCACAGTAGGGGGTTAGTTTATGTAGATGGCGGCGGGGTCCGGGAGCGGCGGTTTAGGGGGTAATAACTTTATTAGGGATTTCGGGGGGGGGGGGGATCGCGGTTGACAGGTAGATAGGCATTGCGCATGCGTTAGGTGTTAGGTTTATTTTAGCAGATCGCGGTTGACAGGGAGATAGACATTGCGCATGCGTTAGGTGTTAGGTTTATTTTCTAGTTAGTTTAGGGAGTTACGGGGCTCCAATAGTCAGCGTAAGGCTTCTTACGGCTGCTTTTTGTGGCGAGGTGAAAATGGAGTAAGTTTTCTCCATTTTCGCCACGTAAGTCCTTACGCTGCATATTGGATACCAAACTGCGCGGGTTTGGTATACCTGCCTATGGCCCAAAAAACTGCGGGCGACGGCAGAAATATACGCGCGTAACTTCTAGGTTACGCCGTATATGTGATACCAAATCCGCGCAAATATTGGCGTCGCCGGCTTTTGCGGGCGACGCTTTATATCGGATCGACCCCTTGGTTTTACAACTAATAAAATCCTCAGTAACAAATTAGTTGCCTGTAATGGTTTATTTAAAAATCTTTCAAATTATCTTAGTATTTACATGCTTTACATTTACTACATATATATATATATATATATATATATATATATATATATATATTAAAAAAATAGATTCACCATTCTCAGAGGTTTAGGAGGGATCATACCTTTAATTAAGATTAAGGAGAGAGCAAGTTTGTTTAAAATTCTCACCTTTTCTATAGATATTTTTTTCTCAACTTTTTCAGGATACGTACCCCTGAAGATCTTGATTTTTTTTCCTCCTAATTCCCCCTTATTTGAGAATAAAAAAAACATAGAATCCAGCCTCTTGTCAAAAATAATAAAACTTCTTTATTGCTTTTACATCATGGGGAAAATGACAATGTTTCAAGCCCTCTGTTGGGCTCCTAGATATGACAAAGAGGCTTGAAACGTTGTCCTTTTTCCCATGATGTGGAAGCAATAAAGTTTTATTATTTTTGACAAGGGGCTGGATTCAATTGTTTTTCATTGTGTATACTGGATTGGCAGTCCCTGATGAATCCATGCCCCAGGTGGATGGGTGCTGTCACCATTGATAACATTTGAATACTATTTTTGAGAAAGTAATTTCTATTGATTTAAATTCCAGACATATAATTGAAAAAGGGTAGACATTGATTAGGTAGTAAAGGATATTTTTAAAATAAATATATGTGAGTATTTTGTATGTAACACAAGTGTATCAACTAATAATCTGAAGTATAAAAGTCACAATGGAAATATTATATACACAAACTGTCAAAGGCATGCAAATGAATGAGCATACAGAGGTAAAAAATGGGGTCCGTATTTTTTTATTATTGATATTTTCTTTTCTTCTTTTTAATCATAATTCAGCAAAAAAACAAACTATATCAACAACCTACTTTAATACAACAACGAAATAAGTATTTTTAATCACAGAAGTACTTTTAGTAACAACTACCAGTAATTCAAAGAGAACTTTTACACAAACCTAAACATAAATACAAAATGTAGGATTGTAAAATATGGTTCAATGAGCAATTTGGACCTGTTTGGATGACATGATCATATCATACCTTGGGTTCAAGCTACTTATTGCTATAATGAGATCTTTTTCAGGACGCAAACAACTTCTTGCTTTACTTTTTAGTTGTTACATATGGAGGCCTATTTATCAAAGGTCTTGATTACCTGATCCGACAGTGCAGATCAGGTCCGCAAGATCTCGCTGAATGCGGAGAGCAATATGCTCTCCGTATTCAGCATTGCACCAGCAGCTCATGTAAGCTGCTGGTGCAATGCTGAATACAGAGACCGTATTGCTCTCCGCATTCAGCGAGGTCTTGCGGACCTGATCCGCAACTCCACCCCTGCAGACTCGCGGCCACCAGCAGAGAGGTGTCAATCAACCCGATCGTACTCAATCGGGTTGAATTGTGGTGATTCCTGTCCGCCTGCTCAGAGCAGGCGAACAGGGTTATGGAGCAGCGGTCTTTAGACCGCTGCTTCATAACTGCTATTTCTGGTGAGTCTTAAGACTCGCCAGAAACACGGGCCCACAAGCTTCATAAGGAGCTTGATAAATGGGCCTCATGGGATAAACAGGTTGAGGCAAAAGCAAGTAGTTATGTGAGTGCAATATTCCTCATTTCTGAAAATTCATTTTTCATTTTCTGCCAAAACACTGAGATTTCACTCAGTCATGGGGGTCTATTTATGTAAGTGCAAGCGGACATGATACGATATAGCCTATCATGTCCACTGCACATCGATAACCAGCAAAAGCTGTTGGCATTTATCATTGCTCCAGCAGTTCTTGTGAACTGCTGGTGCAATACCGCCCCTTGCAGCTTTGCGGCTGCTAGCAGGGGGTGTCAATCAACCCAATCGGATTTGATCATGTTGATTTCTGTCCGCGGCCTCAGAGCAGGCAGACAAATTATGGAGCAGCGGTCTTTAGATCGCTGCTTCATAACTTCTGTTTCCGGTGAGCCTTCCACACTTAATCAAAAGATTTATTTATTTTATTTAAGCAAGGAGACCGCTCCTTTTTCCCACCACTGCTGTTGCTACATGTAGACCCACACTATTGCCACGACAATCCATTTTTTTAATGTGTTTAGTAAAAATGTATTCTCCAGTTGTTTTGGTTTTACATTCTTTGCATCCATATAGTTGTTCTTTAGTCTCTTGCTCTAACTAATCATCAATATACCTAACATATATCATAAGTGGAGCACATTTTAAAATATCTGTAGATTCATTCATTTGCAATGCAAACTGATTTTTTCTGAGATATTTTTTCAGTTATTTGTTTTAATATGAAGTGTGCCATGTCTTCAATTCTTCTTGTTATTGTATCATTTGAATAAGGTATGGCTTTAATATTATCTCTCTCTTTTTTCCCCAAAAATAATTTCTGCAATTCATATAGCAGAGGGTATCATAAGGGACTCAGCAATGGTATGTGTTTGATTTTGGCCACCAAGTGTGCAATTTCAAATGAAGCTTCGCTTGTAGTGACTGTTTAGGTGTTTTAGAATAGTATTTCATGCCATTGCTTGATTTCTTAACACTCTCACATTTTCTTGTGAAAAATGAATTGGTTTGTTCTTTTAGTGGGATGTTTGGTATGCAGGGGCCTTTTAAAATGGATGGCTTCATGGAATGGTTGGATAATGTCTCCCCACATATCACACAGAGACATAAGGGTGGCACACTACTATCAGCTGTAAACCAAAAAGCCATTTACTTGGGAACATAGCATCATGTTTTAAGAACTAGTATAGATTTGGCACTTTCACTTACTTTCACTTCTAATGTTCTTGTTTTAGGTAGTATTTTTTACTCATTGCAATTCTTTACCATCATTTATATTTATAAAGGGGTTGAAAAAACTACTCAACTGCTACTAGTCCCACAAAAATTCTTACTAGTCCACATTTTTCAACCTCAGATTATTCCGGTGGCAATTTTTTAATATCAACAGGAAGGGGCAGGCACACAGTTCTAATCACAGCAGGCAGAAGCTAGGCATGCAGTTCTGATAACAGAAGACAGAGTCTAGACACACAGTTTTGACAACTGCAGGCAGAGCCTGCTCTGGTGGCTGCAAGTAGACCCTGGGGACATATAATTCACATGTTTTATACTTGCTATAGAGTTTTCACTTATTTATGTTAATTCCAATTTAATTCCAATTCATATTGGAGTTCATGTGTGCTTATATCAATAAGAGATGTAGACAGGAAAGATAATTATTCAGTAGAACAAAAACCTTTATTGAAAACAAAGTAAGACCACTCAGATTACAATCAGTAGCAAGGTTCAATGCCACAAGATACTCAGGTACTTGAGATAGCAATGACACAGATACTCAGGTAATTGGAATAGTAATGCCACAGGATACTCAGGGACTCGGAATAGCAATGCAACAGGATACTCAGGGACTCGGAATAGCAATGCAACAGGATACTCCTGGACTTGGGATAGCAATGACACAGGATACCCAGGAACTTGGGATAGCAGATCACAGTACTGATTGGCTTGTATAACAGGTTTCAGGGTACACAGGCTTGGGATGCAGTTTACAAGACTCACAGCCTTGGATTGCAGTTTACAAGACTAACAGGTTTGGATGGCAGCTTACAAGACTCACAGGTTTGGATGGCAGCTTACAAGACTCACAGTTTTGGAGAGGACTTCCAGTACAGACAGAATGTAAACAGAGAAATCCTTAATGCCATAGCACCTGAATGGGGGAAGGGTCCACTGATTTATAGGAGAGCAGCAAGACAGGTGCAAGCAACCAGTAATCACAAAAAGATGAGCCCTCTAGTGGCCAAGGAGTAAGCTGCAGCTGAGGAAATAAAGGGAAAGGGGCAGATACCATCCATAAACGAATGTGACAACAATGCAGAGGGTTCATGCTTTACAGTTTCATTACTGTTTAAATCCTGTATAATAACTTATCATAAATCCTTCTAATAGAAACCTGCAGTCTTCTTGTTTTTAGCTGATGCCAAACTGGAAGCAGTGCAATCATGCCTAGTATGCCCATCATGCCTTTATACAGTTGGCATGCCAATGACTTAGATGTAATGAGGAGTGAATCGGATTGCAATAGGTTTATTTCACACATGTAAATGAGCATACACTGAACAAAGGTGTTAAATCAAAATCACTTTACGTTAGGCTGCCGAGCTCCTACTGAGCATGTGCAAGAGTTCACAATGTGTATGTATATGAGTCTGTGATTGACTGATGGCTGTCATATGGTACAGTGGGCATAGCAATAGAAGTAATATTTTAAACATCTCAGAAAAAAATCTTCTAGCAATTAAATTCAGAGTGCTACTGGGCTGTGTTTTTATAGTATGCAATTCTGCTGTATTTAATGTTCCTTTAAGAGTTGTGAAAGAACTGTTGTATATGTCAGTTTTGGGTGGCTTCCCCGTTTCTATTCCAAGAACACAGGAAAAGGCCCTTTTGGATTTTTTTTGTTGAAAACACGATTGTGGCTGCAGACTTTTAACACACCAATCTACAACTCTCCTTTTGGCCACTCTTGAGCAAACTGATCCAGTTCTCTGTTGGATTGGTGCTTTTTCCCAACTGTGAGTTCAGCTCTTTCCATACTGTATGAAGGGATTCAGATGTGGACTCATAAAAGGCCATTTTGGCACAGTCCAATGTTTTCGTTTCATCCATTCTTGATTGCTTTTTGAACTGTTTCAGGTCATTATATTGCTGGAGGACCCGTGACCTGCAACTAAGACACAGCTTTCGGATGCTGGCCAGTACATTTTCAATACAGAATGCCCTGATAGTTCTGATTTCATTGTGCCTTGCACAAATTATAGGCACAATAGTGATTTTTTTTTTAACCATACTCCTCGAATCAAAATATTTGGAACTTAAGCAGAGTGTGATCTTGTAAGTGGACATGTTAAAGGGGCGTGAGACAGCATGTTCTTTCATGTTTCAGATAGAGCATACAATTTTAAAAAAGTTTCCAGTTTACTTCTATTATCAAATTTACTTTTGTTCTCTTGTTATCCTTTGTTGAAAAGCTGATAGGTAGGCTAAGGAGTGTGCATGTGTCTGGGGTAATATAGGGCAGCAGTTTTGCAAAAATACATTTAACAAAGTTATTCAAGATCACTAGATTACAACAGTGTTTGCTGCCATGTAGTGCTCCAGACACTTGCACCCTACCAACCAAGGTGTGCTCTTCAACAAAGAATACTATGAAAAACGGAGAATATTTGATAATAAAAGTAAATTGGATTTTTTTTTTAAAGTTGTATTCTCTGTGAATCGTGAAAGGGAAACTTTGGGTTTCCTGTCCCTTTAAATATCCACCTGTACTAAAGGTATATTTGTTGGACTAAATATTCTGGTGGGTCTGTCTAGAACGTTTTATTTTATTGTAAAAATAAATAAATGGTGCCGTTATTTGAATGATGGTTGAAATGTGTCACTTAAAGGAACATGAAACCCCAATTTTTTCTTTCGTGATTTAGATAGAGGATACAATTTTAAACAACTTTCTAATTTACTTCTATTATCTAATTTGTTTCATTCTCTTGGTATCATTTGTTGAAGGAGCAGCAATGCACTAATGGTTTCTAACTGAATCACAATCAATATATATATGCAGCTACCAATCAGCAGCTAGATCCTAGGTTCTCTGCTGCTCTTCAGCTTGCCTAGATAAACCTTTCAGCAAAGGATAACAAGAGAAGGAAGCAAATGAAATAATAGAAGTAAATTGGAAAGTTGTTTAAAATTGTATTTACTATCTGAATCATGAAAGAAAATGTTTGGGTTTCATGTCCCTTTAACTAAAGTATTCAATCATAATATTTTAAATAAGCCCAAGAAGTGGGCAAACTTCTAATATATTCAAAAGACAATGGTTTTTATATCTCAAGGACAGCAAGACACTATGACAGCGAAAACATTCTTATAATACATTACAATGGCTTTGTTTTATGTAAAATATTCTCATTTCCTTTCTCAAGTGGGAAGTAAACAGCTTAAACAGCTGAGTAACTTCATGAAAGCAAAATAAAGCTGTAAGTGCCAAAGGAACATTACTGTGCAATATAAGCTCACCTACAAAGAAATATATACGGCACATTTATTTCAGGTTACAAAGGACTGGAATTCAACCTACAATGCAGAGAAGCATTATGTGAGTGCCCCACCCAGATATACATAGAGTCGCTGGATAAGCTTCCCTACAGTAAAACTAGTCAAACTACAGTCATCGGACAAGATACATCCTCTGCTGCTTTGCTTAACTTTGTCAGCAATCCCACATAAAGAAATGGAATATTTTCAGGTATGAACATTTTTTTTAAATAATGGCAGCATTATTCTATATTCTATATATATATATATTTATATATTGTGTATATATACCGGTATATATATATATATATATATATATATATATATATATATATAAACAGTATATAGGGACTATACCTAGTCCACTCAGAGTTAAAGATAAGTCAAATTTCTAAGTCATCCACTGCATTTTCTAAGTTGTCTGGGGACAAGTGGATCACTGGTTTCAAGTTTCAAGTCCTGTATGTATGTATATATATATATATATATATATATATATATACATATATACATATACAGTATATATATATATATATATATATATATATATGTGTATGTATATATATATATTTATTTATATATATGTATGTAAAAAAATAGACATTATAAACAGTTTGCTTCTAAATAAATACAGTTTCTTTCTAAATAAAATTATATTTATTATGATAGCAATAGATCACTATTTTGTCTTTGTACATCAGACAACAATATGTTAATTTATCTTAATTAATTATCCACAACTTCAGTCAATATTATGAAAAATTATTTTTACATATATATATTGTTTATAAAGTACATGAAACAAACAATGTATTATATTCTGTTTAAATATGAAAAAAGTGATGAATTATCAAACATTTGCTCATCTAGAAATGTGAGATAAAATTTAGAATCAGATGGATTACCTTGGATAAAGTCTAACACTGTATTTGTGTATGAAGTTATAGCTAAAACTATTATATGGATAACAGTACACATGTCAAGATTCTAGTGAAGATGATATACTGTAATTGTTTCCTAATATCCAATAATATATGTAGAAGTATGGTGCAGCATCATACCACTCATTTAATAAAATAAAAAGAAATTCCCTTGATGCGCGTGATAAATTAAAAAAAAAAAAGTTGAACTTGTTTCCCTTTATTAGAAATTGTTTAAAAGAACCTTTATTAAATGCAAATAGATAGATAGTAGATTAGATAAATATATAACATTTAGTTACCTTTGCTTTGAGAAATAGCTTTTATACAATTTGAGATAAGGATAAGTCCTGTCTGAGAAATTTACTTATCATAGGCAAGATTTATCATTGCATTTCTCCTATATTTGCCCCTAAAAATGTGTACACAAAAAAATGCCCCTTTTTATCAATCAAAATTGCTCCTAAAATTGGGCAAGTTCAACTGCAAAATTCTCCTACTCTATTCCTGTTCTCTTTGGCACACAGATGAGCCAAAAAGGGTTAAATTAGATTGTTTTAGTCATATTTCCTATAATACACCTCATTATTTCAACTAGATAAAAATTTATCCTGCCAATATGTACATTAATGTCATAGGAACATTGTTTGTGTTAAGGGGACAAATGACTACTCATTTGAAAGAAGGTAGTTTGCACTTTCAAATGAAGGGTCACTTGTCCCTCTAGCACAAACAGGAGACGATAGGGGTTCTGTTAGAACTCCCCCCCCTCTCATGGGTAAAAGCACTTTAAGTGCTGTTGCAGGTTATTACAATTTTTACAAGGATCACCTGCATTTGAAAGGGCAGACATCCCTCTTTAAAGGGACAGTATATTGCAGGCTGTTGACATTTTTGGGGTATCTACTGCATCTTGCAGGAACAAAGGTCTCCTCATTTGAAAGAGGGGAAGCTGCCTTTTCAAATAAGGTGCCACATGCTCTTGTAAGATGCAAACGATTGTTCATTGTTTAAATAACAATAACCCAAAAGTGCAATTTACCTGAGGAGGCCCCAGTTTGAGCAAGATGGACAAGTACCACCTCATTTGAAAAGGCATTGTTTCTATTTTGGGGGTTTCTGTGCTTTTTAAGAGGTCTTAATTACCTTCTCACCATATAAATATATCATAATACCCCACTATCCCAATAATAATAATATTTATTTAATTAATTTATATATTTATTTATATGTTTTTGCTATGCTGAATGAGTTTGGAGAGAGCTAAGAAATGTATACATTTTCAAAATGGGTTAAGATACCCCTGGGGAAATTTGTGTGGTTAGATATTTTATACCTGCTAATTTTCTACACAAATTGCAATATAGTGCAGTGCATAGTGACAAAAAACTTTTTTCTTCTGACTGGAAAAATGTGAATTGAACAATATAGGTATAAAATCCTGAATTTGGGTGTTTATGGTAAGGGGATCTGGATTTTTTTAAAAATATTTGATATTTCTGCAACTTAAAAATGCTTTCTTTACTTGCAAAAACAAGGTATAATTTGTACAAGTACCTCACGGAAAAAAATTGTCATTGATAATTTTTGTCTATTTACCATGTAATCCTGTGTGGCAGACTAGCATGTTCCTGGTGCATACAGACCAATCATCACCTTTATATGCTCTGAGATCATCATATAATGAGTGTACAAGGTGAAAATTGCTAATTATAAAATCCACTACAATATGTGTGTATATATGAGAACATTTCTTAAGACAGTATTCTGGCTGGAGCTATACATTTTGCTTGATTACAAATTATTGATACTCTGGCACTATCATAGATTTACAGTCATCATCAAAGCAAGCAAAGATGGATTTTTTTTTTTTACTATAAATGATCTTTTACCAGAGAAAAATATAAATTAGAAAAGAGATTACTATTAAACCTACATTATTACTGTCATATGGTGCTTCATACACTTGTGTGTAGAGCTGGTGACAGAATTAAAAGGGATAGAGGGTGGGATGAACCGAAGGGGCAACTGTAAAGGAGGGAAGGTATAGCCAAAAGAATATGGGAAAAAGGGAGAGGTTAGGTGAGAGAGAGGAATGATAAATGCATAAACTGCTGAATTGCTGCAGTTTTCCAGGAAACCGTTGGAGAGAGTTATTTTTAAGGAGTAGGCAGGTTTTTTCATAGGATGCTGCACAAGTAAGTAAGACTGTGGGATGTAGCATAACCAGAACTACATTTTAACCTACAATTTCAATAAGCACACAGATGGGAGCACAAAGTTGTACAACTCCATACTTTTATTCCATGCTGGTTAAAACAGTGCATATTCACCAAATGCAAACAGGACAGTGGACAGTTCAAAACAAGTGGAGGATAGCTTAACAGCTGATGCATTTCGGCTGATAGCTGAACTCCAAGCTGAATTAAAAACACACCCTATTTAAAGGGGCTTCTATACTCCTATTGGCTTAAAATTTGTTCAACCTGATTAACTCTTACATTTCCATAGGTGAGTTCACAGCAAACTATTTCAACATCACTTGAGATGGTATTGGTTTAAATATATAAAGTGAGAGAAAAAATTAATTTGATCCCCTGCTGATTTTGTATGTTTGCCCACTGACAAAGAATTAATCAGTCTATAATTTTAATGGTAGGTTTACTTGAAGAGTGAGAGAGAGAATAACAACAAAAAAATCCAGAAAAATGCATTTCAAAAAAGTTATAAATTGATTTGCATTTTAATGAGTGCAATAAGTTTTTGATCCCCTATCAATCTGCAAGATTTCTGGCTCCCAGGTGTCTTTTATACAGGTAATTAACTAAGATTAGGAGCACTCTCTTAAAGGGAGTGCTCCTAATCTCAGCTTGTTACCTGTATAAAAGACACCTGTCCACAGACGCAATCAGTCAATCAGATTCCAAACTCTCCACCATGGTCAAGACCAAAGAGCTGTGCAAGATGTCAGGGACAAGATTGTAGACCTACACAAGGATGGAATGGGCTACAAGACAAGCAGATTGGTGAGAAGGTGACATTAGTTGGTGCAATTATTCGCAAATGAAAGAAACACAAAATAACTGTCATTCTCCCTCGGTCTGGGGCTCCATGCAAGATCTCACCTAGTGGAGTTTCAATGATTATGAGAATGGTGAGGAATCAGCCCAGAACTACACAGAAGGATCTTGTCAATAATCTCAAGGCAGCTGGCACCATAGTCACCAAGAAAACAATTGGTATCATACTATGCCGTAAAGGACTGAAATCCTGCAGCGCCTGCAAGGTCCCCCTGCTCAAGAAGGCACATGTACAGGCCCATCTAAAGTTTGCCAATGAATATCTTAATGAGATCAGAGGAGAAATATCTTCAGAGGAGAAATGGGTGAAAGTGTTGTGGTCATATGAGACTAATATCGAGTTCTTTGGCATCAACTCAACTGTTTGGAGGAGGAGGAATGCTGCCTATGACCCCAAGAACACCATCCCCACTGTCAAACATGGAGGTGGAAACATGCTTTGGGGGGGGGGAAACTAGTAGCTGTCATGAGAACAGCATTATAACGGAGCTCCACCACAAAGGCCCTTTATCTACTGGAAATTCTGGGCATCCTTACCCAAATCACCTATAAAACCATATGGTGGCCCTCCTACATCCCCCAGCTGCAACCTAGAAGGGGTATTTTTCTATTTTTAGTACCTGGGGACCCACACAACGGATGGCCGCAAAACTGCCACATCAGGCCTCAGACGCCAAGATTGCCCCTTGTAAAGGGGGAGGCTTGGGAGGCTTCAGCAGCCATCAGATCTGATATCAAGTGGCCTGGGAGCAAGAAACAGCCCCCTCATCACTGACCGGATCAATAAATAAATTTAGCCCGGGGATTGGGCCTACCACGGAGCTCCGGCTCGAAAACGATAGGCCCCTTCAACATAATTTTGCATCCATTTGCTCCTCTGTGGTCTGGTCACACTACACAAGCACCAGCAACTGCAAGAACCCCCCCCCCAGCAAAGGCCAGACAACAGCCAACAATTTAGGCCGGTGATTAGGCCTACCACAAGGCTGGAGCCTCCTAAAAAGTGACAGTAAGCACCTCTCATTTCTCTTTACTTCTCAGTATCTCACTAGAGACAAACATCTAACCGCCCCTTACCACTACTCCTTGTTTGCTAATCTTAATCTGAGCCTATCTGCCTCAGTAATACAAAAATACTGTAACAGCTTCCTGCAGTTTCCACATTAAATAACCTGTATAGGCCCAAACACTCCTGAGCCCACAAACTCCCCTCAAAAACTTTCACCTCCCTCTTCATCTTACCATTGAGTCTGGGAGCAAATACATTAGAGGGGGGAAAATAAAAAAAAAAAACTCCTTCTGCAAATAGCGGTCATTTTCCCTTAAAATATTGTCAGGTATTAAATTGCCCCTTCAGCATCTTAGGTTTATTGCCTGCCTATTGCACGTTGAGTCAAAAGAACAGCACACTTCTGAATAATCCTACCTCAGCTGCTATAGGACCACATTGGGAGCAATTACCATCAAGAATGGCATTCAAACGTAACACTAAGCAAGATAAAATGCCAAAACCTATATCGGGGAAATCAAATATTATGTCCTCCTTTTTGCAGTGTCCTGACTCAGTGAATACCTCCCCTACTAGTCACAAACCTAAGGAAAAACCCCTGCAAGTACAGACACAAGAACCCCAATCTAGCAGAAACCTACCAGTGGACTGTCAGCTCCCCCCAAATTTCTTGCAAAACTTACCTTGGAGGCAAGACTTAGCAGACATCAGCAGGCATCAGAGTAAAACTGGCGGAGTTGAAACAAGATATCCACACTCTAGGCTTTCAGGTAGAAACCTTGGAAAGCAATCAAGATATCATTAAAGAAGACGTCAATCAGCTGACTTCTCAGCAAGAGACCATCCTTTCTCTTCATGATAAACTTGATGATTTGGAAAACCGAAGCAGGTGCAAAAATATGCGTATTAGGGGAGTACCTGAATCAGTACTGACAAGAGACTTTCCTGTCTATCTTCAGGACTTGTTCCGTCATCTAAAAGATCCCTCCTACACTGATGACATTCCTTGGGTCAGAGCTCACAGAACCCTGAGACCAAAGCCACCGGACTCAGCCCCACCAAGGGACATCGTGATTTGCCTCAAGAACTTTCAGGAGAAGGAAATGCTCCTAAATCAAGCCTGCAAAAACCAGCCTGTGAGGTTCATAGGCAATGTCCTGCAGTTCTTCCAGGATTTGTCAACCCACACTCTACAACGTAGGAAGGAATTTTCACCCCTCACCACCCTGCTGCGGAACAAAAGAATCCCGTACCGATGGGGCTTCCCAACTAACCTCTGGACAATCAGCAATAGCACCCGCGTAGTATGCAAAAAAACAGAAGACATTCCAATCTTTTGTGGAACACTAGGACTTGACCCCCCTCAGACATGTCCCCCTCTTAGCCACTGAACTCTCAAACCCCCAAAAGACAGAACACTCCAGGACAATCCTGGTATACTGCCCATACCTAGGAAAAGTAAGCCAAAAGATACCACCAACATTATGCTTTGGGGGTGTTTTTCTGCTAAGGGGACAGGACAACTGCATCAAAGAGATGATGGATGGGGGCATGTACCATCAAATCTTGGGTGAAAACCTCCTTCCCTCAGCCAGAGAATTGAAAATAGGTCTTGAATGGGTATTCCAGCATGACAATGACCCAAAACACACGGCCAAGGCAACAAAGGAGTGGGTAAAGAAGAAGCACATTAAGGTCCTGGAGTGGCCTAGCCAGTCTCTAGACCTTAACCCCATAGAAAATCTGTGGAGGGAGCTAAAGGTTTGAGTTGACAAACGTCAGCCTCGAAACCTTAATGACTTGGAGTGGATCTGCAAACAGTAGTGGGACAAAATCCCTCCTTAGATGTGTGCAAACCTGGTGGCCAATTACAAGAAATGTCTGACTTCTGTGATTGCCAAAAGGGTTTTGCCACCAAGTACTAAGTCATGTTTTGCAAAGGGGTCAAATACTTATTTCACTCATTAAAATGCAAATCAATTTTATTTATTTTTTTAAATGCGTTTTTCTGAATTTTGTTGTTGTTATTCTGTCTCTCACTGTTCAAATAAACCTACCATTAAAATTATAGACTGATCATTTTTTTGACAGTGGGCAAATGTACAAAATCAGCAGGGAATCAAATAATTGTTTCCCTCACTGTATATTTAAATTAAAAAATGTACAAAAAAGGGGACTTGATACATATATTTTAACATCAGAAAAGCCTAAATCTACATTAGGGTAACATGATGAGCATTTGTTACAGAATCACACACAATGCAATATCTCATATTACTTTGTCCTTGACATACATATGTATAGAGACATCTACAGCATTCATGCATTGGTAAAACAACTTCTTATGGATTAGAGGAAATTCTTCCTTCCTAGGTTTACAAGTTAAAGTTGCCAATTAATACTTTATATGTACCCTACAGTTTATTCCCTTACATTATACTCTCCCCAAAGCTGTACATCTATTGCCTACTAACCACCCAAATAATATAAGTAGGGTAAAGAGGGGTGGGGGGGAGAAGGGACAGAAAGGGAAAAAAAGGAAAAGGGTTAGAGGAATACTAAGATGGGGAGGGCGAAGGAAAGTGGAAAGGAAAGAAGGGGGGGCAGGAAAAAAGGAGGAAGGCAGAAAAGGATGACAAAAGAGAGGGTCCAGGTTAGCATATCTATGACAATTACCAAAAGTTCATTAAATCGTAACTGGCATCCTAGTTTTCAATTTGAAAAACCAGCATACCTTCTGTTTTCCAAGACGTTTCTCTCTATCATCTCCCCTTTTGGGGGATTTTATTTTTTTCAATAACAATCCACTTAAAGGAATTAGGGGGCTACTTATCAAGCCGTCTACTTTTCTGGCTTCGCCGGCCCAATACGTCCGCCTAAACTCGCCTACCTTCGCCGCCGCGGACCTTGAATACGTTCGCCTAAGTTATCAAATAAAGCTGTCAAAAAGCCGCGGGGCGATGAGCAGCGGACTGTGACAGTTATCACTCATCCGATCTCGCTGCCCTTCGGCTTTTTCCCAGCTTTATTGCTAGCCTGTCACTAAGCACTCACACTAAACTACACTGTTCTACCCCCTATACCGGCGCCCCCGGAGGCCCCCGCAACTAAATAAAGTTACTAACCCCTAAACCGCCGCTCCTAGACCCCGCCGCAAGTCTTATAAATGTATTAACCCCTAAACCGCCGCTCCTAGACCCCGCCGCAAGTCTTATAAATGTATTAACCCCTAAACCGCCGCTCCTAGACCCCGCCGCAAGTCTTATAAATGTATTAACCCCTAAACCGCCGCTCCCGGACACCGCTGCCACCTACATTATACCTAGTAACCCCTATCCTGCCCCCCTATACCGTCGCCCTCTATTATAAAATTATTAACCCCTATCCTGCTGATCCCGCACCTCTCCGCAACTAAATAAATAGTTTAACCCCTAAACCGCCGCTCCATGAACCCGCCGCAACCTATAATAAATTTAT
This sequence comes from Bombina bombina, assembly GCF_027579735.1. Classification (NCBI taxonomy): domain Eukaryota; kingdom Metazoa; phylum Chordata; class Amphibia; order Anura; family Bombinatoridae; genus Bombina; species Bombina bombina. The sequence continues at coordinate 806,276,087 of NC_069499.1, forward strand.
TAACCCCTATCCTGCCCCCCACTACGCCGCCGCCACTGTAATAAAATGATTAACCCCTAAACCTAAGTCTAACCCTAACCATAACGCCCCCCTAACTTAAATATTAATTAAATAAATCTAAATAAATTAACTCTTATTAACTAAATGAATCCTATTTAAAACTAAATACTTACCTTTAAAATAAACCCTAATATAGCTACAATATAAATAATGATTATATTCTAGCTATCTTAGGATTTATTTTTATTTTACAGGTACCTTTCAATTTATTTTAACCATGTACAATAGCTATTAAATAGTTATTAACTATTTAATAGCTTATCTAGCTAAAATAAAGAGAAATGTACCTGTGAAATAAATCCTAACCTAAGTTACAATTACACCTAACACTATACTTTAATAAATTATTCCTATTTAAAAATAAATACTTACCTGTAAAATAAACACTAAGATAGCTACAATATAATTAATAATTACATTGTAGCTATCTTAGGATTTATATTTATTTTACAGGTAACTTTGTATTTATTTTAGCTAGTTAGAATAGTTATTAAATAGTTATTAACTATTTAATAACTACCTAGCTAAAAGAAATACAAAATTACCTGTAAAATAAATCCTAACTTAAGTTACAATTAAACCTAATACTACACTATCATTAAATTAACTAAATAAACTACCTACAAAGAACTACAATGAAATACAATTACATAAACTAACTAAAGTACAAAAAATAAAAAAAGCTAAGTTACAAAAAATAAAAAATTAAGTTACAAACATGTTAAAAATATTACAACAATTTTAAGCTACTTACACCTAATCTAAGCCCCCTAATAAAATAACAAACCCCCCCAAAATAAAAAAAATCCCTACCCTATTCTAAATTACATAAATTTCAAAGCTCTTTTACCTTACCAGCCCTTAAAAGGGCCATTTGTGGGGGCATGCCCCAAAAAGTTCAGCTCTTTTGCCTGTAAAATAAAAATACAACCCCCCCCCAACATTAAAACCCACCACCCACATACCCCTAATCTAACCCAAACCCCCCTTACAAAAACCTAACACTAATCCCCTGAAGATCATCCTACCTTGAGTCGTCTTCACTCAGCCGAGCCACCGATGGAACTGAAGAGGACATCCGGAGCGGAAGAAGTTAATCCTCCAAGCGGCGCTGAAGAAATCTTCCATCCGATGAAGTCATCATCCAGGCGGCGCTGAAGAAGTCTTCGATCCGGCCGATGTCATCTTCAAAGAGGCGCTGAAGAGGTCTTCTATCCGGGCGAAGTCATCTTCCAAGCCGGGTCTTCAATCTTCCTTCCGCCGACGCGGAACCACCTTCTTCACCGACGGACTACGACGAATGACGGCTCCTTTAAGGGACGTCATCCAAGATGGCGTCCCCTCAATTCCGATTGGCTGATAGGATTCTATCAGCCAATCGGAATTAAGGTAGGAAAATCTGATTGGCTGATGGAATCAGCCAATCAGATTCAAGTTCAATCCGATTGGCTGATCCAATCAGCCAATCAGATTGAGCTCGCATTCTATTGGCTGATCGGAACAGCCAATAGAATGCGAGCTCAATCTGATTGGCTGATTCCATCAGCCAATCAGATTTTCCTACCTTAATTCCGATTGGCTGATAGAATCCTATCAGCCAATCGGAATTGAGGGGACGCCATCTTGGATGACGTCCCTTAAAGGAGCCGTCATTCGTCGTAGTCCGTCGGTGAAGAAGGTGGTTCCGCTTCGGCGGAAGGAAGATTAAAGACCCGGCTTGGAAGATGACTTCGCCCGGATAGAAGACCTCTTCAGCGCCTCTTTGAAGATGACATCGGCCGGATCGAAGACTTCTTCAGCGCCGCCTGGATGATGACTTCATCGGATGGAAGATTTCTTCAGCGCCGCTTGGAGGATTAACTTCTTCCGCTCCGGATGTCCTCTTCAGTTCCATCGGTGGCTCGGCTGAGTGAAGACGACTCAAGGTAGGATGATCTTCAGGGGATTAGTGTTAGGTTTTTGTAAGGGGGGTTTGGGTTAGATTAGGGGTATGTGGGTGGTGGGTTTTAATGTTGGGGGGGGGGTTGTATTTTTATTTTACAGGCAAAAGAGCTGAACTTTTTGGGGCATGCCCCCACAAATGGCCCTTTTAAGGGCTGGTAAGGTAAAAGAGCTTTGAAATTTATGTAATTTAGAATAGGGTAGGGATTTTTTTTATTTTGGGGGGGTTTGTTATTTTATTAGGGGGCTTAGATTAGGTGTAAGTAGCTTAAAATTGTTGTAATATTTTTAACATGTTTGTAACTTAATTTTTTATTTTTTGTAACTTAGCTTTTTTTATTTTTTGTACTTTAGTTAGTTTATGTAATTGTATTTCATTGTAGTTCTTTGTAGGTAGTTTATTTAGTTAATTTAATGATAGTGTAGTATTAGGTTTAATTGTAACTTAAGTTAGGATTTATTTTACAGGTAATTTTGTATTTCTTTTAGCTAGGTAGTTATTAAATAGTTAATAACTATTTAATAACTATTCTAACTAGCTAAAATAAATACAAAGTTACCTGTAAAATAAATATAAATCCTAAGATAGCTATAATATAATTATTAATTACATTGTAGCTATCTTAGGGTTTATTTTACAGGTAAGTATTTATTTTTAAATAGGAATAATTTATTAAAGTATAGTGTTAGGTGTAATTGTAACTTAGGTTAGGATTTATTTCACAGGTACATTTCTCTTTATTTTAGCTAGGTAAGCTATTAAATAGTTAATAACTATTTAATAGCTATTGTACATGGTTAAAATAAATTGAAAGGTACCTGTAAAATAAAAATAAATCCTAAGATAGCTAGAATATAATTATTATTTATATTGTAGCTATATTAGGGTTTATTTTAAAGGTAAGTATTTAGTTTTAAATAGGATTCATTTAGTTAATAAGAGTTAATTTATTTAGATTTATTTAATTAATATTTAAGTTAGGGGGCGTTAGGGTTAGGTTTAGGGGTTAATCATTTTATTACAGTGGCGGCGGCGTAGTGGGGGGCAGGATAGGGGTTAATAAATTTATTATAGGTGGCGACGGTGTAGGGGGGGCAGATTAGGGGTTAATAAATGTATTATAGGTGGCGACGGTGTAGGGGGGGCAGGATAGGGGTTAATACATTTAATATAGGTTGCGGCGGGTTCAGGGAGCGGCGGTTTAGGGGTTAATACATTTATTATAGTTGCGGTGGGCTCCGGGAGCGGCGGTTTAGGGGTTAATATGTATAGAGTAGCTTGCGTGGGCTCCGGGAGCGGCGGTTTAGGGGGTAATAACTTTATTTAGTTGCGGCGGTGTAGGGGGGGTCAGATTAGTGGTGTTTAGACTCGGGGTACATGTTAGGGTGTTAGGTGTAGACAGCTCCCATAGAAATCAATGGGATGTCTGTCAGCAGCGAACTTGTACTTTCGCTATGGTCAGACTCCCATTGATTCCTATGGGATCCGCCGCCTCCAGGCTGGCGCTTTGAAAACCAGGTACGCTGGGCCGTAAAAGTGCCGAGCGTACCTGCTAGTTTTTTGATAGCTAGCAAAAGTAGTGAGAATGTGCCGCACTTGTGTGCGGAACATCTGGAGTGACGTAAGAATCGATCTGTGTCGGACTGAGTCCGGCGGATCGAAGCTGACGTCACAAAATTCTACTTTTGCCGGTCTCGAGCCTTTGATAACTAAGGCGTATCAGCCGCGCCACAAATACGCTGCGGAATACGCAGCGTATTTGAGGTTGACGGCTTGATAACTACCCCCCTTTGTATCCTTATTGTGTGTGCTCACAAAATGTTGGACTATCGGTGTACTTGAGGTTTCTGTTCTAATGCTTGACAGGCACTCTCTAATCCTAGAGTGTACCTCCCGTGTAGTCAAACCTACATATTGTTTATCACAAAGTGTGCAAGTTATCAAATATAACACAAAGGTTTATCTGCAGTTCATGCATGTTTTCTTTTTGAAGTGTTGTCCAGTGACAGTAGACCTAAAATTTTCCCCTTCTTCCACTTTTTCACAAGCCACACACTGTCTATAATTACATTTGTACATTCCATTTGGGGTTAGCCATGCTGAACCTGCAACTTTAGTTTGTCTTAATTTTGTAGGTGATAACATGTTCCCTATAGTTTTGTTTCTTTTATAGGCAAAATGACAACCTTGTCTAGTTAAATCTATCAAATCGTGATCTGTCATAAGCATTGAAAAATTACATTTGATGAGATTAATAACTTGGGTATACTGCTCTTAATAGTTGGTGATAAATAGAAGACCTTTTTTAGTGTAGATTTAAATTATTTGAGTAGGGTTAGGTGTTTAAATATATAATATAGTTAATTTAATTTGTAGTTTAATGTAATTTTAGTATAAAAGTTAGGTTAGATTAATTTTTATTTTAATATAGTTTTTTGTATTTTTAGTATAATAGTTAGGGTAGGTTAATTATTAATTTAATATAGTTTAATGTAATTTTATTATAATAGTTAGGGTAGGTTGATTATTAATTTAATATAGTTTAATGTAATTTTATTATAATAGTTCGGGTAGGTTAATTAATAGTTTAATATAGTTTAATTTAAATCTAAAGGTAAGTTTAAATTTATTATAAGATAGGGATGAGTTAATATTTAATATAAAGTTAGTGGGTTGTTAGGTTTAGGGGTTAATAGTTTAATTTAGTTTATGATGATGTGGGGGGCTGGTGGTTTAGGGGTTAATACATTTATTTAGTTGCGGTGGGCTCCGGAAGCGGCAGGATAGGGCTTAATGATTTTATGTAGGTGGCGGCGGTATAGGGGTGGCAGATTTGGGGTTAATAAGTATAATGTAGGTGGCGGTGGGCTCCGGGAGCGGAGGAATATGGGTTAATAAGTTTATTAGAGTTGTGGTGGGCTCCGGGAGCAGCGGGATAGGGGTCAATAACTTTATATAGTTGCGGTGGGGTCCAGGAGCGGCGGTATAGGGGTTAAACAGTTTAGTATAGTGGCGGTGCTTAGTGACAGTATACAAATAAAGCTGGGAAAAAGCCAAAGAGCAGCAAGATCGATGACTGTTAGTTAACAACAGTCCGCTGCTCACCGCCCCGTACTTGGTGCGCGGCATTTTGACAGCTTTTTTGGTAACTATGGAGAGCATATTCAGGTCCGCGGCAGCGATGTTAGCCGATGTCAGGTGAGCGTATTGGTGCCGTCAAATGCAAGTAAGTTGACGGCTTGATAAGTAGGCCTTTATGTCTAAGTTAAAAAAATACATAAGGGTTGAGAAACTTTCAATTTACCACAAACCAGTGAATAGTAGTGTAATTAATTATTGCACCTTGTCTATCAGTAAATAATAAAGGCCATCAAATGTCTCTTACTCTTAAGGAGATATACACAAATGTGACAGTAAACAAATCCAGTTCTGCTTACCACACGGATCAGTGATACTTCTGGTCCTAGGATGTACCTTTGTCTCAACGAGATAATTTCCACAGTGTATAATTTATTCTTACCTCCTCTCCTTCTACCTGGACGGCAGGGGGGGATTAGGAAAGGGGCAGAAGGGGAAAAAGAAAAAGGGTTAGAGTATACATCTTAAGTGATGTTGAAATAGTTTGCTGTGAACTCACCTGAGGAAATGTAAGAGTTAAGCAGGTTGAACAAATTGTAAGCCAATAGGAGGATAGAAGTCCATGTAAATAGGGTGTGTTTTAAATTCACTTTTATCAGCTTGGAGTACAGCTATCAGCCGAAACGCATCAGCTGTTCAGCTATCCTCTGTCAGTTTTGCACTGTCCACTTTCCTGTGTGTATTTGGAGAATATGCACTGTTTTAACCAGCATTGAATAAAAGTATGGTGTTGTACAGCTTTGTGCTCCCATCTGTGTGCTTATTGAAATTGTGGATTTGACCGAGTGAGCACAGCAGGAGTACAGCAGGAGTACTAAAGCCAGCTTTCCCAACTTGTGATTGGCCGCCAATTTGGATAGACATCTGAGCCATCCAACCGGAATTCCGCTCAAGTGACGTCTGAAAGAGGATATAAGTTCTGTAAAACTATCGAGCTCATGCCGCCTGTTGGCGTTCTCCCATGTAGAAGGAGAGGAGGTACGAATCAATCGTACACCGTGGGAATTATCTCATTGGGACAAAGGTACATCCTAGGACCAGATGTACCACAGAACCGTGTGGTAAGCAGAACTGGATTTGGTTATTGTCACATTTGTGTATATCTCCTTACTGAGTAATATACATTTGATGGCCTTTATTCTTTACTGAAGGACAAGGCACAATAATTAATTAACCTACCCGGGAGCGAATCATTGAGAGCTGCCTGTGGTATAAGGCCAAATCAAAAATATCATAACTGTGGAATTAGGGGATGATGTTCTCTATTCATAACACTTAGTTTTACTTAATTTGCTTTTGCCATTTAGTGGACTTTTGTTATGCGGATGTACTGAGGGGCATATTTAATAGCACATGTATATTGCAAACCTCTTTTTGCTACACGTGTCTGTATCAGACCACAGGTAGTTGCTTTGTACACTACTGCTAGGCAGACCTTAGTACTTTTCTTAATTTTGCACTTTTCTACATGAATACCCAGACGTTGCCCACATTATGTGTGACCCCCCTTTGTTTTGTTCAATGAATGGCACATTTACCTGTTTTCAGCTCAGGACCTATATTGCATTGCTGGTCCAGAGCTGACTTTAACCACTTGTTTTACCTATTTGTTGGGGGTAAACACATAGTTATGTTCAAGCAATAAAAATACACTAGCACATTAGCACATCTAGCATTTTTTTGTTGCTCCTTTATGCCCCTTTAACAGCAGCAGGGTATTAAAATACTTTTTATACAAGCATGCTTTATATTCACAATTAACAGTTAACACAACGATACTGCAAAAATGCATATACATTAAATGAATAAAGGATTTAATTTAAATTGTAAATTTGTTACTAAATTTGATTTGTTTTGCTGCCCCTTGAATAACTTGTAAGTATGTTTTCTTAATCTGTTTGCTGTAGCCAATAAGGGACAAAAATATACACTCAACAAATCACAGCGTAGAATGTAGCTGGGTCAAAGTTCTGACTCCTGTAGGATACATTCTAGCTACTCTGAAAAGGGAACATAGTAAATAATGAACAAAGATATTATACCTTTTAACGGGTAATTTAAATGCATCTTATGTCCTTGCATTGTTTACAGTTCAAATAAAACCTACCAAGTTTAAAAAATCATTATATACAGAATAGTAAAATCTTTTAGTTAAATCCTTTTTGTATATGTTGCGATGACTTTTCAGATTTGCGTATGCCTTTTATTAGCTGCTAAGTGTCATTGTCAATAGTCTCTTTGATCTTGGCCACCCCTAAAAGAAACAAAGAAAAATACATTTTACATGGTCACTGCCAGACGGAGTAATGGAGTAATTTTGCTGTGATGAAATGCACTCCCTTTTAAAAGTAAACAAGACAGTTTTAGATTTTTTTTTTGTCAACACATTTAGTATAATCAGGTTTAGCAACTTGTGTCAGCCACATGAAATCCTAAAACAAGTTGAAGATATTTCCCCTTACAATTATTAACAGCATTGTAATATATTACTGATCAGCTTTTGCATTAGCAGGACATGTTTATTTTGGTTCAATATACAGAAATATTTTAATAATATTACAGAGTTATTGACAACGAAGACCAAACATCTATTATATTTTATGCCATTTAATTAAATCCAAACTTGTTTGTGATCTTTTATAATTGTATTGTAGAGTTCTATTTTTTTATAACCTTCAATCACAGACTGGCTGAGCAGGTCCTACAACTGCTTTCTTTTCACACAATATATGAATGTAAAATATTTTTTTTTAATATTCTTCTTGGAGATTAGTTTTTGTGATCTGCTAAAGCCTAACAATCTAGTTGTAGTAATTGATACATTTTAGAGAAATATAGGTGTAAATACCAGAAGAGAAGAATTTCAGCTTAATCTGGAAACATTGATTCTCATCTGGGTGCAGCCATACCATGGGTCAAGAAGATTCAGTAAGTAGTTTTTCTAGTCAAGCATATATCTCAAAGCAGACCTCCCAATATTTTCCAGACAGTATCTCGGACCATGAGGTTGTGGGCTGAGTCAGGGCAGTTACACTCTTATTGTCACTACAGTTGGAATATGCTTTGAATGGAAGAGAATTGATTTTAGATACAAACCTTTTTGGTTTAAAAACCAATGTCTTGTATAGACAACAGCCAATTTTCCTTATAGACCAGTGGAACAGCAATTAGCAACAGGTTTGTACCTAGTTACACCAATCTATATAAAGCAGTTTGTTTTTAGAAGATGTAACTGGCATGCAGTGGTAGATGTCAATAGTTATACTGAGATAAAAATTGTACTGAGAAAAGAAATGTTTTTCAAGAACAGATGTACATGCTAAAATTGAGATTTATCAAGAAAAGTTATAGGGCTCCATTTACTAAAAGCTTTGTCAACGAGGTTCACTCACGAGAACCTGTCCGTTCAGCTGCCCGCATTTAACAGTTGCTACTTGTGCAATGCTCTCCCTGCTCGTGCTCGACTGCCAATTATTCCAATCAGATCAGGATGATTTAACTCCGCCACACTTTAGGTGGGAGAGAAAATAAGTAGCTCCAAGACCGCAGCTACCTTATTAGCAAGCCTAAAACTCTGTTGCCCCGAAGATGCGTTCGCAGATAAATAAATAGGGTTCATAATAACAATCATTTAAAAAGTGTCTATTCAGATACTGAAAATAGAGACAGAAAATTATTAATGATATACAAAGAGTTTTAAAGGAAAATGAAGTTGGACCCATAATACTAGATTATAGTACACAAAGAAATAGTAACTATGACTAATACATTTTCTATTTTTGTAATAAATGAGCTTTGTGTCAAAAGATTACTGAATTCTCAGTCTTTTCTAGGGCAAATGTTACTTGATTTGACCTTCTCTTCTCTATTTAATTGTAAATAATATATATTACTATATGGCTCTGCACCACTTGCCTTATATAGGCTGACTGTGTGTATTATAATGACACAACTCTATAATAACAGCTCAAAATTCTGTAAAAGCCAGTTTCCAACCACTCATGTGTTGAATTAATGTTTACTCCTACACCTAAAGAATTGGATGCAATATCCATAATTAGGTTTTCTCTTGTTGGATTGGCTAACAACTTAAAATAGTACTTTAAGCTCACAGTGTGAGAGATGGCTTTCACCCCATCAGACCAAACCTGGGAGGCAGAATTAACAGCTTCTCTCTCGGTGCCAAGTATAGTGGAAGGTCAGGATAAAGATGAGGAACCTTTAAATATTTATTTTGCCTTAAAGAGTTGCAAAGAAACTGTTTGTGAAACAGGTAAAACTTAGGGCAGATGCATCTAGCCTTGAAAACTATATAAAGAGTAATGTCATTCCTAGAGAACTAAGACTGAGATTGCATCCTGGGACTAGTGTAAGGGAAGATGAAGGAGGGGATCTGTTCATCTGTTATATACAAGAGAGGCATCCTGCAAATGGTTCCACATCTATAAGGTATAAGAAGTATAAGACATTTAAATATTAATTATTTGTTAGGAGCCAAAAATGACTGCCAAGCTCCGCCCACCTATTGCATGTATATTTTGCTATGTTAAGTTTCTCCATTCACGATCGACTATTAAATACGTTTTCCAACTCTTACATGCTGATTTGTGCATGTGCAGTTTTAAATAGCTAACTGAAAAATATTAAAAGTGCTAAATTGTCATACAATAAAACAGCTAACCGGACAAGATAAAGCTGCTAACAAACAATGATTATTTAAAAGTATAATGTACTTCAAGCCTATAGATGCGGAACCCGTTGCAAGATGAATGTTAGGTATGTAAAAATAACTAGCTCTAGACTGTCCCTTTAATTAATACCCCATACTTGTAAACATTCTAAAGAGGAAGAATTATCATGATTTTTCTTGTACATGTTATACCTCTCTTAAAATACTAATATATGCACCATAAAGTTGGAAAACGTATAAAAGATATTTTGAAAGTAAATGGCTAAAAGCAATTATCCAATAAAATTAAAAATATCCATGGATAAACTAAAATTTGTTCTTTGAAAAAGCAAAAGGTTGCTTTCTCTTGTTTACTGCAGTATTTTAAGTATATGCGGCAGTTTCAATAGACAAAATTAGCTATTTCATTTGACAAAATAAAGGTTACGCTATATATGCAAATAGTTTAATATATTACAGCAGATCAAACAGATTATTGATGTTACATTAAAAAGAAGAAAACAATTACAGTACACTGTCCCTTTAACCTGGTTTTAAGGCACAAGATACATTTTGGAAGGATTGTTCTGCTATTGAAAGTCTGAAAAATATGAATCATTTTACATCTGTGAGAAATAAAGAACCTTGTCTTTGAGTAGTGGCCAATATCTTGACAAAAGTTTTGACAGGTGCCAAAATGAATTGTTGCATTATAGAAATGGGGGATACAAGATCACATAAGTGACATCACTGCAAATGTCAGAGGTGGCATCAATGAAAATGAGGTAACAGAGAAATAAAGATGCAGCAGTTGTGTTTACAATGATTTCCCCCCTTGAGTAGTTACCTATTTGAGTAAAAGCTTTTAGTATTCCAAAGCAACAGCTGAAAATTGGAAATCATATGTTTCCACCACAAAGGCCGAGATTTATGAAGCTGCATGATGCAGCTTCAGAGATCTTGGGGAGCCGGCAGCCGATACTTAAGAAGCAGCAGGCTGATTAAACTTTACTCCACTTCTGAGTTAATTGATTGACAACACCTCGCTTGCAAATGGCTGCATGAAAGCAGGGGGTGGCATTGCACACTTAGGGGCTGATTTATCATGTGTCAGGTGGACATTACCCGCTGTAGCAATTCTATCATTGCACAAGCATTTAGTGTAAAATGCTTGTGCAATGCCGCCCCCTGCACATTCACTGCCAATCGGCCGCTAGCAAGGGGTGTCAATCATTCTGATTGTATCTGATCGGGATGATTGCTGTCTGCCACCTCAGAGGTGGTGGACGAGTTAAGAAACAGCGGTCTTATGACCGCTGCTTCTTAACTTAATTTTCAGGCAGACCTGAAACTACGGGGGTAGATTGCAGCATTCACTGCTTGATAAATCTACCCCTTAGAGTAGAGTACAATTTTAAATGCGGGCAGCGTATTGCTGCCTGCTGGACGTAATGCCTGCTGAGACATAACTATAGGACCTTAAACTCTCTGAACAAATAGATTTTTTCAGAACTTTCACAGTAAGCTTGAATCCAGAAGGGATGTGGTTTTAGTGTAATCTCCAGGAGACTTTTGGGAAACCTGCCATGGGGAAATGTCAAGCACATTATGAGGTCTATTTTGTTTTAAAAAAAATGCAGCAACAGTGCAACCATAACACAGGTTTAAACCTACAGGGTGTCAGCAATACTAGAGGGGTGACAGCAATACTAGAGGGGTGATAGCAATACTAGAGGGGTGACAGTAAAACTAGAGGGGTGACAGCAATACTAGAGGGGTGATAGCAATACTAGAGGGGTGACAGCAATACTAGAGGGGTGATAGCAATACTAGAGGGGTGATAGCAATACTATAGGGGTGACAGCAATACTAGAGGGGTGACAGCAATACTAGAGGGGTGATAGCAATACTAGAGGGGTGATAGCAATACTAGAGGGGTGACAGCAATACTAGAGGGGTGACAGCAATACTAGAGGGGTGATAGCAATACTAGAGGGGTGACAGCAATACTAGAGGGGTGACAGCAGTACTAGAGGGGTGACAGCAATACTAGAGGGGTGATAGCAATACTAGAGGGGTGATAGCAATACTAGAGGGGTGATAGCAATACTAGAGGGGTGATAGCAATACTAGAGGGGTGACAGCAATACTAGAGGGGTGACAGCAATACTAGAGGGGTGATAGCAATACTAGAGGGGTGACAGCAATACTAGAGGGGTGACAGCAATACTAGAGGGGTGATAGCAATACTAGAGGGGTGACAGCAATACTAGAGGGGTGACAGCAATACTAGAGGGGTGACAGCAATACTAGAGGGGTGATAGCAATACTAGAGGGGTGATAGCAATACTAGAGGGGTGACAGCAATACTAGAGGGGTGACAGCAATACTAGAGGGGTGATAGCAATACTAGAGGGGTGACAGCAATACTAGAGGGGTGATAGCAATACTAGAGGGGTGACAGCAATACTAGAGGGGTGATAGCAATACTAGAGGGGTGACAGCAATACTAGAGGGGTGACAGCAATACTATAGGGGTGACAGCAATACTATAGGGGTGACAGCAATACTAGAGGGGTGATAGCAATACTAGAGGGGTGATAGCAATACTAGAGGGGTGACAGCAATACTAGAGGGGTGATAGCAATACTAGAGGGGTGACAGCAGTACTAGAGGGGTGACAGCAATACTAGAGGGGTGACAGCAATACTAGAGGGGTGACAGCAATACTAGAGGGGTGATAGCAATACTAGAGGGGTGACAGCAATACTAGAGGGGTGACAGCAATACTAGAGGGGTGATAGCAATACTAGAGGGGTGACAGCAATACTAGAGGGGTGACAGCAATACTAGAGGGGTGACAGCAGTACTAGAGGGGTGACAGCAGTACTAGAGGGGTGACAGCAATACTAGAGGGGTGACAGCAATACTAGAGGGGTGACAGCAATACTAGGGGGTGACAGCAGTACTTGAACCTTCTGTCTAGTGAGATATGTACAATTGCAGAAACACAACACAAGGAGAAACCTCAAACTAATTATGGGAAACATTGTATAGTTAAATTTCCCTACAGCAACCCTAGCCTTAAAGGCTGGATACCACCTATTTACCTTAATATCATCAACTACAAGGATAGCTGTCATACAAGGAACCTCTACCCCTTAAAACATATTCAACAATGAACATAAAAAGCAATGTAGCAATGACCACTGTTTACTTAACAAGATGCAGGGACATGAATTCTATCAATCAGAATGGTCATGGAGACAGAAGCTTGATACAGCAGTCTACAAAAACATGAACCTTGAAAAAGCTAACAGCAGGCTATGAAATGTACATTAGCATCTGTGTGTCACAACAGAGTCTTACATCATATAAAAACTTAGACTGCAGTAGATAGTGTATAAAATAGTTTTGGATAGCCTTAGTTTCTAATCCATTACCAGCGTAATACCAGTGTAACCTACCATTCTTGGTATTTTTTTATTGTTTTTACCACTATTTTGAATAAAAAAAAAAATCTCTGAACCATTTCGAGTTGTCTTGGGATGCTGTTGCCAGGCATACACCTATAATAAAGCTGTGTGAATAACCACTTGTCATGTTGCAAATCACTTGATTTAACAAAAATACACTATTTCTTCTCTCCTTTCTATGAGTATTACTGTGGAAGATGTAAGAATTCAATACTGGGCTTCATCTCCTTAATTTTAATTTTAAATACCATTGTCTAATTAAAAACACTTATTATAGATATACACATCTTACTTTATATTTTCACAGACTAATACAAAAGGCACAAAATGGTGGGAACAACAACATGGTGGTACATGATTTTGTCATGTTGATGACATTACACAGCCAACCCTCATCTAGTTCTTTGTAAACCCTGGAAGCCAAAATACAAACAGCAGTTTTACATCATAGAGTAAGACTGCTACAAAAGACACCACACCTATGAAAGGAAAACAAAATACTATTGTGGAAATAAATAACCGCCAAAACAAATGTTTCAGTTCTTAGACCTAAAACATGATATATAAAAAAAAGCAATGCACAACACACTTATTTAAAGATAGTGTGGCATTGAATCCAGGACTGTCACTTTGCCCATCACCAATTTAACAAAATGGGACATCCTTGAAAGCCTCAAGTAATATATTCCTTTCCTTCAGGTAGGAAATAGATATCATTGTTGATACTTATAGAAAGTATTTGAATTGATGGAGGGGTTGGACAGTAATATGCAAAAACCATTAATTTTATTGAAATGGTTTTCGGTAAACCGATAGAGCTGATGAACACAAAGCATTTCCTACTAGAACATCACAACTCATTGGCTAGCTTTGCCATATTTTATTTTTATGGCCTTTCAAACATTTACCATATATACACCTAGATTACAAGTTTTGCGTTAGAGGCTGTGCGGTGCTAACGAGCAGTTTATGCTCACCGCTCACTTACAGACAGCGCTGGTATTACGGATTTTTACAACCCAGACAAGAAGTGAGCGTTGAGCAACATTTTGCTCCTTACCGCACTCCAATACCAGCGCTGCTTACGTTAGCGGTGAGCTGGTGTAACGTGCTCATGCACGATTTCCCCATAGGAATCAACGGGGAGAGCCGGCTGAAAAAAAGTCTAACACCTGCCAAAAAGCAGCGTAAAACTCCTTAACGCAGCCCCATTGATTCCTATGGGGAAATACATTTTATGTCTACACCTAACACCCTAACATGAACCCCGAGTCTAAACACCCCTAATCTTAAATTTATTAACCCCTAATCTGCTGCCCCCAAAATTGCCGCAACCTACATTATATTATTAACCCCTAATCTGCCGCTCCGGACACCTCCGCCACCTACATCATACTTCTGAACCCCTAATCTGCTGCCCCAACATCGCCTACACCTACATTATATTTATTAACCCCTAATCTGCCACCCCCAATGTCGCCGCCACCTACCTACATTTATAAACCCCTAATCTGCTGCCCCCAACGTCGCCGCCACTATAATAAACATATTAATCCCTAAACCGCCACACTCCCGCCTCGCAAACATTAGTTAAATATTATTAACCCCTAATATGCCGGCCCTAACATCGCCGCCACCTACCTACATTTATTAACCCCTAATCTGCCGCCCCCAACGTCGCCGCCACTAAATTAAAGTTATTAACCCCTAAACCTAAGTCTAACCCTAAACCTAACACCCCCTAACTTAAATGTAATTAAAAGAAATCGAAATAAAATTACCATAATTAACTAAATTATTCCTATTTAAAACTAAATACTTACCTGTAAAATAAACCCTAAGCTAGCTACAATATAACTAATAGTTACATTGTAGCTATCTTAGGGTTTATTTTTATTTTACAGGAAAGTTTGTATTTATTTTAACTAGGTAGAATAGTTACTAAATAGTTATTAACTATTTACTAACTACCTAGCTAAAATAAATACAACTTTACCTGTAAAATAAAACCTAACCTAAGTTACAATTACACCTAACACTACACTATAATTAAATTAATTCCCTAAATTAAATACAATTAAATAAAATTATCTAAAGTACAACCCCCCCCACTAAATTACAGAAAATAATAAACAAATTACAAGATTTTTAAACTAATTACACCTAATCTAATACCCCTAACAAAATAAAAAAAGCCCCCCCCCCAAAAAATAAAAAAGCACTACCCTACACTAAATTAGAAATAGCCCTTAATAGGGCCTTTTGCGGGGCATTGCCCCAAAGTAATCAGCTCTTTTACCTGTAAAAAAAATTACAAATCCCCCCCAACATTAAAACCCACCACCCACACAACCAACCCTACTCTAAAACCCACTCAATACCCCCTTAAAAAAAACTAACACTAACCCCTTGAAGATCACCTTACCGGGAGAAGTCTTCACCCAACCGGGCCAAAGTCCTCAACGAAGCCGGGAGAAGTCTTCATCCAAGCCGGGCGAAGTGGTCCTCCAGACGGGCAGAAGTCTTCATCCAGACGGCATATTCCATCTTCAAGACATCCGACGCGGAGCATCCTCTTCAATCGACAGCTAACACAGAATGAAGGTACCTTTAAGTGACGTCATCCAAGATGGCGTCTTGGATGACGTCACTTAAAGGTACCTGAAAATAATTCATATCAGCCAATTGGAATTAAGGTAGAAAAAATCCTATTGGCTGATGCAATCAGCCAATAGGATTGAAGTTCAATCCTATTGGGTGATCCAATCAGCCAATAGGATTGAGCTCACATTCTATTGGCTGATTGGATAGATTAGGTGTAATTAGTTTAAAAATCTTGTAATTTCTTTATTATTTTCTGTAATTTAGTGTTTTTTTTGTACTTTAGATAATTTTATATAATTGTATTTAATTGTAAGTAATTTAGGGAATTAATTTAATTATAGTGTAGTGTTAGGTGTAATTATAACTTAGGTTAGGTTTTATTTTACAGGTAACGTTGTATTTATTTTAGCTAGGTAGTTATTAAATAGTTAATAACTATTTAGTAACTATTCTACCTAGTTAAAATAAATACAAACTTGCCTGTAAAATAAGAATAAACCCTAAGCTAGCTACAATGTAACTATTAGTTATATTGTAGCTAGCTTAGGGTTTATTTTATAGGTAAGTATTTAGTTTTAAAAATGAATTATTTAGTTAATGATAGGAATTTTATTTATATTTATTTAAATGATATTTAAGTTAGGGGGGTTAGGGTTAGACTTAGATTTAGGGGTTAATTACTTTAGTATAGTGGCGGCGACGTCGGGGGTGGCAGATTAGGGGTTAATAAATGTAGGTAGGTGTCTGCGATGTTAGGGACGGCAGATTAGGGGTTAATAATATTTAACTAATGTTTGCGAGGCGGGAGTGCGGCGGTTTAGCGGTTAATATATTTATTATAGTGGCGGCGATGTCCGGTTCAGCAGATTAGGGGTTAAAAATTAAATTTTAGTGTTTGCGATGCGGGAGGGCCTCGGTTTAGGAGTTAATAGGTAGTTTATGGGTGTTAGTGTACGTTTTAGCACTTTAGTTAAGCGTTT
This sequence comes from Bombina bombina, assembly GCF_027579735.1. Classification (NCBI taxonomy): domain Eukaryota; kingdom Metazoa; phylum Chordata; class Amphibia; order Anura; family Bombinatoridae; genus Bombina; species Bombina bombina. The sequence continues at coordinate 806,292,956 of NC_069499.1, forward strand.
TATGCTATGGCGTTGTAGTGTAAAACTCTTAACTACTGACTTTAAAATGCGGTACCATTGTTGACAGGAGTGGGTCTACCGCTCACTTTTTGGCAGACTTGTAATACCGGCCCTATGCAAGTCCCATTGAAAAAAGAGGATACGCAATTGACGTAAGTGGATTTGCGGTATTTCCAAGTCTGGCCAAAAAAGTGAGCGGTACACCTGTACCTGCAAGACTCGTAATACCAGCGGGCGTTTAAAAACAGCGTTGGGACCGGCCAACACTGCTTTTTAAGCCTAACGCAAAGCTCGTAATCTAGCCGATTGTTAACAAAGTTCCAAGCGTTTTTTTTTACATTTATTTCAATTATTGGTGATGTGTAATCCAGTTGTTTTGAACAATACATTTTCCTAATTAATACAGGACTCAAATACAATACATTTTTGTTGAGTCTTGTGTGTTTTGAATCTGGGAAATGTCAGCAGTGCTTGAACAAGTTGTTTCCACTGGAATGTAAGTTGTATCTGCTGGACTGACATCACAACTTTCTATTGATTTCTTCAATTGAACACACACCAGAAACAAAACTATTATCAAGTTCAGAATGCTTATTAAATTAGGATCTAATTGTTGAAGGCAGAAAGAACCGTTAAAATTGACGTTGGTGGAAACTCCTTGTGTGGTGGTTTGACTGCTTTTGTGTGATCACTCTCTTTTCTGTGGTGATTGACCGTCCTTTGTCATGTTATCCATTTGACTTTGAGAAGCAATTGAAATAATTGGTCCCTGGATTCTAAGAATACTTGGAATGGCATCCTTCTTCAGGAAAATGCACACCCAAATGTTCTAGTAATCATCCTGTTTAAAATGTTTAGAACAAACTCTCTATGTTGAAATTTGTTCTGTTTAAATAATTTTGTCCACCAGGTTATCAATGTTATTTATTTCTCATCCAGTGTTTTGAAGCCAAGCCTTGTTTTGGAGTAGTTGGAAGCAATTCATCGTTGATCTACCGATTTTCTGTCTCTTTGTGTCCTTTGTTGAACATCTCATTACAAAACAACGCAGCATCTTTAAAATGACATATATAAACATAATTAATATCAAGAATGTTTACATCACACACCATTCTTAAAAACATAAACACACATTCCAGCTAATTGGAAATCTGTTTTCTTTTTGTTCTTTTTATAATTTCATTATTTTTCTGTGTTAAAATCTTGGCTGTTGTATCATCACCCATTCTGAAAAGAACTTTGTAATCTAGAATTGCTTTGCAATTACTTTCCCATTGCTGTGTGTACATTTTATACATTTGGATGATTTACAGTTATATTAGGATACAATTATATTATTATATTACTATATTAAATTAATAGTATATATGTACATGTGTTTTTTATTAAAAAACAAAACAAAAGTAAAATTAACTTTTAATTAATTCTATGGAGAGCAATCTGCATTATCTTATTTCTCCATATGTTGTCCGGCCAATAAATGAAAACAAGAAGAAAAAAAATGATTACCTTTATAGAATAATATTTGGGTATTGACAGCTTAATATATTCTAAAGTTGTGACTTCTAACTTCACAGTCGTGAACCTATTATAAAAAGAAAAAAGTTATACATTTGTCTTCTGTGTTCACTACATATGGTGCTTTAAAGGGACAGTCAAGTCCAAAAAAAACTTTCATGATTTAAATAGGGCATGTCATTTTAAACAACTTTCCAATTTATTTTTATCACCAAGTTTGCTTTTTTCTCTTGGTAGTCTTAGTTGAAAGCTAATTCTAGGAGGTTCATATGCTAATTTATTAGACCTTGAAGACTTCCTCTAATCTGAATGCATTTTGACCACTAGAGGGCATTAGTTCATGTGTTTCATATAGATAACATTGAGCTCATGCATGTGAAGTTACCCTGGAGTGAGCACTGATTGGCTTAAAAGCAAGTCTGTCAAAAGAAATGAAATAAGGGGGCAGTCTGCAGAGGCTTAGATACAAGATAACCACAGAGGTAAAAAGTGTATTTATATAACTGTGTTGGTTATGCAAAACTGAGGAATGGGTAACAAAGAGATTATCTTTCTTTTTAACAACAAAAATTCTGGTGTTGACTGTACCTTTAATACTTTATTTTACATGTATATTACATATGTTGAATATATATAAAAAGAACACTTACCAATTTTCAGGGATGTCACCAACACGAGAAACATTGGTATGCAGAATTTCCACTACTAAGCAGGATAGTCTATTCAAGGATAAAAATAAAACATTTAGAATTTAAGAAAAAAAAAAAAAATAGTAATTAAATAAGCATTTGAAATGCTACTAACAACCATAAGAGAAAATGTTATTGTATAGCACTTCAAAATTCATAACAAAATTACATTAATATAAATCCAGCGTTATATTTCTCTTTATATCCCGCTCTAAATACAAATTTAAAATGGAATAGTTAGTTACTATCGGCTAGATTACGAGTTCTGCGTTAGCTTTAAAAAGCAGCGTTAGGGGGTCTTAACGCTGCTTTTTACCTAATGCTGGTATTACGAGTCTGACAGGTACAGGTGTACCGCTCACGTTTTTTCCGCGACTCGAGACTACCGCAAATCCCCTTACGTCAATTGCGTATCCTATCTTTTCTATGGGATTTGCCTAACGCTGGTATTACAAGTCTTGGAGAAAGTGAGAGGTAGAGCCTCTACCTCCAAGACTCCAACCGCAAAAAAAAGTCAGTAGTTAAGAGCTTTATGGGCTAACGCTGGAACATAAAGCTCTTAACTACAGTGCTACAATGTACACTAACACCCATAAACTACCTATTAACCCCTATACCAAGGCCCCCCCCACATCGCAAACACTATACTAAAATTATTTAACCCCTAATCTGCCGACCGGACACCGCCGCCACCTACATTATCCCTATGAACCCCTAATCTGCTGTCCCTAACATCTCCGACACCTATATTATATTTATTACCCCCTAATCTGCCCCCCCCAACCTCGCCGCAACCTACCTACACTTATTAACCCCTAATCTGCCGACCGGACATCGCCGCCACTATAATAAATGTATTAACCCCTAAACCGCCGCACTCCCGCCTCGCAAACACTATAATACATTTTATTAACCCCTAATCTGCCCTCCCTAATATCGCCAACACCTACCTACAATTATTAACCCCTAATCTCCCGCCCCCAACGTTGCCGCTACTATAATAAAGTTATTAACCCCTAAACCTAAGTCTAACCCTAACAGCCCCCTAACATAAATATAATTTAAATTAAACGAAATAATATTCCCATAATTAAATAAATTAATCCTATTTAAAACTAAATACTTACCTATAAAATAAACCCTAATATAGCTACAATATAAATAATAATGACATTGTATCTATTTTAGGGTTTATATTTATTTTACAGGCAACTTTGTAATTATTTTAACTAGGTACAATAGTTATTAAATAGTTATTAACTATTTAATAGCTACCTAGTTAAAAAAATTACAAAATTACCTGTAAAATAAATCCTAACCTAAGTTACAATTAAACCTAACACTACACTATCATTAAATTAATTAAATAAATTACTTACAATTATCTAAAATAAAATACAATTAAATAAACTAATCTATAATACAAACCCCCCCCACTAAATTACAGAAAATAAAAAAATATTACAAGAAGGTAATTTTGTATTTTTTTTTAACTAGGTAGCTATTAAATAGTTAATAACTATTTAATAACTATTGTACCTAGTTAAAATAATTACAAAGTTGCCTGTAAAATAAATATAAACCCTAAAATAGATACAATGTAATTATTAAATAAAACAAAATTAAACAGGCCACTAGATTGAGAGATTTGTATTGACTGCTGGCTGGTAGAAGTGCCAGACTAATAGATAGGTAAAAGGGAGCTTTAAAAATATTTATAATAGATTAGTGGTAAGCCTACATAACCTCTTAATTGTGGCAGAAGACATGTAGTTGCCATTCGCAAAATGCATTAAGTTTGGATGAGGACCACATTCAGAGTAACAAGGTGGTTGAGCAGCCAACTGCAGCAGGGAGCTTAAGGGAGCTTGAAGGGAGTTGGGGAGGGGGTGTAAATATTTAAACTCCTTAATCTCAGCTCCCTAATGGCCTAAAAAACTCCAAGAAATACAGTTGGTTAGTTTAGGGGTAAACAATAAAAGCAAAATGTATATATATATATATATATATATATATATATATATATATGTATATATATATATATATATATATATATATATATATAAACACTTACGCCTAGATTACGAGTTTTGCGTTAGAGGCTGTGCGGTGCTAACGACCAGTTTATGCTCACCGCTCACTTACAGACAGCACTGGTATTACGAGTTTTTACAAACCCGGCGTTAGCCGCGAAAAAGTGAGCGTAGAGCAAAATTTTGCTCCACATCTCACCTCAATACCAGCACTGCTTACGTTAGCGGTGAGCTGGTAAAACGTGCTTGTGCACGATTTCCCCATAGGAATCAATGAGGGAGAGCCGGCTGAAAAAAAACCTAACACCTGCAAAAAAGCAGCTTAAAGCTCCTAACGCAGCCCCATTGATTCCTATGGGGAAATAAAATTTATGTCTACACCTAACATGAACCCCGAGTCTAAACACCCCTAATCTTACATTTATTAACCCCTAATCTGCCGCTCCCCGACATCGCCGACACCTGCATTATATTATTAACCCCTAATCTGCCGCTCCGGACACCGCCGCCACCTACATTATACTTATGAACCCCTAAGCTGCCGCCCCCAACATCGCTGACACCTACATTATATTTATTAACCCCTAATCTGCCACCCCCAATGTCGCCGCAACCTACCTACATTTATTAACCCCTAATCTGCCTCCCCCAACGTCGCCGCCACTATAATAAAGTTATTAACCCCTAAACCTAAGTCTAACCCTAACCCTAACACCCCCTAACTTAACTATAATTAAAATAAATCTAAATAAAATTACTACAATTAACTAAATTATTCCTATTTAAAACTAAATACTTACCTATAAAATAAACCCTAAGATAGCTACAATATAACTAATAAAGTTACATTTTATCTAGCTTAGGTTTTATTTTTATTTTACAGGCAACTTTGTATTTATTTTAACTAGGTAGAATAGTTATTAAATAGTTATTAACTATTTAATAACTACCTAGTTAAAATAAAGACAAATTTACAATTACACCTAACACTACACTACAATTAAATTAATTACCTAAATTAAATACAATTAATTACAATGAAATAAAATTATCTAAAGTACAAAAACAAATAAACACTAAATTACAAAAAATAAAGAAATTACAAGATTTTTAAACTAATTACACCTAATCTAATCCCCCTAACAAAATAAAAAAAGCCCCCCAAAATAAAAAAAGCCCTACCCTACACTAAATTACAAATTGCCCTTAAAAGGGCCTTTTGCGGGGCATTGCCCAAAAGTAATCAGCTCTTTTACCTGGAAAAAATTTTTAATTCCCCCCCCAACATTAAAACCCACCACCCACACAACCAACCCTACTCTAAAACCCACCCAATCCCCCCTTAAAAAAACCTAACACTAACCCCTTGAAGATCACCTTACCGGGAGACGTCTTCACCCAACCGGCAGAAGTGGTCCTCCAGACGGGAAGAAGTCTTCATCCAGACGGCATCTTCTATCTTCATCCATCCGGCGCGGAGCGGGGCCATCTTCAAGACATCCGACGCGGCGCATCCTCCTTGGCCGACGACTACCCGATGAATGAAGGTTCCTTTAAGTGACGTCATCCAAGATGGCGTCTCTTAGATTCCGATTGGCTGATATAATTCTATCAGCCAATCGGAATTAAGGTAGAAAAAATCCTATTGGCTGATGCAATCAGCCAATAGGATTGAACTGGCATTCTATTGGCTGATTGGAACAGCCAATAGAATGCGAGCTCAATCCTATTGGCTGATGGCATCAGCCAATAGGATTTTTTCTACCTTAATTCCGATTGGTTAATATATTTATTATAGTGGAGGCGATGTCCGGTTCGGCAGATTAGGGGTTAAAATATTTATTTTAGTGTTTGCAATGTGGGGGGGCCTCGGTTTAGGGGTTAATAGGTAGTTTATGGGTGTTAGTGTACTTTTTAGCACTTTAGTTAAGAGTTTTATGCTACGGCGTTGTAGTGTAAAACTCTTAACTACTGACTTTTAAATGCGGTACCAGGCTTGACAGGAGAGGGTCTACCGCTCACTTTTTGGCAGACTCGTAATACCGGCGCTATGCAAGTCCCATTGAAAAAAGAGGATACGCAATTGACGTAAGTGGATTTGCTGTATTTTCGAGTCTGGCCAAAAAAGTGAGCAGTACACCTGTACCTGCAAGACTCGTAATACACCAGCGGGGATTAAAAAGCAGCGTTGGGACCTCTTAACGCTGCTTTTTAAGGCTAATGCACAACTCGTAATCTAGTCCTTAGTTTGTAGGAAGGGAGTGCCTGTAACAGTTAAAAATTCTAGGGACCCCATGACTCCTTGTTTTAAAGTCGAGAAGCCCATAAATAAAGCTTCTATATAAGTTTTACTAGCCAGGTGATCAATGTGGTAATTGTGATCACATGTTATGAATAAATGTGCATTTCTTTAAGTACAGGATCTCGAGAGCATGATTTATTCACTTTTTGTTGTAGATTTCTCACACTTCATAAAATTATACCATTATTTTATGTAAATTTTATGATCTGCTGGGTCTAGATTACAAGTGAAGCCCAAAGAACTCTGGCACTATTGTGTACTTATAACGCTCAAGATAAATCAATAGCAGAGATTTTTGTATTCATATAACAAGTTGAAAGTATATTTTTATAACTCAATTGAAAGTCTAGAGTGCAGGAACATCTGATTATCGGATAGTGCGGGTGTAATAAATCCCTCACATAATAAACTTCTATGGGGGTGCACTGAAAAACTCCTGTTGGTTAGTGCTGCAGTGCTATGTAAAAGGTGCACTAAACTTCCACTCAACTAGCTTCATTTTAATTAGCTTTAATTTAACTTTGGTGTTATATTAAAATGGGAAGTTTAAAACACTGTACACATACATAGATAAATACATATGTATACACACATGCATACACATATATACAAACATACATATAAACACACACTTGAGCACCTTGTCATATATCATATCCCTTTTAAATCACTGTAAAACTTTTTTTTTAAAAAACTTAACTTTATTTTACATAAATATGTATGAATGTAAGTGAAAATGTATTTTAATGTATTTTTCATGTTTTCTCTACAAGCATACAATTTTTCAGCACTATTTTGACTTTTTTAATTCACCATTTGCAATATTGATAGGGTACACTAAAAAAAAAAAAAAATTGCTGTGTTAAGATTCTCTGAAAGAACCACTTTTACCAAACCACTTGTAAAACAAGATTGTGCTCTAGTTTTAGAATTGGTCTGACCCTACAGCAGGACTTAAATATGTGCAGCATTAAAAAACTCCAAAACAGCGCAGGATAGGGGTGGGAAATGGCTCAACAGTTAAAGGGACAGTCAACACCAGAATTTTTGTTGTTTTAAAAGATAGATAATCCCTTAATTACCAATTCCCCAGTTTTGCATAACCAACACAGTTATAATTATACATGTTTTACCTCTGTAATTACCTTGTATCTAAGCCTCAGCAGACTGCCCTCTTATTTCAGTTCTTTTGACAGACTTGCAGTTTAGCCAATCAGAGCTGTCTCCATGGTAAATTCACGTGCATGAGCTCAATGTTATCTATATGAAACATGTAAACTAATGCCCTCTAGTGGTGAAAAACTATCAAAATGCATTTAGATTAGAGGCGGCCAATATTTGCGCGGGTTTGGTATCCTATATACGGCGTAAGCTAGAAGTTACGCGCGTAGATTTCTGGCGTCGCCCGTAGTTTTTTGGCCCATAGACTGACATACAAAACACGCGCAATTTGGTATCCAATATACGGCGTAAGGACTTACGCGCGCAGATTTCAGAAAATCTACTCCATTCTCAGCTCGCCACAAATTGAAGGCGCAGGAACCCTTGCACTGACTTAGAAACCAACGTAACTCTCTGAAGGCCTAACAAATGCATGCTTAACAATATACATAGCAGCAGCTTGATCATAAATAGTTAACCTCTTAAAAGCATTTATTATTCCTGCCCCTGCAAGTGTGTCAAACCAATCACAAACAGCACAACCTCTCACCTGCAGCCTTAAAACACCTGCAAATGCACACCCTCATTAGCCACCATGTTTCCCTTGCAGTATATTGCATTCAGAGTGAGACAGCGTCGTGGGGCACAAGGGGTGCTGGAACCCCTACAAGCCCCTGTTTTGGATGGTATCCCTGCTGCTGAGGTCCCTGGTCATGGTGCTTTAGCTGTCCCTGCTCCAGCTGCTGCTGCTGCCCTCCCTGCTCCTCCTGCTGTTGTCCCTGTTCCTGGTGCTCCCCATGCTGCTGTTGCTGCAGCTGGCCATAGGCCAGCAGGGCCTATAAGACGAAGGCATCAGCAGAGGGGAAGATCACCAAGGGTACACAGGGTTAGGGTCACCCTGTTTGGGATGACAGAAGTGGAGGTCAGGGAAAAGTATCGCTTGACTTCTGCAAGCCTCATTAACCTATATGAGGTCTTGAAGGATGATATTTACCCTCAAGCGTATAGGAACCGAGCTCTGACTGGTATGCAGAAGCTGCTGTGTGTTGTACACTTCCTGGCGACCGGCTCATACCAGTCAACAGAGGGGCTTGTGTCTGGCCTAGCGCAGTCTACCTTCTCCAGGATTCTAGGGGAGGTTTTGACTGCTCTAGATAACCAGACACAACGATACATTCATTTCCCCCGTACCCCCCAGGAATGGAACCGTCTTAAACAAGGCTTCTATCGACTGGGTGGTATTCCCAATGTCATGGGGGCAATTGATTGCACACATGTGCGTATCGTGGCCCCACATGAGGAGACAATCCTCTATATTAACAGGAAAGGGTTTCACTCATTGAATTGCCAGATGGTCTGCGATACCAATCTGAAATTCTTACATGTGTATGCAGGCTTCCCGGGGAGTGCACATGATTCCTACATCCTGCGCCAGACCACCTTATTCAATATGTTTGAAAATGGAACACTCTCTGGAGGATGGCTGCTTGGTGAGTACCTTAATTCTGTCTGTATATTTCTACTAAAGGGACACTAAACACAAATTATAATCTCATGTTTCAGATAGAGAATACAATGTTAAACAGCATTACAATTCACTTCTATTATCTCATTTTATTTATTCTTTAGATATCTTTTTTGGAAAAAATAGCAATGCACATAGATGAGCCAATCATATGAGGCTTCTATGTGCAGCCACCAATCAGCAGCTAATGAGCATATCTAATATGCTTGTCAGCAAAAGTTATCTATAGAATGGAGAAAATGATCTAATCGAAGGAAATTATATAGCTGATAAAAATTGCAGGTTCTTATTAAAGGGACAGTCTAGTATAAATTGCACTTTTATTATTCAGATAGGACTTTTAATTTTAATCAACTCTCCAAATTACTTCCATTAACAAAATGTGCACAGTATTTGTATCTTTTATATTTTTAGTCACCAGCTCCTACTGAGCATGTGCAACAATAAGTGTGTGTGCATTTGTGAATGGCTGATGGATGTCACATGGTACAGGGGGAGTTTCAAAATACATAACATTTTAAATTGTCATAAAAAATAACTTTGATATTACACTAAGTGCTATTGCATTGTCTTGTTATCTTGCATTTTTTGATAATGAAAATCTACTGTGTTGACTGGTCCTTTAAAATAGATTTTTGGTCTAGACTAATACTGGCATAAAAGTAGATTGCTTATAATGCACAAATTTAATCTTTTTATTAAATCTATCTTTTATATGAAAATCATGTTGTGTCCCTTTAAAGCACATGATGTACCTGTAGTAATCCAAATACATATGTTACATGACAGGTGACGCAGGGTACGGCTGCAGACCATGGCTATTAACCCCCTTGGTGCACCCCATTACAGAGCCACAACTCAGGTACCAGGAGGCACACATAAGAACAAGGAATGTCATTGAGAGGAGCTTTGGCCTATTAAAAACCAGGTTCAGGTGTCTGGATGTTACAGGCGGAGCACTACAGTATAACCCCAACAAAGTGTGTTCCATTGTCAATGGTTGCTGTATTCTACACAACATTGCTGTGGACACACGTTTGTTGGGGGACATTGACCCAGAGCAGCAGCAGCTGGTTCCTGTACCTGAGGATGTGGACAGGGGGACACTGAGGGGGAATGAAGTGAGGGATTATGTCATCCGGGAATACTTCACCTGTAAGTTACTTATTCATAAGTACAGTAAACCGTAACATTCACATGTATTATGATGTTTGACAGTACCTCACCAACCATTACATTTGTATATATCATGTCTTGCAGAATTACACACTTCGGATTTCCACTGCATGTAAGTGAAACTACTACATCCCAACCCCCTTCCCTTAAAGGGACACTATACCCAAACATTTTCTTTCATGATTAAGGATATAGAATATAATTTTAAAAAACCTTCCAATTTACTTCTACTACCTATTTTGATTTATTCTTTAGATATCCTTTAATGAAGACATAGCAATGCACACAGTGAAACAATCACAGGAGGCATCTATATCCAGCTACTAATCAGCAGCTACCAAGCATATCTAGATATATAATTGTCTGCTCTTTACAAATCATGAAAGAAAACATTTTGCTTTCAGGTCCCTTTAACAACCCTAATTACTGTACATTTCTCATTTGTTTCATTCATGTTTAGTTCACTCTGATTTATTGACTATCATTAAGAATGAGGATAATGGATATTTATACCTTATGTTCACACATTCTGTAAATACATTATTAGTTATATATACCCACGTGTCAATTTATATTGGATGTGAGAAACCTTGATTTACATCTTAGAAGTGAATATTACTATATGTATCGTTCATACACAACTATGTGATGTGGTTTATCGAACAGGAATATGTCAGAAACATGATAATAATACCTTTTTGGCCCATTTCAACACAGGTATTATTATATGTTTTAACAATATTACTGTACTAAAACACACCTCACATGGATGTGGATGACAATTATATGGTAAATAACAGAGGACAAGATTTAGGATGAAATAGAACAAGATTTATTTTCTTTTAGGCCTCTTAGATGAGGGGGCTGAGGGGCCTGGAGTGGGTCTCCTGCCTCTCCTGGGTTGTGTGGATCCAGTAGGAGTGCTGGTCACAGATGAGATGCTTGAGGCGATTTCCTGCTGGTGGGTGAAATGCTCCACCAACACACCCAACAGTTGGTTCTGTTCCCTCCATCTGTGGTCACTCTGGATTTGCATGTCCAAAATGACTCTCAGCATTTGTGATTGGTTTTGTACCATAGCAGTTACAGATGCTGCCATGTCCCTTTGCAGCTCAATGGAATGCTGTTGTAATCGCTGTTGGCTCCTATGGAACCTGCGTTGGTCCCTCTGCATTCTCTCGCAGGTTGACGTGAGACTCTCACAGGTCAATGTTTGCCTCCTCTGTAGAGAAATGTATTCTTCCCCCATGGCGGAAGTCAGTGGATCCATGGGCTCTTCCCCAGCAGGGACTATAGGCACTGGTTCCATTTCTCGATCCTCAGCTGGTGACGCAGGCCCCGGAATCTCAGCTGGGGGTGCAGGCCCCGGAATCTCAGCTGGGGGTGCAGGCCCCAGAATCTCAGCTGGGGGTGCAGGCCCCGGAATCTCAGCTGGGGGTGCAGGGCGAGGAATCTCAGCTGGGGGTGCAGGACGAGGAATCTCAGCTGGGGATGCAGGGCGAGGAATTTCAGCTGGTGGAGCTCTTCCAACTGCTGCTGATGGTGCAGATGTCCGGATGGACTGATAGTCCCATTGGCTGCTGGTGTGCATCCACTCAGCCTGCTGGTAGAAGCCCTGAGTGGCATGATATTTTTGTGGGGGGGTAAAGACATTTACCCTTCGGGGCTGGCTTGCCTCCCCCTCCAAGCCAAAGGAATATTCCTCCGGCCAGGGCTCCTGCCAGGTATCCTCCTGTAATGCAGGCGGCATAACATTGGGATTCTCAATTGAGGCAGTCCAACCCATGTCATGCCTGGCATACTCCTGCTGGACTCTCCGGACCGGTGGTCGAGGTGGAGAAATACTTTGATCCGGTGTTGGAGGGGGATGCATGGGCGTTGGCACCCTGGTGACTGGAGGTTCTGTGGAGGAGTCAAATGATGAGAGGGATTAGTACAGTCACATATATATCCATGTAGGCATACAATGTACATTCTAGGGCCTATCCACATTCTCATGTCAAACTCTATAACATGCATGTGCACATTGAGATTTGTGATATGATGGGTTTTAATATGCAAAGTATACATGTATTTGCTTCATACAATAGTTCTGTGTACATGTCAGTGATGGAGAAAATGTGTTCTTTAAGTGACACTATGGTTGTGATGACTATAGTGTCCATTTACTGAAAACTCTACATGTGGCTTGTGGCCTGTGTTACTCTGAGACATGTTAGTATTTCACTATTCCACCTCATATCATGGATTTCAATGTGTTAAGTAGCATTAAATGGACATGCAACCCATTTTTATTCTTTCAGGATTCAGCTAGCCAAGTATGCAATTTTAAACAACTTTGTAATTTACTTCCATTAGCTAATTTGCTTCATTCTCTTGATATTCTTAGCTGAAAAGCATTTCTAGATAGGCTCATAAGCTGATGATTGGTGGCTGCACATCAATGCCTCGTGTGATTGCCTCACCCATGTGCATTTATATTTAATAAACTAAGATTATGAAAATAATGTTGAAAAATAGATAATAGAAGTAAATTGGGATGTTGTTGAAAACTGTATTCTCTATCTGAATAATGAAATAAAATTAATTGGTTTCATGTCCCTTTAATGTTAAATCTCATTGTATATTTTGTTGTTAGTAGGCAAAATACCATGCTCCTCATTGTGTACATGAATGTGTGACAATATAGGATGTTATAACTCAAATACATATAATACTGGTGTGTGGGATGTTACTCACCAGCATGCTGTGCTGATGTTGGAGCCCCTGAGTCACGAGCCCCTGGAAGTCCACGGACTGCTGTGACGCTCAGGGACCTACGAATCAGCTCCTGCCACTCGTTGTATTCCGCCTCATAGTGAGGCCCACCTCCTGTTGCCCTCTGGGACATTGCTTCCTGGCCCATCTTCTCCTTGACTCTCCTCTTACAATCATTCCACCTCTTCTTTAGACCATCCACATTCCTCCTCTGTTGGGACACACCATTAACGGCCTCCACCACCTTCTGCCAAGCATCTTTACGCCTACGGGCAACTCCTTTGCCCTTCTCTTGTCCAAAGAGGGCAGTATGGTTCTCCAGGACAGCCTGGACTAGAGCGAGGTTTTCTGCAAAAGTGAAGTTAGGACACCTCATACGCTCCTCGTCCTGGGCCGCCTGGCTCCCTCCCTGGGATGTCCCTGGTGTGGGTTCCTCCCTATCCTCTCCCTCCTCCCCCCTTCTATCCCCATGTGCACCCTCTATCCCTCTTCTAAGTGTGCCTGGCCTTGGGGCAACCCCACTCCCATCCTCCCTTCTGGCTCTCCCTCTCCCCACTCCGCTCACTCCCTGACGGGGACCCTGCTGCTCCTCCTGTCCATAATCCTCTCCCTGCAACTCCCCTTCCCTCCTCCCCCCAGCCCTAGCTCTCCCTGACATCCTCACACTACACACACTCACACACTCACACTCACTCCCACTTCAATCACACACAATCACAACCAGACACTCAGCCTTTCAAACTGTAAAAGATAAATAAAATGTGTAAGGTGTTATAAAAAAAAAGTGTTGTGTATTTTGGATATGTGTGTATGCAAAATGTGTGCAATATGTAAAAAAGTGACAGTAAATGTACAAGCTTATCAAATCCACCAAATCCGACCTAACTAAATATTATGCAATGCGCCTCTCTCTCTACTCTAACGACTTTCTCCTACTCACTGTAGTGTGCTGTAGCTCCAAGAACCAACCAAACACACTAAATAAAATGGCGCCTGCGCAGGGGTTTAAGTATGAATTTTGAATCTCGTCATTACGTGGCGCATCTCTTAGAACTGGCGTTATTTTTTACGAGTCGTAGGCTAATTTGCATAAAACTACACTTTATTGAGAGTTTACGTGAACAAAATACAGGCGCAAGTACTTGCGACGACTAACATGTGTATTTGCGCACATTTTGCCTGCTCGCCGGTTTTTCCTACTTATGCCAGTTTAGCATCTGACGGCGCTGAATATTGGATAGCTAGAGTTGTGAGCTGAAACTGCGGGCGACGCGGGTTCCCTCGCTTGCGCCACAAACTACGATCTATATTGGATCGACCCCCACGAGAACAAAGCAAAATTGGGGATAAAAGTAAATTTCAAAGTTGTTTAAAATTGCATGCCCTATTTGAAACATGAAAGTTTTATTTGGACTTGACTGTCCCTTTAAGAAGTAAAAGAACAGCTACTCTAGCAAATGCATGGAAATGTTTTTTGCTTGGGAGGTAGTTAATATTTTTATTATGTGGCAGATGGAGAGGCCCATATGGCTTGAAGATGATTGAAGTTTTAGTTTGGGTTGCTTTAGTCTACAAAGCAGTAATAATAATAATAATACATTTAGGATTGTATGTTTAGTGGTAAATGACGAGATTATTTACAGAGGTGTACTGACCACTGATATGAGGAGCTACATTATTTTCTTTTTTTTTTCACTTCATGATGGTTATAACGGAGCCCCAGAGTGGCCACACAATATATATATACTGTATATTTTTAATTCTGCACACGATTTACTGCCACACCGGGGCTCTGTAATGACCCAATAAGTAAATTGCACAAATACACACACATCATTAGTTTGTAAGGGGCTTTATCAATAGAATGCCTCTTTGGGACATTATTATTCTAGGTGTGGCCGTAAATCATGTGCACAATTTCTGTTTGCTCTGTAGGTTAGCAAACATATCTGACATTTTATTTTGTTAATCTGTGTGGCATAAAGCAAATATATATATAATTTTATAAAAAAAATATATACAACCAGCTCAGGAAATTTGAAAAAGGAACCCCCAGGAGAAAAAGGACCCTATATTAACAAATATTAAAAGGGACCCTTGGTGCATGGAGTTCCAAGATTAATTAATGAAATATAAAGAGAAACATAAATAAAAGTGGAACTAACCCAGCACACACCTCATATGGGGGTACACATTTATTTATACCCCCATATTAGGTGTGTGCTGGGTTAGTTCCACTTTTCATGTTTCTCTTTATATTTCATAAAAAATTTTTGTAATGATATCTCAAATAAGCAGTTTTTTGTAAGCTAATTAGCCCAAATCAATACAGTAAGGACAGGAACTCTATTTTAAAAGGGGTAGGAATAGCGTAGTATGGGAGATAGCGAAAATTTACTAGAGGACTGATTGTGGCCCCTAGATTTCTTGATCTAGGGAGTATGTGGAGAGGATCTTTTATTGTTGCACATAGTGAATCTAATTTGAAGTCTCTGATGTGCAGTGTAGGTGGAGTGGGTACCCTAGGGGGTAAAAGGCTTAGTATTAACTAGGTCATGTAAAAAAAAATATATTTTAACCAATTTAGGGCTAGATTACAAGTGGATCGCTGATTTATCTAACGCCCGTAAATGGGCAAATTCTCAGAAGGGCTCAGACCACTGGCCCCAATTGCCCCCAAATTAAAGTATATTTTAGTTTTTTACTATAATAAAAAACAACTGTACTAAGCTGTTTTTGGGGTCTAATGGGAGCGGGTGTGGGGTGTTAGAAAAGAAAAAACGGCACTGAAAAGTACATTTACATTGCAGTCTATGGGGACTGTGTGTTCCCAGTAAATATAAATGTATATGATTATATACATATATATGTATGTGTTACTGTATATAGTGACATTGTTTAACCCACCAGTAGTGTATATATTGAGTCAGTGACACAGTCTGTAATCTGCCGGTGAGATGGCTGGCCTGACCCTACCCGCCCCAGTACTTTATAAACTGACCACAGTAGTCTGTGACATAGTCCAGCCCCCCCTGTACTGTATATAGTGGTACTGTATAGTGACACTGTTTACCCCCTCCCCCATGCTGTAGTAACAAGGTCTGTAATTTGCTGGTTCTGGTTCCACAAACATACACACACACATACATAAATACACACACAGTAACATACATACACACACACACACACATACATAAATACACACACACAGTCACATACATACACACACACACATACATAAATACACACAGTCACATACATACACACATACATAAATACACGCAGTCACATACATACACACATACACACACACATACATAAATACACACAGTGACATACATACACACACATACATAAATACACACTGTCACATACATACACACACACATACATAAATACACACAGTCACATACATACACACACACACATACATAAATACACACAGTCACATACATACACACACATACATAAATACACACAGTCACACACATACACACACACATACATAAATACACACAGTCACATACATACACACACACATACATAAATACACACACAGTCACATACATACACACACACATACATAAATACACACAGTCACATACATACACACATACACACACACATACATACATACACACATTCACATACATACACACATACACACACATACATACATAAATACACACAGTCACATACATACACACATACACACACATACATACATAAATACATACAGTCACATACATACATACATACATACACACACACACACACATACATAAATACACACAGTCACATACATACACACACACACATACATAAATACACACAGTCACATACATACACACATACATAAATACACACACACAGTCACATACATACACACACATAAATACACACAGTCACATACATACACACACACATACATAAATACACACACAGTCACATACATACACACATACACACACATACATAAATACACACAGTCACATACATACACACATACATAAATACACACACAGTCACATACATACACACATACACACACACAGTCACATACATACACACACACACGCAAATACACACAGTCACATACATACACACACACATACATAAATACACACACAGTCACATACATACACACATACATAAATACACACAGTCACATACATACACTCATACATAAATACACACACAGTCACATACATACACACACACACACATAAATACACACAGTCACATACATACACACACATACATAAATACACACACAGTCACATACATACACACATACACACACACATACATAAATACACACAGTCACATACATACACACATACATAAATACACACACAGTCACATACATACACACATACACACACACACACACACACATAAACACCAATGGGTAAAACAGAGTTACAGCCACATGATATCAGTGCAGGCAGTGGCAGGTGGCAGTGGCAGTGTGACATCTGCACCCCCTGTAGTTTTGCCCCTGTGTATATACACATATAAACACATAAATACATATATATATATATATATATATATATATATATATTTATTTAAACTTTCTTTGCTACTCACCCCCTTCGCTAGTTCTCATGCCAAGGTCATGTTCACATTGCACTTAACTTGTAATACACACATTTGCGTGCGCTGGGATTACAAAGTGGAGCACAAATATTGCTTTTGCGAAAGCGATATTTTGCACTCCACTTGTAATCTAGCCCTTAATGCTTTAAGTTTTCACTAGTATTAACTTTTAGCAATGATATTCAAGATTTATTGTAGCATAATAACATATTGCAGATGGCATAGGAGGTGTCTGTTATATGCACTGATACATCTCTATAGACATTATTAAAACATACATTCTTCATGCTTGATTTATTTTTAAAAGAAGACATTTTTGTCTGCAGAAGTAGAAAGAATACTATAACAGGAAACATATATTGTATGCTGTTTAAACAGAACATTTCAAGCAAAAGTCATTTATTACACCCACATAACAAATCTAAAAAAGACAGATTATAGGAACAATATACTGAGAAAATGCAATTTTGAAATCCAATTGTTTATAATTTCTATTTACCCCTGATTCTGGGCAGGTTCATACTATGTTCCCCTATGTGCTCAGTGTTATATATCAGAGTAATAACCACTCTACAAGTTGCAAGTGAAGAATACTTTCTTTTTAAGTTTTGACTTGTTAAAGGGACATGAAAACCAAATTTTTTCTTTCATGATTCAGAAAGAGCATGTAATTTAAAAAAAAAAAAACTGTCCAATTGACTTCTATTATCTAATTTGCTTTATTCTTTTGTTATCTTTGTTGAAAAGCATATTAAAATAGGCTCAGTAGCTGCGATTAATGGCTGGCAAATAGAAGCCTTTTGTGATTGGCTCACTTATGTGCATTGCTATTTCTTCAACAAAGGATACCTAAAGAATGAAGCAAATTAGATAATAGAAGTAAATTGGAATGTGGTTTAAAACTGTATTCTCTATCTGAATCCTGAAAGAAAAATTTGGGGTTTCATGTCCCTTTAAGGATAATTAATGCATGAGCTTGGCTTTACTCATAAAAGGAATGGAAGTAGAGGCGTGTAAATTTATGTGACTTCATTAGTCAGACAAGAGCCCCACTGGATGCGAGTACTTTTAGGCAGCTGCCTGCTTTGCTTATTGACCAATCCTGCCCTGTTTACGAATCTCAGGCTGGGTGTCATCCAGCAACAAACAATTCTGTGCCTTAATTGCAGATACAGGGGGATATGTATCAAAGCGTCAACTATATTGCATTTGCAGGTGTCAATACGCTCATCTAACATCGCCGCTGCGGATCTGATACAGGGGGATATGTATCAAAGCGTCAACTATATTTCATTTGCAGGTGTCAATATGCTCGTCTAACATCGCTGCTGCGGATCTGAATACTATCTCCATATTTATAAATAAAGCCGTCAAAAACACGCACACCAAGTACGGGGTGATGATCTGTTAACTAACAGTCATCGATGACGCTGCTATTTGTTTTTTTCCCAACTTTATTTATACCATTTCACTAAATGCTGCCACTATACTAAAATGTTTAATCCCTATCCCGCCACCACCGCAACCTAAATAAAGTTATTAACCCCTATCCCACTGCTCCCCGACACCGCCGCAACCTAAATAAATGTATTAACCCCTAAACATCTGGCCTTTCACATCACCACCACTAACTAGACCTATTAACCCCAAAACCATCAGCCCCCCACGTCGCCAAAAACTAAATTAAGCTATTAACCCCTAAACCTAACAACCCCTTAACTTTAAATTAAAATTACAAGATCCCTATCTTAATATAAATTAAAACTTACCTGTAGAACTAAAATAAACTAATTTTAAACTATTAATTAACCTAACCTACACTATTATACTACAATTAAATTAAACTTCCAATTAAAGGGTCATGAAACTCACATTTTTTCTTTCATGATTTAGAAAGAGAGTTTTAAACATCTTTCTAATTTACTTATATTATCTAATTTGTTTTATTATCTTGATATTCTTTGCTGAAAAGCATATCTAGATATGCTCAGTAGCTGCTGATTGGTTGCTGCACATAGAAGCCTTGTGTGATTGGCTCACCATGTGCATTGCTTTTTCTTCAACTAAGGCTATCTAAAAATTAATCAAAATAAATAATAGAAGTAAATTGTAATGTTGTTTAAATTTATATTCTCTATCTGAATCATGAAAGAAAAATTTTGGGTTTAGTGGCCCTTTAAATAAAATAAATTACATATTAAAAAAACCTAATCCTACTAAAATTATTTAAATATACAATTAAACCTTATTAAAAGTACTAAATTACAAACAAAAAACCCACTATGGGCATTTCCCAGACCCTAATCTAAAAATAAAACCCACCCAAAAAACCCTTAAAAAAACCTAACACTAACCCCAGACGATCCACTTACAGTTCTTGAAGTCCCTCTTGAAGAATCCATCCAGCCGGCGAAGTCATCATCCATGCAGCAAGAAGTCTTCATCCAGGCGGCCTCTTCGATCTTCATCCAGCTGGTGAAGTCCTAGTCCAGACGGCAAGAAGTCTTCATTTGGATGAATCCTTCAAGCGGGACTTCAAGAACTGTAAGTGAATCATCGTTAGTGTTAGGTTTTTTTAAAGGTGGGTTTATTTTTAGATTATGGTCTGGACAATGGAAAAGAGCTAAATGCCCTTTTAAGGGCATTGCCCATACAAATGCCCTTTTCAGGGCAATGGTTAGCTTAGTTTTTTTTTTAGAGTTAGGGTTTTTATTTGGGGGGGTTGGTTGGGTGGTGGGTTTTACTGTTGGGGGGTGTTTGTATTTTTTTACAGGTAAAAGAGCTGATATCTTTGGGACAATGCCCCACAAAAGGCCCTTTTAAGGGCCATTGGTAGTTTATTGTAGGCTAGGTTTTTTTTATTTTGGGGGGCTTTTTTTTATTTTGATAGGGCTATTAGATTAGGTGTAATTTTTTTATTTTTAATAATTTGGTTTGTTATTTTTCGTAATATAGTTTTTGTTTGTTTTTGTAACTTAGAGGCATATTTAAGAAATGTCTTGTGGACCTGATCCGACAGTGCGGATCAGGTCCGCAAGACATCGCTGAATGCGGAGAGCAATACGCTTTCCGCATTTAACATTGCACCAGCAACTCACAAGAGCTGCTGGTGCAACGCCGCCTCCTGCAGACTCGCGGCAAATGGGCCTCCAGCAGGGAGCTGCCAATCAACCCGATCGTACTCGATCGGGTTGAATTGTTGCAATTCCTGTTTAAAACTGCATTCTCTTTCTAAATCATGAAAGAAAAAATGTGGGTTTCATGTCCCTTTAATTGGTAGTTTAATTTAATTGTAGTATAATAGTTAGAGTAGGTTAATTAAAAGTTTAAAATTAGTTTATTTTAATTCTACAGGTAAGTTTTAATTTATATTAAGATAGAGATCTTGTAATTTTAATTTAAAGTTAAGGGGTTGTTAGGTTTAGGGTTTAATAGCTTAATTTAGTTTTTGGCGATGTGGGGGGCTGACGGTTAAGGGGTTAATATATTAAGTTAATGGTGGTGATGTGGGAGGCCAGAGGTTTAGGGGTTAATGAGTTTATTTAGGTTGCGGCGGGGTCAGGGAGCGGCGGAATAGGGGTTAATAACATTATGTAGGTGGCGGCAATGTCGGGGGCGGCGGATTAGGGGTGTTTAGAATCAGGGTTTATGTTAGGGTGTTAGGTGTAAACATATCTTTTTTTCTACCTTAGAAATCAATGGGGTATGCTTCATTCTCTTGCAGCATTGAACATAAGCTTTCGGTGCTTTCATACTCCCATTGATTTCTAAGGCATCCGTGGCCTCAAGGGTGGCAGATTGAAAACCAGGTACGCTGCGTCTGAATAGCCGCGAGCGTGCCTGTTAAAAGTTTGATAAATGTGAAAAAGTGTCAACTAAAGCCGAAGGTGTATTCGGATCATTTGTAATGACGTAAGCATCGATTTGCGTCGGATTGAGACCACCGCATCGTATGTTACGTAACAAATTTCAATATTTACCGGCTTTGATAACTAGGTCGGATCAATCTTGAAACAATTACGATGCAGAATTCCGACGTATTTGCGGTTGACACTTTGATGGATTAGCCTCATAGTGCAAGACGGTTGCCAGCTCATAGGTACCACTTTGCTATTACTAGTATAACTTAAAGAGACAGTAGACACGTTGAAAGTGTAATATTACATTTTTAAATATGTGGAATGAAAAAAAAATGTCGCTATATTATTTCATGATTTATTTTCCACCCTTTTCCTGTAATTTAAAGGGTTATACATTTTATAAATGATGCATTTAAATAGAGCACATTATGTTAACGATTAATATTTGTAATGTTGTATTTACTTATTTGTGCTGTAAAACAAAGCTTCTAAATATATTAAACATAATTTATAATCTTCAAAACTGCATGGCAATGACCGCCCATAATAGAAGGCTGGATGCTGCCAAGCTTCACTGCTGCGCTACATCCAGTAGTGATGTAGTATACATTCCCTAATTGTAATATTCATGTGGATATATTACAGTGCAAATAGCATGTGCAATACTGTAAATCAAATATGTGCACCAGAAGATTAATATTTCTTGCTGACATATTTGTTACTGTCATTACGTGCAAACGCAGAAGGCTATGCGATGTCACATTTCTGCCGTAGCGTCCCCTTTGCATCTAGTTGTTCCCTTCTTCCATCTCAATAACTTAGCTTATTTGAGGAGTCATAAAAGACATCGATATGTGAGTATATGAGCAACAGGTAATCGGATGTTTAAAAAATATGAATAACTAACATTTACCTAGATTACGAGTTTTGCACTATACCGGGTGAGTAAATAACGCAATTAAATGAGTGGTACCGCACTTTCCGTAGCGCTGCCATTACGAGTTACTGAAAAACCTCCTTGTGCTGTGCGTTAAGCTCCATACCGCACAAAAGCCAAGGGCTGAGTTTACGTGCTCGTGCACGCCTTTCCCCATAGACATCAATGGGAAGAGAGTTTTAGAAAAAAAGTAATACCTGCGATCACGGAATGGCAAATCGCCGTAATACAAACCCAATGATGTCTATGGGGAAAAAAAAGTTACGGTTAAACCTAACACCCTAACATAAATCCCAAGTCTAAATACCCCTAATCCGCACCCCTGACATCGCCAACGCTAAATAATGCTATTAACCCCTAATCTGCCACTCCCCAACATCACCGACACTAAATAAACCTACGGTCCCCCACGTCGCAAATAATAAATAAACCTATTAATCCCTAAACCGCCAGCCCCCCACATCGTAACTAATAAACTAAACCTATTAACCCCTAAATCACTGGACCCCCACATTGCAAAACACTAAATTAAACTATTAATCCCTAAACCTAACACCCCCTAACTTTAAATTAAAAGTTACAATATAACTATCTTAAAATAAATAAAAACGTACCTGTGAAATAAAAAAGAAACTAAGATTAAACTAACCTAACATAACTATTCTAATAAAATAAAAACTACCAATTAAAAAACCTAAATGACAAATGTAAATAAACCTAATACTGCAAAAAATAATAAACACTAAAATTATGAATAATAAATAAACTAAAATATTACAAAAAATAAACGAAATTATCAAAATTAAAAACAATTACACCTAATCTAATAGCCCTATAAAAATAATAAAGCCCCCCAAAATAAAAACAACCCCGAACCTACAATAAACTACCAATACCTTTTGTAGATCATTGCCCTAAGTTTAACAGCTTTTTTTTACAAAGTCCCCCCAACAGTAAAACACCCCACCCAACCAACCCCCAAAATAAAAAACCTAAGTCTAAAAAAAAAACTAAGATACCCATTGCCCCTAAAGCGGCATTTGTATGGGCATTGCCCTTAAAAGGGCATTCAGCTTTTTTACAGTGCCCAAAGCACAAATCTAAAAAAAAAATTAAAAAAAAAAATCGGACCATGAGGTCCTCCATGAAAGTGTTTATAAATGATAAATTGGTATTTTTTTCTTATTCTATTAGAATAGTTATGTTAGGTTAATTTATAGTTAAATCTTAGTTTTTTTTTTATTTCACATGTAAGTTTTTATTTTTTTAAGATAGTTATATTGTAACTTTTAATTTAAAGTTAGGGGGTGATAGGTTTAGGGGTTAATAGTTTAATTTAGTGTTTTGCGATGTGGGGGCTGGCGGTTTAGGGGTTAATAGGTTTAGTTAATTAGTTACAATGTGGGGGGCTGGCGGTTTAGGGGTTAATAGGTTTATGTGTTGGCGATGCTGGGGGCGACGGATTAGGGGTTAATCATTTTATTTAGTGTCAGCGATGTTGGGGAGTGGCGGATTAGGGGTTACTAGATTTATTTAGTGTTAAAGATTGGGGTGGATGGCGGATTAGGGGTTAATAGGTTAATAATAGTCGCAATGTGGGTGGGTGGCAGATTATGGGGTTAATAGGTGTAATATAGTATTTGCGATGTGGGAGGGTGGCAGTTTAGGGGTTAATAGGTATTTTATGGGTATTAGTGTACTTTGTAACATTTTAGTTATGAGTTTTGTGAAACATTTTTGTTTCACAATATCTATAATTATTGGTCTCAGATCGCGGAATGGCTCGTGTCGGTATAGGCTGTAATTCAAGCATTTTAGCAGGAACGCAAAACCCGCACTCAAACGTCATTTTTTGAGTTGCGTTACAGGTTAAAATGCTTGCGGTATAGCTATACCACCGCGACTCGTAATATGCGTTACTGGCCATTCCATGCGCAATGGTCAATTTTTCAGCAGTATAGCCGTACATCACTGTAAAACACAAAACTCATAATCTAGGGCATTGTTACTATTGCTTATAATCTGTGGGGTATACATTCCTTTTATTTCTGTTGTAAGTTAAGTTACTTACTACTACTTACATTATTCAGCAAAGTAGTGTATAAATATTGAAAATCTAAATAACAAATATGAAATAATCTGTTTAGTTTATAACAACAAAGAAGAGCGGAGATTAAGAGGAGGAAGAGAGAGAGAGAGATTAAGGCCTCTATTCAAAGACTCATGGTATTTTGAGGCGGTTTGCGTACAACTCCACGTCCATACACCCGTTACCGCCACCTATTTTTTCGCTTATTCAAAGAGAATGCGAAGGAAATTTGTGGCATATAATTAGAACATATGGACAGAAATTTTCTTAGAATTCACTTGCCATGTTTAAAAATGTACGTAATAGGAATTCTTTTTTTTACCATAGCCTGCACAACTTTTTGGATGTGGATTCTTATAAGGATGATGCTGCTTGAAGTTTTTCACACAGGTATGAAATGTTATTTAAAAAAAAAAACATAATATAGTAGCTGTTTTTTTCCCTTCCAGGAAGTCATGAAGGAGGGCATGTGGTGGCTAGGCAGCCACACACACTGACCTATCGGCAATGGAGGAAGGTACAAGTATCTGGTAAATACGTCTTTACACATATGTGCATATACATACACATCTATGGAAGGTGCATTGCTAAATGGTTGCTTTCCCTCTTTTTGCAGATAATTGCCTACATCAGTAGTCAGCCATTGTATGGCCAAAATAATGGCTGTCCCAGACTCCCTTCTAACAGCAGCAGAGGAGGTGTGTGACCACCTGGACATTGATTGAAATCCCTGGTCCAGCCTTATTTTGGGTTTTACTTTTGTTGGTTTTTTTATTATCATTTTTGGGTTGGGTTAGGGGTTGTTGGGGATTTTCTTTTTGGTTTTGGGGTGGGGGTTGTTGAGGTTTTCATAGATTATTTATGATGGGGTGGGTGGTGGAGGTTTCATTTTATTTCTGGTGGGTTCGGGTATTTATGTATTTTCTATCTTTATGAATAATTTAAATGTAAGAAAATGAATATAGTATGTAAAATTTCAAGTACAACCATTTTATGTGTGTGTATATATATATGTACTGTTATTGTATTGTGTGGATGTGTATCTGAGGTAATGCTCCCAAATAAAAACTTTTGTTAAAGAAAAAGGGGTCTCAATTTGTTGTGTTCTCAAGTTCACTGAACCTGCAAGACTTGTCGGTGCAAACACAGAAGACAAACACTCCTCGTGCAATACAATTAACACCAATTTAATAATATGTTTAAGTACACTCACAAGTGTAGTATAAAACAAGTATAAAATCTGCAGGTCCTTGCATTCAAGCATCCACACTTCTCAGATTCAAAACGGCCCAGCATGTGATGTCATCACCCGTGGCTCCCAATGTCTGTGAGGTGCTCCGGACCTCCTTTAATTCAGCTAGCAGAAACCTTGACACGTTTCCTGACCTATTCTGGTCACTTTGTCAGGAGGTGCTAAACTGAATTATTGCACTAACTTTTAACCAGTTATTGACCAATGCCCTCTAGTGGCTAAAAATATTAAAGATTTATAACAGCACATATTAAAATTGTAACAATCAAAATAAATACATTGCTGCTAATGAATCAATTACACTGCTAAAAACAATCATACTTCATCTATACAATATAAAACTTAATTTTACTAAAACCCTAAAAGAAAAAAAAAAAGGTTATTAAATATTTGTATTATTACATAGGACAAGGACAAGGAAAGCAGCAATATCGATATTTAAACCTCTAGGCTCTAATGTGTTGAGCCTGTGAATCAAATTGGTTTCACGTTGTCTCATTGTTAGCAATCTGTCATCTTCACTTTCTTTCTTAGGGAACACTTCAATACCCCTAAATGGTCACAAATCCTGGGTCACACTGGTGTTTCTCTGCAAAATGTTTAGAAACACTATGTTTAAAATATGTTTTTTTATATATGCTACATTTTTACTCAATATTTTACTCAAAGTTCTTTTCGTGCAGCCTACAGGCCACACCCACACTGCCTACAAATATACCACACAAATAGATTTACAAGTGATAAACTGTTATGCGTTAAATTTTTCACCTGTTGTATTAGAATTAAAATGTGATTTTGAGAGTAAAATTAATGTACACATGGGGCATCTTGTTTTGTGACATTTATAAGTGCCCTTTAATGAAATAAAAGTGGGCAATACAACCTCTTCATTTGTCATCTTACAACAAAAATTCTCCCTTAATCAACTGGGAGCCAAATAGTTACATAAATTAGATTTTTTTTTTTAAATACTAGTTGCAGATTTTCATCCAATATTTTATTTAAAATAAGGTCACCTTTTAAAACATCCCAATGTTTTCTAAAAATATTTTTTAACAAGCCCTATACCTTCACTACATTTAGTGATACATTTAATGTTTTGCCTATTTTCCTTCCTCTTTTTCCTATAATCACCACAAATAAGTGTATAATGGTCCATTTTGTCTACCTCATTCATATTTTTCACAGTATCTTCTTCTCTGTAATGTTTCTCTGTAAATTTGTCTTTCAAGGTACCTGCCTTTTGGTGTAAATCAGAGATCCTGGTACAATTTCATCTAATTCTGGTAAACTGTCTCTTTGGTATGTTTTTATCCACCCTTTAAATTGGCCACTTCTGGCATCTATCAATCCATTTGAGTACACATCCTTTCTAAAAGTTATTTGTCAAAAATGTATCTCTTTCAACAAATAACTTTAGATCCAAAAATTCAATTTCATTAAATTGTATATTTTCAACAAATGTATCATTAAAGTTATAAGAATTAATATGAGCTATAAAATCCTTCACTATACTACAGCCCCCCTTCCATATAATTATCACATCATCAATAAAATGCTTATACAATATTAAATTATTTAAAAAGGGATTGTTGTTCCATATGAGTTTATCCTTGAATAATCAAATAAATTTGCAGAGGACGGGGCAAACTAAGTCCCCATTGCTGTACCACATTCCTGATAAAAAATAATTCCTGAACATAAAATAGTTGTGCTTCAGCACAAATCTTATACCCTTTTTGAACAAATCAATTTGATCAAAGCATAAAATATCATATTTTTCTAAAACAAAAAAGCACTTGATTCAATTCTCAATTATTGTATATAGTGATGTGATATCACATGTGATTAAACACATCAAATCCTGCCATACAATCTCCTCTAAATCCTGTATCAACTGTATACTATTAATTTAGTGTTTCCACTAATGGGTTTAAAAAATAATCTATATAGCTCTATAAATTTGCTGTAATGAAATTTATACTGGACTCAATTGGACTTCCAAGTCGGTTGTTTAAGCTTCAGTGGATTTTAGGAAGATGATACATAATAGCAATTTTGGGGTTTGTATTCTATAAAAACGTAAATTTATCAACAGTTACATTTTTTTTTATCTAACCCATCTTTCAACAAAATATAAAGTTCCTCCGCACATTTTTTAGTAGGATCGCCATTCAGTTATTTCATCCTGTAATAACCTTAACGTTTCTCCTATATATATTCATCTCTATTTTGAATGAGAATTCCACCGCCCCTATCAGTTGATCTAATAACTATGCTATCATCATTCATCAATTATTTTAAAACAACCCTCTCAGTCTTAGTTATATTATACTTAAAAATAAAATTCTTCAAGTCTTTAATAAATTCACCTTGGGAGTTTAGTTGTTTTTTTTTTTTTATCACTATGTAATATTTACTGCTATGTCTATATCAATTAGATTTACTTAACTTTGCAAATTATGTAGAGTTTTTAATGTATCTTAATCACCCATTGCTAAAATATTACTACATCTATTATTCTCAAGTGATTTTGAAAATGTATTTTTAAAGAAATATTTCTAATGAACTTCTGAAAATCAATATAAAGTTGAAACTCATCAATATGACTTGTAGGTTAAAATTATAATAATTTGCTAGCAAAGCGTTGTTTGTTGTTTAAACAACTTAGAGGATAAATTGAATATATTCAAAGATTGAATTTTTGTAATTTCTTCGCTCTGCCTGCTCTGCACCTGTCACGCCCTCTCTTCCCTTACCATGACCGTTGCCATAGACGTGGTGGTGGTTGGGGGCACGTACAATGCCGCTCCGGATCACACCTGTGTGTTTTCCTCAGCGCGAATCTGCGCCTATGTAAGTACCTCCTTTTTCTTATTAAGATTGCCCAAGTATAGGTTTACTTTGTGTTCTCCTGGGTGCTTTATACTTATTTGTCTTGTGCTTATATTGGACTGCCTGATTGTTATTGAACGTTGCTTGTCTTTGACCACTCTCCTGTTTAACCCCTGAACTGCTGTGATACTTTGGATTGCCTACTTGTTGCTGAACTCTGCTTGCCACTGACTACTCTCCTGTTTAACCCCTGAACTGCTGAGATACAATGGATTGCTTACTTGTTGCTGAACTCTGCTGTTCACTGACTACTCTCCTGTTTAACCCCTGAACTGCTGAAATGCCTACTTGTTGCTGAACTCTGCTTGTCTCTGACCACTCTCTGCTTAACCCCTTTAGTACCGTGAAGGATAGGACTGTCTCCCTGGTACTGAACTCTGTTTATCACTGACCACTCTCTGCTTAACCCCCTTGGTACCATGAAGGATTGGACTGTCTGCCTGGTAATAAACCCTGCCATTGCCTAGTAACCATTCTCCTGTTTTCTCCCTACACTACTGTGAGTATTGGATTGCCTCCTAATTTTTCTACTTTTATATTTTTATTCTGGGATATTTCCTTATCTTGCCACTTGACGCTGGGATAAGAAGACTACTGGCCAGGATTGGTCTGATAGGGAAATATCCCACAAGCATTACAGCACCTTTACTTGGACTTAAATATCTTTTTCTCCACTTCCCTCTCTCTCCTCTGTCTCTCCTTTCTATATCCCAGTTCTTCTGTGGGTTGTATTCTCTGTGATTCTTTTTCCATCTGGTGTGAGTTCTCGGACTGGATAAAAAATGGCCATTTTAGGAATAGCACCCTCTCTCAATCAATCTCTTGTTCCTTCTAATTCCTCACTTAATACTTCTTATCCATTACGATGTATTACACTGTTATTTTTTTGTTGTTTGCCTACAATAATCTTGGTTCTCGCTTCTTTTACTTCGAAATTACCACTACTGTTGTGAAACTGGACATATTTTCAACCTTATTATTCTGGTTAGTAGCTACACTTTTTTAAATTTATTTCTACTTTTTTATCCTTCTCACCATTATTAATTTACCAACATAATTTCTTGTCAGTTTGATAATCTAAAACATCTCTCCTAAATGTATTAGTTTTAGTAGCTATTAGTTCTTTAGTAAGTTCTTTGACATTACAATATTTGGATATAACCTTTTATATTCTTCTGTATCCTCAAATACTTTTAGTTTCTCAATTTCAATCTGAATGACATTAAGTTGATTATCCCTATGTTTTATAAGTAATTTAATACATTTAAAGGAACACTCATTCAATATTGAATCCAATTCTGACATGAAATCTACTTTATTCAGGGCAAAGGCAGATCGTTTTAGCAATCTCAAACCTTGTGGTATAATCTTATGTTTGATATAATTTTCCAATAATATCTTGCCAGTCCTTCGCATCCTGGATGAGTAATTTCTCATAAGCTTTTAAACGTTTTACAGGTTTATCAGATATAATATCAATAGTACTAGTGTTCTTCTCCATGAGATCAAGAGATCTCTTCCTTACCCTTCCAAAGTGTCTTCCATAATGTTGAGTATAAATATGTGGTCTACAATTAACAGAACACAACAACAACAGTAACAGGATACAAAAAGGCATTAAATTATCTACCCATCCCTCTTCTTGATGCTGCATGTTGATGTCTGCGGTTGCCTATTTTTTTCTGTGACTGTGTATGTCTACAATGTGCTTGTGTGTGCATGTGGATGTCTATGTGTATTAATTCTCTCTGATAGTGCAGTTTGCATGTAAAGACATGTACTTATTATTTTGCTAGACAGTGACTACACTGGCTTATTATTATTTATTTAAATATAAACTTCAATAACTTCTGTTTTTTTTCCTTTAACTCCATTTCACTTTGTTACTATTGCATGACAACCAATCTACAAAATACAGTGACAGAAGGGTGTTACACATTTTAAATGTTTTTGTAAGAAACTAGTAAAAAATACTTACCGATTTTTGTTTAAATAACAAAAAGAGGGTCAGAGTGGACTGCTCTGCCTTAAAATGCCTGGGCCTATTTTTGGTCCCAGTCCGGCCCTGATTTTAACTATATACAGGCCGGAAGTTACACAAGACATTTACATCAATTTAGAAATATATTAATATTTTTCTACATTCTTTATGAAAAAATTAATATTTTGGAAACATTAATCTTTTTCATACTGAATTTGA
This sequence comes from Bombina bombina, assembly GCF_027579735.1. Taxonomy (NCBI): domain Eukaryota; kingdom Metazoa; phylum Chordata; class Amphibia; order Anura; family Bombinatoridae; genus Bombina; species Bombina bombina. The sequence continues at coordinate 806,323,952 of NC_069499.1, forward strand.
ATTAAAACCAGTGTATGTATCAGAAGCTCAATACAACTGTTTTCAAGAATTTAGAACTTACTTGTTTACTTTATGAACTTGTTTCTCACCTCAGCTGGGTTACCCCCGCCCCCCCATCAACATTTGTAACAAAACCTCATTCAAATTGTTAGATCTGGTTAGATCAGTTGTTTTTGTTAGATCTAACATAGGAGTGGAAATGACAATTATTTTGTGTACTTTGTGAGAGGGCTAACCAGAGGTGTAACTAGAAACCACAGGGCCCAGGTGCAAGAATCTAAGAAGGGGCCCCACCACCACCCCTCCCCCCTCCAAAAAAACACAATTTATGCTTACCTGATAAATTTATTTCTCTAGTGGTGTATCCAGTCCACGGATCATCCATTACTTATGAGATATTCTCACTCCCAACAGGAAGTTGCTAGAGGACCCACAGCAAAGCTGTTATATAGCTCCTCCCCTCACTACCATATCCAGTCATTCGACCAAAAACAAGCAGAGAAAGGAGAAACCATAGGGCGCAGTGGTGATTGTAGTTTAAATTTTAAAATAACCTGCCTTAAAATGACAGGGCGGGCCGTGGACTGGATACACCACTAGAGAAATAAATTTATCAGGTAAGCATAAATTGTGTTTTCTCTAGTAAGGTGTATCCAGTCCACGGATCATCCATTACTTATGGGATACCAATACCAAAGCTAAAGTACACGGATAAAGGGAGGGACAAGGCAGGCACTTAAACGGAAGGTACCACTGCCTGTAAAACCTTTCTCCCAAAAATAGCCTCCGAAGAAGCAAAAGTATCAAATTTGTAGAATTTTGAAAAAGTATGAAGCGAAGACCAAGTCGCCGCCTTGCAAATCTGTTCAACAGAAGCCTCATTTTTAAAGGCCCAAGTGGAAGCCACAGCTCTAGTAGAATGAGCTGTAATTCTTTCAGGGGGCTGCTGTCCAGCAGTCTCATAGGCTAAGCGTATTATGCTTCTTAGCCAAAAAGAAAGAGAGGTTGCCGAAGCCTTTTGACCTCTCCTCTGACCAGAGTAAACAACAAACAAAGCAGATGTTTGTCGAAAATCCTTAGTAGCTTGTAAGTAAAACTTTAAAGCACGAACCACGTCCAAATTGTGTAATAGACGTTCCTTCTTTGAAGAAGGATTAGGACACATGGATGGAACAACAATCTCTTGATTGATATTCTTGTTAGATACCACCTTAGGTAAAAACCCAGGTTTGGTACGCAGAACTACCTTATCAGAATGAAAAATCAGATAAGGAGAATCACATTGTAAGGCAGATAACTCGGAGACTCTACGAGCCGAGGAAATAGCTACCAAAAAAAGAACTTTCCAAGATAAAAGTTTTATATCTATGGAATGAAGAGGTTCAAACGGAACTCCTTGAAGAACCTTAAGAACCAAGTTTAAGCTCCATGGTGGAGCAACAGGTTTGAACACAGGCTTGATTCGGACCAAAGCCTGACAAAATGCCTGAATGTCTGGAACATCTGCCAGACGCTTGTGTAAAAGAATAGACAGAGCAGAAATCTGTCCCTTTAAGGAACTAGCTGACAAACCTTTTTCCAAGCCTTCTTGGAGAAAAGATAATATCCTAGGAATCCTGACCTTATTCCATGAGTAACCCTTGGATTCACACCAATAAAGATATTTACGCCATATTTTATGGTAAATTTTCCTGGTGACAGGCTTTCGTGCCTGTATTAAGGTATCAATGACCGACTCGGAGAAGCCACGCTTTGATAAAATCAAGCGTTCAATCTCCATGCAGTTAGTCTCAGAGAAATTAGATTTGGATGGTGGAAAGGACCCTGAAGTAGAAGGTCCTGTCTCAGAGGCAGAGTCCATGGTGGAAAGGATGACATGTCCACTAGATCTGCATACCAGGTCCTGCGTGGCCACGCAGGCGCTATTAAAATCACCGATGCTCTCTCCTGCTTGATCTTGGCAATCAGTCGAGGGAGCAGAGGAAACGGTGGAAACAAATAAGCCAGGTTGAAAGATCAGGGCGCTGTCAGAGCATCTATCAGAGTCGCCCTGGGGTCCCTGGACCTGGATCCGTAACAAGGAAGCTTGGCGTTCTGTCGAGACGCCATGAGATCCAGTTCTGGTTTGCCCCAGCGATGAATCACTTGTGCAAACACCTCCGGATGGAGTTCCCACTCCCCCGGATGAAAAGTCTGTCGACTTAGAAAATCCGCCTCCCAGTTCTCCACACCTGGGATATGGATAGCTGATAGGTGGCAGGAGTGAATCTCTGCCCAACTAATTATCTTTGAGACTTCTAACATCGCTTGGGAACTTCTTGTTCCCCCTTGATGGTTGATGTAAGCCACAGTCGTGATGTTGTCCGACTGAAATCTGATGTACCTCAGAGACGCTAACTGAGGCCAAGCCTGAAGAGCATTGAATATCGCTCTTAGTTCCAGAATATTTATTGGAAGGAGAGACTCCTCCTGAGTCCACAATCCCTGAGCCTTCAGGGAGTTCCAGACTGCACCCCAACCAAGAAGGCTGGCATCTGTTGTTACAATTGTCCATTCTGGCCTGCGAAAGGTCATACCTTTGGACAGATGGACCCGAGATAGCCACCAGAGCAGAGAATCCCTGGTCTCTTGGTCCAGATTCAGTTGAGGGGACAAATCTGTGTAATCCCCATCCCACTGACTGAGCATGCATAGTTGCAGCGGTCTGAGATGTAAGCGTGCAAACGGCACTATGTCCATTGCTGCTACCATTAAGCCGATTACTTCCATACACCGAGCCACCGAAGGTCGCAGAATAGAATGAAAAATCCAGCAGGAATTTAGAAGCTTTGATAACCTGGACTCCGTCAGGTAAATTTTCATCTTTACAGAATCTATCAGAGTCCCTAGAAAGGAAACTCTTGTGAGTGGGGATAGAGAACTCTTTTCCTCGTTCACCTTCCACCCATGCGATCTCAGAAATGCCAGTACTACGTCCGTATGAGACTTGGCAATTTGAAAGTTTGATGCCTGTATCAGGATGTCGTCTAAATAAGGGGCTACTGCTATGCCCCGCGGCCTGAGGACCGCCAGAAGGGACCCTAGAACCTTCGTGAAGATTCTTGGGGCTGTAGCCAACCCGAAGGGAAGAGCTACGAACTGGTAATGCCTGTCTAGAAAGGCAAACCTGAGAAACTGATGATGAGCTTTGTGTATTGGAATGTGAAGGTAAGCATCCTTTAGATCCACTGTAGTCATATATTGACCCTCCTGGATCATGGGTAGGATGGTACGAATAGTTTCCATCTTGAATGATGGAACTCTTAGGAATTTGTTTAAGATCTTTAGATCCAAAATTGGTCTGAATGTTCCCTCATTCTTGGGAACCACAAACAGGTTTGAGTAAAAACCCTGTCCTTGTTCCTCTTTTGGAACTGGATGGATCACTCCCATAACTAGGAGGTCTCGTACACAGTGTAAGAATGCCTCTCTCTTTATCTGGTTTGCAGATAACTGTGAAAGGTGAAATCTCCCTATGGGGGGAGACGCTTTGAAGTCCATAAGATACACCTGGGATATAATTTCCAACACCCAGGGATCCTGAACATCTCTTGCCCACGCCTGGGCGAAGAGTGAAAGTCTGCCCCCCACTAGATCCGTTACCGGATAGGGGGCTGTTCCTTCATGCTGTCTTAGAGGCAGCAGCAGGTTTTTTAGCCTGCTTACCTTTGTTCCAGGTCTGGTTTGGCCTCCAGACCGCCTTGGACTGAGCAACAGTTCCCTCTTGTCTTGCATTAGAGGAGGTTGATGCTGCACTTGCCTTGGAGTTTCGAAAGGCACGAAAATTAGACTGTTTGGCCCTGGATTTGGACCTGTCCTAAGGAAGGGCGTGACCTTTACCTCCAGTGATATCAGCAATAATCTCATTCAAACCAGGCCCGAATAAGGTCTGCCCCTTGAAGGGAATGTTAAGCAGCTTAGACTTTGAAGTCACGTCAGCTGACCATGATTTGAGCCATAGCGCTCTGCGCGCTTGTATAGCAAAACCAGAATTCTTAGCCGTTAGTTTAGTTAAATGAACAATGGCATCAGAAACAAAAGAATTGGCTAGCTTAAGTGCCCTAAGCTTGTCAAGTATGTCATCCAATGGAGTCGCTACCTGTAAGGCCTCTTCCAGAGACTCAAACCAGAACGCCGGAGCAGCAGTGACAGGGGCAATGCATGCAAGGGGCTGTAGGATAAAACCTTGTTGACAAAAAATTTTCTTAATTTAACCTTCCAATTTTTTATCCATTGGATCTAAAAAAGCACAACTGTCCTCGACAGGGATAGTGGTACGCTTTGCTAAAGTAGAAACTGCTCCCTCCACCTTAGGGACTGTCTGCCATAAGTCCCGTGTGGTGGCGTCTATAGGAAACATTTTTCTAAAAATAGGAGGTGGAGAGAACGGCACACCTGGCCTATCCCATTCCTTAGAAATAATTTCTGTAAACCTTTTAGGTATTGGAAAAACATCAGTACACACCGGCACTGCATAGTATTTATCCAGTCTACACAATTTCTCTGGCACTGCAATTGTGTCACAGTCATTTAGAGCAGCTAAAACCTCTTTAAGTAGCACGTGGAGTTGTTCATGCTTAAATTTAAATGTAGAAATCTCAGAATCAGGGATTCTCCCTGAATCAGAAGCATCACCCACAGACTGAAGTTCCCCTTCTTCAGCTTCAGCATATTGTGAGGCAGTATCAGACATGGTTCTTAAAGCGTCAGTATGCTCTGTATTTCATCTAACCCCAGAGCTATCTCGCTTACTTCTAAATTCAGGTAGTCTGGCTAATACCGCTGACAGTGTATTATCCATGACTGCCGCCATGTCTTGTAAAGTAAACGCTATGGGTGCCCTTGATATACTTGGCGCCATTTCAGCGTGAGTCCCTTGAGCGGGAGTCAAAGAATCTGACACGTGGGGAGAGTTAGTCGGCATAACTTCCCCCTCGCTAGATTCCTCTGGTGATAATTTTTTTAAAGACATAATATGATCTTTTTTACTTAGAGTGAAGTCAGTACAATCGGTACACATTCTGAGAGGGGGTTCCACCATGGCCTTTAAACATAATGAACAAAGAGTTTCCTCTATGTCAGACATTTTTTATACAGACTAGCAATGAGACTAGCAAGCTTGGAAAACACTTTAATTCAAGTTAACAAGCAAATATAAAAAACAGTACTGTGCCTTTAAGAGAAACAAATTTAGTCAAAATTTGAAAAACAGTGAACACAAACGAAATTTTTACAGTGTATGTAATAGGCTAACAGAGCATTGCACCCACTTGCAAATGGATGATTAACCCCTTAGTTCAAAAAACGGATCAAAAAAACGACAGACGTTTTTTAACAGTCCCAGCAAAATGCCACAGCTTTACTGTGGCTCCTACCTTTCCCAATAAACGTTTTTAGGCTCTTTAGAGATGTCCTGTAGCATGCAAGGGACTCTTGAGGAAAACTGGATGTCTCAGTCTGTAATTATAACTGCGCAAAAAAGCGCTAAAATAGGCCCCTCCCACTCATATTACAGCAGTGGAAAGCCTCAGGAAACTGTTTCTAGGCAAAAATACAGCCAGCCATGTGGAAAAAATTAGGCCCCAATAAGTTTTATCACCAAGCATATATAAAAAACGATTAAACATGCCAGCAAACGTTTTATATAGCATATCTATAAGGGTATTACCCCTGGGAATAAGCATGATACTAGTCGTTATTAAATCACTGTATTCAGGCTTAACTTACATTTATCAGGAATCAGCAGCATTTTCTAGCATTTCCAATCCTAGAAAAACATCATAACTGCACATACCTGATAGCAGAATAAACTGCACGCCATTCTCCCCCTGAAGTTACCTCACTCTTCAGACATGTATGAGAACAGCAATGGATCTTAATTACATCCTGCTAAGATCATAGAAAACTCAGGCAAATTCTTCTTCTATCTTTGCCTGAGAACAAATAGCACAACTCCGGTACTATTTAAAATAACAAACTTTTGATTAAAGTTAATAAACTAACTATTTTTCACCACTTTCCTCTTACTATCTCCATGCGTGTTGAGAGTTGCAAGAGAATGACTGGATATGGTAGTGAGGGGAGGAGCTATATAACAGCTTTGCTGTGGGTCCTCTTGCAACTTCCTGTTGGGAGTGAGAATATCCCATAAGTAATGGATGATCCGTGGACTGGATACACCTTACTAGAGAAAAGGTGAATTTAATACATATATTTTTTTTTTTTTTTTACATTTAACACAGAAAAAAATGTGAATCAGATTACATGTCTGCAAAAGGAGGTACCCTGTGCCCACAGTCTGTGAGTTGGTCTGACCCCCTATTACTGTATATAGTGACACTGTTTAACCCACCAGTACTGTATATAGTGAGTCAGTGACACAGTCTGTAATCTGCCGGTTAGATGGCTGGCCAGACCCTACCCGCCCCAGTACTTTATAAAGTGACCACAGTAGTCAATGACATGGTCCAGCCCCCCATACTGTATATAGTGGTACTGTATAGTGACACTGTTTACCCCCTGCCCCCCCATGCTGTAGTAACAAGGTCTGTAATTTGCTGGTTCCACAAACATACACAAACACACATACATGCATAAATACACACACAGTCACATACATACACACACACAAACACCAATGGGTAAAACAGAAACACTAACCCCTGTAGTCATGTCACACTCACATGATATCAGTGCAGGCAGTGGTAGGTTAACGTTTTTTATTTTTTAAAAAAAAAATAAATATATATATATATATAAAAATATATATATATATATATATATATATATATTTTAATCTGGGCCCCCACCCTCAGGGTTTTTTTAATCTGGGCCCCCACCCTGCGACCTCCGCACCCCCTGTATTTTCGCCCCTGGGGCTAACCCATACAGAGTCAACTCCCCCTTAACAAATAATGGGCAGAAATTGATATCATTTGATAGCTATTAGATCATGAATGGTCAGTCACTTGTTTTCTTGGATATAATATAAATAAAGCAATATTAGGTATTTAATGAAGGGGCTAACCCCACAGATAAACATTTTATAACAGAAATTGGGCAAATGTTTTCTAATTTTGTTAGATCAGGTTACATCTAGTGTTTATAACATTAGATCTAAAATGCAATAGGTGTTATTAATAATCATATTGTGGAAGCCTCTATATATACATTATTAGGTTCATCTTCTCCAAACAAATAAAATGGCCAAGAGATAGTATCATTTAGGAGCTGTTTGTTAGATCAGGTGTGGTCAGTCAGTAATATAGGATGTATCATCATGAGGAGGGTTAGCCCTGAAACACAAATTTGGGGCAAGAGTGTATTCAGTTTTATAGATCTTTATTAGATTTGTTTACATCAAGTGTAAATTTCATTAGATCTAAAATGCAAGGGCAATAATAACAATTTGTACCATATCAAATAATATCTCAACAATTGTTTGTAGGAAGGAAATTATATGAAACTTTAAAGGGACACTGAACCCAAATTTTTCCTTTGGTGATTCAGATAGAGCAGGTAATTTTAAGCAACTTTCTCATTTACTCCTATTATCAATTTTCCTTCATTCCCTTGCTATCTTTATTTGAAAAAGAAAGAATCTAAGCTTTTTTGGGGTTTAGAACTGTGGACAGCACTTTTTTATTGGTTGATTAATGTATCCACCAATCAGCAAGAACAACCCAGTTGTTCACCAAAAATGGGCCGGCATCTAAACTTACATTCTTGCATTTCAAATAAAGATACCAAGAGAATGAAGAAAATTTGATAATAGGAGTAAATTAGAAAGTTGCTTAAAATTGCATGCGCTATCTGAATCACGAAAGAAGAAATGTGGGTTCAGTGTCCCTTTAATTTGCTATATTTATGTTATACCAGCTGCTTTTCTTTTAGCTCTAGCATACAAGATAAATAATTATTTGGTGTAATTCAATGTAAAACTTTATTAATTGGTGGTGTGTGTCAACGTGGGTGGCCTTTGGCGTTTATTTCTGAGTAGACATGTGCAGAAGCGAAAAATTTGGTTCGGTTCGGATCGATTCGGACTGATTCGAATTTCGGTTCGGATCGATTCGAATTCGGAAGAAATCAAATGAATTCGTTTCGGATTTATTCGGATTCTTTCGCATTCGTGGGAAATTCGGTTCGATTTGGTTCGATTCGATTCGGAATTTCGGTGGGATGTGCTGTGTATTACACTAGTATACTGTACAATACTAGTGTAATACACGGCCATCCGCATCTACCGAATAAATTCGAATCGATTCGGATTTATTCGGTAGATTCGGCACTACCGCAATTCGGAAATTCAAATCGATCCGAATCCCGAATTCGGCAAAATTCGTCCGAATTTCGTTTCGGACCGAACCGAATCGCACATGTCTATTTCTGAGTAATAGAATGTATTTTCTTTTCTTGCGTTGCTGTATAGGATATTTTTCGGAGGTGATAAAGAGCAAAAATAATTATTTGCAGTGAGGTCGACAATATTGTATAATAGCAGTATATAAAACAAATATTTGTATGGAGAAAACATCAATAAAATATAGTGCAAGTCTTGTAAAAATAAATACATTTATTATACTATGGTATTTTTATGCATATATATTTTCATTTATACTAAAGAGTAGCACAGGTATACAGAATGTTTTTAAATATAACTCACCAAAGAAAGTCTTCAGATTATGAAATGGTAAACACAATTATTTAACCAGAATTACCTACATTTTCCACATATATAACTACCTATGACAGTTCACATATTTTATGGGATCAGCGTTTTTTACAGAGCACGTCATAGTATTCTATACCTCCCGATAAGGTAAACTTAGTGGCATTCTTGAGTATGCATTGTAGCCTTTCTTAGTAGATAAAGCATATCATATACTGTTACTTCATTTGGAAATTCTGAAAGACATTGCTTTATTAAATGTGAACAAACCCTTGCCTCAATTATGAGATGTAGACCAGGCCTACTGATGATTGTAGCATGTTGGCTGCATAGTCTGCATAGTCTATTAATGATCTTATATGAACATTCAAAGCTGTGTTATAGATAATTTGTATTCCTCAGCCAAAAGATACTGCAATTGTTCTCTGCTATTTTTACATAATGTACTTTGACATATTGATTTTTTAACTACACAGTGAATATTTTTTTTAAATGAATATTATTGCCAATATCAACTTCTGCATTTTATCTACAAATTCCACCAGGAATATCATTTCAAGAAAATATCATCATTAGGAAAAGGGTTTTTGAAAATGTTTATGATTTTTCTGTATAATTTGTAATCAATGTAGATAAAGGATAAGTTTCCACCAGAGAATGTTGTTTACCTCATATATGTCATTATTTATTTTGATGGTATTTAAGACACTTCTAATTCCTTAGGATACCTAATTACTTCCTCAAGTAAGGGTTGCTAATTATTTGACTGATATTTGGATATGGAGTTAAATATATCTGTTTTTTCTTGACATTTTCTGCAGTGGGGCAACATAATCCTTAGACTTCAGAAAATTTGATATTACTTAATTTTCTCCTTCAAAATTATTATATTTAATTTTATATACAATTTTGTTTTTTCCTTGCCAACGCTCTTCTTGAATACACACCAGCACTCTTTTCTTGCATGCACTTGGTTTCTTGGTGGTTTTTTTTTTTTTTTCTTAAAGTTCTTATGGAAGTTAAAGTGTCCCTCAACTTCTGTGACTATGAACCAACCTCTTTTCTCTTGTAAGGTGTATCCAGTCCACGGATCATCCATTACTTGTGGGATATTCTCATTCCCAACAGGAAGTTGCAAGAGGACACCCACAGCAGAGCTGTAATATAGCTCCTCCCCTAACTGTCATACCGAGTCATTCTCTTGCAACTCTCAACAAGCTAGGATGTTGTAGGAGAGAGTGGTTAAATATAGTTAGTTTATTTTCTTCAATCAAAAGTTTGTTATTTTTAAATAGTACCGGAGTTGTGCTATTTTATCTCAGGCAGTAAATAGAAGAAGAATCTGCCTGAGGTTTCTATGATCTTAGCAGGTTGTAACTAAGATCCATTGCTATTCTCACATATGTCTGAGGGGATTACACAGATGAGGTAACTTCAGCGAGAGAATGGCGTGCAGTTTATTCTGCTATCAGGTATGTGCAGTTATAATTTTTTCTAGAGATGGAAAACACTAGAAAATGCTGCTGATACCGGATTAATGTAAGTTAAGCCTGAATACAGTAATTTAATAACGACTTATATCATGCTTACTCCCAGGGGTAATACCCTTATGATATTGCAATATAAACGTTTGCTGGCATGTTTAATCGTTTTTATATATGCATTGGTGATAAAACTTTATTGGGGCCTAGTTTTTTCCACATGGCTGGCTTAAATCCCTCAGGAGTCCCCTGTATGCTATAGGACATCTCTAAAGGGCTCAAAGGCTTTCCAAAGTCGTTTATTGGGGAAGGTAGGACCACAGCTTGCTGTGGCAGTTGGTTGTGACTGTTAAAAACAAAAAACAAAACAAAACAAAAAACGTCTATTTCGTTTTTTTGATCCGTTTTTTTTAACTAGGGGGTTAATCATCCATTTGCAAGTGGATGCAATGCTCTGCTAGCCTATTACATACACTGTAAAAATTTCGTTTGATTTACTGCATTTTTTCACTGTTTTTCAAATTCTGACAAAATTTGTTTCTCTTAAAGGCACAGTACCGTTTTTTATATTTGCTTGTTAACTTGATTTAAAGTGTTTTTCAAGCTTGCTAGTCTCATTGCTAGTCTGTATAAACATGTCTGACATAGAAGAAACTCCTTGTTCATTATGTTTAAAAGCCATGGTGGAACCCCCTCTTAGAATGTGTACCAAATGTACTGATTTCATTTTATGCAATAAAGATCATATTCTGTTTTTAAAAAAAATATCACCAGAGGAATCTGACGAGGGGAAAGTTATGCCGACTAACTCTCCCCACGTGTCAGACCCTTTGACTCCCGCCCATGGGACTCACGCTCAAATGGCGCCAAGTACATCTAGGGCGCCCATAGCGTTTACTTTACAAGACATGGCGGCAGTCATGGATAATACACTGTCAGCGGTATTAGCCAGACTACCTGAACTTAGAGGTTAGCGAGATAGCTCTGGGGTGAGACAAAATGCAGAGCATACTGATGCTTTAAGAACCATGTCTGATACTGCCTCACAATATGCAGAAGCTGAGGAAGGAGAGCTTCAGTCAGTGGGTGATGTTAATGACTCAGGAAAGATACCTGATTCTAATATTTCTACATTTAAATTTAAGCTTGAACACCTCCGCGTGTTACTTAGGGAGGTTTTAGCTGCTCTGAATGACTGTGATACCATTGCAGTGCCAGAGAAATTTTGTAGATTGGATAAATGCTTTGCAGTGCCAGTGTGTACTGATGTTTTTCCAATACCTAAAAGGTTTACAGAAATTATTAATAAGGAATGGGATAGACCAGGTGTGCCGTTCTCTTCCCCTCCTATTTTTAGAAAAATGTTTTCCAATAGACGCCACCACACAGGACTTATGGCAGACAGTCCCTAAGGTGGAGGGAGCAGTTTCTACTCTAGCAAAGCGTACTACTATCCCTGTCGAGGACAGTTGTGCTTTTTAAGAGCCAATGGATAAAAAATTAGAAGGTTACCTTAAGAAAATATTTATTCAACAAGGTTTTATCCTACAGCCCATTGCATGCATTGCCCCTGTCACTGCTGCTGCGGCGTACTGGTTTGAGTCTCTGGAAGAGGCTTTACAGGTAGAGACTCCATTGGATGACATACTTGGCAAACTTAGAGCACTTAAGATAGCCAATTATTTTATTTCTGATGCCATTGTTCATTTGAATAAACTAACGGCTAAGAATTCTGGTTTTGCTATACAGGCGCGCAGAGCGCTATGGCTTAAATCATGGTCAGCTGATGTGACTTTAAAATCTAAGCTACTTAACATTCCCTTGAAGGGGCAGACCCTATTCGGGCCTGGTTTGAAGGAGATTATTGCTGATATCACAGGAGGAAAAGGTTGTGCCCTTCCTCAGGACAGGTCCAAATCTAGGGCCAAACAGTCTAATTTTCGTGCCTTTCGAAACTTCAAGGCAGGTGCGGCATCAACTTCCTCTAATAATAAACAAGAGGGAACTTTTGCTCAATCCAAGACGGTCTGGAGACCAAACCAGACCTGGAAAAAAGGTAAGCAGGTCAAAAAGCCTGCTGCTGCCTCTAAGACAGCATGAAGAAACGACCCCCTATCCGGTAACGGATCTAGTAGGGGGCAGACTTTCACTCTTCGCCCAGGCGTGGGCAAGAGATGTTCAGGATCCCTGGGCGTTGGAAATTATATCCCAGGGATATCTTCTGGACTTCAAAGCTTCCCCCCCAAAAGGGAGATTTCACCTTTCACAATTATCTGCAAACCAGATAAAGAGTGAGGCATTCTTACACTGTGTACGAGACCTCCTAGTTATGGGAGTGATCCATCCAGTTCCAAAGGAGGAACAGGAACAGGGTTTTTACTCAAATCTGTTTGTGGTTCCCAAAAAAGAGGGAACCTTCAGACCGATTTTGGATCTAAAGATCTTAAACAAATTCCTCAAAGTTCCGTCGTTCAAGATGGAAACTATTCGTACCATCCTACCACTGATCCAGGAGGGTCAATATATGACTACAGTGGATCTAAAGGATGCTTACCTTCACATTCCGATACACAAAGATCATCATCGGTTTCTCAGGTTTGCCTTTCAAGACAGGCATTACCAGTTGTAGCTCTTCCCTTTTGGATTAGCTACAGCCCCAAGAATCTTTACAAAGGTTCTAGGGTCGCTTTTGGCGGTCCTAAGGCCGCGGGGCATAGCAGTAGCCCCTTATTTAGACGACATCCTGATACAGGCGTCAAACTTCCAAATTGCCAAGTCTCATATGGACGTAGTACTGGCATTTCTGAGGTCGCATGGGTGGAAAGTGAACGAGGAAAAGTGTTCTCTATCCCCACTCACAAGAGTTTCCTTTCTAGGGACTCTGATAGATTCTGTAGAAATGAAAATTTACCTTGACGGAGTCCAGGTTATCAAAGCTTCTAAATTCCCGTCGGGTTCTTCATTCCATTCCGCGCCCTTTGGTGGCTCAGTGTATGGAAGTAATCGGCTTAATGGTAGCGGCAATGGACATAGTGCCGATTGCACGCTTACATCTCAGACCGCTGCAACTATGCAGGCTCAGTCAGTGGAGCGGGGATTACACAGATTTGGCCCCTCAACTGAATCTGGACCAAGAGACCAGGGATCCTCTTCCCTGGTGGCTATCTCGGGTCCATCTGTCCAAAGGTATGACCTTCGCAGGCCAGATTGGACTATTGTAACAACAAATGCCAGCCTTCTAGGTTGGGGTGCAGTCTGGAACTCCCTGAAGGCTCAGGGATCATGGACTCAGGAGGAGTCTCTCCTTCCAATAAATATTCTGGAACTAAGAGCGATATTCAAGGCTCTTCAGGTTTGGCCTCAGTTAGCAACTCTGAGGTACATCAGATTTCAGTCGGTGAACATCACGACTGTAGCTTACATCAACCATCGAGGGGGAACAAGAAGTTCCCTAGAGATGTTAGAAGTTTCAAAAATAATTCACTGGGCAGAGATTCACTCTTGCCACCTATCAGCTATCCATATCCCAGGTGTAGAGCACTGGGAGGCGGATTTTCTAAGTCGTCAGACTTTTCATCCGGGAGAGTGGGAACTCCATCCGGAGGTATTTGCACAACTGATTCTCCGTTGGGGCAAACCAGAACTGGATCTCATGGCGTCTCGCCAGAACGCCAAGCTTCCGTGTTACGGATCCAGGTCCAGGGATCCAAAGGCGACACTGATAGATACTCTAGCAGCGCCCTGGTCTTTCAACCTGGCTTATGTGTTTCCACCGTTTCCTCTGCTTTCTCGACTGATTGCCAAGATCAAGCAGGAGAGAGCATCGGTGATTCTGATAGCACCTGCGTGGCCACGCAGGACCTGGTATGCAGATCTAGTGGACATGTCATCCTTTCCACCATGGTCTCTGCCTCTGAGACAGGACCTTCTACTTCAGGGTCCTTTCAACCATCCAAATCTAATTTCTCTGAGGCTGACTGCCTGGAGATTGAATGCTTGATTTTATCAAAGCGTGGCTTCTCCGAGTCAGTTATTGATACCTTAATACAGGCACGAAAGCCTGTCACCAGGAAAATTTACCATAAGGTATGGCGTAGATATCTTTATTGGTGTGAATCCAAGGGTTACTCATGGAGTAAGGTCAGGATTCCTAGGATTTTATCTTTTCTCCAAGAAGGTTTGGAAAAAGGATTGTCAGCTAGTTTCTTAAAGGGACAGATTTTTGCTCTGTCTATTCTTTTGCACTAGCGTCTGGCAGATGTTCCAGACGTTCAGGCATTTTGTCAGGCTTTAGTTTGAATCAAGCCTGTGTTTAAACCTGTTGCTCCACCATGGAGCTTAAACTTGGTTCTTAAGGTTCTTCAAGGAGTTCCATTTGAACCTCTTCATTCCATAGATATCAAACTTTTATCTTGGAAAGTTCTTTTTTTTTTTTTGGTAGCTATTTCCTCGGCTCGTAGAGTCTCTGAGCTATCTGCCTTACAATGTGATTCTCCTTATCTGATTTTTCATACGGATAAGGTAGTCCTGCGTACCAAACCTGGGTTCTTACCTAAGGTGGTATCTAACAAGAATATCAATCAAGAGATTGTGGTTCCATCCTTGTGTTACACAATCTGGACGTGGTCTGTGCTTTAAAGTTTTACTTACAAGCTACTAAAGATTTTCGTCAAACATCTGCTTTGTTTGTTGTCTACTCTGGACAGAGGAGAGGTCAAAAGGCTTTGGCAACCTCTTTTTCTTTTTGGCTAAGAAGCTTAATCCGCTTAGCCTATGAGACTGCTGGACAGCAGCCTCCTGAAAGGATTACAGCTCATTCCACTAGAGCTGTGGCTTCCACTTGGGCCTTTAAAAATGAGGCTTCTGTTGAACAGATTTGCAAGGCGGCGACTTGGTCTTCGCTTCATACTTTTTCAAAATTTTACAAATTTGATTCTTTTGCTTCTTCGGAGGCTATATTTGGGAGAAAGGTTTTACAGGCAGTGGTTCCTTCCATTTAAGTTCCTGCCTTGTCCCTCCCTTCATCCGTGTACTTAAGCTTTGGTATTGGTATCCCACAAGTAATGGATGATCCGTGGACTGGATACACCTTACAAGAGAAAACACAATTTATGCTTACCTGATAAATTTATTTCTCTTGTGGTGTATCCAGTCCACGGCCCGCCCTGTCATTTTAAGGCAGGTAATTTTTAAATTTAAACTACAGTAACCACTACACCCTATGGTTCCTCCTTTCTCGGCTTGTTTTCGGTCGAATGACTGGCTATGACAGTTAGGGGAGGAGCTATATTACAGCTCTGCTGTGGGTGTCCTCTTGCAACTTCCTGTTGGGAATGAGAATATCCCACAAGTAATGGATGATCCGTGGACTGGATACACCACAAGAGAAATAAATTTATCAGGTAAGCATAAATTGTGTTTTTCATATTTGGAAAATATGCTGCTATTTAAGAGCTTCTAGAGGAGATACCAAATGGCATGCAGAAAACTTAACTCAAATAGTTTTTTGATTGTGTTGAAGAATATTATTTTTCAAGGAGCTAAAAATCACCTCAACTGATACAGAAATAAGTGTTTGGTTGGTCACCAGGTTCTCTACTTGTTTTTTATTTTAGCCACTATGACAATGACTGAGAATAATTTATTTCCTCTTCATCAGTAACATTTACTTATCAGGATTGACAGCATAGGCTTTAAAAAAATGTCCAAATCCCCAGTCTTTACCCCAATGTATTATAGGCCCTATTTACCAAGCTGTGAAAGCAACTTTGGGGCCCTGGCATTTCAGGCTCACTTAAAATGAAAGTTGAGTAGCAGTGGTCTTAAGACCACTGCTGCTTAACCTGTCTGCCATATAGAAAGTGGCAGATTGAAATCATTCCAACCGGGATGATTGACAGCACCAAGAAAGCAGGGGGCTTGTGCAATGCTTATGCAATGTTAAATGCGGACAGTGTATGCTCTCCGCTTGAAGCGAGGTCCGGCACACATGATTCGCAGTAGCGAATCACATCCGCCCAACCTTTAATAAATGGAGCCCTATATGTGTTTTTTTAATATTTTTGTCAAATAGGACTGATGGAGACTTCCTGAGTTAGATGTTAAGGCTGCAGTCATTTAAGGCTTATCATAATGTACCAAGTAAAGCCAGATAAAACTCACATGCATATTGTTTAGGTGATTTCTGTATATTGTTGAGACATTTTGCTTTCCAAAAAGATATAATTATAGTATCCTGAGATTTGCTTAACATTTGAGAAACACTTAGCTGAGTGTTCTCATAGGTGTCAACTTCAACCATTTTGTAAATGTGTATTTGTTCATTTGAACAATAATGCAAACATATCCTAAGATATAGTATAAATATCACCTACATATTTTGTAGTATTTTCATTAATACAAGAGGCAAAACAAGATATATAAAACTTTGGAGTACCAGTCTATGGGGCCGATTTACTAAATGTTGGAAGGAAATGAACCCCTGTAGTGCATCATGTCCGCCCAACATTGCTAAATGCCGACAGCATACGCTGTTGGCATTTAACATTGCACAAGCATTTCTAGTGAAATGCTTGTGCAATGCTGCCCTTGCAGATTCGCGGCCAATCGGCTTGCTATCAGGGGGTGTCAATCATCCCGATCGTATCTGATCAGGATGATTGCTGTCTGACACCTCAGAGGTGGCAAACGAGTTAAGGAGCAGCGATCTTAAGACCACTGCTTCTTAACTCCTGATTCCGGCGAGCCTTAAGGCTCGCGCGGAATAAGCCGTATTGACTGCTTAGTAAATTGGCCCCTATCTGTTCATTGCAGTGCCAGTCTATCTGTCCATTGCTTCCTTTCTTCACAAACTCTAAAATTGCATAAAAAGTGTCTCTTTTCCCCAAAATAATTTCCTTATTAAAGGGGCAGTCTAGTCCAAGATAAACCTTTATGATTCAGATAGGGCATGTAATTTTAAACAATTTTCCAATTTACTTTTATCACCAATTTTGCTTTTTTCTTTTGGTATTCTTAGTTGAAAGCTAAACCTAGGAAGTTCATATGCTAATTTCTTAGACCTTGAAGGCTGCCTCTTTTCTGAATGCATTTTGAAAGTTTTTTTACCACTAGAGTGTGTTAGTTCATGTGTGTCATATAGATAACACTGTGCTAACGCACGTGGAGTTACCTAGGAGCCAGCACTGATTGGCTAAAATTCAAGTCTGTCAAAAGAACTGAAATAAGGGGGTAGTTTGCAAAAGCTTAAATACAAGGTAATCACAGCGGTAAAAAGTATATTAATATAACTGTGTCGGTTATGCAAAACTAGGGAATGGGTAATAAAGGGATCATCTATCTTTTAAAACAATAAAAATTCTGGTGTAGACTGTCCCTTTAAGTTTTTCTGCCTATTTAAGTTAAATAGGCAATGGGGCCTATTTAACAAAGGTCTGTCGGACCTGTCCTACAGTGCGGATCAGGTCCGACAGACCTTGCTGAATGCGGAGAGCAATACGCTCTCCGTATTCAGCATTGCATCAGCAGCTCATGTGAGCTGCTGGTGCAACGCCGCCCCCTGCAGACTCACAGCCAATCGGCGGCCAGCAGGGGGTGTCAATCAACCCGATCGTATTCGATCGGGTTGAATTGGGGTGATGTCTGTCCGCCTGCTCAGAGCAGGCGGACAGGTTATGGAGCAGCGGTCTCCAGAAACACGGGCCCTCAAGCTCCATCCGGAGCTTGATAAATGGGCCCCAATGTTTTTAAGATTTCTTTACAGACTTTCCTTCTCTTCTCACCTCTTAGATGCCATTAAATGTTCTATGGCTCTTGTGTCAGGAGCTTATATATGAAGGATTAGAATGTGAATAAGGTCAGACTCCTCATCTGCAGAAACATAAACTATTGCATTACACTCTTTACACTGTTATGACTTTTCTAGCTTGATCATCGCTTATAGGAACTTAAAGGATATTGCACAAAGAATTTGATGCTGTTTATAAATAATATCTGTGACTGTAGAACTTTTTTTTTCCAGCACCCTTCATCTGTTCTTGTAGTTACCCTTATTATATAAAGTATGTCTGTAATAGGTTTAATGTTTAAATATTGTTTAAACGGTATTGATGCCTAACAGAGTGTTGGTTGATGTCACTTTAATTGTGTAAAGCAGTTCTCTGATAAGTCTTTGGGGTAGATTTATTATATGGCTGGCGGACATCATTCGCTGTAGCTGTGATGATCCTCCAATCAGTGGGTACTACAATATAATGCTAATTGAGCATGGGAAATGTTATTACAATGAGTAAAGTATTAGCATTTGAGAGGATTTCTGAGTGTGCACTAAACCACTATGCACAGTGTGAGACAGACTTGGCACTTTGTTTGTAGAGTGTGTGCCTGAGTCAGACGGCTGATCACTTTCATTTGCAGAGGAGGTAGGAATTACTTAGAAAATGTTTTTTATTTCTTTTTGCAATTTAAGATTGTAACTTCAGTGTAGTAGTAGTTGTATGGTGGGGCCAGGGGTCCATAAAAACAAATTTTTTAACAGCAGTGTATTTATGATTATTTGACAATGCTGTAGAAATTCTATATTTAAAACCATGCAGAAATGTTTCCTCCTCAATACACAAATGATATATATTACATTCCAGTTTACTGCCCCTTTATGCAAGGACTTTCCAGACACAAGGAGGCATTTTATCTAAGATTTTTACATCTGCATAACATGTTATACTCTCAGACTAAGATTGCTCAGTGTTGGAAATGAGACAGGTTAACTTAAAACTGTTCAGTTTACTCTACAGCTGACTTAATTTTGAAATGCATACCAACAATCTTAAATCCTGCATTTAACCAGATCTAATGGCATGAGTACTACAGCTTATGTTTCCACCAAGACCATATAGAGTACAGCATTTTCAAAATCCCCAAGTACAGCTGATAGATGGGAACATTTGTACACTATATTTGAAGTGGTGCTCTTGGTTGGGGAAAATGGAGAAAGTATCAAACAAACATATGTTAACCTTTTAAAAATACTTTTCTTCATCTAGCCATCTACCCAGATCATTAATGTACAATTTTGAATTCACAGAATTATTTTTGTTTGCACATTTACAAATATGATTATTTAAAAAGTGATCTCTTAATTTCTGCATTTTTTTTATCATGCATGTCACACACTGTTGATTTAGGGGATGCAAGGTGCATAAATGTTTCCTACTGTGAGTGTTTCTGTGGGTGTCTGTGTTTATGTCTTTGTGCTTTTGTTTGTGTCTCTATGAGTGTGTATGTATTTTTTTTCTGTTGGTATCTCTGTGAGGGTGGGTGTGTATGTCTTTGTGCATTTTCTGTGGATGTCTGTGAGGGTGTGTGCATATGTCTTTGAGCTTTTTCTATGGGTGTCTCTGTGAGGGTGGGCGTGTGTTTGTCTTTGTGTATTTTCTCTGGATGCCTCTGTGAGGGTCGGTGTGTATGTCTGTGTTTTCTGTGGATGTCTCTGTGAGGGTGGGTGTGTGTATGTATGTCTGTGTTTTCTGTGGATGTCTCTGTGAGGGTGTGTATTTTCTGTGGGTGTCTCTGTGAGGGTGTGTGTATGTCTTTGTGTGTTTTCTGTGGATGTCTCAGTGAGGGTGTGTATGTATGTCTTTCTGTGTTTTTTGTGGGTGTCTCTGTGTGTGTGTGTATGTCTTTGTGTGTTTTCTGAAGCTGTCTCTGTTGGTGTTTCCTTGGGTGTATGTGCAAGTTTGAGTTTGTGTGTGTGTGTGTCCATTGTCTGTTCATTTTTAGGACGTTTTGATCTTACTACTGATTATTCACATCTTTCTACAGACTTTGAGACTAATGAGACCTTTCCGGAAGTCACCAATCTACCATTTAACCTTTAAATTATTGTTTAGGCAGTTCAGGGCCCTTCCTTTCAGCCACTGCATGCTGTTGTCATCATTTACTTGGTAATTATCTTCCTTTACAAAAAGATAATCAGAACTCCATATTTTGTTTTCTAAATCTCCTTTTGTTTTACAAAACTGTAGTTTACCTCATTACTTGTCAGGTCAATGTAAACCAGTGCTAAGTGTCTGTTTGGGTGTCTGTGTCTGAGTTTCTTTGCGTGTTTGCTAGAGTGTCTATATGTGAATTCTTATGTGTGAGTGTGTGTTTCAGTGTATGTTACTACCTTTACAACATTTCCAAGTTTAAATAGACACTTAAGAATAAAGTGCATATATGTTTTAGTCACTTGGTCAAAAATTGCACATGTCAAAGGAGGGGGGGGGCCTGATCAATGGTTAAGTCAGGGGCCCCAAAATTTCTAGTGGCGGCAATGCCCACAATAGTTTTCCAGCTGATTATTTCACATGTGCTCTAGTTCAGATGACCTCAAAATGTGGCCTGTTAGGGAGGCCTGAGGAAAGGTTTGAAAACCAGTGGTTTAGACCCACTAGTGGCTGAGTAGCAAACATAAATGTGGGAAATATCTGTCTTGTGTGTGTATATGTATGTGTGTGTATATGTGTACAGTATATATATATATATATATATATATATATATATATATATATGTGAACACACTACAATTTTTAAAGACTTTTTGCATCTCAATCTTTATATATTTTCATATAGCTTGTTGTGAACATATACTTTGGAAATGGCATGAAAAAAAAAAGGTAATGTTTTACTCCCTGACCAAAATTATTATTATATTCTTGCCAAAAAAGGCCTAAAAACTGAGGTGCTGCAGCAGAATTTTTATTGCCTAGGGCAGAACAAGACTGAAATATGCTACTGAAACATCAAAATATCATCATAGGCTGTGGCACTTATTAAAAATATGTATGTTTAATCTGGTTATATCCTATTGATCAAAAAAATATTGATCTTGTCTTAAAACCAACTACATAATTCAAAATATGCCAACTTCTTGCCAACCTATCCGAGAGAACCTTCAGACCCTTCTATTCTAGTTGATTTATGACAGAAAAATGTCTGCCAACTTGGAAATACATTTCATAGTTTTCATATCTGATGATAACACAAAAACAAATCTATTATAATATACATATTGGTTTCCCTCCTTTTAATCTTTTTTGAAGTCATAGTAGAAGATGATTTTTATTTTAACTTATTTTTAACCTATAGGTTCATAATTTAGAGAATAAGATGATCCAGAAGTATTTAAGCTTAAAGGGACACTAAACCCAAACTTTTTCTTTCATTATTCAGATAGAGAAAATAATTTCAAACAACATTCCAATTTACTTCTATTAAATAATTTGCTTCTTTCTTTGGATATCCTTTGTTGAAAAATAGCAAAGCACATGGGTGAGCCAATCACATGAGGCATCTATGTGTAGCCTCCAATCAGCAGCTACTGAGCCTATCTAGATATGCTTTTCAGCAAAGGATATCAAGAGAATGAAGCAAATTAGATAATATAGGTAAATTAGAAAGTTGTTTAAAATGACACTCTCTAAATCATGAAAGGAAATATTTGGGTTTCATGTCCCTTTAAATACTAGTAAATAAACCATTTGGTCAACTATCTTTTGTTAAACTGTAATAATACTTACTGTTGACACTATAAAATGCTATTAAAAATCTTCAAAGCTTCATTGTGAAAATGTAAATATATATTAAAAGAGATGTCATTAATACAATATTGAATTATGGTACCTTTTGAAAAAAAATGGCCTGTTCTGTATTTTCAAAATTACCTGTTTGTAATATGTATTGTTGTGTATTGGTTCTTGAGCACATGTATCTAGTCTTTACTCTTATACTGGGCATACATTTGGCATGCATTTGTTACTGGGGACATGCAACTAGTCTTAGGTCTGATATTTGGATTTGGCATACAGTTATCATACAATGGTTACTTGGGATATGCATATACAGGTATATTCTTAGGTCTGATATTGGGTAGTTAACTTGCATTGGTTACTGTGATCATGCATCTAGTCTGAGGTCTGATATTAGGAAGTTTACATTAATTGGTTATTGGGATCATGCCTCTAACCCAAGGGGGCCTATCTATCAAGCTCCGAAAGGAGCTTGACGGCCCGTGTTTCTGGCGAGTCTGAAGACTCGCCAGAAACAGCAGTTATAAAGCAGCGGTCACAAAGACCGCTGCTCCATAACCTGTCCGCCTGCTCGGAGCAGGCGGACAGACATCGCCGGAAATCAACCCGATCGAGTACAATCTGGTTGATTGACACCTCCCTGCTGGCGGCCCATTGGCTGCGAGTCTGCAGGGGTCGGTGTTGCACCAGCAGCTCTTGTGAGCTGCTGGTGCAATGCTGAATATGGAGAGCGTATTGCTCTCCGCATTCAGCGAGGTCTGGCAGACCTGATCCGCACTGTCGGATCAGGTCCGCCAGACTTTGTTAAATACAGGCCAAGGTCTGATATATGGATTTAACATATATGCTTAAGTCTGATATTGGGAAGTTTACATTTATTGGTTACTGGGATCATGCCTCTAACCCAAGGTCTGATATGTGGATTTAACATATATTCTTAAGTCTGATATTGGGAAGTTTACATTTATTGGCTTCTGTAATTGTTTGTTTGTTTTTTTTACACTTGGGCAAAGGATCGTTAAAAGAACAGGCATAAAAGTCATTTTATTCTTGATTGTATTGAAAATCTAACATTTTCAACATATAACATTAAACAACTAGATATTTCCTATATCCCCTCATCTTTGTGGGCAATGGATACTATCAAAGGTGATGGAGAGGTTAAGAAGCAGTTCAAGCTCTCCAAAGCTGTGTCCCCTATAAGTACATAGAGCACTATGCCTGTTTGTCCCATGTGCTTCCACATCTCTAGAGTTTTTTTTTTTTATTAGCTTTTCTCCCTTTTTAGTCAGTGTTCTCCCTCTCACACATTCACTCTTTAATTTCTACAGTTTTATATTATATGTTCAATAATCTTGTTAATCTCACAGTGAATCCCCCTTTCCCACCCTTCAGTCTCTATGATATCTTCCTAGTCTGTTTCCTAATCTGTAACTGTCTAATTTTCACTGTTTTTGCGGAGTACTATATAGTGCATATATTTTGTAGAATTTTATTGGTTTTAATATATACATTATTCATCAGGGTATAAATAAAGTAATGTTTTAATAAAAAATTAAACCCAATATATTTAATAAACAGCCTTAATGAATTTAACTGAAGTATTTCACAATATGAAGAATATACACATATTTGAGATCTTGCATTTGAATATGGTCTGAAGTAATAGATTTATTATGCAGCAGATGCTGCAATCTACGCTGATAGTTTCAGGTCCGCCTGAAACTGAAGATAAGAAACAGCAGTCATAAGACTGCTGCTCTTTAACTTGTCCGCCACCATTTAGGTGGTGGACTGCAATCATTCCGATCTGATCGGGATGATTGAAACCCCCTGCTAGCGGCCGATTGGCCATGAATGTGCAGGGGATGGCATTGCTGCAGCGAATCATGTCCGCTCGACCTTTAATAAATCTACCCCTTAGGCTTATATTATACTATAGTCAGAAACTGTACTACCTGGTAGTCACAACAGAACACTTCATTATAGTCTGTGTAGACCTTTGTTATTAGTACCAGGTTTACAACTGCAACAGCATCTACTGTACAATTTGGAACAATTTAACCCAGTTTTAGAATGCAATATTATGGGGCATATTTATCAAGCTTGATGCCCCATGTTTCAGGCGAGCCTTCAGGCGAGCCAGGAACACAAGTTATGAAGCAGTGGTCTAAAGACCGCTGCGCCATAACCTGTTCGCCTGCTCTGAGGTGGCAGCCAGACATCGCCGAAAATCAACCCAATCCAATACGATCGGGTTGATTGACATCCCCTGCTAGCGGCCGATTAGCTACGAATATTCCTTGGGGCGGTATTGCACCAGCAGTTCACAAGAACTGCTGGTGCAATGATAAATACCAACAGCATATGCTGTCAGCATTTATCGATGTGCAGCGGACATGATCCGCAATATCGGATCATGTCTGTTAGCACGTTCTTAAATAGGCCCCTATATCTTATGATTCCTATTACAGGTAGAATTTTTTTTTCCAAACTGCATGGGACTGGAAAAGGTTTGGATTTCAGAACAGTTTGGATTTTGTTAAATATTTGCATCTGTATAATGGGACCGTTTGGAGAGGGGTGGAACCAAGTGTAAACAGCAATATCTAATGTCATTAAGGCAACATTTACATGTCATAATACAGCTTATACATGTAACCTAAAGTTTTATATAATTTGTATTACATTTGTAAACATAGTACCAACAGAAAGATAGTTCAGTATTGTAATCAGAAAAGTAATAGTTGTTGTTTTAAATAAATATAGACTATTATTTACATTTAAGGGCACAAAAACCAAACCAAAGACACAGGCAGAAAAGATTATGATTTACAGGCAGATTTTTTTTTTTTTATATAATTTTATATTTAAAAAAATATAAATGAAAAAGTTTGGATTTCAGAATGTTTGGATTTTGGAATTCTGAATTTGGGGATTTGCACCAGTATATACTAACAAGACTTTTCAGCTATGGAACACAACCAAAATGAAAATGGTAAATTTGTAATGTGCCAAGATGATTTTAAAGTGAAATTTATACACATATTTTCTTTTCTTTTTTCAGGTATACCTATCAGTTCTGCTTGTTGTCTTTCACAATCTGTGTCAAATCAGAGCTACAAAAGAAGTTACATTTCACATATCGGAGGAGCAAAAAGAAGGAACTTTTATTGGCAGTTTAAGGAAGGCTCTGCAATTGAAAGCCTCTGTAGCATTCACCATGCTAGACTCATCAAATTATTTCCTTTTGGATACAGAAAGTGGAAATTTGTATGTAGCTACTGACAAATTAGACAGAGATTCTCTGTGTCCGCAGGATATTTTAGATGAATGTGTCTTATCATCGGATGTGTTTATTTCTTCTGAGGAACAGTCAGAAATAGTAAAAATCAAAGTGTATATTCTGGATGTCAATGACAATGCTCCTTGTTTCTCAGAGGAGATCATCATTCTGTCTGTTCCAGAAGATGCCACAGTAGGAACAATGCACCCCATTGATCACTTAGCTAGTGATCGTGACACCAAAAACAACAGCGCCCTCACATATCATTTGAATTGTACTGATGAGACCTTCAGTTTATATCAGAATGCTGAAGTCCTTTTATTAACTGTTCAAAAGCCTTTGGATCGGGAAACACAGAACGAATACCAAATGTATTTAGTAGCATCAGATGGCGGGAATCCTGCATTATCTGGCAGCACTCTGATTAGGGTGCAAGTTACAGATGTGAATGACAACTGTCCCATTTTTCTGACAAATAATGTCTCAGTAAATCTCCCTAGAAACACCTCTGTTAATGCCACAGTCATTCAGCTTCTTGCAGTTGATGAAGACATTGGTGAGAACCATATTATTCAGTATGTTTATGGCAACAGAGTGCAAGAATCATCCAAGAGCTTTTTCCATTTGAACAGCAGTACTGGAATGATAACTCTGTCTGTAAGTATACATGACAATATGCCCCAACAGCACAAACTTACGGTTTTAGCCATCGGTCCTGGATGTGCCCCAGCTGTAGCTTACATAAGTATAAGTATACAGGAACTTCCAAAAAAAGATGTTTGTGTTGAATTACGTTTTGTAGCTTCCCATGAAAACAATACAGTTTCTATCACTGAAGATGCTGTACCGAATACTATTCTTGCCATCTTAGATATTGAAGACCCTGATCATAGTATTCTCAGACCTTTGTATATAAACAATACATCGCCATTCTATTTAAGGCCAGCTGAAAATTCTCCTGACAGGTATTTACTCTTAACTTACAGAAATTTAGATTTTGAGTTGCAACGAAATTATGACATTTACATAATTGGGAATTCTACAGTTAATGGTTCCACAGTATATGCAAAAAAAATTAGTATTAAGATAGAGGATGTAAATGACAATTATCCACAATTTTCCCAAACTCTAGTGGAAATATTCATAGAAGAAAATAATGACCCTGGGGCCTTTTTATTGAAACTTTCTGCTTCTGATGCTGATAGTGGATCGAATAGTAAGATTAGCTACAGCTTTGGAGAGGATCCTCATTCTATGTTTAAAATTGAAAGTACAGATGGAATACTCACTGCAGGTGAGTCTTTTGATCGAGAAGAAGAGGCATCTTACTTGCTTCTGATAACAGCTTCAGATCATGGATTTCCCTCTAAAAATAGTACATGCACAGTCATAGTTAATATTTTAGATCAAAATGATAATGCACCCAACTTTCCAACTAAAGACCTGACTTTTTATGTTCCTGAAAATCTTCCACGGGGTGGTGAAGTTGGAATTATAAATGTCACAGATGCTGATAGTGGCTTAAACAGTGAATTTTCAGTGTACTTTATAAATTATACAACACTCTTTTCAATTGATCAAAAGAGCCTCATCCTGCGATCTATGGGTTTCTTAGACTATGAGAGAGAATTAACGTATGAACTTTTGATTGAAGCTACAGATTTTGGCAACCCACCTTTATCCAACAGAGTAAAAGTTACTGTTTTTATTTTAGATGTAAATGATAATGCTCCACTTATTCTCCTCCCAGAGTCAAACTTTTCATATGTGCTAGTCCCACCAGAAACCACAAAAGGATCCTGCATAACAAAGGTCCATGCCATTGATTATGATGCTGGTATGAATGGTGTCATAACATACAGTGGGATTGGTAAAATGGGTGATTCTTCCAAACTGTTTATGATTGACGCCTTGACAGGTAACATTACATTAAAGGAAAACACCCATGGGCATCATTGTGGCCTATATCAACTTATAGTTAAAGCAAGTGACCATGGTTATCCTGAAGTGCTTTCTACTATTGTCAGGGTTAACATCCTTCTCAATGATAGTATCAGTAACCAAAGCTACCTGGAATCTTTGATAATGGATAAGGCTTCAATGAGCAAGGAAAACCAAGTGATTTCATTAAGTTCATGCACAAAATATTCAGCTATGGCCTCATTTTCTTTACAATTAAGTGTGCCTACAGTAATTTCCATTCTGGCTTTTTCTGTATTTTGTTTGTTAGGGGTATTGTTATTTTTGTGTACAAGAAGGAACTCAAAAAAGAAAAAAAAGCCAGACATTGAAATTCCATTAAAGTTAGCTGTTGATTATTATGTAAAAGACTGGAATGAGTTAAAATATGAAACTCGTCAAGAAACTGATAAAGGTTAAAGTGATTCTGGACAGTGTTTGAGTTCTTCAAGATCAAAAAGGGGGAACTACAAGATCTTCTTTCTTTTAACAAGACCGCATGCTGCTGGTGCCAAACATGGTGATTAGAGAGGTTTTTACCTGCATCCTGTTTGGAGTGGAACTTTTGGGAAAAACAAATTGCACTTTTTTCTCTTGCAACAAAGAGACACTGTGACTGACCGAATGTATTATGATTAAAATGGAAAATTACTTGTAAATACTGAGATAATTAATGTAGTAAAGACATGTTTCTAATATAGAGTAATATAGAGAGTATTTTTTTCTTGAAGATGAAATAATTTGAATTTTAGCAAGCCAGATTTTAAGGAAAATATTGATTAGATGAAATAATATCTTTAAAATCTATACATAGGCTGCCACTGTTGTAAATGTACTTAATAGAACAAGATTATTTTTTATTAGTTATTTCAGAGGTCCTCCGTTGCAAAGAAGCAAAACATTTCATGAAAACATTTGCAATGCTGCCCACTAGTGTGTCAGCCTTCCTGCTTCTCCTTTTTTTTTTTTTTTTTGGCTGATAATGATACACCAATCAAAGGTCGTAACACCCAGGCAACGGAAGTAATTGGGAGCTAGCTCCTGGCTACTCAAAGCCACAGGGTATAGGCAAAGGCTGAAGCACGGTGCACATGCTCAGTATTGCAATGAGCTAACACAAGTATGATAACAGAAATAGTTATTATTGAAATGATGCAACTCAAATATGATAACAGAAATAGTTATTATTGAGATGATGCAACAGAAGTATTGAAATGATTCAAAATGCATGCACTTTCCCCATATAAAACACTTGTGCATTATAAACAGAGGAAGTGATGCATTAATATCTTTATTATTATTATCAAATGAACTTTGTTTTGTTGGTGTCTTTTTTCAAAACTTAGCTCCTTTCCAAGAGAGTTAAAGGGATGTTAAACAGTAAATAAATGCTAGATATAATGATGTCTTCAAAGCAAAGATTAGCCTTAGAATAACATGGTGATGTATTTTTTTACAATTAGTTGTTTCGATATTAAAAATATAATTGCAAAGGTTTAGTTTCTATAAAGTACTTCAGTTTCATTAAAGGGACAGTAAACTCGTAATTAGACATTCATGATTTAGACAGAGTATAACATTTTAAACAACTTTCCAATTTACTTCTATTATTTAATTTGGTTCCTTCTCTTGTTATCTTTTGTTGAAAGTTTTATCTAGGAAAGCTCACGAGCAGCAAAGAACCTAGGTTCTAGCTGCTGATTGGTGACTGCATATATATGCAGTATATACTGATTGTCATTGGCTCACCCATGTGTTCATTTAGAAACCAGTAGTACATTGCTGCTCCTTCAACAAATGATACCAATAGAATTAAACAATTTTGCTAAAAGAAGTAAACTTGAAAGTTGTTTAAAATTGTTTACACTTCCTAAATCATGAGAGAAAAAATGTGGGTTTCATGTCCCTTTAAAGTAACAGCTCCACTATGTTTGAACTAGTTTGTTTATTTATCTCTGTGCAAACAAGGCTGTGAGGATAATCCTATGTTTCACACAACCTTGTTTGTGCAGTCTCTTTTATTGCCTGTTGTTAACCTTATTGTCCCCAGCAGGAAGTATAGATAATAGGGAAACTTAAGTTTAAACATGGCAGCTCCCATTACTTTATAGAAACTCAATGGCATTTAGAAAACCAACAATTTTAAGAGTTAAATTATAAAGACGGGGATAAATTAAATAATGAAAGTATATTGCAAAGTTTTTTTAACTACACATAATTAAACATGTTATTTTACATTTTCATACTCTTAAGATCCCTAGGTTAAGAGTGTACAATTTCAAAAATACATTTTCAGTTTTGGCACAGTTTTCTGTATAACACCAGAGCCAATATGTGAAACTGGTGTTATGTATATGAAAATGTGTTAAATGCAGAATTGTGTGTGCTTCAATAATACTCCATATTAAATAATTGTACTTTAATTGTAATTCATATACAGTTTATTGGCCCCATCCAATCCAGAGGCAATATTGCCATAATATACAGGAGCACACTGGCGGCCAGATTACGAGTTTTGCGTTATGAGGGGTGCGGTACTAACTTGCACGTTATTGTCACAGCTCACTTTCCTACAACGCTGGTATTACAGGTTTTTACAAACCCGGCATTAAAAGGCAAGAAGTGAGCGTAGAGCAAAATTGTGCTCCATACCGCACTCCAATACCAGCGCTGCTTAAATCAGCGGTGAGCTGGTTGTACGTGCTAGTGCACGATTTCCCCATAGACATCAATGGGGAGAGCCGGCTGAGAAAAAGTCTAACACCTGCAATAAAGCAACATAAAGCTCAGTAACGCAGCCCCATTGATTCCTATGGGGAAACTAAATTTATGTTTACACCTAACACCCTAACATGAACCCCGAGTCTAAACACCCCTAATCTTACACTTATTAACCCCTAATCTGCCGCCCCCGACATTGCTGACACCTACATTATACGTATTAACCCCTAATCTGCCGCTCCGGACATCGCTGACACCTACATTATACTTATTAACCCCTAATCTGCTGCCCCCAACATCGCTGACACCTACATTATATTTATTAACCCCTAATTTCCCACCCCCAATGTCGCCGCAACCTACCTACACTTATTAACCCCTAATCTGCCACTCCGGACATCGTCGCCACTATAATAAACATATTAACCCCTAAACCCCTGCACTCCCGCCTTGCAAACACTAGTTAAATAGTATTAGCCCCTAATCTGTCGCCCCTAACATCGCCGCCACCTACCTACATTTATTAACCCCTAATCTGCCGCCCCCAACGTCGACGCCACTATACTAAATTTATTTACCCCTAAATCTAAGTCTAACCCTAACACCCCCTAACTTAAATATAATTGAAATAAATCTAAATAAAACTTATTATTAATAACTAAATAATTCCTATTTAAAAATAAATACTTACCTGTAAAATAAACCCTAAGCTAGCTACAATATAACTAATAGTTACATTGTAGATAGCTTAGGGTTTATTTTTATTTTACAGGCAAGTTTGTATTTATTTTAACTAGGTAGAATAGTTACTAAATAGTTATTAACTATTTACTAACTACCTAGCTAAAATAAATACAAATTTACCTGTAAAATAAAACCTAACCTAAGTTACACTAACACCTAACACTACACTACAATTAAATAAATTACCTAAATTAAATGCAATTAAATAAATTAAATACAATTAGCTAAATTACAAAAACAAACACTAAATTACAGAAAACAAAAAAACAAATTACAAGATATTTAAACTAATTACACCTAATCTAATAGCCCTATCAAAATAGAAAAAGCCCCCCCAAAATAAAAAAAAACCTAGCCTAAACTAAACTACCAATAGCCCTTAAATGGGCCTTTTGTGGGGCATTGCCCCAAAGAAATCGGCTCTTTTACCTGAAAAAAAAAATACAAACACCCCCCCCAACAGTAAAACCCACCACCCACACAACCAACCCCCCAAATAAACCCTAACTAAAAAAACCTAAGCTCCCCATTGCCCTGAAAAGGGCATTTGTATGGGCATTGCCCTTAAAATGGCATTTAGCACTATTGCGGCCCAAAGCCCTAACCTAAAAATAAAACCCACCCAATAAACCCTTAAAAAAAAATAACACTAACCCCTGAAGATCCACTTACACTTTTGAAGATCCGACATCCATCCTCAACGAAGCCAGTAGAAGTCCTCAACGAAGCCGGGAGAAGTGTTCATCCAAGCTGGGAGAAGTGGTCCTCCAGACTGGCATCTTCTATCTTCATCCATCCGGCGCGTAGCGGGTCCATCTTCAAGACATCCAACGCGGAGCATCCTCTTCTTCTGACGACTACCCGACGAACGAAGGTTCCTTTAAGTGACGTCATCCAAGATGGCGTCCCTTAGATTCCAATTGGCTGATCAGCCAATAGAATTGAGCTTGCATTCTATTGGCTGATTGGAACAGCCAATAGAATGTGAGTTCAATCCTATTGGCTGATTGGATCAGGCGGACAGGTTATGGAGCAGCAGTCTTTAGACCGCTGCTTCATAACTTCTGTTTCCGGTGAGCCTGAAGTCTCGCCGGAAGCAAGGGGCCTCAAGCTCCATACGGAGCTTGATAAATTGACCCCCTAGACTCCAGTCAAGACTGTCTTAACATTATAATATTTAGAAACAATACAATATGTTTGTTAAGCTTCATTTTCTATACTTTTAACTGCTTTTGCAGATAAAACACACCAGTTATTGATCATAGGGCCTCAAGAAAATGTCCGTTCCAATCCACTGGATAATGATTAATGGGATATAAAAGTTAAAAAAGAAAATGCTGTAATATGTTCGAGCAATTTATTATTGCACTATTGCTTGGATATAATTTTGAGTTTAACACTTGCAAAGGGATTAAACACATAGTCAAAGTCAGTTCCAGAGCAGCAATGCACTGCTGGGAGCTAGCTGAACACATCTGGTGAGCAAATGACAGGAGACAAATATGTGTAGCCACCAATCACCAGCTAGCTCCCAGTGGTGCATTGCTGCTACTAAGGATATGCACATATTCTTTTTAATAAGAGAACATGAAATCATGAAAGTTTAATTTTGACTTTCCTATCTCTTTAATTCTTCATGTCAAGGAAATTGAGAATCCAAAATATAATGTGAGTCTCTAATAAGTATATAAGTACTAAAACAAGTGTCTGACTTGGTCCACTACTAAGAGTCCAGAAACTGAAATACTCTAATCAATGGAGGTATTTAAACAATGAGTTCACAAGTAATGTATCTCTTATGTCCACAGACAACATGGGTGAGTAAGCACATTGAAAAAATACAGTGTCCCTTTAATACAGAGTATGCAAGTGAACTCAAACGTGCTCCTACATGAAGCTGATGTGACAGTAGCTGTGTAAATGTACTAGTGAGAGTCTGCATTAATGCACTCTCTTCTGCGGTGAAGGGATTTTCTCCTCTCTATGTCCAGAACACAGTCTGGCATGCACCAGGGATGTGCTGCTCAACACCTGTGTGCCTTAATCTTATTTCATGTGGCTGTTAGAAGTGGAGAACACTGTGTGTACAAACTTGCCTCTCTGAAATGTATCAGTTCTAGTGGTTAATCCTTTAACATTTGTTTGTAGCATGTGTCTAAACTAAATTTTTTACTGCAGTTTTAGAGTGGACCTCTCATTCCCTTAAGCCAATATGACGTAGATCTATGTCGCAGCTTTTAGAAAGCTCCAGCAGTCTCGGCTGTCAAGTGACAGTAGAGAGCTACCGTTCCTGAGCTGCTTGAATCTATCTTCATATTGGAACAGAGCACGATCGGAGCTCCGTTACCATAAGAAGGCAGATGCCAGATTGTTGCAGACAGTGACACTGCATGAAGGGAGAGGGAGGGATGTGGCGCTGCACAACAGAAAAGGAGTGAAATGGAGGGGTGGGGGTGCCCTATGTAACGATCACTGGGAGGGGGGAAGTGGGGGGACCACTATACTACAGAAATAGTTTTTATAAAAATTAAAATATCTATAAATTAGGTACTGGCAGACAGCTACCGGTACCAAAGATGGTCGTCTTTAGTGAGGGGGAGGGTTAGAGAGCTGTTTGCAAGGGATCAGGGAGGCAGGAGGGATCACTACACTGCAAAAAAACAAAAAAAAGCCCTAAACTACATACTGGCAGACTTTCTACCAGTGCCTAATATGGCGGGGATGGGTGTGAATGGAGGGGAAGAGTATGGTTTGGGAGGAATCTACCCCCAGGTCTGATTTAGAATGGCTTGTTTAGAGTTGGGAAACATATCCATATTAATTCTGTAAAAGCTTATATGGGTTTACCAGCTATAAAATGTTTATTCCATGTATTAGATATGTGCAATTCGGTTCGGTTCGATTTGGAAATTCGGCAAATTCGACAAATTCGGAGATTCGGATCGAACCGAATTTCTGAATTAAAATACTGCCAAATTTACCGAATAAATCCGAATTAGTTCGGATTTATTCGGTAAATTCGGATGGCCATGGATTACACCAGTATTGTACAGTATATTAGGTTATATCACTCTGCTATGGGTTACACCTAATATACAGTACATAATACTAGTCTAATACACAGCACACATACCGAAATTCCGAATTTCCGGACCGAACCGAATCCAGCCGAATTTTTTCGAATCCGAATGAATCCGAAACGAATGCGAAACGTATTCATTTGAATTTTTCCGAATTCGAATCGATCCGAAACGAAATTCGAAAACCTCCGAATCGATCTGAACCGAAACAAATTTTTCGATCATGCACATATCTACCATGTATCCTCTTTCTGCACACATAAAGATTGTTAGTTGCTTTTGGATCATTTTAAAAGTGCTCAGTGATTTCACCTTGCAGGCACCTGATGGTTTGACATGTAATGGGAAAGTGTGCAGGGGAAGATATACTTTCTCACAGTTAAAGGGACATGAAACCAAACCTGTTTCTTTCACGATTCAGATAGATCATAAAATTTAAAAAAAAAAATCAAATTTATTTCTATGATCAATTTTGCTTTTATTTTCTTGGTATACTTTATTGAAGGAGCAGCAATGCACTACTGAGAGATAGCTGAACACATCGGTAAGCTAATGACAAGAGGCATATATGTGCAGCCACCAATCAGCAGATAGCTCCTGAGCCTACCTAGGTATGCTTTCCAACAAAGAATACCAAAAAGAACAAAGCAAATTTGATAATAGAAGTAACTGGAAAGTTGTTTAAAATTATATGCTCTGAGTAATGAAAGTAAAATGTTGGGTTTCATGTCCTTTTAATTATGAGATGAACAAGGGCTTTAACATAGTACTCAACTCTATGTGGGTTTGATGTAGGTGAGTGCTGTAAAACAAGCAACAGCACTGAGTAACAGCTCTAAGTCTTTCCTACCCCTCAATAAAATAATAGAGATTTTTTGACACAACCATTTGGAAATGAATGGATCTTCCTTTCTAGTGAGAGCTCTTATTTCTCAAACAGTTATATGCAATAACCGGAAAAAAGGCAGATTTCTGTCTGATGTAATTAAGTTTACTATGTGGTGGCAATGTCTTCAAATTAAATACGCAATGCACAAAAGTCAGCATGTGAGCTCTTTCTAAATGAAGGGTCTTACCTACTAGATCATTTTTGTAGTTATAAAGCAGGGCCGGATTGGCCTACCAAGAGATTTCCAGGTGGGCTGCAGCAGCTGGGTCTGGAAAGCTACAATTTAAAGGGGTGATTAGTGGATGCAATTGGATTGCAGGTTTGCTATATAACATCTATCTGACATTTTTTTATTAATACAAAGTAATATAATTTAATTTTGAAAAAGTTATTGGGGAAGAAGTATCTCAGTATTCCCCTTTGCTAAAATTGGGGCATGTGCATTCTACCATCTTGATGGACTGTAGGGCTGGTCTTCATATTTTCCCAGGGCTACTTTTTATTCCCAGTCTGGCCCTGTTATAAAGTCTATGACTATATTTGACCAGAAAGGATCTCTTACTTTAACTAAGGGGATTAAAGACATGGGGGCCGATTTATCAAAATCTGGTGGACATGATATGCTGTAGCGTATCATGTCCGCCAGATATCGCTAAATGCCGAAAGCATACGCTGTCGGCATTTAACATTGCAGAAGCAGTTCTAGTGAACTGCTTGTGCAATGCTGCCCCCTGCATTTTCGTGGCCAATTGGCTGCTAGCAGGGGGTGTCAATCAACCCGATCGTACACGATCAGGTTGTTATGAGCTGCTTATTCTATTTTCATTATTTTATATGTTTAACCAAACTTTTCCTTTTCTTTTACTGAACTCTTCTCTGAAACTGCAGATATATTACTTCTGTATTTTCCAGCAATTCACTCCTGACCTAATAAGTGATGTATCTTTAACAACTTACTTTTAGCCTAAAAAGTATATATCAGTACATCTTAAAGTTATGGCTTCTCCCATTTGTTTTTTTAAATATCTGAAACTCAAGGTAAAATCCAAGGCTTCTCTGTACAGTATCAACTTCTCAATCCAATTAGCCAGCTAGCCTCTGTTCACATTCCAAGAAAACATATCTCCCAAATTTTAACATAGAGGACCTGTTTTTTTTTCTTCCTTTCCTAGTAACCACTAATCATGTGAGATTTATTGGCCAATCATTATCAGCCAATTAGCTCTCTGCTTTGTAAGTTACTGTAATAGTATAAAAATGCATGTATATGAAAATGTGTTAGTCTTGCGTTGCTTTTTTTTTGTTCTGGGACACTGTTGCAACAGTGTAATAAAGATTACCTCTCCTGAGGTGAGCCCTTGTTTGATAAATATCTGGTCTGGACCTCTTTATTACTGCACCTGAGACGAGCTCACTCACGACAAGGTCAATTGATGTCTGCAACCTCAGAGGCCCCGGACCAGTTAGGGAGCAGCAGTCTTAAGACCACTGCTTCATAACTGCTGTTTCCTGTGAGCCTAAAGGCTTGTGAGGAAACAGGAGCATCAGGGGCCATTCGGCCCTTGATAAATCGGCCCTAGGCGGCTATCAGCCATGAACTACACGTGGCCTTTTAATTTTAATGAAAGTTTTCTCTCATACCTAAATTGCAAATACAGTACCTTTTTTTGTTTTTGTTTTTGAGGGGAGCTGAACATGATGAACTTCTAGGTGACTATAGCACTAGCTTTGTTCCCTTAGAGATAAATACATCTCCAAAATGATAAATCGTATGTATAAAAAACTCTTTAATATACTTTTATTTTTTTATTTTGTCCCCTTTTCCTGTAATTCCATTATGAAATTGTGAGCATTTCAGTTTCTGTTAGCAATGGAAGTGCAGAACACTTTTGTATTCCACATAGCTATTAGCTGCACACTCTAGTGACCTATTTATAACTGTCCCTAATTGACCACAGCAGAGAAAGTAATCTAAGTTACAACATGGCATCTCAGAGTTCCCATTGTTTTATAGACACTAAAACAATACACTTATTTTGTCACTATTTAAACAACTAATGAAACTTTAAAAAAATACATCTACTTATTATTCTCAGACTAATCTTTCTTTGAATGCACTATTTAAACTTGCATTTATTGCGTGTTAAATTGCAGCTATCTTGTTGCATATTACGTCAGATATTTTCAGACCAAGCATAAAAATAGGGTTGTAAAGGTATATGGTGTCATGGCACTGGGCATGTTTTTAAGGGGATCGCCAAAGGACAGTTCTTAAGTGTCAAAAGGAACTCTACCTTGGAGGGGGACTTCAGGAGAGAGAGCCAGACACTCACTGAATGACTGGAAGCTAGGGACTACCCTAGCAAGATGATTAGCAGAGCCTTCAATGAGGTCAAGCAGATTGAGAAGGGACAGCTATTAGCCCCTAAAAAAGGGATGTGTGGCTAAAGCCAACAATTTTATTCAGACCAAGAAAAAAACATTGTTTGTAACAGCTTACTCCAACCAGTACTATCAGGTGTGTAATATCATTAGAAAAAATCTTCCTCTCCTGAGGGGTGATAAACTATTGTGCACCTCAATAAGTTAGGGGTGTTAGTTTGTATACAAACACAACTTGTCACTGGGTAATATTCTGTTCCCGAGTCTACTTAAATCCACTAAGACTCAGAGTTCATGGTTGCATTTCAAGGGGACCTTCAAATGTGGTAAACGGACATGCAGGTCCTGTGACATGTCAATGTATCAACTACCTTTGTTTCGGCCACTTCCTCTGAGGTGTTCGAGACAAAGGGATGTGTGAAGTGTACTAACAAATATTGTTGTATATCTCATTGAGTGCACCATTTGCTCTCGGTAATACGTGGGAAGAACCACAAGGGAGGTAGGTACCCACAAAAAAGAACATCTATCCTACATCACTAATGACAGAGCAGTGTCGGCTTTGTCCAAACACTTCCTAGAAGTTCATAATGGGAGTGTTAGATCCTTCAGGTGGCAGTCTATGGAGCAGATAATGATTCCTCCAAGAGGAGGAGATACATTCCAGATACTTCCCAGACAGGAAATATACTGGATACATAAGCTTGGTAGCCTGTTCCCTGTGGGTTCAACTATTGGCATCGTTGAACATCTAGAATAAATTTTGGTATTTTAACAACAGCATGCATCCATGAGTTTAACCACATGATTTAAATCCGTTTTTGAAAATTAATTAGTCTTACTACATATGATTGGTTCTAAGCAGTTATTATAAGTTGATTCTTATGAATTCATTCTAGTTTGCCAGAGTGTAGTTATAAGTTAGTTACTAATTACTATGTACCAACCATATTACCTCTTACACTGGTACCCTGATTTTGTCATCTTGCTTTTTGATTAATTTGCAGATTTGTTAGTATGCTATGTCCATTAGTTATCATATGTTGCTACCATGCCTACTCTTATTTTTGTGTGTCTCTGGTGTGTGTTGTGTTTTGTTTGTTGTTTCTTGTTTTTTGCAACTTAGTTGACTTTTGCAAAGTTGTAAATTTCTTTTTCCCAAAGAGGCATATAACATATACATGTTTTTCAAATATGCATATCCTGTTCTTGACACTAATATGGTTTTCAAACAGTCACTTTATAGGTATCCTACAGAGTATGTTCATCTTCTAGCTGGTATATTAATATATATTTTAACATTTTCTTTAAGTCCTTTGTGGGTTATTAAAATTAGACATGTATGTTGATTAATATTTCTATATATCAGCAGTTGGATAAATTGATATACTCTCTTGGTTTCCTCATTGTTTTCAATTAACACTGTTGCACTTCTGCACAATCATTTGTTTTGTTTATGATAACGAATTAAGGATTAAACCCAAATTTCTAGGTAACTCCAATAGGAGGTGCTTAGCACTTTTACATGTAGCACACCTGTTGCATTATTTTAGTTTATGACTACGGTCTGAGTGACCGAAACCGGTCGAACCTTCTTTTACCACTTTTTGACCCTAAGGAGTCTGCCGTTTTTAATGGATACAAATAAAGTGTTTCCTTTTTATACCTACATTGGCTTCCTCACTTTTTAGCCTCTAATAGGGGTTGTTTGGATTTATATTTTTTGATATTGCACTATTCAAACTTGCATTTATTTAGTGATAAATTGCAGCTATCTTGTTGCATATTACGTCAGATATTTTCAGACCAAGCATAAAAATAGGGTCGTGAAGGCATATGTTGTCATGGCATTGGGTCTTGGGGAAAAAAAGTTTGAAGAACCCTGTTGTAATCTGTTTGATGTTAAAAAATGTATCAGAAGTCTCATAGCATTGTCCACGCATCGGTGAAGCCAGCTCCACACCTCCGCTCCATGCTGCCTTCGCTCCGGATGAAGATAGAAGATGATGGAGCCGCCTGGAAGAAGACCTTCTCCGCCGGACTTCAGGAACGGCAAGTACGTATTTGGGGTTTAGTGTTAGGATTTTTATTTTTATTTTTGGGGGCTTTTTTATTTTTAAGATTAGGGATTTAATGGGCTGGAAAAGAGCTGATTGCCCTTTTAAGGGCAGTAAAATAACTGAATGCCCTTTGAAAATTAATGCCCATACAAATGCCCCTTTAGGGGCTATGGGTACTTTAGGTTTTTTTAGTGTTAGTTTTTTTTATTTTGGGGGTTTGGTGGATGGGGGGTTTTAATGTTAGGGGGGGATTTAGTAATTTTTAAATGTAAAAGAGCTTTTTAACTGCAATGGCATTTTAGTTTAGGGGGTGTTTTTATTTTGGGGGGCTTTTTTATTTTCATAGGGATTAGGTTTATTGTTTATTATTTTTGATATTTTAGATTTTTTTTTGTAATTTAATGTTAGGTTTTATTTAAGTGTAACTTAGTATTGGGGTAAATTTAGGGGGTGTTAGGTTAGGGGGCTTAGTAGTTAAATTAGTTATTTGCATTGTGGGGGGTTGGCAGTTTTAGCGTTAATAGGTTAATTAGGTTTATTGTGATGTGGGGGTTTGGTGGTTTAGGGGTTAATAAGTAAATTAGGTTTATTGCGATGTTGGGGGGTTGGCGGTTTAGGGGTTAATTAGGTTTATTGCGATGTTGGGGGTTGGCAGTTTAGGGGTTAATTAGGTTTATTGTGATGTGGGGGTTTGTTGGTTTAGGGGTTAATAGATTAATTAGGTTTATTGCAATGTGAGGGATTGGCAGTTAAGGGGTTAATATTTTAATTATGTTATTTGCGGATTAGGGGTTAATTACTTTATTATTTTATGATGTGGGGGTTTGCGGGTTAGGTGTTCATTAATACATTGTGTGGGAGGTTAGTTTTTTTTGTTATACTTCATGCGGGCGGTTAAGTGTTTTTTTTGTTTTTTTTTAATAATTTTTATTTGAGGTTTTGAAAGCAAAAAGGCATACATAGGATATCAAATCTTGTAAATTGGTACCATACATATCAAGTAGAAAAAAAAGGATAAAACAAAAGATAACAACAGGTAGATGTTATGCCTAGTGTTCTGTACACCTCCAAAATGATAATTGAGGCCACTTTTGGACCTCTGCACTGACAAACCAAGCTAATGGAGGCTAATGTCGCCAAAAAGGACCACTTTTGGATCCTGACTGGAGAACCTCATTAGAATTTTTAGTTACTGTAGGGATTAATGCTGATGAGAGTGGAAAGGCATACATAGTATATCAAGTCTTATGATACAAAGGTAATGCTGGGATACAAACAAGTGATATTGTAAATTGGTAGCATACATATCTGGTAGAAAAAGGAATAAAATATAAGATACCAACATGTAGATGTTATGCCTAGTATTCTGTACACCTCCAAAATGATAATTGAGGCCACTTTTGGACCTCTGCACTAACAAACCAAGCTAATGGAGGCTAATGTCATCAAAGAGGACCACTTTTGGATCCTGACTGGAAAACCTCATTAGAGTTTTTAGTTACTGTAGGAGTTAATGCTTATAGGTTATGCAGCAGTAGGAAGAGCTTATCAAAAGAGACCTATACTTCATAGGGGTTTGCTACTGGGGTTCGTGGCTATTTTGTCGTACATTGCCCAAAGCGAGCAATTATATAGATCTCATATAGTTGCAGGTTTGTCAGAGAGCATGGTGAAGGAACCTATATTTTAACGCATGGTGCCGAATATAATTATGCTAACATATAGACTAACCACAGTCTTCTTATAGAAGGTGTAAGCTAATACCTAGTTTGTCTAGTTCATTTAAGTGAGGGCTCGCAGATCCTATACTTAATAGAAGTCAGGTTATCCTATAGGATGGGCAAATACCACTCTTATTATATGAGTTGAGGATTAGGTAAGCAACATCAGCAGTATATACAAATAGGGGTACATAGGACATGCTCAGCAAAATTTTAGCATCCTATGTCAATAAGCAAAAACATATATATCTGTTAACTAGAGAAAGTCTATAAAACATGTATATATATAAACATATTTATAACCAAAAACACAATCATAACTGTAATGTGAGAGCCTAATAGTGTAGGGCTGTATATTGCAACAGTGAACATGCCAGTTAGAGTTAGTAAAATATAAATTTTAGCAGCTTGGTGCTATCAGCTATAGTGGGAACCAAGAGTTCTGCCCCGGCCGCAGGCAGACAAATGGCATTAACCCTTGTGGAGCAAACTCGTCATATTGAACAGAGCCAGCACAATAGCAGTGGAAATTATAGCACCTAAACCTAGATGATATGCGTCTATGAACTATTCCATATCTAGCAATATATCAATAAAATGTAGTTTCACTGTGAGAAATGTTTGCTCCTATGGTTCCATGCTAAGCTGCAAGTCCCAGTATAGAGGTACAACATATAGTTAATCAAAGTCAGAGGTAAGCAGGACATTAGTCTTAGTGCGTAATATAAAGGATGACTCTGGGCAGCTTCTGTAATCAGTTCAGATACCTCGCTCACATCTAGGAGTTTTGGTGTAAAGTAGCCTTAGAGTTAGGAAATAAAACTGAAAATATTCACATAATGAAACTTGCTTCTGTATATTAGACCTCACGTGGTGGTTTTAGCAGCCCTCCGATAACTGTCAGGAAATAGATATAAATCATCCAATTCCGGATTTAACGGCTCGTTTACAATATGTAGCTGGGGTGAGGCAATCAAAAGCTTGGCAAGGTGTTCCGACCATACTCCACTCCGCTGTGCCTCTAGTCGCCTGCAGCCAGTCCGCGAACAAAGCTGTGACAGAAAAAGCACCCAGCTGTGTAAGATCAGGTCCTAGTGAGGTCAGTGACTGTAGCTGTGCGCTTTCAATATCTTTAAGTGGATCTCCGACAGTGGTGCCATTAGAATTGAGTGTCCAGAACTCTAGTGACAGCGCGCAGGAGGAGCGGCTCGTAATTAGGCATTTTTTTGCATCTGTCAGATACAGATGATGCCCTGTGGTGTTCGCTGCAATTTCAGCCGCCTCCTCCCTGCATCTTATCTCCAGCCCTTCTGGGCCGGTCTCCGATTCTGTTAAGGGACCATTATTGATGAGTGGCGGGCACCGGGGCCCCAAGGTGCCTCCACTCTCCTCAAGCTGCGAAGTCGGGTCTTTTGAGTTAGGCTGCGTATAGGCACCAGCACCACCACACTGAAGTTCCTCACGTAGTGTTGCTTCATATGTATTCATATAGGCTTCCAATAGGCAGCGTATATTGCCAATGATAGCCTCAGCAGTCTCCATGACAAGCTCTCACAGGATACGTAAAATCAGCAGAAGTGTATAACCTTGGGTAAATAAAAGTTCTAGCAGTGTCTTGCGGGATATCACTGCTCCATAACGACAGAGGCTCTCAGGTGCCCTGCCGGGGGGTCAAATAGTAGGCCGCAACCTTTGTAATATTCCAGTAGGCTGAAACTGACTTCAAATCCAAATAGGATGGCACTGGTCGAAAGAGCTTTTTCTGCAGTATAGATTTGAATAAAAGTTAACTCTCGATGGAGCATAAAAAGGTAGATTATGTGCAGATGTTTGTAAGAGTTTGAAGCAGCAAACAGACTTGCAACCTGTCATGGCCGCCGCCCGGAAGTTCCCCCCAAGTGTTTTTATTTCTTGCAGGCGGTTACGTTTTTTTTTGCTACTTCGTGCGGGCGGTTGCATGTTTTTTTGGTGGATTCTTTCACCACCCTGCCATTTTTGGAATCCACCTGATGCACCTTTGCGTGCGCAACTGGCGACGGACACGTTACAAACGTGATTATAGTATAGATATAACTATATAGTAGTGTAATTAAACAGTAAAGTAGCCCATGTATGTAATATATATAATTATATTCCCTTGGTTGTTTTAAAAATACTCCAGGCTTTAGACGCCATAACTTCAATTATGTTGATAAAGAATTATTCTAATCCTCGTTTTATTTTAAAAGATGTTCCATAATCCTTCCCTTTATTGGTCTAAATGTTTCTACCATGTATTAACTTTTTACATTTACATTGTAACAAGCAAATAACACTGAATTTCTTAACTGTCTTGTATAATTCACTCAATATTTACGTTCCCGATTAGAGGTCTTATATGTGTTCCTGAGCCTTACAACATGACACAGGAAGAAACTGGTAATTCTCTCTGTAAATAGAGTTGTATTGGCAGACTTACAGTTAACTGCACTAAATTCCTCACATGATAGACTTTCTAAATTAAACACATACAGCTAGATTATGAGTTTTGAGCGCCATAGGGAAATTAACGACCGCCACAAAAGTGGCGGTATTTAACCTCCCTATATCGCTGCTATTAAAGGTCTTGCAAAACCCGGCTGGTGCGGGCGATATGGTTGCATTGAGCTTAGGGTTGCCACCTCAGCCATGTTTTCCTGGACACTTATGAGTTACACATGCTGCAGGGTGTGCAGGGAAGAACATGTATTGTGTTTCTGGACAGCACTATTCAAATTCCTCCCTGCACACCCTGCAGCATGTGTAACTTATAAGTGTTCTATATTTTAAGGGACGGGTGGCAACCCTAGTTGAGCTCCATACCTCACCCAAATACAATCAGTGTTTTGACGTGCTCGTGCACGATTTCCCCATAAACATTAATGGGGAGAGTTGACTAAAAAAAAAAGAACACCTGCGATTGCTGAAACAAAAGCTCCGTTACGCAGCTGATGTCTATGGGGAAAGAAAAAGTTACGTTTAAACCTAACACCCTAACATAAAAAACACGTATAAACACCCCTAATCTGCTGCCCCTAACATTGCCGCCACCTACATTACAGTTATTAACCCCTAATCTGCTGCCCCCAATATCGCTGTCATCTACAAACAGTTATTAACCCCTAATCTGCTGCCCCTAACATCGCCGCCACCTAAATAAAACTATTAACCCCTAATCTGCCACCCCCAATGTCGCAGCTACTATACTAAAGTTATTAACCTCTAAACCTCTGGCCTCCCACATCACTAACACTAAATAAATATATTAACCCTAATTGTAACCCTAAGCATAACCCTAACGTAACCCTAAGCCTAACCCTAACCCCCCCTAACTTAAATATAATTAAAATAAATCTAAATTAAACTTACAATTATTACCTAAATAATTCCTATTTAAAACTAAATATTTACCTGTAAAAAAAACCCCCTAAGCTAGCTACAGTATAACTAATAGTTATATTGTAGCTATCTTAGGTTTTATTTTTATTTCACAGGTAAATTTGTATTTATTTTAACTAGGTAGACTAGTTAGTAAATAGTAATTAACTATGTACTAGCTACCTAGTTAAAATAAATACAAATTTACCTGTAAAATAAAACCTTACCTGCCTTACACTAAAATCTAACATTACAATAAAATAACATAAATTAAAATAAAATACAATTATCTAAATTACAAAAAAATAAACACTAAATTACACAAAATAAAAAAATGAAATTATCGAAAATAAAAACAAATTACTCCTAATCTAATAGCCCAAATCAATAAAACAAAATAAAAAAGCCCACCAAAATAAAAAAAAACCCTAACCTACACTAAACTGCCAATGGCCCTTAAAAGTGTCTTTTGCGGGGCATTGTTCCAAAGAAATCAGCTCTTTTACCTGTAAATAAAATACAAACACCCCCCAACAGTAAAACCCACCACCCACCCAACCAAACCCCCCAAATAAAAACCTATCAAAATAAACCTAAGCTAACCATTGCCCTGAAAAGGGCATTTAACTCTTTTACAATGCCCAAACCCTATGCTAAAAATAAAACTCACCCAATAAACCCTTAAAAAAACCTAACACTAACCCCAACGATCCAATAGAATGCAAGCTCAATCCTATTGGCTGATTGCAACAGCCAATAGCATTTTTTCCCCTTTAATTCCTATTTGGTGATAGAATTCTATCAGCC
Organism: Bombina bombina; assembly: GCF_027579735.1. Taxonomy (NCBI): domain Eukaryota; kingdom Metazoa; phylum Chordata; class Amphibia; order Anura; family Bombinatoridae; genus Bombina; species Bombina bombina. Next base: position 806,368,755 of record NC_069499.1, read on the forward strand.
AATAGGAATGTAAGGGACGCCATCTTGGATGACGTCACTTAAAGGGAAACTTCATTCTACAGCAGCGATCGGAAGAAGAGGATGCTCCGTGCCGGATGTCTTGAAGATGGACCCGCTCCGCGCCGGATGGATGAAGATAGAAGATTCCGTCTGGATGAAGACTTCTGCCCGTTTGGATGAAGAGTTCTGCCGGCTTCGATGAGGACTTCTACCTGCTTGGATGAAGACTTCTGCCGCCTGAATGAGGATGGATGTCCACTCTTCGAAAACTGTAAGTGAATCGTTGGGGGTTAGTGTTAGGTTTTTTTAAGGGTTTATTGGGTGGGTTTTATTTTTAGCTTAGGGTTTGGGCAGTAAAAGAGCTAAATGCCCTTTTAAGGGCAATGCACATTCAAATGCCCTTTTCATGACAATGGTTAGCGTACGCTAGATTTAGAGTTGGGCGGTAGCCGTCAAAACCAGCGTTAGAGGCTCCTAACGCTGGTTTTTACCGCCCTCTGGTATTTGGAGTCAGTCAGGAAAGGGTCTAACGCTCACTTTGCAGCCGCGACTTTTCCATACCGCAGATCCCCCTACGCCATTTGCGTATCTTATCTTTTCAATGGGATCTTTCTAACGCTGGTATTTAGAGTCTTGGCTGAAGTGAGCGTTAGAAATCTAACGACAAAACTCCAGCCGCAGAAAAAAGTCAGTAGTTAAGAGCTTTCTGGGCTAACGCCGGTTTATAAAGCTCTTAACTACTGTGCTCTAAAGTACACTAACACCCATAAACTACCTATGTACCCCTAAACCGACCGAAGCTCCCCGCTATCTAATAAATAGTTTAACCCCTAAAGCTAAGTCTAACCCTAACCCTAACACCCCCCTAAGTTAAATATAATTTAAATCTAACGAAATAAATTAACTCTTATTAAATAAATTATTCCTATTTAAATCTAAATACTTACCTGTAAAATAAACCCTAATATAGCTACAATATATTAATTATATTGTAGCTATTTTAGGATTAATATTTATTTTACAGGCAACTTTGTATTTATTTTAACCAGGTACAATAGCTATTAAATAGTTAATAACTATTTAATAGTTACCTAGTTAAAATAATTACAAAATTACCTGTAAAATAAATCCTAACCTGTTACAATTAAACCTAACACTACACTATCAATAAATAAATTAAATAAACTACCTACAATTATCTACAATTAAACCTAACACTACACTATCAATAAATTAATTAAATACAATACCTACAAATAAATACAATTAAATAAACTAACTAAAGTACAAAAAATAAAAAAATATTTACAAACATTAGAAAAATATTACAACCATTTTAAACTAATTACACCTACTCTAAGCCCCCTGATCGGGACAGCCAATAGAATGCGAGCTCAATCTGATTGGCTGATTGGATCAGCCAATCGGATTGAACTTGAATCTGATTGGCTGATTCCATCAGCCAATCAGAATATTCCTACCTTAATTCCGATTGGCTGATAGAATCCTATCAGCCAATCGGAATTCGAGGGACGCCATCTTGGATGACATCATTTAAAGGAACCGTCATTTGGCGAGTAGGCGTCGGTTGAAGAGGATGTTCCGCGTCGGCTGGGAAGAAGATGGCTCCGCTCCGGAAGAAAGAAGATTGAAGATGTGGCTTGATAGAAGACTTCATCCCGATGATGGACTTCCGACTTCAGCCCGATGATGGACTTCTTCAGCCGCCGCTTGGATCAAGACTTCGGACCCTCTTCTGGACCGATCGCTGAACCCGGTGAGGTGAAGACAAGGTAGGGAGATCTTCAGGGGCTTAGTGTTAGGTTTATTTAAGGGGGGTTTGGGTTAGATTAGGGGTATGTGGGTGGTGGGTTGTAATGTTGGGGGGGGTATTGTATGTGTTTTTTTTACAGGCAAAAGAGCTGAATTCTTTGGGGCATGCCCCGCAAAGGGCCCTTTTCAGGGCTGGTAAGGTAAAAGAGCTTTGAACTTTTTTAATTTAGAATAGGATAGGACATTTTTTTATTTTGGGGGGCTTTGTTTTTTTATTAGGGGGCTTAGAGTAGGTGTAATTAGTTTAAAATTGTTGTAATATTTTTCTAATGTTTGTAAATATTTTTTTATTTTTTGTAACTTAGTTCTTTTTTATTTTTTGTACTTTAGTTAGTTTATTTAATTGTATTTATTTGTAGGTATTGTATTTAATTAATTTATTGATAGTGTAGTGTTAGGTTTAATTGTAACTTAGGTTAGGATTCATTTTACAGGTAATTTTGTAATTATTTTAACTAGGTAACTATTAAATAGTTATTAACTATTTAATAGCTATTGTACCTGGTTAAAATAAATACAAAGTTGCCTGTAAAATAAATATTAATCCTAAAATAGCTACAATATAATTATAATTTATATTGTAGCTATATTAGGGTTTATTTTACAGGTAAGTATTTAGCTTTAAATAGGAATAATTTATTTAATAAGAGTTAATTTATTTCGTTAGAATAAAATTATATTTAACTTAGGGGGGTGTTAGGGTTAGGGTTAGAATTAGCTTTAGGGGTTAAAAAATTTATTAGAGTAGCGGTGAGCTCCGATCAGCAGATTAGGGGTTAATACTTGAAGTTAGGTGTCGGCGATGTTAGGGAGGGCAGATTAGGGGTTAATACTATTTATTATAGGGTTATTGAGGCGGGAGTGAGGCGGATTAGGGGTTAATAACATTATTATAGTAGCGGTGCGGTCCGCTCGGCAGATTAGGGGTTAATAAGGGTAGGCAGGTGGAGGCGACATTGAGGGGGGCAGATTAGGGGTTAATAAATTTAATATAGGGGTCGGCGGTGTTAGGGGCAGCAGATTAGGGGTACATAGCTATAATGTAGCTTGCGGTGGTGTACGGAGCGGCAGATTAGGGGTTAATAATAATATGCAGGGGTCAGCGATAGCGGGGGCGGCAGATTAGGGGTTAATAAGTGTAAGGTTAGGGGTGTTTAGACTCGGGGTTCATGTTAGGGTGTTAGGTGCAGACTTAGGAAGTGTTTCCGCATAGCAAACAATGGGGCTGCGTTAGGAGCTGAACGCTGCTTTTTTGCAGGTGTTAGGTTTTTTTTCAGCTCAAACAGCCCCATTTTTTTCTATGGGGGAATCGTGCACGAGCACGTTTTTGAAGCTGGCCGCGTCCGCAAGCACCACTGGTATAGAGAGTTGCAGTGGCGTTAAATTATGCTCTACGCTCCTTTTTTGGAGCCTAACGCAGCCATTCTGTGAACTCTAAATACCAGCGGTGTTTAAAAGGTGCGGGGGGAAAAAAGCACGCGTAGCTAACGCACCCCTTTGGCCGCAGAACTCTAAATCTAGCCGTTAGTTTTTTTTTTTTTTTACAGGTAAAAGATCTGATTTCTTTGGGGCAATGCCCAGCAAAAGGCCCTTTTAAGAGCCATTGACAGTTTAGTGTAGGCTAGGTTTTTTTTTTTATTTTGGGTGGGCTTTTTTATTTTGATAGGGCTATTAGATTAGGAGTAATTTGTTTTTATTTTTGTGTAATTTAGTGTTATTTTTTTTTGTAATTTAGATAATTGTATTTTATTAATTTAATTTATTTTAGTTTATTGTAATGTTAGGTTTTAGTGTAAGGCAGGTTAGGTTTTATTTTACAGGTAACTTTGTATTTATTTTAACTAGGTAGTTATTAAATAGTTAATAACTATTTACTAACTAGTCTACCTAGTTAAAATAAGTATAAACTTACCTGTGAAATAAAAATAAAACCTAAGCTAGCTACAATGTAACTATTAGTTATTTTGTAGCTAGCTTAGGTTTTATTTTATAGGTAAGAATGTATTTAGTTTTAAATAGGAATTATTTAGGTAATAATTGTAAGTTTTATTTAGATTTATTTTAATTTTATTTGTTAGAGGGTGTTAGAGTTAGACTTAGGCTTAGGGTTATGTTAGGGTTAGGTTTAGGGGTTAATATATTTATGTAGTGATATGGGAGGCCAGAGGTTTAGAGGTTAATAGTTTATTTTATTATATTTCGTTGTGGGGGGCTTGCAGTTTAGTGGTTAATAGGTTTATTATAGCAGCGGTGTTGTCAGATGGCAGATTAGGGGTTAATAATATTTAAAATAGTGCTATAAGGGAGCGCTACAACACCCCTGTAATGGGATGAGTTGCTTAAGGTGGAATCCAAGAGATGAGACTATAATGGAGTTACAAAGTAGAACCGGATAAGATTATATAAAGTGTATATGATTATATAAAGTGTATATGATTATATAAAGTGTATAGGATATAGGATATAAATATACCACAAATTAAAATACAATTTAATTGCTAAAAGTCACAAGGTATCACAAATAAAAAAGTCACAAGGTATCACAAATAAAAAAGTCACAAGGTATCACAAATAAAAAAGTCACAAGGTATCACAAATAAAAAAGTCACAAGGTATCACAAATAAAAATCACAAGGTATCACAAATTTCTTTATAAGATTTTGATGTTATCTCACATTGGATAAACTTCACTAAGAAGAGGAACATTGTTAGAGCACTATATTCTTAACACCATCATCATTTGGGATATTATACATTCTTAGGATTATAACACAGACTACATATAAATCCGAGGGCACATCCTCAGATAACCCCCAATTTTAGGTGTACACCTTCATTTTTTCATTGTTGGCTACATTTTCACTTTTCATTACCATTTTTCTTTTCTTTTTTTAACTTTTGACTTTCGATCTTTGATTTTTTACATATTTATAATTTAATATTTTTACATTTTGGATTTTTTGCGTATATTCGGATTTTTTTCACGTATATATTTTTTGTACCACACCTATCACGGATTCACCTTCACTTAAACCTTAATTGGTCAGACTTTGTTTTCAACCCTATCTGGACACCTTTGGGACACATTTCTCTCTGGATATTTTTTGGACATATTGCTGGTTATCTTTTGCCAAATTGGATATTTATCTAACTTTATTTCATCAAGCTACCTAGTTAGCAGGTCGACATGGTTTTAAACATCATATATTAGCTGTTTGCAAGAATATTATCTATTATCCCACTTTTTAAACTCCTTATAGTATATTTGTGATATATTGTTTTGCTATATTTTAAATTTGTGACATTTCTTATTTTTATTTGTGATACCTTGTGATTTTTATTTGTGATACCTTGTGACTTTTTTATTTGTGATACCTTGTGACTTTTAGCAATTAAATTGTATTTTAATTTGTGGTATATTTATATTGTATATCGTATACACTTTATATAATCATATACACTTTATATAATCTTATCCGGTTCTACGTTGTAACTCCATTATAGTCTCATCTCTTGGATTCCACCTTAAGCAACTCATCCCATTACAGGGGTGTTGTAGCGCTCCCTCATAGCACTATTTTGATTCATACATTGAGATCTGGTTGGGAGATCTCGCTCTTTTGAGGAGTAGCTTGTGTGTCTGTATTTCTGGCGCTGTTGATATATTTCAGTTAATAATATTTAAATAGTGTTTGCGATGCGGGAGGGCGGCCGGTTTAGGGGTTAATAGGTTTATTATAGTGGCGACGATGTCAGGGAGCGGCGGAATAGGGGTTAATACATTTTTTAAGTGGCGGCGATGTCCGGAGCGGCAGATTAGGGGTTAATATTTTTACTATAGTGTTTGCGATGAGGGAGGGCCTCGGTTTAGGGCTTAATTGGTAGTTTATGGGTGTTAGTGTACTTTTTAACACTTTAGTTATGAGTTTTATTTTACAGCTTTGTAATGTAAAACTCATAACTACTGACTTTAGATTGTGGTACGGATCTTGTCATTTTAGGCTGTACCGCTCACTTTTTGGCCTCACAGCAAAACTTGTAATACCGGTGCTATGAAAGTCCCATTGAAAAAGGACTTTTTTAAAAATGTGGTACTGACGTTGCGTGATGGCCAAAAAGGTGTGCGGTATGCCTATTCTGACAAGACTTGTAATAGCGGCGTTAGGGAAAAAGCATTGTTATGAAGCATGAACGCAAAACTCGTAATCTATCTGATAGACAGCTAAAGGATTTTTTTCAAAATAAAACTCTTACAAAATACAGCATTTTACCGAATCATGCATCTTCACCAGACACCAGGGTTCATCAGATATACAATAAAAAAGCGGGCGAAGTATGCGGCCCTCTAAAAAGAAATTGAAAATACCAATTCTGTGTGTGTTTCTGGCAATATGTTGGTTGAATCCCTGCAATATTTGTATTACTGACAATGTAGGGGTTAAATCCTTATTCTCTGAGGGTTTAAAGGCATTATTGATTGAAAAATGACATGTTCTAATTTGTAAGGGCATGTCATTTTAAGATTATCAACCCTTCACTATGGTGTGTTTAATCCCGGCAAAGGAGTACTGCAGATCCCGAGCAGAAACCACCGTTGGTCCACTCAGCAGTTGAGTCTTGCAATTGGATCAGTGTAGTTATGGCTTGGGACCTGCAGTGCACCACGGGTTCTGACCGGTACTTCTACTATGTGTTTAACCCCTTTGCGGGGGTTAAACACACAGTAGTGCAGGGTCAATAGTCTTAAAATTACATATGAATCAGAGCATGTATTTTTTTTTTACTATTTATGGTCCTTCAATGGAATAAGACACTGTGTGTTGTGGGTTAAACATCAGGTGTGTGTGGGTTACTTATAACAGGGATTTCAATTCGCTCTGTTTGTATTATTTGCAGTAATAATACCACCAAACATTTTTGAGCTGGTGTCTGGAAACTGTCAGCTGGGGGAGTCACAGCAGACAGAGTGCAACAGCCCTAGGGATTATGGGAACGATATCTACAGGTTTTGGGTGTGCCAGGTGTAGAGATGAGGTAATCCTGGTGTTTCAGCTGGTTTCTGTTTAAGTGGTCTCCTGTTTCATTAAGAGATGTGCGTCTAGATGCAAATGTCCATACAGCAAGGGGCCCAGCAGCTGAATAATGAATTAGGCACACTATCCCAACACACTGAGTAGGAGTCAGGACTCGACCCAAAACACAGCAGCTGAATATTATGACTCAACTAAGGATCTTCTGGCTGACTGGCCTAGAGTCTCAGGTATGGGCTCACATAGGACTGTGTAGGCACAGGTAGAGTAAATCCAGAAGAAGGGTCAAAAACAAGTGTGGGTCAGCAACGTGCTATCAATTCGGTACAAAGGAGAGATCCAAAGTCTTAGTCAAGTTCAGGCAAAAAGGTTGGCAAACAGGAAAACAGACAAAAATACATGTGCCCAGTAGTAAAATACAACAAATGGGCAAAAACCGTGGGATGCCAAAATAATAGGTGCAGGAGTGGGAAAAACGTGTTCTGCATTCAAACTAATAAGATGCCAAAAGAATGACACAGATTGCAGCATGAAAAAATGTTTCTTTACCAGGCAACAGTGTGACAATGGAAAAGAGATATGCAAACAGAGACATAGCTCACAAACCAAAACTGCCCCCGGAAATATGGGATGGTTGTGAGCTCAGATTAAGGGGGTTTAATTTCTGCTTTGTGTCAGTGGCAGTTCATACCCTGCTATGTGTATATTACTGACAGTACAGTGTTAATAACTAACCACAGGCTGGACTGGAAAATCAGACCGGCCCTGGAAATGTTGGAAGACTGGCCTCAGCAGCTCCCCAGCTCAGCTCCGCCTCTGGCCTCATTTTCACACACCCCCCACCTTGCCTAGGGCTACTTTTGCTATTTGGGCAGTATCTGCATTCAACTTACCTGCCTAATTAATCATTCATGCAACTGATTCCCTCAGCCTCTTTTTTAAACCATCTCAGGCCTAATGTGCATTGCATTAGCTTTAAAGTTTTGTTCCAGAACAACAGAGGTCTGTGACTGTTCCTGCGTGGATTTTACCAGTATATTCAAGCTACAGCCTTTCCTTTTAGCTATGCTTAAAATCATCTAATCACAAGTATCCATATAAATCCATTTTATTTCCTGGACACTACTACTTAACAAACTCTGAACTTTATTCTAAATTACAAGTATGCATTTGGTTATAATCACTCTAATTACTACAACAGAATCTTACTCAGAACTTTATAACTATTCTCTGCTACAAGTTGTCATAACTGAAATATCCTCCTCCAATTATGTTAAAGGGACAGTCAACACCAGAATTTTTGTTGTTTTAAAAGATAGATAATCCCTTCATTACCAATGCCCCAGTTTTACATAACCAACACAGTTATAATTATACATGTTTTACCTCTGTAATTACCTTGAATCTAACTGAAGACTGCCCACTTATTTCAGTTCTTTTGACAGACTTGCATTTTAGCCAATCAGAGCTGTCTCCATGATAAATTCACGTGCATGAGCTTAATGTTATCTATATGAAACATGTGAACTAATGCCCTCTAGTGGTGAAAAACTATCAAAATGCATTTAGATTAGAGGCGGCCTTCAAGGTCTAAGAAATTAGCATATGAACCTCCTAGGTTTAGCTTTCAACTAAGAATACCAAGAGAACAAAGCAAAATTGGTGATAAAATAAATTGGAAAGTTGTTTAAAATTACATGCCTTATTTGAAACATGAAAGTTTTTTTTTGGACTTGACTGTCCCTTTAATATATTCATAACTCTGCATCTATGTGTTCAGTTAAACATCTTTCCTGTTATTCTCCAATATATGCACAAACAGTATTTAATGCCTTAAACTTGCAGCTTGTCTATCACCTGTGCTGCTCTGCTTATTACTAACATACAGCTCTATATAATATTATGTACTGTGAACCTGCAACAAACCTTAAGTTTGCATCTATTAGTCAATCTTCTACTAGTTTACTCTGAAGCCTGAACATCCTACATTGCTATATTTTTCTCTCATTAATCCTGCAGCTACTCCTATTAATGAACTATAAGTCACAGTGAAGCCAGAATATATTGTATACATATGTTGCACTCTCCATGAATTCTACAATTACTTCTTGCATCTATGAATCACAGAATATCATCTATCCACGTCCAGGTCAGATACTCTTTTTCCAGGTCAGGGGTCGGTGTCTCCAATTCCCTACCACTGCCCCGAGGGTCTGTGTCCTGAGCGCATATACACCGGAACATGACAGTAACTAGGCATGTACAGAGTTGTGTTAATTTAGTGAACTGTAGTCAAAATATTGGAGATGTCCAATCCGTTTAAACATGTTAATTGTGACAGTGGTCAGTGGATGAGCATAGTCTAAAATAACAGAAAGATATTGTTTATTGTAGTACATTTATTAAAGGGACAGTCTATTTGTTTGTTTTTATTGTTTAAAAATATATATAATACTTTTACTATCCATTCTCCAGTTTTGCACCACCAACACTGTTATATTAATATACTTTATAACAACATCTAAGACTGCCTCAGCAGGGTGCTTCTTATGTCTATGCATTTCATTAGCTTTTCACAGCTAGGCAGCGCTAGTTCATGTGTGCCATATAGAAAACATTGCGCTCACTCCCGTGGAGTTATTTATGAGTCAGCACTAATTGGCCTTAAATGCAAGTTTGTCAGAGATAAGGGGGCAGACTGCAGAGGCTTAGATACAAGGTAATCACAGAGGTAAGAAGTGTATTAATATAATATAACAGACTCCGCTTTTTTGCTCCAGCTGCTGAGGAAGAAATTTCTACCTTTATATCCTCCTCTCACCTCACTACCTGTCCCCTTGATCACATCCCCTTACAATTACTGTCCTCCCTCTCTCCTACTCTTACTCCTATCCTCACACATATTTTTAATCTCTCCCTCAGCACTGGTATATTTCCCTCATCTCTTAAACATGCACTAATTACACCTATCCTCAAAAAATCTTCTCTTAATCCATCATCCCCATCCAACTACCGCCCTATTTCCCTACTCCCATTCACTTCAAAACTTCTGGAAAGGCTTGTATATACATGTTTGGCACATTTCCTCACATTAAACTCCCTCCTTGATCAATTGCAATATGGATTTCACCCACAACACTCCACAGAAACTGCAATTATTAAGGTTACGAATATCTATTGGCATCTGTGACACAGCTCTCTCGTGGCTCTCCTCTTACCTATCTAACCAGACCTTTTAGTGTTACCTTCTCTGGCACATCCTAATGACCCTTCACCATTTTCTGTTGGGGTACCAAAAGGCTCTGTCCTCTGTCCTTGGTCCCCTTCTATTCTCAATTTATACATCATCCTTAGGTTCCTTAATACAGTCCCATAAGTTTCAATACCATTTGCATGCTAATGATACCCAAATCTACATCTCTGCACCAGACCTATCCCCTTCCTTACTAACGCATGTCACTAACTGTCTTTCTAATATTTCATCCTGGATGTCCTCTCACTACCTTAAGCTAAATCTCTCAAAAACTAAGCTCCTTATTCCCCCCCCCCTTTACATTTAAAGAAAGCATTAGAAATACTATTACATTAAAACGAATATTTGAATGTTGTACAAGCATTGGAAATTCGAAATGAACGAATGTGTTAAAATTTGTTTCACTTTTCAAATGTTGCGAAACATTAGCCCATGCCTAGTCTTTGGTCAATTCTTTTCACCTCCACCTTAAAAACATCTCCAAAATTCACAACTTCCTCACACAAGACACAACTAAAACTTTAATCCACTCTCTATTAATTTCCCGCCTTGACTTTTGCAACTTCATCCTCTTCCACCTCCCTAGCTACCGTCTATCTCACTTACAATCCATAATAAATGCTTCTACCAGGCTGATCTTCCTTACACGCCACTCCTCATCTGCTGCACCTCTCTTCCAGTCCCTTCACTGGCTTCCTCTAACCTCCAGAATAAAACAAAATCCTGATTCTAACTTTTAAAGATCTCAATAACACTGTTCCACCCTATATCTGCTACATAGTCTCCAGATACTTGCCCTCCCGTTCTCTTCTCTCCTCCTCTCTTGTTACCTCTTCACATTACCGTCTACAAGACTTCTTCAGACTGGCCCCTATTTTGTGGAACTCTCTGCATCACACGACTCTCACCTAGTTTATAAACTCTCAAACGCTCCTTAACCCCTTAAGGACCGGGCATTTCAGACAAAAACTTCCCCAAAAGACCAGAGCATTTTTGCCATCACTATATTTAAACAGAAATAGAGCCTTTTTTATATTTACCTATTAAAACTATATATTTTTTTTAGTAGACAACCCAAAGTATTGAACTAGGCCCATTTTGATATATTTCATGCCACCATTTCACCGCAAAATGTGATCAAATAGAAAAAATCGTTCACTTTTTCACAAACTTTAGGTTTCTCACTGAAATTATTTACAAACAGCTTGTGCAATCATGGCACAAATGGTTGTAAAAGCTTCTCTGGGATGCCCTTTGTTCAGAAATAGCAGACATATATGGCTTTGGCATTGCTTTTTGGTAATCAGAAGGCCACTAATTGCAGCTGCTCACCACACTTGTATTATGCCCAGCATTGAAGGGATTAATTAGGTATCTTGTAGGGTTAATTTTAGCTTTAGTGTATAGATTACCCTCCCACCTGACACATCCCACCCCCTGATCCCTCCCTGATCCCTCTCAAAGAGCTCCCTTCCCTCCCAGTATGAAAATAAAAGTTTTTTTTTAATATATATTTTCTTCCGTGTGGGATGCCCCCTTACCCCCCCAACCTCCCTGATCCCCCCAAACAGCTCTCTAACACTCCCCCCTATACCTATTTGCCACCATCCAAGATACTGGCAGCTGCCTGTCAGTACCCAGTTTGCTGCAAATTAGGCAATTAAAAAAAAAAAATAATAATACAAAAAATTTCAGTAGTGTAGCTGCCCCCTTAAAACCCTCCCCCCTCCCCGATCGATTTCCCACTCTCTTATCCCATCCCTCAGTATGATACCCCTCTCCCTCCTCCCCACTCCCTCCTCCCCCTCCCTGCCAATCTGAGTATTTTTTTTTCCATAGCAGTCCCACTCACATCCCGCCCCTGTCCACGATGGGCCGTCCACCTGCCTCCCTCCTTGCCCTCCCACCCACCAAAGATCGGCACCACCGCTGCCTGATATCAGTCTATTTCTGCACTGCCCCACTCGTAGGGCATGCAGTAATATCGCGATCTTGCTAAAACCACCTTACATATTAGACCCATGTCTTTAGCACTGCAGAACCTGTTGGTGCTCTACAAATAACTGACAATAATAATAACAACAATGATGGTTATGCAAAGGTGGGAAAATTGCTTATTTTTCACATCTAAATTACAGCTAAATTAACTTCTATTTTCAAATGTACTTTGTTCTCTTGGAATCCTTTGTTGAAAAGGAATATGTAAATATTCTACACTACTGATAGCTAGATGGTGATTGGTGGCTATGCACATTTGTCTCTTGTCATTGGCTCACCAGATGTGTTCAGCTAGTTCCCAGTAGTGCAATTCTGTTTTGGAGCTCAATTTAACTATGTGTTTAATCCCTTATATACAAGTTATAATGCGATAATAAAACACTCAAACATATTAGAGCATTTCTTCAGGAGTCTCAAATGCCACAATACACAAATATATAAATAAGACAATGATACATGCCAAGTCCACAACATAGGACAGATTTTTACAATGTAGCAGAGATTTCTGCTACAATTATACCGCAGAACAGAAGACTAAAGAATTGAACGGTCACAAGAAAAAAGGGATAGTTGGCCAGTATGTCCTTGTGTTTGTCAATTTTACACTCTTGTGCGTTATTTCCACAATATATTTCAATATAAGTCATATACTAATTTATACTTTGTTTAGTTAAAGATTTCAACGATTATAGAAGCTTCTACAATCATCAATATGCGTGCAATTTGGTTAAATAGCATCATTTCTTACTATAAAAAAAACAAATCACATTATTATGTCATTTTCAAACACCTCAGCCAGTGACAATATAATCTGTATAGCACATAATCCATTTGTATTATCCCTCTTGATCACTCTGGTTAAAAACAAACAGAATCTTTACCCTGAAAGCAAATCTTTTGTGATTTTACTAATCCAAAGAATAAAGCCAAGATTCTGTCTTCTATTTCAGCCTAGTGTTTTGCACTGTCACACCTGCATAAAACTATAGAATACTCTATTTGTATACAGACTGTACTACAGTCTAAGTTTCAGAAACTAAAAAAAAGAAAATAAAAAGACGGATTAAGCCATATTCTTCACTGGAAGAAGAGAAATGTAATGTTCAAACATTAGAAAATATCAAATCCATTCTATTCTTTCTTTGCTAGATGATTAATTTTCTAGAATTACAATCAAATTTGAGCTTGGCTGGGAATTCCACTCTTTATGAACAGAAGATAAATGCAGGCCTTGTTGTTTGTAATTGAATATTTCTACTTTTATGTTTCATATTTTATTTTATTAGAGGGCTTTTTAGCAATGAAGTGTGAAGTAGTGCTCTCAACCATGGTTACTGTCCATTCACACAGCTGGAAAAAGGGAAATGCAGTAGAACACTATTGTATATTCCCTGAAAATCACTCAAAAGAAAAAAATGAATAATATATTTCTTATCTAGGTCTCTGCCCCAATATCAGGGTGGGCAAGTTAAAACCTACCTTTTATTAGAAATAAAAATAAAAATTACTCAATAGAGAGATATAAAAAAAACAGTATTAAAAGAATTTAAAAATAGACTGCCTAGTCCAATCCTAATGCCTGTGCAAACTAACAATCAGTCATTATAAACAATCAATTTTGCTATATAGAGACAAGAACAATATGGGTAATTATCCCCATTGAACTGGGTCACACAATTAATTACATTACAAGCTTTCAGTGACCATTAAATCTCCACAAGGGAGCATAAGGGATTGGCAATCTGCTGATCTCACGTGTAACACCAATGCAATTATTTAAAAATGATGGGTATTCCAGTACTAGTCTCTTACTAAACAAAGCAGTAGGGTGGTATCAGGTAGTGTGAATGAGTATCATACAGGGTAACGGTGTAAACGTGAACAGCATTTAACCATTTAACTGCAGACAGCTTTATGTAGCAATACCCATCAATGTTATCATTGTATCCATACTCAGTGCAAGAATATGTAGAAAAGGAAAAGACAAACTTACCACCGTATCACCGCATATGTTGAATACTCACTTTTTGCAACTGAAGTTCATCTTCTCAATGGGCCAGTGAGTTAAACACTAACTTCAATATGCGCACACAATGGCATGTAGATAATCTTGGCGTGTGTCTTTTCCTATTGCCAGCGTTTGTGTAACCAGCGAACTCGCCTTCCTCTCACGCTGTCATGGCTCTCCCTCATGCTGATTCAAGCAGAAAAAAAGTTGTGCAGGACGTCAAAAATCCATTTGTTTAAAAGTAAGCTTTATTCAGTATTAAGATAAAACATATATCATGGGCACAGCACACAGGAAAACTCAGCGCTAACAGCTGACGCGTTTCACATCTACCGGTTTGCTCTAGTCTCTTACTAACCTGAAAATAAGTAGTATCAAAATTCAGAGGAATAATCATGAATGCCCTTGGCAGGGAAAGGAACATGCCAGAATCTCGTGATGCACATTTCGCAATACAGCTTTCTCAAAGGCAATAAAACCCAGTACTTTCTGGGTTTAAATATACTTAATCAACCAGTAATATCTGTCATTGTGAATAACCAACCATAAATTGCATGAGGCATTCAGTTACCAATCGGACCAATTGCAATCCATTCATATACTTGCTCAAATGTCTCCTCCAATCAAAAGGATTAAAGCCTATGTGTTGTAATTTCTTCAAATCATTAAGACCAGGAGCGTAAAAACTACATATTTGCAAATAAACACTTCAAAGGTCATGTGCCCATAAGACAGATTTTCTTACACAACTATTCCCATACTATCTTGTAACCAATTCAAACTGTTATCCAAATCCCCATGGTGAGTTCTAAAGGGGTGGTACCTACATAATCAGTAGTGGGAGGAAACCAGCCCCATGCGTGACAGTCAATCCTTGGATGACACATGCCATCACAATGACAAAACTCACTTAGGATATACAGCTTTAGGTTAATCACTAAAAATGTGGTATCTGTTAAATATACTGATCAACTACACAGTAAGGTTACATACACACCCAATATGATTACTCCCTTCATCACACAGGAACACACATACGCAGTGTGTTCTTAAACTCTTATTCCTCATGTTAGAAGTGCCGTCATGAAAAAAATATATACATTTTAGGTGACATTGAAAACAATTTTAGCAGCAAGATAATAAAACCATCCCTGTATGGCAATTTACATTACCCCATACCAAAATAAAGCTATATAAGGAAATAATAGACCCTATTCTGCTTTTCTTATATCCCATACTTCTGTCAAGAGCCAAAGTTACAAAATAACCTGTTTTATCAAAGAAATTAACTAAAAATAATTTGTTTATTTAGCCCATGGGGAATTACTGTTTTAAGTTGGAAAATCCACTTTCTGCATGTAATAATGCTGTATCTATGTCCAAACCTCTAATACCAAGGGATACTTTTTACAAGATCCAACATTTAAAGTCAGGTTTAACTTAGTGTCTGGTGAAAAAATGTCTTGCAACAGAAGTATTTTTTTTTCTGTTCTATTGAACCTTTGGCAGCATTTCTAATATTACACAAATGTTTTCCTATACCAAATTTACATGAGGACATCCCAATTATCTTTTAGCACATGAACACTCAATGCAATAGATTGCATTTTTAGTTCTGCACGTAAACAGATCAATTATATATCTCTTGCCACGTGGGAATATTTCCAACTCTGTAACGTTAGCGATAAATGTACAGTATGAGCAGGTACCGCAAGGGTAAGTGCCCCTTAATCCATCCTTCCTTCTAGGTTTCTTTCTAGACAAATGACTGGATACAAGTTTGTCCCAAAGGGTTTCTGATCGTCGACAACTTATGGCAATTTTATCACCTACCGTGTTGGCTATCTCATCATCAGATCTAAGTATATCAATATGTCTGTTAAGAATATTTGAGATTTCACTTTGGCATGGATACAAACTTGTATCCAGTCATTTGTCTAGAAAGAAACCTAGAAGGAAGGATGGAGTAAAGGGCACTATACTTGCGGCGATCTAGATAACACTAAGAATTGTTTACAAGATAGCATGGAAATAATTGTGGAAGTGAAATCTATCTTATGGGACATGACCTTTGAAGTGTTTATTTGCAGATATGTAGTCTTTATGCTCCTGGGCTTCATGATTCGAAGACATAACATATGTGCTTTATTCCTTCTGATTGGAGGAGACATTTGAGCAAGTAAATGGATGGATTGTGATTGGTTGTGATTTATGATTGTTTCTCCAGAACGACTGATATTACTGGCTTACCTTAGACAAGCTGTATTGCGAAACGTGTGTCAGGAGTTCCTGGTGTAGTCCTTTCCCTGCCGAGGCCATTCTTGATTGCTCTTCTGAATTTTGGTACTACTTATTTTCAGGTTAGTAAGAGACTAGTACTGGAATACCCAGCATTTTTAAATAATTGCATTGGTGTTACAAGTGAGATCAGCAGATTGCCAATTCATTATGCTCCCTTGTGGAGATTTAATGGTCACTGAGTTTTTAGTTAGGGATCTTTTGTTTTGTGTGACCTAGTTCAATGGGGATAATTAAAAATATTTTACTTGTCTCTATATTTCAAAATTGATTGTGTATAATGACTTTTGGGTAGTTTGCACAGGCATTAGGGTTGGACTAGCCAGTCTCTCTATTGAGTATTTTTCGTTTGTTCTTCTAATAAAAGTTAGGCTTTAACTTGCACACCCTGATATTGGGGCAGAGACCTAGATATGATATATATTATTCTTTTTTTTTCTTTTAAGCACTAAGGGGATGTACCTTTTCTTTTCTGTTTTTTGCACATTTTCACACACCTTTATATCTCCACGCACTCACAGAAGCAAATACAATTCTTTTCCATTCAAACAGCAGAAAATGCTGTTAGCAGAGGCTTCTTTCTACACCATTTTAAACTTGCAAACGTTTGGTGGACTCAATGGAAGCCAATGTTAGGTTGCTTGCATGCTGAAAATATGTCTGGGGTTTTATTATTTTAAACTAAATTTTGGTGAGTTTTGATGAATTTAGGGTAATATCACTATTCAAAAATTGTGTAGGAATAAGTTCCAGCTTTGTTTCTGGGAGAAGCACTGTCTAAATTAAGCTGACCTGTATTCATCCAAACTTTGTAAATATTTTGTGAAATAAGAGTCAGAATTTGACCTTGATCAGAATTATCCTGATCCAACTGCTCTATATCATACTGAGATTGTCAGACATATAATGCCTACCAGTACTTTTCTGGAAGATGCATAGTTTAGAAAATGCTAAATAATGCTCTCCCCAGATTTACTGACTTCTACCTTACAATTGGCATACCTCAAACTGTTCCTAATCAGACCAGAATCAAAATCAGCACAGGCATGCCACTAGTAATGTGGTACATTTTGAATGTATTTTAAGTTGTCAAAAATAATTTTTAATTTCATATCATGGGGTATTGAGTGTAGATTGATATGAAGAACAAAATGAAGTCAAACAATTTTAGCATAAGGCTGCAACATAAAAAACTGGGAGGGGGGGAAGAGGTATGAAAATTTTGTGAATGCACTGTAGCCAATAAATATTGAGAATGCAAACTGATAATTTAATACAAAATTTAAAAAAATAAAAATAAAACAGAAAGAGCAGAGATTTGTCCTTTTAAAGTATTGGCAGACAAACCTTTATCCAACCCATGCTGAAGAAAACTGTAGAATGATCCTAGGAATTCTAAAAGAATGCCAAGAATAATCATGAGTGGAACACCATGAAATATAGGTTTTCTAAATCTTGTGATATATTTTCCTTGAAACAGGCTTACAAGCCTATATCATAGTGTTAATCACAGAGTCCTCTATGAATAAGGACTAAGCATTTAATTTCCATGCCTTAACATTTAGAGATTTGAGATCCGGATGGAAAAACGGGCCTTGAGACAGAAGGTCTGGTCTTAGAGGAAGTGACCAAGGTTGGCAATTGGACATTCGGACAAGGCCCACATACCAGAACCTGTGATACCATGCTGGTGCTATCAGAAACACATAAGATTGTTCCATTATGATCTTTGAGATCACTCTTGGAAGAAGAACCAGAGGTGGAAAAATGTAAGCAGGTGGGTAAAACCATGGAACAGCTAGAGCATCCATCAATTCCGCATGAGGATCCCTGGACCTGGAGAGGTATCTGGTGAATTTATTTTTTAGATCTATGCCTGGAAGACTCCACATTTGCACACTATGAACACATCTGGATGGAAAGACCAGTCCCCTGGATGTAGAGTCTGACGGCTAAAATAATCCGCTTCCCAATTGTCTACACCTGGTATATAAATCACAGTGATAAGAAAAGAGTTGGATTCTGCCCAAGAAAGTATTGAGATACTTCTTTCATTGCTAGGGGACTGCGAGTTAACCCTTGATGATTGACACATGCCACTTTTGTGACATTGCCCGTTTGAAACCGAATATACGAATTATCTCTTTAATAAATGCCAAGCATAAAGAGCTCTGAAAATAGTACAGAGTTACAAGATATTGATTGGTAACCTCACCTCTTGAGAATTCAAAACGCCTTGTGCTGTGAGAGACCCCCAGACATCTCCCCAACCTGTGAGACTTGCATCTGTTGTGATTACAATCCAGGTAGGACAAACAAAGGAGACCACTTGAACAATAGGGTGATGGTTTAACCACCAAGTCAGAGAGAGTTGAGATTTAAGTATATCAGTTGTGATATCTGGTGCAACATGCAAAGCTGTAGAGATCTCATATGAAAACAAGCAAAAGAGACCATGTCCGATGCTGCAATCATGAGACCTAAAACTTCCATGCACATAGCCACTGAAGGGAATGATTTAGACAAGCTGAAACCAATTTCAAAGTCTCTTTTCTGTTAGAAACAAAATCATGGACACTGAATCTATCTGGAAACCTAAAAAGGTGACCTTTGTCTGAGGAATCATGAAACTCTTTGGTAAATTGATTCTCCAACCATGTCTTTGAAGAAAAACAGAAGTTGTTTTGTGTGAGATTCTGCTAAATGAAAAGATTGAGCTAGAACCAAGATATTGTCAAAATAAGGAAACACCCTAATACCCTGCTCTCTGATTACAGATAGAAGGGCACCTCTAAATTTTGAGAATATTCTTGGTGCTGTTGCAAGGCCAAATGGAAGAGTGACAAATTGGTAATGCTTGTTTAGAAAAGAGAATCTCAGAAATCAATAGTGGTCTGGATGAATCGGAATGTGAAGGTAAGCGTCCTGTAAGTCTATTGTGGACATGAAGTGACCTTGCTGAACAAAAGGCAGAATAGTCCTTATAGTCACCATCTTTAAAGTTGGGTACTCATACAAAATGATTTAAAGTTTTCAGATTGAATAGATTTTAATAAAAACCCAATCCTTGTTCCTGCGGTATTACCCCTGAAAGTTCTAGATCTAAAACACATTTCAAAAAGGCTTATGCTTTTACTGGGTTTTTTTGGTACATGGGTAAGAAAGAATCTTCCCAAGGGAGGTCTTATTTTGAATCCTTTTCGATACCCCTGAGAAATTATATTCTGAATCCACTTATTTTGGACAGAGTCTTTCCAAACTATTTGAAATAGCTTTAGTCTGCCCCCTACCAGAAGAACTGGTTTAAAGGACCGCACCTTCATGTAGGTTTAGGGGCAGGATTGGTTTTTTATAAGACTTGGATTTATTCCAATTCACAGATGGTCTCCAATTAGAGCCAGAGGCCTTAGAGGAAGGAGTGGTTTTCTGTTCTCTATTCTGACGAAAGGAACGCAAATGATTGTGATCTTTAAATTTACCCTTAGATTTCTTGTCTTGGGGCAGAAAAACACCCAGTAACAGTGGAGATAATAGAATCCAATTGTGAACCAAAAATATTTTTACCTTGAAATGGGAGAGATAATAATCTAGTTTTAGACACCATGTCAGCATTTCAAGATTTAAAGCCATAAAACTTTTCTAGTTAGAATGGCTAAAGACATGGATTTGACAAAAACAATAAAATCAAATATAGCATCACAAATATAATGATTTGCATGATGAAGTAAAACAATAATGTTAGATAATTCAGAATCTGAAGACAACTGCTGTGCTGAACTGTCCAACCAAAAACTAGAAGCAGCAGCAACATCTGCCATAGATATAACAGGTCTAAGAATATAGCCAGTATGTAAATATGCCCTTCTTAGATAAGATTCAAGCTTCCTATCTAAAGGATCCTTAAAAGAAGTATTGTCGTCCATAGGAATCACATTTAGGAATTGTTTCCCAAAGTTCTAAATTGGCTACATGTAAACGATACAATTTCCTAAACCTAGAAGAAGGGTTAAAACTAGGCTTAGACCATTCTTTAGCAATCACATAAGAGATAACGCCTGGAATAGGAAATACTTCAGGAGTAATAACTGTCGTCTTAAATACAGAATTTAGATAGTTACTAGTTTTTGAGAGAATGGGAAACAAAGGGAATATTTAGAAAAAAGAAAACTGATTCATAAAATAATGCTGCATGAAAGCTCTCTAAGAGCACTGAATGAGCAGGGGGCGGAGCTTATAACAGCAAACCAAACAAGAGACCAAACAAGGATACAGATTGGGGAATATTATCCCATAAATAGTGTAATAAAAGTCCGGCACAAGTGAATGTCCAACACAAGAAAAGCCCATTTACTTCCTGTGCAGCTCTTGCTTGACTCCTAACCAAGCCCCAAAGTTTTAGTAGAATGCCGACAGATACCTACTCCAGCTTGCTCCTGTTTGTGTAAAGGGTCTTTTCATATGCAAAAGAAGAAGGAGGGGGAATGTCTTATTTCCCACTTTCAGTGGGCTTTCCAGCAACCTTTTCAACAGAGCAAAACTGAGAGCTTCTAAACACGGCCAAAGCACTGAGCGATATCAGTTATTGATGTAACTGGAGTGAATAAGGGAACCTTCTTCCTGAGCACAGACATGGGAGTCTGTTATCAGCATGAACTCATATGTGTTAGGGGTATTTTCCTTAATTGATCTTACACAGAAATGTTTAACCTGAAGGAACGCAAAATACACGAATAGTGAATTCATAGATTTTTTAAAACATTTTCAACTGTTTTTTAAAAAAAGAGAAACCAGAGCACCACAGGACCTATTGGAGGAATTACCATCACATGGTTTTTGTTTTTATTTTTATACATTTTTTATATATATATTTTTGTGTACACAATTTTTCTTTTTTTCACTGTCACTTTATTTTTCACTTGATATTTTTTACTTTTTATTTTGCAACACCATCATCATCATTTGGAAATTCACTTGAACATTACACAACCTTTGAGGATTTATTGACATTATTGACACTGGTTTTTCTTGTGTTGGACTTTCACTTGTGCCAGACTTTTATTACACTATTTATGGGATAATATTCCCCAATCTGTATCCTTGTTTGGTCTCTCTACTATTGTTGTTTATCCACCATCATTTATCCATCATTTATCCATCATTTATGATCTGACATTTATACAGTGTCTATGGTACATATTGTTCTAGATATATCTACATCATTTTTATTTATATTTTTATCCATTTAATTTTTAATTAATTTCAAATTTATTGTCAAATTTATTGTTGTATCTATATTTTTACTTATTTGTATGTAATAAATTAGATTAATTTATTATTATCATTCCACCTAAGAGTGTCCTATATCCTCATTCTAAACCAATAATAACTCTGCCTTTGGCGCTGTATACAACATATTACTTGATTCATTTATATTCAGACCAGCTAGGAGGTCTCTGTATACTAGCTTGAGGTATACCCTTGGCGCTCGATCTGAATTACCTTTATCAAACGAAAAAAAACAACAGGTAAGAATTTAGTTTGTATATACAAAAAAACAAAATGTACCTAAATAAAGCCTAATGGATACTTCTATTATACTGCGTAAAAATGTTATTATCAACATTCCATGAGGCTAACATAATACGTAGCATCCTAATTTATAAATAAATTACTAGCTCCAAAAAAAACCCTGTATGTTTCACAGACTCTACCAACCTTGACAAATATTTAGCCACCAAAATAAAGTCGCTAAAAAATAGCACTGAATTACTGACTCAAGTCATGTATACAAACAATATATAACAAATTTACTTATAAAGTGCGCAATCCATAGCTGAGAGTGTCTTATATAATAAAAGTATATACTTACCGTGTAAGACACCCATCCACATATAGCAGACAGCCAAATCAGTACTAAAACATATCAGCAGAGGTAATGGTACAAGAGTATATTGTCGATCTATAAAGGGAGGCAGCAGTTGAATCCCTCCAACCGATTTACAAAGAGCCTTATGAAAAGCTTTCCCATAGGTGAAAACATGGTGTCATCAGGCAATACTCCCTTCACATCCCTTAGTCAAACACTGCACTTAGAGAGGAGCTGGGCTTCAATATGCTTAGAAGTGCCTTTCACTGAAGAAATCAAGCACATCATGCTTCACCAACTCCTAGGGAAACACAGTTTTTAAAAACTGAGGTATGAGTGAGGTGGGAGGTGTATTTATAGGCATTTGAGGTATGGGAAACTTTGCCCCCTCCTGGTAGGAATGTATATCCCATCAGTAACTAGCTCATGGACTCTCGCCATATATATGAAAGAAAAGCAGAGTAAATAAGAAAAAAACAGAAAAAGATAAAAAAGAAAGCATCACACTAATCCCAAAGAGTCCTGGCCGATATACTGGAACCTCGGCATCCTGTGGGATAGTGGAGAGGCAAGTAAGAAAGGTGCAGCAAACAAGTTTACACCATACACAGCCTTTGTCTATGCTAAAATCAACCAGATTGCTCTCTTACTCTGCATTAATTGATGACTAACAGAACACCAATCCAATTTCGAGACACAAACACTATCTTCAGTATATTATATGTAACACGCCTATCTATTGGCTTAAGCCCTAAAACTGGGTGTGTCAATCTAGATCCATATCCAATCGAATCACCTTCCAATAATAGGTGTGTATGTGGATCATCACAGAGCTAACACACCTATTATTGGAAGGTGATTTCTTATTCACTGTGCTTTTTTCACTACTATGTAACCTTACCCAGTGGGAGGGTGGTATGTGAGCAGGGTGATCAGATGTGATATTACCTTCTGTCAATGATTTGAATTTATTTATAAAGGTTTTCAGCAAGATTACAAGTTGTACAGTATGGCTATACCGCTGAAAAAATGGCCTTTGCGGGTCGAATGGCAGCTCTCCCTTATTACAAGTCACGGCGGTAGGGCTATACCACAAGCGTTTTAGTCTGTACTGCGACTCTCGATTCCGCACTCAAAAATGGCTTTTGAGTGTGGAATTTTTATTGCGCCTGTATTACAGGTTGCGCTATCCAGCTATAACGCTAACGTTATACCTTATACCGCCCCGTTCCATTCCGCGATCAGAGACCAGTAGTTATGGATTTTGTTAAACAAAAATGTATTACAAAACTCATAACAAAAATGTTACAAAGTACACTAACACCCATAAACTACCTATAAACCCCTAAACTGCCATACCCCCACATTGCAAATACTATTATAAACCTATTAACCCCTAATCCGCTGCCCACATCGCCAACACTAAAATAAAGTATATACCCCTAAACCTCCGACCCCCCACATTGCCAACACTAAATAAACCTATTAACCCCTAAACCGCGACCCCCCACATCGCAAATACTAAACTAAACCTATAATTCCCTAAACTGTCGGCCCCCCACATTGCAACTACTTTTATAAACTATTAACCCCTAAACCACTGGCCACCCACATTGCGACACACTAATTTAAACTTTTAACCCCTAAACCTAACACCTCCCTAACTTTAAATTAAAGTTTTAATATACTAACTATATTAAAATAAATAAAAACTCACCTGTGAAATAAAAAAACCTAAAGCTTAAAATATAAATTAACCTAACATTACTATTTTAAAAAACTAAAATAAACTAAAAATAAAAAAAAACTCAATTACAAAATTAAAAAAACCTAACACTACGAAAAAATAAAAAAATCTAACATTACCAAAAAAAACCCCCCACTAAAATTACAAAAATCAAAAATCACTAAGATTACAAAAAATAATAAATGAAATTATCCAAAATAATAAAAATTAAAGCTATTCTAATAGCACTTCAAAAAAAAAAGCCACCCCAAAATAAAAACAGCCCCTAACCTAACAAACTACCAATAGCCCTTAAAAGGGCCTTTTATAGGGCATTGCCCTAAGGTAAACAGCTCTTTTACCTACAAAAATGACAAATTCCCCTTAAAAGTAACCCCCCCCCCATTTAGCACATCTGGTGCTGCTCTCCTTGTGAGTATTATTTCAGTTCAAGATCTGCCTTTTTTATCATCATCTCAGTGTTGCACTAGGAGGCGCCCTCTTTCTTTTGTGATTATATTCATAGGTTCCTGTTTTTTGCCGATTATCCACAAGAGGAGCTGCTCATACTCATTGGAATTGACTTGATTTGGCTCGTTTTGGATTACTGAATTCAGACGAATCACAACCATTGATGAATACATCAGGACAATCTTGATCACCTGGACTTGTGTCATAAAGCACTCATAAAGATAAAGCTAAAATGTATTCTACGACTGGTGACTATAATCGTTTGGTTGTTCTTGATGTGTATTACAATTGTATGGTTGTGCTCAATGTGATTTACTCCTATATATTAGACCATTATAGGAAATATTGCAAAAATACTTATTATAACTACATCACACTTACAGTTTTGTCTTTATTAGATAGACTCACTGTTAGGAATTTTCCCAGGGCAATATTTGGAAGATGAGTCTTGGAGGAAAACAGTGACCTTCTCGGACGTCCGGGAAACAATTACCAAAATAACACACACAGGCAGGTTATCATTAGCAAATGTTCCGTTTATTCTGGGGCCAAAAAGCACATTATATAGATATGGATGCACGTAGGCATCTGATACGTAACATCATCTTATTGGCTAAGCAAAATACAGTAATATCCTTCCTAATAGCCTTATTTGGCGTACAGCATAACATATCATAATAGAAAATAATATCTGAAAAAAGTACAGACAGGAAAGATGTATATTTTGCAGCTACAGGAAATAATGTAGGTGGGTACTGATCTGTGACATTTGCGGTTTTAGCTTACAAGAAACACCTGGGTTTGTTTGGCTTTGTAAAAAAAAGTACCTTAGTTTCCTGTTGAGAGACACAGACAGATCAGTAACTGAAATTTGCAAATGTAACTGATATTACAAGTGTCTTAGAAGAAATGATATTACGAATGGAGTGCAGTGAAAATGATATTACGAATGGAGTGCAGTGAAAATACATCAGTGCATAACATTATAGATAATGTAAAATAAGTACATAGGTAAAGTGTGCAACACAAATAATTGATGTTCCCTGACACTCACATATTCTCTTTTTTCTTAATCCGATGGTATAGCGCCCCCTAAGGTTGGACACTTTTGTGTCACAACAGTTGAATATATCCTTTCTATTTCTCTAGCTGATGATTTAGCTTCAGATATTATTTTTTCATTGTAGCCCCTTTGTTCAAACTTGCGGCTAGATTACGAGTTTTGCATTTTGAGGGGTGCGGTACTAACTTGCACGTTATTGTCACCGCTCACTTGCCTACAGTGCTGGTATTACAGGTTTTTATAAATCCGGCATTTAAAGACAAGAAGTGAGCGTAGAGCAAAATTGAGCTCCATACCGCACTCCAATACCAGCGCTGCTTAAGTCAGCAGTGAGCTTGTTGTTTGTGCTCGTGCACGATTTCCCCATACACATCAATAGGGAGAGCCGGCTAAAATAAACGCGTAACACCTGAAAAAAAGCAGTGTAAAGCTTCATAATGCAGCCCCATTGATTCCTATGGGGAAACTAAATTTATGTTTACACCTAACATACTAACATGAACCCTGAGTCTAAACACCCCTAATCTTACACTTATTAACCCCTAATCTTCCGCCCCCGACTTCGCCGACACCTACATTATACTTATTAAACCCTATTCTGCTGCCCCCAACATCAACGACACCTACATTATATTTATTGACCCCTAATCTCCCGCACCCAATGTCGCCGCAACCTACCTGCACTTATTAATCCCTTATATGCCGCCCCCATCGTCGCCACCACTATAATAAACATATTAACCCCTTAACCGCCGCACTCCCGCTTCGCAAACACTAGTTAAATATTATTAACCCCCTAATCTGCCGCCCCTAACATCGCTGCCACCTACCTACATTTATTAACCCCTAATCTGCCGCCCCAACATTGCCGCCACTATACTAAAGTTATTAACCCCTAAACCTAAGTCTAACCCTAACACCCACTAAACTTAAATATAATTAAAATAAATATAAATAAAACCTACTATTAATAACTAAATAATTCCTATTTAAAACTAAATACTTACCTGTAAAATAAACCCTAAGCTAGCTACAATATAACTAATAGTTACATTGTATCTAGCTTAGGGTTTATTTTTATTTTACAGGCAAGTTTGTATTTATTTTAGCAAGGCAGAATAGTTACTAAATAGTTATTAACTATTTACTAACTACCTAGCTAAAATAAATACAAATTTACCTGTAAAATAAAACCTAACCTGTCTTACACTAACACCTAACCTTACACTACAATTAAATAAATTACCTAAATTAAATACAATTAACAACATTAAATACAAATACCTAAATTAAAAAAAACAAACAAACACCAAATTACAAGATATTTAAACTAATTACACCTAATCTAATAGCCCTATCGAAATAAAAAAAGCCCCCCCCCCATAAAAAACCTAGCCTAAACTAAACTACCAATAGCCCTTAAAAGGGCCTTTTGCGGGGCATTGCCCCAAAGAAATCAGCTCTTTTACCTGTAAAAAAAAAATGCAAACAACCCCCCCAACAGTAAAGTCCACCACCCACACAACCAACCCCCCAAATAAAAAGCTAATAAAACCTAAGCTCCCCATTGCACTGAAAAGGGCATTTGGATGGGCATTGCCCTTAAAAAGGCATTTATTATTATTATTATTATTATTATTATTATTCTTTATTTATTAAGCGCCAACATATTCTGCAGCGCTGTCCATGGATACAATTCATTTAAATAAAACAATACAGGACTTGTAAGATACAGGACAAAATTTACAAACACATACAGGAGGGATTGAGGGCCCTATTCCCATGGGAATTTACAATCTAGAAGGGTAGGAGGTTGAGAAACAGGAGGTTAGGACTGCAAGATTGAGAAAGATGTTAATACAGAGTTAGATGAGGAAAATGTTAGGTAAGTGAAATTAATTTATTATTGAGTTGGGTGGTAGATTTCCCTGAACAGAAAAGTCTTCAGGGAACATTAAAAGGAAGAAATATTAGGGCAAAGCCTGACAGCATGAGGGAGAGTGTTCCAGAGGGTAGGTGCTGCACGACAGAAGTCCTGCAGTCTAGCATATGAGGAGGTGATAGTTGCGGATGCAAGGAGCAGGTCATTGTTGGATCTTAGTGGACGGGCTGGAGTATACTTGTGTATTAGAGAGGATAGGTAGAGGGGAGCGGCGTTGGCGAGAGTTTTTTATGTAAGGGTGAGAATTTTGAATTTGATTCTGCTGTGAATGGGGAGCCAATGAAGGGACTCACAGAGAGGTGCAGCAGATACAGATTGATGGGAAAGGTGGATCAGCCTGGCAGAGGCATTTAGGATGGATTGAAGGAGGGAGAAGCGGGAAAGAGGAAGGCCAGCGAGTAGGTTATTGCAGTACTCAAGTCGGGAGATAACAAGGGAGTGGATTATTTGCTTTGTGGTGTCAGCGCTCAGAAAAGGGCGAATTTTGGAAATATTGCGTAGATGATTGCGGCAGGATGTAGAAAGCGATTGGATATGGGGGACGAAGGATAGGTTTGAGTCAAGTGTGACTCTGAGGCAGCGGACTTGGGGTGATGGGGAAATTGTGATTCCGTCAACAGGGATAGAGAAGTCAGAAGTCGGCGTAGAGCTTGAGGGGGGATAAGAAGGAGTTCAGTCTTGGACATGTTAATCTTTAGGTGGTGAGAGGCCATCCAGGAAGAAATACCAGATAAGCAGTTGCTTACATGAGAGAGGACAGAGGGAGAGAGAGCAGGGGTGGAGAGGTAGATCTGGGTGTCATCAACATAGAGGTGATATTTGAAGCCATAACTGTTGATAACAATGATAAGTTTACCCAGCAAAGAAGTATAGATGGAGAAGAGTAGAACAGATTCTTGAGGTACTCCAACAGACAGAGGCATAGGAGAGGAGGAGTAGTCAGCAAATGACACAGAAAAAGACCTGTGAGAAAGATAGGAGTGAATCCAGGAAAGAGCAGTGTCACAGAGGCCAAAAGAGCTAAGGGTCTGTAGGAGGAGGGGGTGGTCAACTGTGTCGAAGGCAGCTGAGAGGTCAAGTAAGATGAGTCTAGAGTAGTGGCCAATATTTTTAGCAGAGAGATCGTTTGTGACCTTGGTAAGGGCAGTCACAGTTGAGAGTTTTGCGCGGAATCCGGATTGCAGTGGATCAAGCAAGGAGTTGGCGGACAGGAAGTGGGTTAGGCGATTGTAAACTAGTTTTTCAAGGAGTTTTGATGTTAGTGGAAGCAGTGATATGGGGCGGTAGCTTTCAGGAGAATTAGGGTAGAGGGAGGGTTTTTTGAGTATGGGAGTGACTTTTGCGTGTTTGAAAGAAGATGGGAATGAGCCGGTAGAGACAGATAGGTTGAAGATGTGGGTAAGAGCAGGAGGGAGGGTGGAAGATAGGGAGGGTATTAGATGGGAAGGGATAGGGTCGAGTGGGCAGGTAGTGAGGCGTGAGGAATATAGTAAGGAAGAAACTTCATTCTCAGTGGCTGGATGGAAGATACAGAGGGTGGCAGAGGGAGTAATTGGGCCTGTTGTTGGAATATTGCAGGTTGGTGTTGGGATGTTGCTTCGGATAGTACGTGTTTTGTTTAAAAAGTAGTCTGCCAGATCTTGAGACCTAAAGACAGGTGGGGGTGGTGGAGCAGGTGGGTAGAGGAGAGCGTTAAAGGTGGAGAAGAGTCATTTAGGGTTTGAGGAAAGAGTAGATATGAGAGAAGAGAAATTAGTTTGCTTGGCTAAGTGAAGGGCGGAAGTGTATGAACGAAGAATAAACTTATACGGGTTGATGTCTGGCGATTCCTGTCCGCCTGTTCAGAGCAGGCGGACAGGGTTATGGAACAGCGGTCTTTAGACCGCTGCTTCATAAGTTGTGTTTCTGGCGAGTCTGAAGACTCGCCAGAAACACGGCCCTTCAAGCTCCATACGGAGCTTGATAAATGGGCCTGTATGTGTATGAAATCGGGTTCAGAGTGAGTTTTCCTCCAGACACGCTCAGCAGTAGCTCTATTGCTGGCCAAACCCTAACCTAAAAATAAAACCCACTCAATAAACCCTTAAAAAAAGCCCCTGAAGATTCACTTACAGTTTTGAAGAGCCGACATCCATCCTCAACGAAGCCTGGAGAAGTCCTCAACGAAGCGGCAAGAAGTCCTCAACGAAGCCGGGAGAAGTCTTCATCGAAACCCGGGAGAAGTGGTCCTCCAGACGGGCAGAAGTCTTCATCCATCTTCTATCTTCATCTATCAGCCAATCGGAATTAAGGTTGAAAAAATCGTATTGGCTGATCCAATCAGCTAATAGGATTGAGCTTGCATTCTATTGGCTGATTGGATCAGCCAATAGAATGCAATCTCAATCCTATTGGCTGATTGCATCAGTCAATAGGATTGAAGTTCAATCCTATTGGCTGATTGCATCAGCCAATAGGATTTTTTTCAACCTTAATTCTGATTGGCTGATAGAATTCTATCAGCCAATTGGAATCTAAGGGACGCCATCTTGGATAAAGGAACCTTCATTCGTCGGGAGTCATCGAAAGAAGAGGATGCTCTGCACCGAATGTCTTGAAGATGGACCCGCTCCGCGCCGGATGGATGAAGACTTCTGCCCGTCTGGAGGAGCACTTCTCCCGGGTTGGATGAAGACTTCTCCCGGTTTCGTTGAGGACTTCTTGTGGCTTCATTGAGGACTTCTCCTGGCTTCGTTGAGGATGGATGTCAGCTCTTCAAAACTGTAAGTGGATCTTCAGGGGCTAGTGTTAGGTTTTTTTAAGGGTTTATTGGGTGGGTTTTATTTTTAGGTTAGGGTTTGGGCAGCAATAGAGCTAAATGCCCTTTTAAGGGCAATGCCCATCCAAATGCCCTTTCCAGGGCAATGGGGAGCATAGGTTTTTTTAGTTAGCTTTTTATTTGGGGGGTTGGTTGTGTGGGTGGTGGGTTTTACTGTTGGGGGAGTTGTTTGTATTTTTTTTTTACAGGTATAAGAGCTGATTTCTTTGGGGCAATGCTCTGCAAAATGCCCTTTTAAGGGCTATTGGTAGGTTAGTTTAGACTAGGGTTTTTTTTTATTTTTTATTTTGATAGGGCTATTAGATTAGGTGTAATTAGTTTAAATATCTTGTAATTTGTTTTTTATTTTGTGTAATTTAGTGTTTGTTTTTTTGTTTTTTTAATTTAGATATTTGTATTTAATTTTGTTAATTGTATTTAATTTAGGTAATTTATTTAATTGTACTGTAAGGTTAGGTGTTAGTGTAACTAAGGGTAGGTTTTATTTTACAGGTAAATTTGTATTTATTTTAGCTAGGTAGTTAGTAAATAGTAAATAACTATTTAGTAACTATTCTACCTAGTTAAAATAAATACAAACTTGCCTGTAAAATAAAAATAAACCCTAAGCTAGATACAATGTAACTAATAGGAATTATTTAGTTAATGATAGGAATTTTTAGTTAGATTTATTTTAATTATATTTAAGTTAGGGGGTGTTAGGGTTAGACTTAGGTTTAGGGGTTAATAAATTTAATATAGTGGCGGCGACATTGGGGTCGGCATATTAGGGGTTAATAAATGTAGGTAGGTGGCGGCGATGTTAGGGGTGGTAAATTAGGGGTTAATAATATTTAAATAGTGTTTGCGAGGCGGGAGTGCGGCGGTTTAGGGGTTAATATGTTTATTATAGTGCCGGCAATGTCCGGAGCGGCAGATTAGGGGTTAATAATTTTATTTTAGTGTTTGCGATGCGGGAGGGCCTTGGTTTAGGTTTAGGGGTTAATAGGTAGTTTATGGGTGTTAGTGTACTTTTTAGCACTTTAGTTATGAGTTTTATGCTACAGCTTTGTAGTGTAAAACTCATAACTACTGACTTTAGAATGCGTTACGAATCTTGCGGAATAGGCTGTGCCGCTCACTTTTTGGCCTAAAAAAAAAAGCTTGTATCGGCGCAATGGAAGTCCCATTGAAAAAAGACTTTAAGAAAATTGCGTGTTAATTTGCGGTACGGCCAAAAAAGTGTGCGGGACAGCTGTAGCTACAAGACTCGTAATAGCAGAGGTAGTGAAAAAGCAGCGTTATGACACTGCTTTTTTACTCATAACGCAAAACTTGTAATTTAGCCGTTTAGCTGTACACTTTTGGCTTGTAAGTCAAAATCCTCTATTTTCAAACAGTTTTTCTTAAAAATTGATTTCTTGGAATATTTTCCTTCCATTTTATCCATTGACATATTCTCACTTTGCAAAAACATATCACCATCTATTCATAATATTTATTAGCACATAAATTACTTTCTGCTATTTTTATAGTATTTTTTATATTATTTCTGTTTATTATCTGCTATAGGAATACACATAGTAGGTATATAAATATAAATTTAAATTAACACTTAACTATAATACAAGGATTAATTGGTATCATGTCAAGTTCTACACACAGTTCACAGTTCAATCGAATATGGGATCATGTAAAATAAAAATATTTTAGCCTGTAAACATTTTTTATTTTGTAATTTTATTCTGTATTTTTAATTGTATTTTTATGTTTAATATTGGCACAAACTATAAATTGGAATTTGGCATTAATTTTAGAAAGTGCAATAATTATTGAAATAATAAAGGAGCCATTAAAAAGTAAAGTCATGTCTGACGAAACGTGTTTGGCTTAAACCTGCTACTTACATGCTTTTAACTTTAGAATAAAGAAGTGATTTGTTTTCAACGGAGGGTCCTTTTCTTTGAGTGTGAGGATATGAATTGTGGTTACTATGAAATATTTGTGTGTTAGTAATTGCCAATCTTAAAGTCACCTATGTAAAGAAATACAAAAAGAAATGCAAAAATCCAATATCCAATTCCATACAATCAGAGCTCTCTGACGAATAACAGTCAAAAATACGGAAACAATTGGAACGCCAATTTCACCAGTAAACCGCCTTCCCTGTTGGCCAGCCGATCGGAGGTCATGGAGACAGCGTTCTAGCTGATCGAGGAAGATGCTGTGTGTTTGGCGAGAATCCAGCTTTCCTCCTCTAATACGGCACAAGTTACACCACATAGCGGGGGGAACCAGAGCTGACTGCTTATATATTACAAACCACGCTGGATTTTGTATTCATGATCCTTTTTGTTAAAGTTTTAAAGTTGTGAAGCAAAGGAACACTTTCATTGTTCGCATTCAAGAAAATAAGAGATATATCTCTTTTGCATCATGTTAGCAACAGTGTTTCATACGGACTAACACCAGAAGTGACTTTGTACATTTATTAACTAGGCAACTGTTTCTTTGCGACTTAACATAGTATTTTTTTCATGGTAGTAGTTTTTAATCTGATTTTTAACCAACCACGGGTGGTTTTGAATATTGCAATATTCTATTAGGATGTTATTACATTCGTAAATTGTTTTATACTGTATTGTTTTAATAAATTGTGCAATTAATTATTTTCTACACTTTTAGCTTAATCATCTTATAGTGTGTGTTTTAATCATTTGGTACATAGCTGACTTCAACAGACGCACCCCTTTTTTCTTAGAATTTGTTTTGCCTTTAAAGAACTGGGATAGACCTTTTGTAGGGGTAGCTAGGCTATATTTTTCAGGGTTATTTTATGTTCATTTTAACTTCATTTTTTTCCCATTAACCCTATTGTACCATGGGCAAAGATCTTCTTCCAGGCGACACCATCTTCTATCTCCTTCCTGGAGGTGCGGAGCGGTCTTCGGTGATGCGCATATCAGGAGTGCTGGTCATCATCTGGAGCGGTGGTCCCCTTCAGTGGGTGGCGGTCTTCAGCAACGTGGATCCTCTTCATGCGATTGTCTGCCGTACACTCAAGTTTGAATGCAAGGTACCCCTGTTATATTGGGGTATCGTTGCATTCCTATTGGCTGAAATATTCAAATCAGTCAATAGGAGGAGAGCTCCAGATGAGGACCAGCGCTCCAGATCCGCTCATCGTCGAAGACCGCTCTGCACCTCCGGGAAGAAGATAGAAGATGGTGCTGCCCTAGAAAAAGATTTTCGTCGCCTGGATGAAGACTTTTCTGCGCCTGGATTTCCAGACTTCAGGAACGATGAAAAGATTTTCTGGGGTTAGTGTTAGGTTTTTATTTTATATTTTTATGTGTTTTTTTTTAAGATTAGGGCATTTTTTTTATGGGCGCAAAAGAGCCGATTGCCCTTTTAAGGGCAATGCCCATACAAAAGCCCTTTTAGGGGCAATGGGTATCTTAGGTTTTTTTTAAACTTCGTTTTTTTTATTTTGGGGGATTAGTTGGGTGGGGGAGTGTACTTTTGTAGGTAAAAGAGCTGTTTAAATTAGGGCAATGCCCTACAAAAGGCCCTTTTAAGGGCTATTGGTAGCTTATTGAGAGATTAGGAGGAGTTTTTATTTTGGGGTGGCTTTTTTGTTTTTATACGGCTATTAGATTAGGTTTAGTTTTTATTATTTTGGATAATTTGTTTATTATTTTTTGTAATCTTAGATTTTTTTTTAAATTTTTCCTAATGTTAGTTTTTTTTGTAATGTTAGATTATTTTTAATTTTCGTAATTGTAATTTTTTTTGTAATGTTAGTTTTTATTAACTTTTTTGTAGTGTTAGTATTTTTTTAATATTGTAATTTAGTTTTTTTAATTTTTAGTTTATTTTTATTTTTTTTAAATAGTAATGCTAGGTTAATTTATAGTTTAATCTTAGTTTTTTTTCTTTTCACAGGTAAGTTTTTGTTTATTTTAATATAGTTATATTGTAAGTTTAATTTAAGGTTGGGTGGTGTTAGGTTTAGGGGTTAATAGTTTAATTTAGTGTTTTGCGATGTGGGGGCTAACAGTTTAGGGATTAATAGGTTTTAGTTTAGTGTTGGTGATGTGGGGGGCCGGTATTTTAGGGGTTAATAGGCTTATAATATTAGTAGCGATATGGGGGGGTGGTTTAGCGTTTAATAGGTTTATATAATGTTAGCGATGAGGGGGGTTGGCGGTTTTGGGGTTAATATGTTTATTTAGTGTTGGCTATGTGGGTGGGTGGCAGATTAGGGGTTAATACGTTTAATAAAGTATTTGTGATGTGGGGAGATGGCGGTTTAGGGGTTGATACTTTATTTTAGTGTTGGTGATGTGGGTGGCCGGTGGATTAGAGGTTAATACGTTTATTATAGTATTTGCGATGTGGGGGGGTGGCAGTTTAGGGATTAATAGGTAGTTTATGGATGTTAGTGTACTTTGTAACATTTTTGTTATGAGTTTTGTATCAAAAGCCATTTTTTGAGTGCGGAATGGAGAGTTGCGTAAAGGCTAAAATGCTAGCGGTATAGCTGTACCGCCGCGACTTGTAATACAGGAGTCCTGCATATTCTTCTTGCTGTTTGTTTTTAATATGCACAACAAGTACCGCAAGTGCTCTTTGCCAAAGTTCAGACAATTTGAATGGCTCTAGTAATCTGTCTTTGCAGCCGTGATATCTAGCATGAGTAAAAGTTTGTTCGATGTGCTGAACGTGGTCACGTAACTGCAACCACCAATGCCAACACGAGTTTCACCCCCATGTCATTAAAGAAGACGGAGCTTCCTCAGGGCTAATACGTCCATACTTCCCTTCAATTTAAATAGTATAGACTCCGCCTAAGGAAAAAGTGAATTTTTTATTTTATTATTTATTTATTATTTTTACACAGATTTTCATTTAACAACATTGTAACAGCATATGAAAGGTACTTGTGTTTGACATAGAACTAATGTTCACGAAATTGGTTACAACTGAAGAAAGGTACAAGTCCTCTTCTTAAACCTGATTCTTCAGTCTTTGCTTTAGACAGTCCATTTAAACTGGGTATATGCGAAGTCAGGTTGTAAGTGTATTCAATAATACTTCAGTGTAATAAAAAAAAAAATGTATTGCATTAACACGTAAACAAGTAAGGAATAGCTAAACCAAAAAAAAGAAACAAACAAACTAATTTTACAAGGTATCCTCTGGCTCATAATTAGGCTCTCTGATGCTTACCCCTGCTAATGGGAGGTGGCCCATTAAGAATTTAGCAATGATCTGGCACTTTTTGTTTTGTTTATGGGGTTTTGAACAGCTAGTTGTATTTTCTGCTGTGTGCATCTGCTGGAATGGTGTACCCATGCCCATTTCCAGTTACTCTTGGGTTTGTTGTGTGCGTGAGATGTACGAGGTGGGTAGCGTAGCTAATCTTGGCAGGGACTCCTCCCAAATAAATTGCGCATTTAGAAATATTTCTAGTTTATTACGGCAAAGGTAGCCATATTTTTCTAGGGAAAATTGTTCCTCTACCTCGTCTAACCACATATCTTTAGTGGGTGTTATTGTTTTTTTCCAGTGGCGCGCAATCAACCTTCTCGCGCTATTAAGGCCTATCTGTAAAGTTATTAGTTTTAAGTGACATGGCAGTTTAGGCAGATTATTAAGTAAGGCAATGTTTGGAGTCAATGTAAATTCTGCTGATATGGGCTGTTTGTAATATGATTCTACTGCTAGCCATAGGGGGCGAACTTTGATACAGTTCCACCACATATGCAACAGGTTACCATTTTCTCCACATCCTCGCCAGCATGTGCTGGGTGTGTTTGGATATATGCTGTGTATTCTTGATGGGGTCAGGTACCATCTGAGGAGAATTTTAAAATTTAATTCTAATATCTTTCGGGATGTAGAAGATTTTTTAACTGATCTAAAAATATTTTCCCATGTACTTTGTTCTATTTGTTTTGTTAAGTCTAGATTACATTTTGAGGTGTATGGTGGAAGGGCATTATGAGGGTTATTTATGAGGAGTTTACACGCTGTTGAGAGTGTTCCTTTTGGTGTTATCCCATTATGGCATAATTGCTCAAATGGGGTAAGTTGTCGTAGGAGATCTGTTTTAAATGGAGATGTATGAATGTAATGGTGTAATTGGGCATATTTCAGCCAATTAGCAAATCTCCTGTCAGCTATGTTAATTAGTTTATCTCTTTCCAAGAGTTTACCTGCCTCTGTGAAGTTTAATAGTGGAATTGTATAGTCCATTCAGTAAGTCTTTTAAATCCCTTGTCAAGGCCGCCCACCATTTCCACATTTAATGTAATTGGGAATAAAAGGGATCTACTAGTAGAGATATGTGGTCTAGTAGCATTTATGTGGTCCCAATTTTTGAAGAATTGTTTGTGTATATCAAGGTGTTGACATTGAGGTGGTGTGAGATCATTCGGTACCCAACACAGGGCGTGTACCAGTGGTGCTTTTAATATGTGTGAGTCTATTGTTACCCAAGCCTTATGTTCCTTCTCACTATGCCAATCTAGTACTCTCTGTAATGTCACTGCTTGGTAGTAATCTTCTATATTGGGAAGACCCAGTCCTCCATGTAGGGCCGGTCTGTACATTGTGTCTCTATTGACTCGGGGCTTACACCCTCCCCATACGAACGTATTTAAACTATTTTGGAGCCGGGTTATATACCATCTAGGAATATGAAGTGGCAAAGCCTGTAAAATGTACAGAATTCTAGGTAATGTGGTCATCTTTATAGCCTGTACTCGTCCTCACCACAATAGGGGTTTGTTCGCCCATGTCTTAAGATCACGTTGAGTATTAAAGAGTAGTGCATTATAATTTTTATCAAAGAGTGTCGTCCGGCTGGGGGAAATGTGAATCCCTAGGTATTTAATTGAGTCTGTTTTCAACCGAAGTTGGCAGATCGTGGACAAAGATCTGAATTTGCAATTTGGGAGTGTAATATTTAGGATTTCAGATTTATGTTTATTAACAAGGAAACTAGAAAACTTCCCGAAGTTGTCTAATTCGGTAAGTATCTCCGGAATTGTTTTAAGAGGGGAG
Source organism: Bombina bombina (assembly GCF_027579735.1). Taxonomy (NCBI): domain Eukaryota; kingdom Metazoa; phylum Chordata; class Amphibia; order Anura; family Bombinatoridae; genus Bombina; species Bombina bombina. Next base: position 806,406,111 of record NC_069499.1, read on the forward strand.
GTTATTGTAAAAAGTATCTTGTCTGCATACATAGCTATTTTATATTCCTGATGATCAAACGATATTCCCTTGATATTTTGGTTCTTGCGTACATGAGAAGCAAAGACTTCCATCATCAGGACAAATAAGATTGGGGATAAGGGGCATCCCTGTCGCGTACCATTGTGTATTGGAAATGTAGATGATAGTATCCCGTTGACTTTTACTTTTGCACTCGGATGAGTATATAAGCTAAAAATTCTATTAATTATTTTAGGGCCGAATCCTACATTTTTTAATGTTGTTGTTAAAAATTGCCAATTAGTCCGGTCAAATGCTTTCTCCGCATCTATGGCTAATAGCACTGACTCGATATTATGGTGTTTAACATATTCCGTAAGGATCAGGGCTCTAAGAGTATTATCCCTTGCTTCACGGCCAGGAACGAAGCCTACTTGGTCTGTATGTATAATGTCATTAAGAACTAAATTTATGCGGTTTTCTAAGATTTGTCCTAGGATCTTTATGTTTGTATTGAGGAGTGAAATAGGTCGATAGCTAGCTGGATCATCCTGTGGCTTATCGGATTTTAGGATTACTGATATGTGGGCAGAAATGGAGTCATTTGATAATTGAGAGCTTTCATCTAGAGAGAGAAAGAGATTTAAGAGATGGGGAGCTATTATATTTTTAAAAGTCTTGTAGTATAGATTAATGTATCCATCAGGTCCTTTTTCCTACTGGGAGGTCAGTAATAGCTTTCAGGATCTCAGCTAAAGTTATAGGCTTTTCTAAATCTGCTATTTGCAACTGTGACAATTTATTTAGGTTGGCTGATTCTATGTATAATGTCATGTTCTGCTCATGATCTGAGGTAGTGTTTGTGTCTAAGTTGTACAGTTGGTAGTAGAAATCCCGGAAATGGGCAGCTATTGCTTTGCTATCGTGTATATATTCCCCCTGTTGAGTTTTTAATCTATGAATGTGAGTAAGTGTTGCTCTATCTTTAAGGTTATTTGCTAGAACTTTACCCGGGCGATTACCTTCATAGAAATATTTTTTCCGGAGCTGTAATGCTCTCCTTTGGGCATCTGAGTAGAGTAGTGTTTTAAGTTCATTTCTTGCCGCTGTCAGAGCGTTAAGGATAGGGCAGTCGGATGGAGAGCGTTTATGTTGAATCTCTAGTGTATGTATTTTAGTGGTTATAGAGGTTAGTGAGGAGTCATATGATTTTTTAAGAAATGCTTTGTGTTTAATGCATTCACCGCGAAACACTGCCTTATGGGCATCCCAAACAAAGAGGGGGTGAGTGCCTGGTATCGCATTATGTTTAAAGTAGTCTTGTAGGGAGGTTGTTAATTTTTGTGTCGTAGGGGGATGGTGCAAAAGATAAGAATCTAGTCTCCAGATGAATGTGTGTAATGGGGCATCTGGCCAGTTTAGTTTTAGTGAAATCATAGAGTGGTCTGACCACACCCTGGGAATAATGTCTGTGTTTACCAGTAATGAAAAGCTGGACTGGTCAAGATATAGTTGATCTATTCTGGAGTACATAGACCAGAGGTGAGAGAAGGTGAAGTTACGCTGTGTGGGATGCTGTGTCCTCCACGTATCTATTAACCCTGAATGTTTGATGCAATTATATACCGAGTTAGGAGGGCGCGGGGATGTTATAGTGTTTGAGGATGTTGTGTCTAATGTGGGATCTATAATTATGTTTAGGTCACTGCCCATAACCACTGTACCTTTGCATGTTTCTTGTATCAGAGATTTTAGTCTATTAAAGAATCTGTTCCTATACGTGTTAGGGGCGTTTACGTTAATTAAAGTAATTGGTCTGTTGTATATGAGACCTACTATAATAAGGATTCTTCCTTCTTTGTCTGATGTGGTGTGGAGTAGGTTGAAAGGTAAGGAATGATGGAAGAGAATTCCTACTCCATTTTTTTTCTTTTCATGGGAGTTGAAAAATCCCAGGGGGAAATCTTTATTAGAAAATTTGGGCTCATTTGCCTTGGGGAAATGTGTCTCCTGAACAAACACTACCAAGCTTTTCTGTCTTGCAAACCATTGCAAGGCCACAGATCTTTTTGTAGGTGAATTTAGACCTTTGGTATTTTGTGAGGTTATTAAAATTTGTCTGGATTCCATATCTTTATCGTTATTTGCACTTTGTGAGTGAGACTTGTGTAAATTTTCTTACCATAGTATGACGTCACGTTCTGATGTTGGGACCTACCGCTACTATATATTGAATGAAGAGGCCCGGAACAGAATTTTGTGCCATTACTGCCTTCTAAGAGGTGTGTCAGCCAGAGGATTGAACCTTGTCTTGCGAGAAAACTGTAATAAATCAATAAACAAACATAAAAACAGTAAAACAAATAACAAACATATTTAAACTGATAATAATAATAATTTCCTAACATTTGATAAGCTATAATCAGGAATGAGGTCAGTAAACCTTTTCCTGATAGTGAGGTGAGGGGAATTGTAGCAGTAAAATCAGGAATGAGGTCAGTAAACCTTTTCCTGATAGTGAGGTGAGGGGAATTGTAGCAGTAAAAACTGCCATCATGTCCCCAAGAGAATCATATCTATAATGCTTATTGAAAAGTCCTCTAAGTGTAGAGACTCTCAATTTAAGTAAGTATAACAAAGAACCAGGGTTTTTTTTGTTCCCCCCCCCCCCTTCACATCTTCTTTTACTTATACAAAGAGACATTTTGATATTGAATGTTCCTAGTTCAATAAATAACTCAAAAGAAAGCACCAAGGCTTCCCAAAACGGTAATCTCAGTCAAGAGTTTTGCGACCTATTCAGCTGACATGTTTCTCATGGTGGATTAGTTGGGGAGGCACAATGTTGGTTGGACGTAGTGGCAGCTGTTTTGCGTTTCCTGGTCACTGTGGTCCACTTTTGTCGTTGAGGTTTTGACAGTGAAGGATCTGTTGTCTGTATATCTCCAAATTGATCTGTATCTTGAGGAATGTGTTTTGGTAGAGGGATATTCAGTTGTGAACAAAAGTGGTTAAGGTCCTCTAGGTCTTTGTATATGATTTCTTTATTGTTTTTAATAACCCTGAAAGCAAAAGGAAATCCCCAGCGGTAGGGGATGTTATGTTCTTGTAAATGCGTGGTGAGAAATCTGACATCTCTCCATCTTGATAGGGTTAGTGGACTTAAATCTGCAAAGATATGAATTGTGTCACCGTCTTTTTTGATAGGTGCTTTTTTTCCTAGCTGCTGCCAACAGTCTTTCTTTATCCTTGAAATTATGACAGCGGAGTATTATATCTCTTGGTGGTGCCGTGGCTGAGGGCTTAGGTTTCACTGCTCTGTGCACTCTGTCCAGGGATATTTCAGTGTCATCTTTGTTGTCAAAAAGGAAGCAGAAGAGATCGTGGAGATATTATGGTAGCGTGGCGGCTAGAATATTTTCAGGAATACCTCTGATCCTAAGATTTTGGCGTCTGCCGCGGTTGTCAGGATCTTCTATTTGCATTTGCATCTGCATTATTTCTTTGGTCTGTTGTTGGATTTGCATGCCATGTAGATTAATTGGTTCAGAAATTTCCTCATCATGTTCCTCCAAATGGAGTATTCTATTTCCTAAATCTGCAACATCCCTTTTGACCTCTGTCAGGCTTTCTTTTATGAGTTGGCTTACTTGGTTCATAAAAGATGCAAAGTCTTCCTTTGTTGGCAGGGATCGTAAATCTGCTCTAGTTAAAGGGAGGGTAGCGTCAGATTGTACAGTGTAATTGTCCTCTTCATGCGAGCTACTGTTTGAGTGTGGAGAGCTGGGAGGCATAGAGACACTCGCTTCTAATGTTTTAAAGTAGGAGTTTAGCTTTGTTGAGGTTGTTAAGGCTGATTTGCCTGTCTTGTCCCCTTTAGGGAGACGTTTAGATGCCATCTGCGTCTTCGAACCAGTATGTTTATAAGGGAAAGAGGTGTCGGTATTTGTTGTTCTGTATATCTGCTATTTTTACAGATAGTTTAGGCCTGTTACCGGTTTATTGGCAGACTTAGATAACATTATTGCTCTAAATGCGAGCCACGTGACTCAAACCAGATTGAGATGTTGTGTATAACTTCTAAATGTGTGTTGTAGGCCCAGTTTGGCTTTAGTTATTTTCATTACAGGCCCCAATGTGATGTGCTCACTTCACTTGGTCTAGTGCTTGTCAGGGCCGTTATCAAGGTATGTAATTGTGCTTGCCACCCTTATCCAGCGTTCTGTTATGTGGTGTGTATTATTAAGGCCAGCGGTATTAGGAGCAAGTATTTACTGGGATAGACTGTGTATTCTGCATTACTTATAATTTTCCAGTCCTCTTATTTATCAAAAGAGTCAACAATATCTATAACGGGTTGTGCGATGCTGTTGGTCGCTTACGTGTATCCCTGCTTCTCCTCACTAATGCTTTTTCTTCAGGCCGCTCCTATGCTGCAGCGTGTGATGCGATCATAAGAGGTAAAGATGGCGCCTCACTGCTCCATGCTGTTTGGCCCCGGTAAGCTAATGGGTCAATGCGGCGATGTTTAACTGTCTGTGTGCATGTGTCTGCATTCTCCGGTCACTCATCAACTCATAGGAGTCATGTTAGCTTGCCATACCGTTTTTCACTCTGGTTTTTTGATTCTCAAGGGGAAATCTTCACAGAGCTTCACAGATTAGCAACCATGCTCGATCACGGCTGGCTCCACCCCTCCGAAAAAGTGAATTTTAACTCATAATGTGTCAATCATATTGCCGCAATTTTAAACAACAAAAAATTACTTAAATTCATAATAGAGTATGAAAATGTGCACATATCTTGATCTAAACATTCATAGAAACCATCTATGTTAACATCTTAAAAGGACAAAGAAACATATATACTGTATATATGCAGTTATCCTAGAAAAAACATGTCTAGTTTCTCATTTAGACCATTATGTGTTAATGTGTTGAGAGTATAAATCCATTAACACTTTTTCCAGTAAGCCTTTGTCCTGGTCCCCTCCTCTACCAAGCAGTAAGCCTTTATCAATGCCAGTAAATATTAGGCACTCAGGATTAATGTCATGCCTTATCTGGAAATGCTTAGCTACACTGGTTGGTTTCAACCTTAATCTCATCTCTGTGTTCTTTAATCCTGGCTTTAAAAAACATAAAAGCTGGTACACTACTCCCTCAGTGTTACAATTGAAAAAGGTTTTTAATCTGATGTTTTTTTGTTCTCATTTAACAAAATTTTACTCATGAATTCACATGTTACACATTTACTGCATGGAAAATTAACTACCGGTATATGTTTCTTTAGCCAATTACTTTCTGAGGGAGCTGGCATAAATTTACTTTTTACAAGTTTATCACGTAAATTGGGGGCTCTTTTTGAAATGAGGCTTGGAAAGTCTCCTACTTCTTGGGCAATATTTGTATAATTTGTCAGTACTGGCCAGTGTTTCTTAAAATTATTATTTATGGCATTCCAATGGCAATTGTAGCTAGTGATTAGACGTATAGAAGACGTTTTTGTCTCTTTCTTCTTGAATAATAATTCATCCCTATTCGTGTTTATAGCTTTTTTCTTGCCCAGGTAATGAATCTCTTAGAGTAACCTCTTGCTGGAAATCTCACTTGCATGCCTATCATATTTTTCTTTAGAAGTACAATTTCTAGGCAATCTAAAAAATTGGCCAGTTGGAGTGCCTTTTTTCACATGTGTAGGGTGATGACTAGAGGCTATTTGTAAACTATTTGTAGCTGTTTCTTTACGGTAATTCGCTGTGACTAAAGCCCCTCTTTCTCATTTGATTTTCACATCCAGGAAGGAAATTTCATTCTCACTAAATTGTAAAGTCAGCTGGATATTATATTCATTCTTATTAAGTTCTTGTACAAAAGTATGTAAGAGGTCTATATCATCCACCAAAAATGGACATGATTACAAAACAGCTTGTTTTGATATACAGTGTCCATCTCCCATCTACCCAAATGTAAACAGACATAAGTAGGAGCACGTCTAACTCCCATTGCTGTCCCTTAAATTTGTTTAATTATTTTCCATCAAACATAAATATGTTGTTCTCTAGTACAAAAAGTAACAGTTGTACAACAAACTTATGCCTAGATTTAGAGTTTTGCGGCCAAAGGGGTGCGTTAGCTACGCATGCTTTTTTCTGGCCGCACCTTTTAAATACCGCTGGTATTTAGAGTTCATAGAATGGCTGGGTTTTCAGTGCGTTAGGCTCCAAAAAGGGAGCGTAGAGCATAATTTAACGCCACTGCAACTCTCGATACCAGCGGTGCTTACGGACGCGGCCAGCTTCAAAAACGTGCTCATGCACGATTCCCCCATAGAAAACAATGGGGCAGTTTGAGCTGAAAGAAAACCTAACACCTGCAAAAAAGCCGCGTTCAGCTCCTAACGCAGCCCCATTGTTTTCTATGGGGAAACACTTCCTACGTCTGCACCTAACACCCTAACATGTACCCCGAGTCTACACACCCCTAACCTTACACTTATTAACCTCTAATCTGCCGCCCCCGCTATCGCTGACACCTGCATATTTTTTTTAACCCCTAATCTGCCGCCCCGTAAACCGCCGCTACTTACATTATCCCTATGTACCCCTAATCTGCTGCCCCTAACACCGTCGACCCCTATATTATATTAATTAACCCCTAATCTGCCCCCCACAACGTCGCCTCCACCTGCCTACACTTATTAACCCCTAATCTTCCGAGCGGACCGCGCCGCTATTATAATAAAGTTATTAACCCCTAATCCGCCTCACTCCCGCCTCAATAACCCTATAATAAATAGTATTAACCCCTAATCTGCCCTCCCTAACATCGCCGACACCTAACTTCAAACATTAACTCCTAATCTGCCGACTGGAGCTCACCGCTATTCTAATAAATGTATTAACCCCTAAAGCTAATTCTAACCCTAACCCTAACACCCCCCTAAGTTAAATATAATTGTTATCTAACTAAATAAATTAACTATTATTAAATAACTTATTCCTATTTAAAGCTAAATACTTACCTGTAAAATAAACCCTAATATAGCTACAATATAAATTATAATTATATTATAGCTATTTTAGGATTAATATTTATTTTACAGGCAACTTTGTAATTATATTAACCAGGTACAATAGCTATTAAATAGTTAATAACTATTTAATAGTTACCTAGTTAAAATAATTACAAAATTACCTGTAAAATAAATCCTAACCTAAGTTACAATTAAACCTAACACTACACTATCAATAAATTATTTAAATACAATACCTACAAATAACTACAATTAAATAAACTAACTAAAGTACAAAAAATAAAAAAGAACTAAGTTACAAAAAATAAAAAAATATTTACAAACATTAGAAAAATATTACAACAATTTTAAACTAATTACACCTACTCTAAGCCCCCTAATAAAATAACAAAGCCCCCCAAAATAAAAAAAATGCCCTACCCTATTCTAAATTAAAAAAGTTCAAAGCTCTTTTACCTTACCAGGGCCCTTTGCGGGGCATGCCCCAAAGAATTCAGCTCTTTTGCCTGTAAAAAAAACACATACAATACCCCCCCAACATTACAACCCACCACCCACATACCCCTAATTTAACCCAAACCCCCCTTAAATAAACCTAACACTAAGTCCCTGAAGATCTTCCTACCTTATCTTCACCATACCAGGTTCACTGATCCGTCCTCGGAAGTCTTGATCCAAGCCTTGGAAGTGTTGATCCAAGCCCAAGCGGGGGGCTGAAGAGTGACGTCCATCTTCGGGCTGAAGTCTGGATCCAAGCGGCGGCTGAAGAACTCCATCATCGGGCTGAAGTCGGAAGTCCATCATCGGGATGAAGTCTTCTATCAAGCCGCATCTTCAATCTTCTTTGCATGGTGCATGTGGTCCAAGAACAGGGGGACATGCTTTGTGAGGGGGGAGTGTAGCAGCAGAAGACAGATATCATTTTTTCATCTCCTAGCAGCAGTTGCAGCAATAGCAGCACAACACAGCTGAGTGGAGCAGCTGCGTTTTGGCAAGAGGCAGTAGACTCTCACCATTGTTCACTTCAATAGCCGTATGAAGTTTTTTTGTGTGTAAAAAAAGTCGTCTACAATCAGCATAAAAATAGATACATTTTTGAACAAATACAATTTTGTCATATCCAATATTAGAAAGAATATTAAAAAATATATTATATTTGAACCTGATATTTCCAGGTGGTCTCTCATCCAGGTACTGACCAGGCATGTTTCTGCTTAGCTTCCGAGATCAAGCAGGGTCAGGTGTATTCAAGGCAGCATGCCAACATGCCTTGATCTTTTATTTCTATGTCCTAATCTCCCAGAGACAAGAATTTTATATATATGATTTATATCATAGTAATTTATTCATATTATAATAAAATGTTTAAATCGAAAGAACTATTCAATCCATGTGGGTGTATAGTTCTAAAACGATAAATTAATTCAGCTTCTTTTTTGAGCAATATTTTTTCCATATTTCCACCCCTGATGTTTGGATGGATTTTTGTAATACCCCAAAAGTTAAAATGTTTTAGATCCCCTAAGTGTATATCTGTAAAATGTTGGTATAATACAGTTTTGTTAGTCTTATGTTCTATATTCCAAATGTGTTCTCTAATTCTATCTTGTAGAACACGACTCGTTTGTCCTACGTAAAATAGGTTACAAGAACATTTAATACAGTAAATGACATTAGAGTCACTACACTTAATAATCTCTTTAATTATAAATGTGTTTGGTTTATCCGTGAATGCTATCTTTTTGGTTTTACTACTCAATTTACAGGACTTACAAGTATGGCAAGGAAAGAAGCCAGTTATTTTCTCATTGTCTAGACTCATGTCAGTCAGACTACTATTTGGACTTTTAAATTCACTAGGTGAGAGATAACTTAAGGTTTTTTGCTCTTTTAAAAATACAATCCGGATGTTTTTTAACTTGTTTCCCAAAATTGGGTCTTGCTGAATATAATGCCAGTGTTTATTTAAAATATTTTTTATTTCTCTATGTTGAGAACTGTATTCTGTGATGAATGGAACTGTAATATCATCTTCCGATTCAAACTGAATGTTGGAGGATCTCTTTGATTTAGTTGTTTTATTAGATCTATTTTTATTAAGTAGACTTTCTCTATCAACTGCACTTATTGTATTCTTTCGGCTAGATTTAGAGTTTGGCGGCCAAAGGGGTGCGTTAGCTACGCATGCTTTTTTTCTCCCGCACCTTTTAAATACCGCTGGTATTTAGAGTTCACAGAATGGCTGGGTTTTCACTGCGTTAGGCTCCAAAAAGGGAGCGTAGAGCATAATTTAACGCCACTGCAACTCTAGATACCAGCGTTGCTTACGGACGCGGCCAGCTTCATAAACGTGCTTGTGCACGATATCCCCATAGAAAACAATGGGGCATTTTGAGCTGAAAAAAAACCTAACACCTGCAAAAAAGCAGCGTTCAGCTCCTAACGCAGCCCCATTGTTGTCTATGGGGAAACACTTCCTACGTCTCCACCTAACACTCTAACATGTACCCTGAGTCTAAACACCCCTAACCTTACACTTATTAACCCCTAATCTGCCGCCCCGCTATCGCTGACACCTGCATATTTTTTTAACCCCTAATCTGCCGCTCCGTAAACCGCCGCTACCTACATTATCTCTGTGTACCCCTGTGTACATTATCTCTGTGTACCCCTAATCTGCTGCCCCTAACACCGCCGACCCCTATATTATATAATAAATTTTTTAACCCCTAAAGCTAAGTCTAACCCTAACCCTAACACCCCCTAATTTAAATATAATTTTATTCTAACAAAATAAATTAACTCTTATTAAATAAATTATTCCTATTTAAAGCTAAATACTTACCTGTAAAATAAACCCTAATATAGCTACAATATAAATTATAATTAGGGAACGGCATTTTTTTATTTTGGGGGGCTTTGTTATTTTATTAGGGGGCTTAGAGTAGGTGTAATTAGTTTAAAATTGTTGTAATATTTTTCTAATGTTTGTAAATATTTTTTTATTTTTTGTAACTTAGTTCTTTTTTATTTTTTGTACTTTAGTTAGTTTATTTAATTGTATTTATTTGTAGATATTGTATTTAATTAATTTATTGATAGTGTAGTGTTAGGTTTAATTGTAGATAATTGTAGGTATTTTATTTAATTAATTTATTGATAGTGTAGTGTTAGGTTTAATTGTAACTTAGGTTAGGATTTATTTTACAGGTAATTTTGTAATTATTTTAACTATTTTATCTATTAAATAGTTATTAACTATTTAATAGCTATTGTACCTGGTTAAAATAAATACAAAGTTGCCTGTAAAATAAATATTAATCCTAAAATAGCTACAATATAATTATAATTTATATTGTAGCTATATTAGGGTTTATTTTACAGGTAAGTATTTAGCTTTAAATAGGAATAATTTATTTAATAAGAGTTAATTTATTTCGTTAGAATAAAATTATATTTAAATTAGGGGGTGTTAGGGTTAGGGTTAGACTTAGCTTTAGGGGTTAAAAAATTTATTAGAGTAGCGGTGAGCTCCGATCGGCAGATTAGGGGTTAATACTTGAAGTTAGGTGTTGGCGATGTTAGGGAGGGCAGATTAGGGGTTAATACTATTTATTATAGGGTTATTGAGGCGGGAGTGAGGCGGATTAGGGGTTAATAACTTTATTATAGTAGCGGTGCGGTCCGCTCGGCAGATTAGGGGTTAATAAGTGTAAGCAGGTGGAGGCGACGGTGAGGGGGGCAGATTATGGGTTAATAAATATAATATAGGGGTCGGCGGTGCTAGGCGCAGCAGATTAGGGGTACATAGCTATAATGTAGGTAGCGGCGGTGTACGGAGTGGAAGATTAGGGGTTAATAATAATATGCAGGGGTCAGCGATAGCGGAGGCGGCAGATTAGGGGTTAATAAATATAATATAGGGGTAGGCGGTGTTAGGGGCAGCAGATTAGGGGTTCATAGGGATAATGTAGGTGGCAGCGGCGTGCGGTCGGCAGATTAGGGGTTAAAAAATTTTAATAGAGTGGCGGCGATATGGGGGGACCTCGGTTTAGGGGTACATAGGTAGTTTATGGGTGTTAGTGTACTTTAGAGCACAGTAGTTAAGAGCTTTATAAACCGGCGTTAGCCCAGAAAGCTCTTAACTACTGACTTTTTTCTGCGGCTGGAGTTTTGTCGTTAGATTTCTAACGCTCACTTCAGCCACGACTCTAAATACCGGCGTTAGAAAGATCCCATTGAAAAGATAGGATACGCAATTGACGTAAGGGGATCTGCGGTATGGAAAAGTCGCGGCTGGAAAGTGAGCGTTAGACCCTTTCCTGACTGACTCTAAATACCAGCGGTAGCCCAAAACCAGCGTTAGGAGCCTCTAACGCTGGTTTTGACGGCTACCGCCCAACTCTAAATCTAGGCCTTTGTGTCTAAAACTCTTTTTAAGTTATATCCCTTTTCTTTAAAATCGGTCTACTAATATGTCAGATTGAATATCATAGGATTCAATATCAGTGCAGTTTTTTCTCACTCTCAAAAATTCACTTTTGGGGATATTGTTTTTTTATCTGTTAAGATGACAACTTTTGTAGTGGATATAGGTATTTGAATCAATCGGTTTGAAATAGATTCTAGTTTTTAGTTGATTGTTCATAATTTCTATTTCAATATCTAAAAAATTTATTAGTTTACTACTTATTTCATGTGTGAATGTTATTCCTAAATTATTCGTATTCAAATCCTCCATGAAAAGAGAGAGGATTTCTGAGTCCCCCATCCAGATCAAGAAGACATCAACTATGAAACGCTTATAGAGCACAAGGTTCGCTCCCCACTGGCCACTATGGAAAAAAAATCTCTTCAAAAAACCCCATAAAAAGATTGGTGTAGCTGGGAGCAAACCTTGTGCCCATCACTGTCCCCTTGATCTGGAGAAAAAATTCCTTATTGAATAGGAAACTATTATTTTTTTATGAATTCAATGCTTTCTAGCAGAAACTTCTTTTGTGTGTCCATTAGTGTTTCATCTTTCTTTAGAAAATGTGTGATTGCTTGGAGGCCTAATGTGTGGTCTATATTAGTGTATAACGCATTTACATCACACGTTGCCATAATGTAATTGTCCTTCCATTCGATTTGATTAATAAGATTAAGGAAATGTGTTGAACCCTTCAAGTATGCTGGTAACTCACACATATAAGTTTGCAAATAGTGGTCCACATATTGAGATAAATTTGATGTAAGTGATTCTATCCCAGATATTATGGGGGGGCCTGGGGGGCAACTCAAATGTTTATGGATTTTGGGCAAGAAATAAAAAGTAGGAATACGTGGATATTTTATTTTAAAGGGGACTCAGAAATCCTCTCTCTTTTCATAGAGGATTTGAATACAAATAATTCAACTATTGAAGTGAACAATAGTGAGATTTGCATTGAAGGAAAAATATCAGTGAGACTCACATTTAAAGAAAGGAAACTACCAGAATATTGCTAGTTTATATTTGGCACATGCTTTACCTTTATTTATTTTTACATTTATTTTTACATTCTTTAGCCCTATAGTGTTACATATTATGTTAAATGGTGCTTAGAGAATGACATAAAATCTCTATATGTAGGAAAACATACATCTTCCAAAAAAAAAAAACACTCAGCACTTTATTGGTTAAATACCCTAAGTTAGTTATTTTTTTGCTTGAACATGAAGGAAGTTTGACACTCCTACTTTAGCACAGATGAACTTATCACATGGGGCATTACATTAATTGCTCCCTATATAAGGTGATCTACTAGTATCAGTAAGCATCTTGATAAAGGTAGCTGTGTACTACCGAAACACGTAGAATTTGCTTACTGATTGTACACTAAAAGGGTTTAATACTTGTAACAAGCAGGTTCATTCCCATCTCTTGAATTATCAGTTTTGGGCATATGAATAGTTCTTGTGTTACTTGCTCTTTTTTCCCTTTACTCCAAACATGCTTCAGGTACATCGTTTGTGTTTAACTCTTGAATGCAAACCATATGTATAATTCCTGTTAAACGTGTCCTTTCTCTTTATGAATTGCCTTACACTGATTGGGCCTCATATGTATTGAAGATATCATATAACAGAGACTGCTCTAGATTTTCTGAAAACAGAATAAACAACATCTTCACAATTACATCGAAGCTGTAATCACGGACCAGCTCTGTCTCCGGTATAGGAGCTTTTCCTTTGGATAAGAGACCTGCAGCATACGCTGATTGGACCAAGAGGTCTGACGTCATCACACTCATCGGAGCTCTCAACGGACTGCATTACCTACTCGTATTTCAGAGAACTGTGAGTTATTTATATGTGGAAAGCTGTGCACAGCCGAAGAGTTTTTTTTCTAAGGGCTTTTCTTCTAGGAATTTTTATAGGAACATCCTAAGCCTTTCATTTGAATCCAGCATGGACTATAAAGTTCCTAATACTTCTAAGTGCCTATAATCTGGGCGGCACATATGTGTATAATCTTGATACAGTGTATCCTCTGACACAACATTGCTATTTATTCTTACCTTTGTCTAGCTGTAGATACGATCTGCATATATTTTTAGATTAATTTAGATGCCAGCATTTCACACTATCAATTATTTTTTAGTGTAATTTTAGTGTTTTTTAATAAATTTGATCAAATACAATTTGTCATAATCCTTTTATTGGATAACTTTTTTACAATATTAATTTTGTCATGAAACCAATTGATCACAATTTTGATTTGTAAGGACCATCTTGTTATATATTTTTAATATTATCATTCATTTATAAAGATCACATTAATATTTTTATCTTCATCACTATAACTTCACATGGTAAGCTCCGTGTTTGGAGTGCTTCTGTCCCACATTTGTCCCATATACTCATCTTTGGATCACTTCGAGGAATCAGTGATCCCTTTCAGGAACAGATAGCACTCACACCATTCCTTCTTTTTCCACATGATATCAGTTAGATTAGACAATGCCATGACACTTCAGGGATAATAATTGTGAGATGTAGATTACAAGATAGCCCTTTTTACAGATGATGTCATTCTCACTATGACTAAACCCCTGCTGTTTCTTCCCTTTTACTGGGCATAGAAAGGCTTAAAGTATTTAAGAGCATTTTTTTTTTTTATCACAAAACATTCACTCTTTGGGGGAGATTTATCAAGCAGCGAATGCTGCTTTATCCGCCCGACGTTTCATGTCTGCCTGAAACCTAAGTTAAGAAGCAGCGGTCGTAAGACCACTGCTTCTTAACTTGTCTGCCACCTTTTATGTGGCGGACTGCAATCATCATTATTATATACGATCAAGATGATTGACACCCCCGATTGGCCATGAATGTGCAGGGGCGGCATTGCAAAATAATTTCATGTGAAATGCTTCTGCAATGTTAAATGCCAACAGAGTATGCTGTCAGCATTTAGTAATGCAGGGCGGACATGATTCACTATAACGACACATGTCCGCCCGGGTTTAATAAATTGACCCCTTTATATCATTTGAATTATAAGCAAATGTTCACTCAACTATGACAACTTATCAGTAAATGGGCCAGATATAACATGTAATGGTGACCAAGATAACTATATTGCCCAAACTACTGTATGTATTCTGATCACTTCTTATTGTGGTACCTCTGGTGGGGCTTGATAGGATACAGAAGGATATGTTAACATTTATCTGGAATGGTCTATAATCCACAGGTCGGTTTCGACAAAATACAGGTCTGTTTGAGGTATGGGGGTTCCCCAGTTGTTTTCATATTATTATGCAGCCCGTATGGCACAATACCAATGATAAGATATGTTGGGTCCAAATGAAATAAGATTTGGTAAAAAAATAAACTAATCTATAAATTATTGTGATAGTCAAAAAGTTTGGGACCCTCTCGGTGAAAATGCGCACACAATAATATTATGGGACAATTTAAGAACTAAACTTTCACTTATCTCTGAGGGCTCACAGCACCCCCTTTAGATGTGCTGGGAACCTCCTCCTTGGACTTGGTGATAAATAAAAGGGCCAATAGGGGTTTATATAGCATAGCTGACACACTAGTCAATAATGCTTTTATGTCATATGACCAAGGATCTGGATACTGATGGTAAATATAGCTGGTTTCAGTACCTTACATAAGTAAGTACATCTTAGATCTAGGGTTAATGAAATCCTACACTCTTTAACTGCTAGCCCTACCACAATCCTAATGCCTAGCCAAACATAATTATTAGAAGCCATTGCTAACTTGTATACCTTTTTAAATAAAGAAGAACCGTTTTTTTTATATGTGGTGATATTGCAGATAGGTAGCATATATTTGGGGCCAAGCTTCCAGTTTGCTGAGCTCTATTTTTGGCAGGAATGTTTAGTTAACCCTTGAGAAAGTCTTGTTACATAATCCTATTCCAGGTTTTTCACCTAGACAAAATAAATTAGCAGCTACAATCTTTACAACAGTCATAACGTGTTGCTCGTTGTTGGAAAGAAATATTCTGTGTTTTTCCCTTGTAATTAAGAAAATTAAATACTTCTATCAATCAACTAGGATATCTGCAGAGTTAGTGGGTCAAAAACATGTTTTTTTTTAATTATATGTTAACCTTTGATTATGTTTATGGACAGAGACAGACAGAGGCAGGCAGAGACAGGCAGAAACAGAGACACAGACAGAGACACAGACAGAGACACAGACAGACACAGACAGAGACAGAGACAGACAGAGACAGCCCATAGCAGATCGTACCCTATGTTACTGATCCTCCAACGAATTTAACTTTGGGGGCGAGACACTGGGGCTTGTAACCTTTCCAGGTCTCTGAATTTGATGGAGGATTGGTGATGATGATCTTAGGGTACTTCAGGAAGGATGGAATTGGGCAGATTCATCTTTGCAAAGGAGGCATGAATCAAGCCACAAACAAAGTTATGCTGGAGGAAAACACTTCCTTTTTCTCTAGCAATATTTCCCAACTCTTAGAATTGTTTTTTTTTCCATCAGGACAATGCTCAATGCCACACAGCCAGGTCAATCATGGTGTGGATGGAGGACCACCATATCAAGAACCTTCCTGGCCAGCCCAATCTCCAGACCTGAGCCCCATTGAAAACCTCTGGAATATGATCAAGAAAAAGATGGATAGCCACAAGCCATCACACAAAGCCCAGTTGCTTGGATTTTTACGCTAGGGATTGCATAAAGTCTCAATGTGAAAGACTGATTGAGAGCATGCCAAGATGCATGAAAGATGTGATTGAAAATCAGGGTTATTCCACCAAATATTGATTTTTGAGCTCTTCCTAAGAAAAAGCAGATATTATGTAGTTTATTTGCATTTTTTGAGGCCTGAAAACACTGCACTTTTTTTGTTATTTTGACCAGTTATTATATTTTGCAAATATATGCTCTAAATGACAATATTTTTATTTGGAATTTGGGAGAAATATCAGTAGAGTATAGAATAAAACAAAAATGTAAATTTTACTCAAACATAGTAAAACCAGAGAAACTGATAATTCTGCAACGGTCTCTTAATTTTTACCATATATATATATATATATATATATATATATATATTTATTTATATATATATATATATAAAATATATATATATATATAAAATATATGTGTGTATATATATATATATATATATATATATATATTGTGACAAAGCAGTACCCAGTGCAATTAGATTACCAGTCAGGACAGCCAGTAGTTGAAGAATCTTAGCCTTTTTATTATAACATAAAAGTGTGGGTACACTGTTCCTTAAACCCCTTAAGACCAACGATGTACAGGGAACATCCTACAAAAAATGGTCATTAATGACCAAGGATGTACCCTGTACGTCGTTAGCGTTTCCAAGCAGTGGAAACAATCTTGATCGCTTCCAGCCCCTTTCTTGTTATTGCAGTGATGCCTCGATATTGAGGCATCCTGCAATAACATTTGTTAGACATCCGATGCAGAGAGAGCCACTCTGTGGCCCTCTCTGCATCGGCCATTGATGGTCAGATTGTTGGTGGGTGGGAGCCAATGCAGGGAGGTGGGTGGGCAGCCATCGATGGAAGGATGTGCGTCAGAGTATGGTGTGATTGCGTGCGGGGGCCCAAGAGGTGCTCATGGGCATGTGCGCATGCACGGGGCGGGTGCGAGCCTGTGGGTGGGAGCATTACACTATGGCACAATTTCTGCCAGTACTTAAGATGATGGAGACAATTGTGGGGTGGGGGAGGGAAGAGAGCTGTTTGGGAGGGATCAGGGGGTGGGATGTGTCAGTTGGGAGGCTGATCTCTACACTAAAGCTAAAATTAACTCTGCAAGCTCCCTATAAGCTACCTAATTAACCCCTTCACTGCTGGGCATAATACAAGTGTGGTGCACAGCGGCATTTAGAGACATTCTAATTACCAAAAAGCAACGCCAAAGCCATATATGTCTGCTATTTCTGAACAAAGGGGATCCCAGAGAAGCATTTACAACCATTTGTGCCATAACTGCACAAGCTGTTTGTAAATAATTTCAGTGAGAAACCTAAAGTTTGTGAAAAAGTGAATGATTTATTTTATTTTATCGCATTTGGCGGTGAAATGGTGGCAGGAAATATACCAAAATGGGCCTAGATCAATACTTTGGGTTGTCTACTACACTAAAGCTAAAATTAACCCTACACGCTCCCTAATTAACCCCTTCACTGCTGAGCATAATACACGTGTGGTGCGCAGCGGCATTTAGCGGCCTTCTAATTACCAAAAAGCAATGCCAAAGCCATATGTCTGCTATTTCTGAACAAAGTGGACCTCAGAGAAGCATTAACAACTATTTGTGCCATAACTGCACAAGCTGTTTGTAAATAATTTCAGTGAGAAACCTAAAGTTTGTGAAAAAGTGAACAATTTTTTTTATTTGATCGCATTTGGCGGTGAAATGGTTGCATTAAATATACCAAAATGGGCCTAGATTAATACTTTGGGTTATCAAAAATATGTACATGTCAAGGGATATTCAGGCATTCATGGCAGATATGAGTGTTCCAATGTAACTATCACTAATTTTGAAAAAAAAAAAATTGTTTGGAAATAGCAAAGTGCTACTTGTATTTATTGCCCTATAACTTGCAAAAAAAGCAAAGAACATGTAAACATTGGGTAGTTCTAAACTCAGGACAAAATTTAGAAACTATTTAGCATGGTTGTTTTTTGGTGGTTGTAGATGTGTAACAGATTTTAGGGGTCAAAGTTAGAAAAAGGTTTTTTCCATTTTTTCCATAATATTTTATGCAATTTTTATAGTAAATTATAAGATATGATGAAAGTAATGGTATCTTTAGAAAGTCCATTTAATGGCGAGAAAAACAGTATATAATATGTGTGGGTACAGTAAATGAGTAAGAGGAAAATTACAGCTAAACACAAACACTGCAGAAATGTAAAAATAGCCCTGGTCCCAAACGCTCAGAAAATGGAAAAGTGCTGTGGTCCTTAAGGGGTTAAATTACAACAAAACAAATTAAAGCAGGCAAACACCAAAGAAAAAACCTAATCCCTTTTAGGAGAGTAACTAAACAGTTCAGCAGTGCTAACTACAAGAACCCTGGCCAGCTACTCTGCACCAGAGTTTAATGTTTAAAAATATTTCAAGTCCAAAACTTTGAATAGCTCTCTCTTCTTACCATATGACCCCATATAGGCATACATTCCACCCATAAATAAATCACTCAATGTTACAGAATCATTAGTTATTTTGTTGTGAAGAGCTTATTTCCCAGCAGCAATGCCTGAACCAGCAAGCCAGCGCCTAAGAAGGGCTCCAAGAAAACCGTAACAAGTATCATTTCATAAAGAGTTAACTCTTTTTTTTCAGCTTTTAGAAACTATTGTCTAATCACCTCTGGAGCCAGACTGCTAATTGATAAGATGAACTTGTAAACTTGTTATCTTAAGTACTGTAATCCTATTGTGGCCTGTCAAAGGACAGTGCTCTCTATCTAAATGTGTGATGGGGGATTTTGTGCTTCCCCCCCCTCTCCCCCTGGGAGTGCCCTGTGTGCATGTAACCTTAATAAAAAGCAGGCTGGGCATCCCAGTCCTGAGTTCTTGTTTGACCCTCAATCGCAGCGTTGACTCGTTTTTGTGGGCAGAAGGGTATCCTAGCGGTACTGCAGCTAAGGGAGATTATTCTATATTTGCGAGACTCATATAGAATACTATGGAAAGCAGCTTCTCCCCTCTTTAGCAATAGGGATCCAGGCTACTAAGCGGTCCATCTCTCAGCGAGACTAAGGGTAACCGTAACATTTGGCGGCAGCGGCGGGATTTTCCTGGATTTCCTAGGAGAGTTACAGAACGGATGGAGAGCGCTTACGAAAAATTGAAGCGTACAACCCAAAAGGATTTACTTGAAAGCAGAGGGGGGTACGCCAGCAACCGGCCGAGGAGAGAGCTGATCGCAGAATTGACCGAACTGGATCAGAGCTTCACAATGGCGGAAACACCGACCACGATTAGTGACGAAAAAACCAGGATTGTTCGGGAAAGGCTCTCATTATACGGGCCGAACCCCTCCATGGAATTGGTACAGCAGTTGATGGCAGAGGCGGACGAGGATATACGAGAGACTCGAGCCCACGAACTCAACCTAGCGAATGCACACCGCAATGCTGAAGCCCCGCAGGTAATCATCCCTGTCGAAAATGCTGGGAGGCCCAAGATACCCTATGCGGCATTTCGACCCTTCCTAGAGAGCGAGACAGGGATTGATGAATATTTGGCGGACTTCGAAAGGCAATGTGCCCTGCACCAGATTCCCAACAGAGAGTGGCCCATGATATTGTCTGGGAAACTATCCGGGCGAGCCCTGGAAGCCTTTCGTACTCTGGGTGCTGAGGAAGTGACACAGTATGAGCTAGTTAAGGAGACACTGTTGCGACGGTACACTGTAACTCCGGACACGTATCGCCGACAGTTTCGGGGCACGGAAAAGAAGCCTAACGATACCCATATGGAATGGGCGCACCGAATGCGGAGAGCGGCAAATCACTGGCTGAGCGGAAGTAAAGCGGTGACTGGGGAGGAAATTTTACAATTGTTTCTCTTAGAACATTTTTATAATGGCATGGAACAGCAAGGGAAGGAATGGCTGCGAGACAGGCGGCCTTCTACCTTAGAAGAAGCAGCCAAATTGGCCGATGAACATTATGACTCCCGTCTTCACGAACCCATGAACTACCGAGCTCCAGCACGGGTCGAACCCAGAGAGGTTTACCGTGCACCCCCTCGTACTGAATTCCGAGCCCCGGTGCCCACAAGGCCCGTCCGACACTCAGGACCACCCAATAACAGCTCTGAGCGTCCCAGACCGACTTGCCACCGATGCAAGCAACCAGGGCATTTCATGGCTAGCTGCCCCCTTAATACGCACCAGACACCCAGGAATTACAATTACCCCTCTGGGTCCTATCGTCCGGCCCGGGCCCTCTGTGTTAACCAAGAGGCCCCTATGGAGGGATATGTGGGGCCGCTTCATGAGGCAGACCCTGTATATGCTGCCTCAGATAACCGCCAGCACCATCGGCAGAGGGTATGGCTCGAGGGGCGATCTACCGAGGGATTGCGAGACACAGGGGCTACTATCACGCTGGTACAGAGTCATTTGGTGCCAGAGCACAAGCGATCCGGACAGACTGTGGCCGTTAGAGTGGCGGGGGGGGATGTGTACAAAATTCCAACAGCTAAAGTGCATCTTGATTGGGGAGCGGGAAAGGGGGCTGTGAACGTGGGCCTAATGGATAATTTACCTGCCGAAGTACTACTGGGCAACGATTTGGGCCCCATGACTTCTGCCTATGCTCCAGTATGCAACAACGAGGCGGACCCAGTGACTACACGGGCCCAAGCCCGGACGGAGCGAGAGCTCTCACCAGTGCGGGAGACACAGGTAAGACCTACCCCGACCTTGCCTGACAGGTTAGGCCCCATACCCTGGGACACCCCAGATGCTTTCGAGGCAGAGTCTAAGACTGACCCGACCTTACAAAAGTACCGGGAACGAGCAGAGACCGGAGGGGGCGGGGCAGATAACGAAACATTCTTATGGGAAAAAGGGAAACTATACCGCTGGACAGAGAAAAGGGGACAGCGTAGGCGACAGCTGGTAGTGCCCCACAAATACCGTCAAGAAATCCTCAAAATAGGCCACGACATCCCCTTAGCAGGCCACCTAGCCGTTACCCGTACCCTACACCGCATTACTCACACGTTCTTTTGGCCAGGGGTGCACGCTGACGTTAGAACTTACTGTAACACCTGCGATGTGTGTCAACGAGTAGGAAGGCGAGGCGATCACCCTAAAGCCCAGCTAGTAAATATGCCCATTGTAGAGGAACCCTTCAGCCGGGTTGCTATTGACCTAGTGGGACCACTGGCTACCCCTAGTCCCTCCGGTAAGCGATACATTCTTACCGTAGTGGACTACGCTACCAGGTACCCAGAGGCTGTCGCCCTATCCAACATACAAGCGGATACGGTAGCGAATGCACTAGTACAGGTGTTCTCCCGGGTAGGATTTCCAAAAGAAATCCTATCCGACCGAGGCACCCAATTTACGGCTGAATTGACCCAACAACTCTGGCAGGTTTGCAAAATTAAGTCCCTCCTGAGCTCCCCATACCACCCCCAGACGAACGGGCTGTGTGAGAGGTTCAATGGGACCCTCAAGCAAATGCTCAAGACATTCACTCAGGAATACCGAGACTGGGAACGCTTCCTGCCGCACCTCCTATTTGCTTATCGGGAGGTGCCCCAGGAAACGACAGGGTTCTCTCCCTTCGAGTTGCTCTACGGAAGAAAGGTACGGGGACCCCTAAACCTGATCCGGGAGCACTGGGAGGGAGAGATGGAGGCTGACGGTGTCCCCATTGTGCCATACGTGCTGGAACTCAGGGACCGAATGGAGCAATTAGCCAAATCCGTGCGGGCTAATCTCCAGTTGGCCCAGAGAAGACAGAAAGTATGGTACGATCGGGGGGCCCGAAAGAGAATCTTCACCATAGGACAAAAGGTGTTAGTACTTAAGCCGGGGAAGACAGACAAATTGCAGGCGTCCTGGCAGGGTCCCTACCAGATCGTAGAGAAAAGGGGAGACACCACTTATGTGATAGCTAGCTGCCACGACAGCAATCTTAGAAAGACATTCCATGTAAACATGCTCAAGGAATATTTTGAGCGGCCAGAGAACGTGACGGCCGTATGTTGTTCCCCTCAGGAAGACCCCGACAGTTTACCCATTCCAGACCTATTAGAAAAGAGCCTCCCCACAGGTATAGTGGCGCAGGTTCAGATAGGGGACCGACTTAGCCCCACTGAAAGGGAGCAGCTCAACCAACTCCTCCAGTCTAAACACCTCACCTTCTCCCCGAAGCCAGGGTACACTACTTTAACCACCCACCAGGTAGATACTCCGGGACAAGCTCCCTTGCGCCAGGCTCCGTACCGAATCCCCGAAGCAGTTAGGACAGGAATGAAGAAGGAGATCGATGAGATGCTCCAGCTCAGGGTAATTGAGCCCTCCGATAGTCCCTGGGCCTCCCCAGTTGTCTTGGTGCCCAAGAAAGATGGGACCACCCGGTTCTGCGTAGACTATCGGAGGCTCAATGAAAATACCGTGACGGACGCTTACCCTATGCCCAGGGTAGACGAGCTACTCGATCGTATAGCCAGGGGAAATTACCTGACCACTATTGACCTCTGCAAAGGTTACTGGCAGATTCCCCTGGCCCCGGAGGCTATCCCCAAGTCGGCATTCGTCACCCCATTCGGCTTATATCAGTTTAGGGTAATGCCGTTTGGGATGAAGAATGCCCCAGCTACATTCCAGCGCTTGGTGGATAGGCTCCTGGATGGCTTCCAGAGTTTTGCTTGCGCCTACCTGGACGACATAGCGATCCACAGTGAGTCCTGGGAGGACCACTTAGCTCATGTGGGAATGGTTCTGGATCAGATCCGGGCTGCTGGCCTGACTCTGAAGCCAGAAAAATGCCACTTTGGGATGGCCGAGGTACAGTACCTGGGTCACCGGGTGGGGTGTGGAAAGCAGCGACCAGAGCCGGCCAAAATAGAAGCTGTCGCCAATTGGCCCACCCCCATCACTAAGACTCAGGTCCTAGCCTTCCTGGGCACGGCAGGGTACTATAGACGGTTCGTACCAGACTACAGCACACTTGCCAAACCCCTGACTGACTTGACCAAGAAGAACTTACCTCGACAGGTCCTGTGGTCTCCCCACTGTGAAACGGCTTTCCAGGCTCTCAAAAATGCTCTAATTAACGCTCCTGTCTTGGCGGCCCCAGCCCTTAACAAACGTTTTATCGTCCATACAGATGCTTCCATGTTCGGGCTGGGAGCCGTCCTCAGCCAAGTAGGCGAAGATGGAGGGGAGCATCCAGTTGCCTACATCAGCCGGAAGCTCCTGCCCCGCGAAGTCAGCTATGCAGCGGTCGAAAAGGAGTGTTTGGCTTTGGTGTGGGCATTAAAGAAATTGACTCCCTATTTATATGGTCAGGAGTTCACTCTGGTCACCGACCATAACCCGTTGGTGTGGCTGAACCGGGTCTCTGGAGATAACGGCAGGCTATTACGTTGGAGCTTATCGTTGCAACCCTTCAATTTCACCATTACTTACAGACCTGGGAAACAGAATGGCAACGCCGACGGGTTGTCCAGACAAACCGACCTCAGCCCCGCATAATCAGCGGTCTGGACAGCCTTAGTCTGCCCCGAAAAGGGGTCAGACCGTGTCTGCCAGAGTGTTCCACAGAAAGGGAGCACTGTTACAGAATCATTAGTTATTTTGTTGTGAAGAGCTTATTTCCCAGCAGCAATGCCTGAACCAGCAAGCCAGCGCCTAAGAAGGGCTCCAAGAAAACCGTAACAAGTATCATTTCATAAAGAGTTAACTCTTTTTTTTCAGCTTTTAGAAACTATTGTCTAATCACCTCTGGAGCCAGACTGCTAATTGATAAGATGAACTTGTAAACTTGTTATCTTAAGTACTGTAATCCTATTGTGGCCTGTCAAAGGACAGTGCTCTCTATCTAAATGTGTGATGGGGGATTTTGTGCTTCCCCCCCCTCTCCCCCTGGGAGTGCCCTGTGTGCATGTAACCTTAATAAAAAGCAGGCTGGGCATCCCAGTCCTGAGTTCTTGTTTGACCCTCAATCGCAGCGTTGACTCGTTTTTGTGGGCAGAAGGGTATCCTAGCGGTACTGCAGCTAAGGGAGATTATTCTATATTTGCGAGACTCATATAGAATACTATGGAAAGCAGCTTCTCCCCTCTTTAGCAATAGGGATCCAGGCTACTAAGCGGTCCATCTCTCAGCGAGACTAAGGGTAACCGTAACACTCAAGACACGAAGAAGTGGGTGTAAAGGCCGCAGCCCGCATTTATTAAATTATTTAATAAATATAACTTCATCAAATTCAACAAATTCCAATAACATAATAAATTAACTTGATAACCAAAAGGTGCTTGTCCACAAGGATGAACCCTCCCCCGGGCTTACCACCAGGAACATCCCCCCACAACTCTCCCGCCTCTTAGGGAGGTCCCCACTTTTCTTAACTTACAGCATATAAAACAAGCACCCCCGCCACAGCTGCGACATAAACCAAACAATAAGGGAGGGAGGGAACTTCACCTTGCGTTTGCAAAGGCAAAAGAGAATGGATCACTTCCATTACCCGCTTATATACCTTCCCTCCAGGCTCCACCTCTCTTACCCTAGACTGCTCCATTACCTGAATGGGGTCAAATTCCCCTCCGTCCAGGCTCTCCTCCAGGGAGCATTGACCCCATATAGGCATACATTCCTCCCATAAATAAATCCCTCAAGACATTAAGAAGTGGGTGTAAAGGCCGCAGCCCGCATTTATTAAATTATTTAATAAATATAACTTTATCAAATTCAACAAATTCCAATAACATAATAAATTAACTTGATAACCAAAAGGTGCTTGTCCACAGGGATGAACCTTCCCCCGGCTTACCACCAGGAACATCCCCCCACAACTCTCCCGCCTATTAGGGAGGTCCCCACTTTTCTTAACTTACAGCATATAAAACAAGCACCCCCACCACAGCATGTCAAAGACGGGCCCACCCCACCCGAGCTAAGGCCTTTAACACCCCTTCCTTTATGTTAAAATTAAAGAGATGAAGACCCACCTCGTTCAGGTGTACTCCATCTTTTAGGAAGAAGCACCGCCCCGTTTCTCCCTCAAATTCTACATGGCGAATGCCAAACCCCCCAAGCCTTGCTACAAAACTGGTAATTGACCGATTAATCTTCTTTCTAGAGGCCTCCAACTTCATAAAGTTCCAAGCAGCCCTCCACACCGAACGAGGTTCAATGTCAGACCATACTAACACCAGGTCCGGAAACAATTCCCTTAACCTGCCCAAATCCTTCTTGATCCTATCCAACAAATCCCTTTGTGACTGAAAACCCAAATCATTCCCACCCGCATGGATCACTAAAATAGCCAGAGGCCGAAACAATCTTGCATAATCTACCACCTTCTGGAGAAATTGGTCCCATCTCAGCCCCCTAACCCCAAACCACCATAACAACACTGTCTCCTTGTCCAATCTCAACTGCGTGCCTTGCTCCATCACTGCTGTAGGAATAACCTACAATCCAACATTGAATGGGACCTGTCAAAACAAATTAACATTCTAGGGACAGTCTTGGCCAAAATAAACTTTCATGATTCAGATAGAGCATGTCATTTTAAACAATTTTCCAATGTACTTTTATAACCAATTTTGCTTTGTTCTCTTGGTATTCTTAGTTGAAAGCTTAACCTAGGAGGTTCATATGCTAATTTCTTAGACCTTGAAGGCCACCTCTTTTCAGAATGCATTTTAACAGTTTTTAACCACTAGAGGGTGTTAGTTCACGTATTTCATATGGATAACACTGTGCTCGTGCACGTGAAGTCATCTGGGAGCAGGCACTGATTGGCTAAACTGCAAGTCTGTCAAAGAACTGAAATAAAGGGGCAGTCTGCAGAGGCTTAGATACAAGATAATCACAGAGGTTAAAAGTATATTAATATAACTGTGTTGGTTATGCAAAACTGGGGAATGGGTAATAAAGGGATTATCTATCTTTTAAAACAATAAAAATTCTGGTGTAGACTGTCCCTTTAATTCCAGCATCACATACAACTTAAAGCATCCAGACTTCCAGCCCCAATCTTTCTGATCACGAGCTCACCCAACCCAAGCTGGCGGCTTCTGTAGCAGCCCCTGTTCTAAAAGAATGCGTGCCAAACTCTTCCGCTGCATAACCCAACCCAACCAATACCCGCCTGAATACCGCCAAAACTGCTTGGGCCCCGCCGGCCGGACATCCAAAAATGCCGCCATATTGTCCACTGGACAGCACTGACCAGCTGTTTCCCTAATTTGCACCCAACGCCCCACCCCTTCTTGATCAGTCTTAGACTTTCTAAGCCAAAGCCACAACACCTTTTCTTTAATTGAAACATCCCTGACCTGAAGTACCCCGACATCTTTCTTATTTGCCCCCACCATCTCTGATATATGGAAAGCCCCAAAAAACGCCAACACAAACGCGGCCCTGAACAACCGAACTTCAAAATCTGAATCACACACCCTCTCCAGGAAACCCACTATCTGCACTAACGTACCAAACACCACTGGCCGCCTCTTGTCTTTTCCCATCTGACCTTTACACACTCCTCTCACTGCCAACTGGACCACAAACAGCTTTGTTAAATCCTCCCAGCCCAAAAGCTTGAACAAAAACCCCAATGCCACCACATTCTTTCTCACCCATGATTTAGACAGACCTTTCACTTCCCATTCCCCAATCCACGCCAACAATCCCCGAATCCACCCCTCACGGGAAGATTCCCACCCATTCACCTTCAAGACCTTAAGCCACCTACCCCAAGTCCTCACATAAGCCACCCATGTACCTTGAGCTAAGGCTCCCCTGGCCACTCTGATTAAATCCAACATTCCAACCGTAATAGCTCTGGTGGACAGCCGACTCCTGTCTCCTCCGCCCCTGGGGCCACTTCTCGAAACCTCTCCCACTGGAATCGAGAAAGAGCATCAGCTATTATGTTCTGACAACCTGGCACATGAACAGCTCGGAACAAGACATTCATTCGCATGCAATCCAGAACAAACAACCTCAGCAAGCGCACTACCAGCAATGAGCTAGATGTCAGCCTGTTGATTGTAAATACCACACCAGAATTATCCGTGTGAAACACGACCCTCTTGTCCTGCAAACAACCCCACCAAACCCTCAATGCCACCAACAAAGGAAATAGCTCCAGAAAAACTAAGTTCCTAACCTCATAAGACCAACCTCCTTCCACTCCTGGGGCCACACAGCTCCGGTCAAGTGCCTCCCGCCTCCGTCCGTCCGTCAGCAGCCTCCTGCGCCACCATCTACTTTCGGCCCTCTGCTCCTCCCCTGCGACTCACCACCGGCGTCTCACTCGCGTATCCTGCCTCTCCTTCCTGGACCATCCTCTGCACCCGCTGCTCCGCACCTCTCTTCCGACCCACCGACCGGCCTCTGGACTCCCCACCTGCTTGATGGGGCCCAATGCCGTCACCGCTCCTGCCACTGCTGCCATTAGGGGATAAACGCTCCGGAGGCCTCGACCGCCTCAGCGGCCTGACGTTCCTGGTCCCTCCTCCATCCGCCGCCTCCGCAGACCCAGGGAGCTTGGCAGCAGCCAGGTAATCCTTCAGCCATGCCGTGCCCCTTGCCGCAGCCACCCGCTGAACTTCCTCAAACACACTATCCATTCTCTCAGGCCACTGCAAACGCAAGCTCCTATACTCAAACTTCACCTTGCGTTTGCAGAGGCAAAAGAGAATGGATCACTTCCGGTACCCCCTTATATACCTTCCCTCCAGGCTCCACCTATCCTACCCTAGACTGCTCCATTACCTGAATGGGGTCAAATTCCCCTCCGTCCAGGCTCTCCACCAGGGAGCATTTACTGTGGTTTTGAAAACTGCAGCATTCTCCCAGTCCTGTCTCTTTGAGCTTCAGCTGCTCATTAAGGTCCTGAAATTTAAAACCTCTCTGCTCAGGTGAGATATTCTAAAGTGATCGTCCAGCACTGTGAGATCCCTAGTGAAATATTTAAAAGGCAGATTTTGCTTTGCTTTTTCAAGGGGTGTTTCCTGCATTTCTTTATGCGAAGGACAGTCAAGTCCAGTGCAATATAGCACTGCATAACATGACATTTCTGCTGCATTTACACTTTGTGATTTCTATTTTATATCAATTTACATTTCAGATTAAATTTTATTACATTTAAATTTTGTATTTTATTTTGTATACAGCAGTGTATATAGGATTATGATTTTTCAAATTCTGATTATGCCTTCACAGTTTCTGTGAAACTTTTACAAATTATGCTCATAGTTTGTATGTATATGTGTATCTTTTTAGTACTGCCTACTTGACTGCATAGTTCCCTCCCCCCTCCTCTCTGAGCCA
Organism: Bombina bombina; assembly: GCF_027579735.1. Lineage (NCBI taxonomy): Eukaryota > Metazoa > Chordata > Amphibia > Anura > Bombinatoridae > Bombina > Bombina bombina. Next base: position 806,434,713 of record NC_069499.1, read on the forward strand.
TCCACCCGCCTCCCTTGTTCCCTCCGGCAGGTCTCCCACTCAGCACCAACATATGATTGTTACAGAGAGTGACACAGTCAATGTAAAGGCACTTTTCATCCCCAAATTCCCTCAGTTTAACCCCTTGTTCGTGCAGTTAATTAAAAAAAATAAAAATAAAGATGCTCTTTTTTTTAAAAAAAGGAACTGTCCACTTTATTTGGGGGTCAATTGGGGCACACTTTTTTAATTAACCAGAGGTCTGACCTCTGGTTAACTGTACTAAGCGCAAAGTGTTTTCACAGGCTTGTGGGAGCATTAACCAGCCACATGTAATGGCTGTTTATTTATTGTGCGCGGGGGGAAATTTGCCCCTTTACGGGCGCATGTTAAAACACTGCTCCACTTGTAATCTAGTCCTATATAGGTGACAAATTGTTTCCTCTGTATATGGGGATAAGTCAAAAGATAAAAATGTTAACTTGGCTAAGCTGTAAGGATATAGATCTGTTCCAGTGATAATTAATAAAATAAAAAACCAAAAGTATAGAGGTAAAATCAGGTAAAATAAGTAAGTTTCAAAAAATAATAATGGGGTCTTTAACAATTCTAACATGATGCATTAATGATTATGTATATGTAGTAATTAGCAGACAGTTTCTCAGCATTGATCTGCTTTTTCACCTGTTAAGTATATGAATGTTGGTGATATCAGGACTAATCCATTTGAATAATAAGTATTTTGTGTATATGTAGTTTTTTTTTGTTATACAATTTTGCACATCAGTCATCTCAGTAGTTACATTTTGAAAAGTTAGAATGAGCATGGGAGACTGTTGCAGACAACAGTTTTCCTTTCCCAGAGGGTCTGAATGGACATATTACGCTAATACAATATGTCTATGATTGGCGGTTCGTGGCGATACGTCACTTCCGGTTAAGGAAAATACAGACTGGTAGATGGCTATTTAAAAACAGGTATTGTAAGCTGACGCAAGCGAAATGCGTCAGCTGATGCAAAACGGTAGGTGAGTTTATACTGCACGCTGAACGCCAAACTGCGAGTGATATTTTTTAAATTTGTACAACAAATAGATTGAACGTTTTAACCTACCTATGTCTAATTTGATTGACAATGTGCTGACTATATGCAAACAACTTTCCTAAGCTGCTTACCAACCATATATTTTACTGATTTCTGTTTATCACACGGATCCCTATTATAGGTGGACCGGGTGGTTTATGGTTGTCTATTAGCCCATCCCTGTTTTGATCAACACCTTTTTATACAGGTGCTGCAATTATCTTCGTTTTGTTTATTCATGACTTGAAAATCCATATGCTCCTAGATTATCACTTTGTCAGGGTTACTGCTTACTAATGATCTGTCCCTTTAAGTTCTCCCTATATCAAGCACTTCCCCCAGCACTCATTGCTGGTTAATTGAGAAAGGATTCACAGATCAAGCGTGTCTCTGAGAGTTTTCCACACTCTCCAACAGCCTCTCCAAATTTCTATTTAAAGAGTTCCTAAAAGTTACTGATAATATCTCTTATTTTCTTTCCTACCTAAAGCAGCACTACTACCTTAATCCACTACTGGAATAAATCACCTTTTGCATGGAAATTAACAGACTCGACATCTCATCCTGAGGCTGTTACAAGGTAACAGGATTTGTAAGCCGCTTCAGACACAGCACAGCGAGTAGCGGTGACGTCATCAGCTGCAGCCAACAACCGCTCTCCCTGTGAGTACCACGCTGCTGCTCATAGCAAACGGACACAAGTATCTAACTCCTGGGTTTTCAGGTCAGATCTATTTAATCCATTATTATTCGTTATTCTCACACAACTTGATGAACTATACCTGCCTAATCAAGGGATATAATTATTTATGTTATTGCTTAATTTGAGCTGCTTGCATTTACAACTGCCCTGATAGTATTGTACAGTTTATGAAGTCAATAAACTGACACTTATTGGGCAAATATTAAAACATTATAAGAAGCATTAACAACTAATTCATCAAGCTTCTTTAATGTTACAAATCAAATTTTTGAGGCAATTGCTGTTTTTGAGTTACAACACAGAATTAAAGGTTTGTTCAAATTGCTACTATTACACACTTTCTGTTTTAGGCTGCTAATTACAACACAAGTGTTTTGCAGAAATTTGAATGCTGTTATTAAGACAGACAAAACTTAGGTGACATGATGTTGCATGCTTTGTTTTTGCGGAATACTGGAATCTATGCCACAAGGTTTCTACTCTTTTTTTCATACTGAGGAACGTTATGACTCTCCTTCAAAAATCTTTGGCAAATGCAATTTTCAGCTGACTTTATTTACTATGCAATGAATAAAGGAGCTGCCATTCAATATGCAGCACCTAACTTATTTGATTCCCATTTTTTATGCACTGTGCTATGATTTAAAATCATTTTGCTAATTCTTCTTTCGCAGGTGGTTAGAAGTACTTTTACATTTGAAGTGCAGAACATTTCAGATCACATATTAAGAGTTTACAGACCATAAGATAAATTTGACTGAAATTTTCATTAAATAAATATTCTTTCGTCACAGAACTCCGGCCTTGTGATGCTTACTCTTGAAAGAGGTGCTCTTTTAGAAACAAACAAACTATACTATGCAGGACAAAGACCCTCACAGGAAGGTATGAAATACATAAACAATGAGATCTTTCACCCAAAATCAGAATCCTAGACAATGAAGATAAAATAGTCAACTCTGTAGTTAACCAACGGTGGGAAACCAATATGTTGCATGAGCAGAGATTGAAATCAACCCTTAAAAAAAGCTTAGTTATTGACTTGAGTTATGTGTTGTAAAGAAACCAAAATTACAGAGGTTAATGGGTTGGTAAAGGGCTGGAAAGAAAAGAGTGACAATGAAATGACAGAGTGTTTACTAAAGCATCAGGAATTGATGCAAACTGGACACCTATTCCTATACATTTTTCTATATATTTTATCTTTACATTTTTTTACTTTGGCTGCACAATATATTCTGCCAATGGTAATGTTCCCCAGTGATTTACAATGTATGTCTAGATTAGAGTGATTAGTTACTACATTTCAATGGGATAGTCCCCTTTCCGAGAGACTGGTCCTGTTGACCCCAGAAAATCTAAAATCATTCAACATTTTTTTATTGTAGTCATTTGAGCTTGCAGGAAGCTCCAGTTCATGCCAGATACCGTAGAGTTCCTGTGTAACTCAATTTTTCTTAGGAGCAATAGTCAGAGCAAAAATTATCCTAAAATATTCAAATCCCCATATGCTATATTATGAGTGTCTACAACTATTATATACACTTATTCTTGACTATAGTACTTAAACTTAGTAAGCTTAGTATCACTCCACACTGAAAAATGCAGTGTAGGGCTTAGTATAAGCCTGGAGCAGTCTAAGGGTTAAGGCTGTAGGAGAGTGGGTTAGAAGAGAGAGGGAAGGTGCTGGGTGCAACATTGTTGCAATTTAGGGTAGGCCCCTCCTTACCAGTAGATAAGCCAAGTTCTCCCTTGCAACTTCCTCTTCTTCTCCGGATCCTGGCTGAAGCAGTTTTTTCTTAGCAGTTCTGTCATCACCAGTGCAGCTATGCATCGTTCCAGGCGTTCGACTCTGCCTCCCAGACGTTACCAGTCGGAACAGGAACCTCCTGCACCTGCAAAAGAAAAAATAAAGATAAGTGTTCAATCTATTTCTGAGGATGATTTAGATATCATTCCCCCAACTCAATATACTACTGTTGTGTCAGCCCAGGTTCATAATGTGGAAGAGCAGGGACCTATTGATATTGAGTTAGCTCAGGAATCCCCCAGACCTCAAGCATTGCAGACCCAGCAGGCTAATTTACCCCTTGATAGTGTACAGGCCTCATTTTTAAGTGCTGTACCCCCTGCTGCTATGTCAGCAGTTTCTGACCTATTGAAAAACATAATATCCGCTATGGCTGCAGCCTCCCCAGGGCCCAGTGTGACACCAGCTGTTTTCCCTCCTGATCCTTCTAGTCAGGATCCGGATCCTGCTTTAACTACCCCCAGCAGGCATCGCCCTTTCACACCTCTCATTGAGGCACCACACGTGGCAACACGCGGTCCCCAGCCCGGCCGGAACATGGCCCCTGTAACGGCCCCTCAGCCCTCAACACCCGGACTTGCCCCTGGTCGCACCATACCCGAGGCCCATGCCATCCCAGGGCCTATGCTGCTCCCCCCGGGGCCTAGCGATCTCCTTCGCCAGCCGCGTGGTCCGGGTCCGACTTCCGGTGTCAACGCCATGTTAGTGACGTCACCGGAAGCGGACATCGGCACTTCCGGCTTGGCAGATTCCCGCGCGGTCACAAGGACATCGGCTCCCGGGGCAACGCCACTCGCAGGTGAGCACCGAGAGCCGTCCTTGGCCGTTGGCGGGTTATCAGTGGGGGGTCAGAGGGGCATTAACAGCGCAAGCAAACTGCGCAAGCGAACGGCACATTTGAACGTTAATCCTCAGGGGCATCAAAGGGGTCGCTCCATCATAAGAGGTAGTACCAGGCAGATAGCCAGTGATAGGGGTAGGGGGAAACGCAGAGTTAACCCTTCCAGGGCAATGAGGCCATTACAGTTTATACAAATGGGAGATAACGCAAATGCCGTTCAGCAGGCCGCTCCCGATGTTATTAACCCACACAGGGCTGATAGTGGTTTAGTGCAAGCGGCCGCTCAGCCGCATGATATTGTGTCTAATAATAGCCTGCATGTGAATCAAGGCAATGTTCAAAGTATGCATGTTAATCAAAACATTGAGCATCATTTACCGTCTCATCATTTACCATCCCCCATTGGTGTGAATGCGGCTTTGAATGGTGTGAACGTACAAGCAGCTCCTCAGGGATATAATACACCCCTGGTTGGCATACATAATGCGAATGTGCAATCTTTAAGCCAGCTACAACATCCCATTATGTTAGGCATACAAGGAGTACAACCCCTTGATCAGGGTATCCACTCCCCCATTGCAGCCACGCAGGGCGCTCATGCACACTCATTAAACCATGCACAATCAATAAGCCAGGCATGCCATAACCCTATTGTAGACCAGCAGGGTGTGAATGCTCAGACATCTGCGAATGGACAGTCAGTGAGTCAGGGATTTCATACACCACTTCATATAGCTCATCCACCCCTTGCTACTGATAATCCAGACACATCCATTGGGCAAAGTGCTCGCCAAATTCTTTCTCTTTTGCAGGGGGCAATTGGATCACAAAGTGCAGCAAAAACACGGACCAACACTGCCACAGTCATGAGTGGGGCGGATGCAGAAGTTCCAAGCAGCATTACAGCAGGAGCAGCAGCCACCACTTCCACTGCACAGCAAGGGTCTTCAGGACTCGCCCTCCAAAACCAGCCAGCAGGCCAGCCCGTTTCCAGCATGGGTCAGGGACCTCCTGCCATTAGTCACGGTGAGAATGCTTTATTTACACACAATGACCATTCTTCCTCTGACTCATCCTCTTCTGACTCAGGGTCTGAGACTGACTCTTCCTTGGGTTTACAAGGGGCAGGTCAGAAGAAAATGTTTAGAATGATTAAGAAAATTTTAAAGAGGGGGGTCAAGCCAGATACTAAGCAGGACAGCGCCAGTAACACCGCCCCGCAAACCCCATCTACAGAGGTGCCAGCTGAACCTCTCCCTACCAGGGCCATCTCCGAAAGGCGAGCAGCCCTTTACGGGGACGCAAGCCCAGGAAAAATATACTCATTGCATAGACACCTGCGCAAAAAGGTGGTCAGTAGAATCCACCGTGGAAAATATGTTAATATCTTTGACCTTTCGGTGGAGGCGTATAGGCAGAGAGAGAGGAGCGATGAGGGAACAGGGCCTAAAAAATTTAAACGCCCAGACACTTTTGATGAGTGGCTCCAGTGCTTCAGGGTTTTTTCCTCCTGTTATATCGAAAAGTACCCCTCCCAGAGTTTGCCTATCCTAAAATACACGGACACTATTCACTGGATTCAGCGTAATCACAGTGAAGGTGTGTGGAGGGAATATGATGCTGAGTTCAGGAGGAAAATGGCAGGAAATCCTTCCCTGACTTTTGACTCTACTGATAACCAGTTGTGGCAGCGAATGGACCCAAAAGGGGGTGCACCCGCTGCTGCAACTTCAACTCAGCAATCAGCGCAGCAGTCCTTTCGCAATACCAGAAGCAGGAAACGGGGGGGAACCTGCTGGCCCTTCCAGGACAAAAAATGCGAAAAGGGTAGCGCATGCACCTTCAGACATGTCTGCAGGTACTGCTCTGGTCCACACCCTGGCAGTGACTGCATCAAGCGAAGGGACCAGACCAATAAGCCCCCTTCAGCAAACTTGGGCCAGAAAGGCGGAAACGCCAATTAATGTACATGCCATGGCACCATGGTTGTGGGCTTACCCAGACCAGGCGGCGGCACGTATGTTATGGGAGGGTTTTTCATTTGGTTTTCATATCCCCACATTTAGGCAAATCAAGGGTAAGAGATTTAATAGGAACCTTATTTCAGCATACCAACACCCCCAAGTGGTGAGGGATAAAATTAATAAAGAAGTGACTTTAGGGCGAATGGCGGGCCCCTTTGCTGCCCCACCTTTACCTGATTTGGTCATTTCCCCGTTGGGGGTGGTTCCCAAGAAAGAGCCAGGGAAGTTTCGCCTCATTCAGCACCTGTCGTACCCAAAAGGTAGCTCAGTCAATGATGCCATTTACCCCCAACTCAGCTCGGTGCGCTATCAATCCTTTGATAGCGCACTAGACCTGGTCAGGAGGGCGGGTCATGGTGCTCTATTGGCGAAACTAGACATTGAGTCGGCATTTAGGCTTCTTCCACTCCACCCCTCAGTTTTCCATCTAATGGGTTGTAAGTTTGCAGGTGTGTACTACGTGGATCGCTGCCTGCCCATGGGCTGCTCTTTGTCATGCGCCTTGTTTGAGGCGTTCAGTAGTTTCCTTCATTGGGTCGTAGCTTCAGAAGTGGGCAGCGATCCCATAGCACACTACCTGGACGATTTTCTCATTGTAGGGAGAGCAGGCTCCGATGATTGTTTATCCACAATGAACATCATGCGCAGCGTCATGAGACATTTCGGGGTGCCCCTAGCAGAGGGCAAAACGCAAGGCCCCGCGTCCTGTTTAGTTTTCCTGGGAATCGAAATCGACACCCAGGCTCGGCTCTGTAGGTTGCCACCTGATAAAGTTCAGGGCATGCTTGAGGCGGTCAGAGCGGCAGTCTCTAATGCAGTTATTTCCCTGAAACAGTTACAATCCCTGTTAGGTTTGCTTAATTTCGCTTGCAGAGTTATCCCCATGGGTCGGGTTTTTAACCGTAGACTGGAAAGACAGCTTAGTGGTAGGTCAAACCCGAAATCAAAGATAACCCTAGGGAGTGAATTGCTGGCTGACCTGGTAGTCTGGGAACAGTTTCTCACGCGATTTAACGGGATTCGGGTCTGGCGTACCCCTCCCATGTCTAGCCAGTTACTGCACCTTTTCACTGACGCAGCTGGATCGCACGGTTACGGGGCCTATTTCCAGGGAGAGTGGAGCGCGGAGCCCTGGCCGGAGTCCTGGGCCCCGGCGGGCCTTACTCGAAACCTGACTCTCCTGGAGCTATTCCCCGTGGTCTTGGCGGTCGAGCTGTGGGGTGGGAAGTTGTCGAACGGGACTGTTGTGTTCTGGACAGACAACATCAGTGTGGTCTTTGCGATCAATAACTTGTCAGCCACCTCAGCAAAGGTCATTACCTTGCTGCGCCACCTGGTGTTGCGCTGTCTGGACCTTAACATCCAGTTCCAGGCCCGTCATGTCCCGGGCGTCGACAATGTTGTAGCTGACGCCCTGTCACGATTCGAATGGGCGACATTTCGCAAGTTAGCCCCCACAGCTGCAGCCGTGGGCTTACGCTGTCCTGATTTCCTTTGGCAGCTCGTCCTTCCTGGATAGCCTTACTGCCGTTGGTCCGCTCCTCCTTAGCACCATCCACTTGGCACGCCTATGCCCGCATGTGGTCTGAATGGGACGATTTCTGTGCGTCCAGGGGAGCCGACGCTGCTCAGGGGTCTAGGGACAACTTACATGATTGGCTGGTGAGTTTGCATGCCTCTGGGGCCCGTCAGGGGGCAATACAGTCTAAATTGGCCGCCCTCTCATTTTTCTATAGGGCATTAGCCATTCCTGACCCAACCAATTCCTTTTTTATTAGGCAGGTGATCAAGGGTTGGGGCAGATCGCAGCAGCGGAAAATAGACACGCGCGAACCCATCACCCGCGACCGCCTGGAGCGTTTGCTCTTGGCGCTCGACGTGGTCTGTAGATCAGATTTTGAAGCCCTACTCTTCAAAACTGCGTTTAATCTGGCCTTTGCCGCCGCTCTTAGAGTTAGTGAGGTAGTAGCACCCTCCAAGCAGGCGTCTGGGGCAGGTATACAATTGCAACATGTTAGAGCTGCCCCTGATTCCTTACTTCTTTTTCTGCCGCGATCAAAGACAGATCAGGAGGGTAAGGGAACCTGGATCCCCGTTCACCCTCAGGTGAACAGCGCATGCTGCCCGGTTAACTGCGTTAATCTTTACCTGGCTCAAAGGCCGCCTGGCCCGGGGCAATTCCTGGTCCATGCGGACGGCAGATCCCTTTCCAAATTTCAGTTCGGTAGGGTCCTAAAATTGGCGGCAGTCCAGGCGGGGCTGGACGCTAGCAGACTTGCCCCGCACTCTTTTCGCATAGGGGCCGCGACTAACGCTGCGCAAGCGGGCTCCTCGTGCGAGGACATAAAACGTATTGGGCGTTGGCGGTCCAATTGTTTCAGAACCTATGTCCGTCCAATTGTTTAATGTTTAGATGTTAATTCAGGATACTAAAATGTTTGTCTCCACAGGCACTACCCCCGGGGTGAAGCGAATCTGGATTGTGGGCCACTCCTTTGTCCACTGGGCCTCCCTACGCTGTGCGTCCCTCCCATTTGGCCAATCCCTAGGTCTCCCTACCAACAAGGCATCCGTTAGGTGGTTGGGTGATAGGGGGATGTGCTGGCCCCAATTAGCAGGAACCATATCCGAGGCCCTGGTACGCTGGGGGAAGCCTCACATTATTATTCTTCACCTAGGGGGTAACGATGTGGGGGCCATACCAGTTTTACAGTTGATTAAGGTTATGCAGGCAGACATTGGGTGGCTAAGAGTACGCATCCCGGGGGTCATGATAGGGTGGTCCCATATAATACCCCGTCTCCACTGGAGGCATATGTCGGCCCATACGGCGGCATACCGGGTTAGGAAGAAGATCAATGCGTCTGTAGCGAAAACCGTCACTGGGTCAGGTGGCTTCGTGGTACGGCACGAAGCCATTTCGGCTGATAGAACCGAGCTATATAGAAGGGATAAAGTTCACCTTTCTGATGTGGGGCTGGATTTATTCATAGGGGACATTCAGAGAGCTCTGTTACCCCTCCTGTAAATCGGGTTGTGGGTTGGCGGCAAGGGTACCATTAAAATGCTTCCTTGTGGCGGGAGATCCTCGGTCCGGTTGCGCAGGAGAAGGTCCCTAGGGGTGAGTGATGGCCAGACTTCCGGGGAGGAGGGTAGGCCCTCACGTGCACGTGACGGTAACCCTCCTTCCTCCCTTTTGAGGGATGGTCACGTGATCTCTGCAACCCCTCAGCGTCATCTCCTTAGGGCAGAGAACCCTCTGCTGCTGTTCCCGTTGGGCCGGTGATCTCCTGCTGTTCTGGGTAGCTGATCTCTATGCCGCCATATATATTTTCAGTTCTATCAGTTCTATCTAGTTTGTTAGGTTAATAAAATTTTATGGCCTGTGACGGTCACAAAATTTTTCCCATAAAAGTTTGTCTGTGGTTATTTCGCACTACATTCTCATGTACATAGTTATTTAATTAAGTTATGTTAAATCCTCTCCTCTGTGAAGAAGGATCCGGTAAGCATTTAATCCCTTAATGCAGTGTAGGGCTTAGTATAAGCCTGGAGCAGTCTAAGGGTTAAGGCTGTAGGAGAGTGGGTTAGAAGAGAGAGGGAAGGTGCTGGGTGCAACATTGTTGCAATTTAGGGTAGGCCCCTCCTTACCAGTAGATAAGCCAAGTTCTCCCTTGCAACTTCCTCTTCTTCTCTGGATCCTGGCTGAAGCAGTTTTTTCCCTCCCTCCCTTCCCCTTTTGTAATGTTTTAATGATGTGTATTTTCGACGGCACCTTAATGGCAGGGCTATGGCTACTCACCCTAGGCCCAATAAGCCATTACTGTAGGATATGGATCTCCTCTCCCTGTTATGCGGTTTACACGGCTTGGTAACAGGGAATCCTTATCTAGGTGGAAGATCTTCTTTCACCCTGGCGGCGGGAGATCCTCGGTCCGGTTGCGCAGGAGAAGGTCGCTAGGGGTGAGTGATGGCCAGACTTCCGGGGAGGAGGGTAGGCCCTCACGTGCACGTGACGGTAACCCTCCTTCCTCCCTTTTGAGGGATGGTCACGTGATCTCTGCAACCCCTCAGCGTCATCTCCTTAGGGCAGAGAACCCTCTGCTGCTGTTCCCGTTGGGCCGGTGATCTCCTGCTGTTCTGGGTAGCTGATCTCTATGCCGCCATATATATTTTCAGTTCTATCAGTTCTATCTAGTTTGTTAGGTTAATAAAATTTTATGGCCTGTGACGGTCACAAAATTTTTCCCATAAAAGTTTGTCTGTGGTTATTTCGCACTACATTCTCATGTACATAGTTATTTAATTAAGTTATGTTAAATCCTCTCCTCTGTGAAGAAGGATCCGGTAAGCATTTAATCCCTTAAGCCACAATGTTACATTGCCCTCCCCTGATACCTAAAAAACTAAATATTTATCTGCAACCTACTTTGGACCTTTGATAACAATTCTTTGATTGTCTGGTTGCATCATAAAAGAGTACAAGATCTCAACCTTGGACACATTAAGTTGTTACATTAAGGTATCCCAGAACTGCATGACATTTGACATCTTTCGTAATTCACTTTGCAATTATTCCATAAGAGAATGTTATCTTGCAATTGCCAAGAGGATAAAATATAAGCCTTCTCTCTCGTATTCAGAAAAAACTGCATACCAAAGAACTTGTGCTGACTTTAATAACAATGGTCCAGTATATTTATAGTGTACATGGAATAATTCCATAAAGGACCTTGATCCTGGATAAAGTTGGTAACAAACAATACAAAACATTTAATTTAACATGTTTTAAATATATGAATTCTTTAATGCAAAAACTAATACACAACCCTTTGTTAATCTATAGAGTAATCTGTCAATGCTTGCACCATCTTGATCTGTGCAGGCTTTTGATGAGCTTTTATAATCAATGATATTTTACTTTCATTATTCATTTGTCTTAGACTACATGTCAATTAACCATTGGTTTTGTCTCCATTTTCTCAGTACTGCAACTTCAGCCAAAACAAAGCACATTCAGCAGAAATTAGCCAATTAAATTAGCATGCCAAACAAGTCAAAGTAGTTTAATGTATAAATTCTATTTTTATTGCATTAATTTTTATAAGTCAATAGTAGTGCAGAGAGATACTTTTAAAGGCATTTTCTAGTGTTATGCCTAATTCTTTCATTAGCAAGAGCTTCTTTTTATTATTAAAAAAACTTTTTTTTACTATCGGCTAGATTACAAGTTTTGTGTTATGAGTGAAAAAGCCCCATAACGCTGCTTTTTCACTATCGCTGCTTTTACAAGTCTTGCAGGTAAAACTGTACCGCACACTTTTTTGGCCGTAACACAATGTAAACTAAAGTGTTACAAAGTAACTAACACCCATAAACTACCTATTAACCCCTAAACCGAGGCCCTCCCACATCACAAATACTAAAATAAATGTATTAACCCCTAATTTGCCGCTCCGGACATCACCACCTCTATAATAAACATATTAACCCCTAAACCGCCGTACTCCTGCATCGCAAACACTAGTTAAATATTATTAACCCCTGATCTGCCACCCCCAATGTCACCGCCACCACTATACTAAAGTTATTAACCCCTAAACCTAACCCTAAGTCTAACCCTAACACCCCTAACTTTAATATAATTAAAATAAATCTAAATAAAAATTACTATTAACTAAATAATTCCTATTTCAAATTAAATACTTACCTGTAAAATAAACCCTAAGCTAGCAACAATATAACTAATAGTTACATTGTAACTATCTTAGGTTTTATTTTTATTTCACAGGCAAGTTTGTATTTATTTTAACTAGGTAGACTAGTTAGTAAATAGTTATTAACTATTTAATAACTACCTAGTTAAAAGAAATACAAATTTACCAGTAAAATAAAACCTAACCTGTCTTACACTAACACCTAACATTACACTACAATTAAATCAATTACATTAATTAAATACAATTAACTAAATTACAAAAAAATAATATACACTAAATTACACAAAATAAAAAAGAAATGATCAAATATTTAAACTAATTACACCTAATCTAATAGCCCTATCAAAATAAAAAAGCCCCCCCAAAATAAAAAAAACCCTAGCCTAAACTAAACTGCCAATAGCCCTTAAAAGGGCCTTTTGCGAGGCATTGCCCCAAAGAAATCAGCTCTTTTACCTGTAAAAAAAAATACAAACAACCCCCCAACAGTATAACCCACCACCCACACAACCAAACCCCCCAAATAAAATCCTATCTAAAAAACCTAAGCTCCCCATTGCCCTGAAAAGAGCATTTGGATGGGCATTGCCCTTAAAAGGGCATTTAGCTCTTTTTCTTTGCCCAAACCCTAAGCTAAAAATAAAACCCACCCAATAAACCCTTAAAAAAAAAAAAAAACACTAAACCCCGAAGATCCACTTACAGTTTTTGAAGACCGGACATCCATCCTCATCAAGCCGGAAGAAGTCTTCATCCAAGCGGGCAGAAGTCCTAAACAAAGCTGGGAGAAGTCTTCATCCAAGTGGCAAGAAGTCATCCTCCAGATGGGCAGAAGTCTTCATCCAGACGGCATCTTCTATCTTCATCCTTCCGACGCGGAGCGGCTCCATCTTCAAGACATCCGGCGCGGAGTATCCTCTTCTGTTGACGGCTACTGAAGAATGAAGGTTCCTTTAAGGGATGTCATCCAAAATAGCGTCCCTTGAATTCTGATTGGCTGATAGAATTCTATCAGCCAATCGGAATTAAAGGTGTAAAAAATCCTATTGGCTGATGCAATCAGCCAATAGGATTGAGCTTCAGTCCTATTGGCTGACCCAATGACTTTAGTATAGTGGCGGCGACGTTGGGGCGGCAGATTAGGGGTTAATAAGTGTAGGTAGGTAGTGACGACATTGGGGGAGGAAGATTAGGGGTTAATAAGTGTAATGTAGGTAGCGACAACATTGGGGGCAGCAGATTAGGGGTTAATAAGTGTAGGTAGGTGGTGGCAACATTGAGGGGGGCAGATTAGGGGTTAATAAGTGTAGGTAGGTGGCGGCGACATTGTGGCGGCAGATTAGGGGTTAATAAGTGTAGGTAAGTGTCGGCGATGTCGGGCGGCAGATTAGGGGTTAATAACTGTAATGTAGGTAGCGGCAATGTTAGGGGTGTTTAGACTCGGGGTTTATGTTAGGGTGTTAGGTGTAAACATAACTTTTCTTTCCCCATAGGAATCAATGGGGCTGCGTTATGGAGCTCTACACTCCTTTATTGTAGGTGTTAGGCTTTTTTTTAGCCGGCTCTCCCCATTGATGTCTATGGAGAAATCGTGCACGAGCACGTAAAACCAGCTCAAAGCAGCGCTGGTATTTGTGTGCGATATGGAGCTCAACGCTGCCATATTGCCTGCTAACGCTGGGTTTTTGCAAACTGTAATAAACTGTAATAGCAGCGCTATAGGGAGGTGAGCGGTGGAAATAACTTGCAAGTTAGTACCGAGCCACTCATAACGCAAAACTCGTAATCTGGTCATTAGTGTTTAACCCTTGCAATCATCATACAAAAGACAGGAAAATGATGGGTTTCAAATACATAGAGATATCAGCCATTTTACTAATTTTAATTTGAACCACTATTTTTACTTTATTTAAATGGATACTAGTTTAAAGGGACACTGAACCCAAATTTTTTCTTTCATGATTCAGATATAGCATGTAATTGTAAGCAACTTTCTAATTTACTTCTATTATCAATTTTTCTTCATTCTCTTGCAATCTTTATTTGAAAAGAAGGCATCTCACCTAAGGAGCCAGCAAATTGTGGGTTCAGACCATGGACAGCACTTGTTTAAAGGTGCTGTCCAATCAGCAAGGACAACCCAGGTTGTTCACCTAAAATGGGCTGGCATCTAAACTTACATTCTTGCTTTTCAAAAAAACATACCAAGAAAATGAAGACAATTTGATAATAGGAGTAAATTAGAAAGTTGCTTAAAATTGCATGCTCTATCTGAATCACAAAATAATTTTTTTGGCTACAGTGTCCCTTTAAACTTTTGTTGAGCTGTAATTATGAATGCTAATTTGTTTTCAAATTTAGAAAGACTGGACATCTGACAAGTGTAAAATTTTAAAGGTTTAGAGCCAGATTAAAAGATGAGTGCAAAATATCGCTTCTGCAAAAGTAATATTTGCACCTAACTGAGTAATACCAGCGCACTTAAATGAGCACTGGTATTACGAGTTAGGTGCAATGTAAATGCAACCTCGCATTTCATGGAAGCATTGCGCTCACAAGAGTGCTCTTCTATAGGCTCCAATGGAAGCCTCATTTTGATGCCATCATACATGGCACAGAACCTAAGCTCAGCGAAGGGTGTAAGTCGCGCAGCGATGGGCAACAAATTTATATATATATATATATATATATATATATATATATATATACATATTTGAATATATACATATTTATGTGTTAATATGTGTATATTTATAATGGCTGGTTATTTATCACATGCCCAAAATTGGCAATGCCAACCAGGATTCAAGCTAACAATCGCCTAGATTTAGAGTTCTGCGTTAGCCGTCAAAAGCAGCGTTAAGGGGTCCTAACACTGCTTATGGCTGCCCGCTGGTATTTAGAGTCAGGCAGGAAAGGGTCTACCACTCACTTCCCTACCGCGATTCCAGGCTACCGCAGATCCCCTTATGCCAATTGTGTATCCTATCTTTTCAATGGGATCTGCCCAACGCTGGTATTTGGAGTCTTGGGAGAAGTGAGCGGTAGACCCTCTACCGACAAGACTCCAGCCGCAGAAAAAAGTCAGTAGTTAAGAGCTTTATGGGCTAACGCCGGAATATAAAGCTCCTAACTACTGTGCTCTAAAGTACACTAACACCCATAAACTACCTATGTACCCCTAAACTGAGGCCCCCCACATCGCCGCCACTCTAATAAATTTTTTAACCCCTAATCTGCCGACCGGACATTGCCGCCACCTACGTTATACTTATGAACCCCTAATCTGCTGCCCCTAACATCGCCGACCCCTATATTATATTTATTAACCACTAATCTGCCCCCCCAACGTCGCCGCTAGCTAACTACACTTATTAACCCCTAATCTGCCGACCGGACCTCGCCGCCACTATAATAAATGTATTAACCCCTAAACCGCCGCACTCCCGCCTCGCAAACACTATAATAAATTGTATTAACCCCTAATCTGCCCTCCCTAACATCGCCGCCACCTACCTACAATTATTAACCCCTAATCTCCCACCCGCACCGTCGCCGCTACTATAATAAAGTTATAAACCCCTAAACATAACCCTAACCCTAACACCCCCTAGCATAAATATAATTTATATTAAACAAAATAATATTCCTAAAATTAACTAAATTATTCCTATTTAAAACTAAATACTTACCTATAAAATAAACCCTAATATAGCTACAATATAATTAATAATTACATTGTAGCTATTTTAGGATTTATATTTATTTTACAGGCAACTTTGTATTTATTTTAACTAGGTACAATAGCTATTAAATAGTTATTAACTATGTAATAGCTACCTAGTTAAAATAATTACAAAATTACCTGTAAAATAAATCCTAACCTAAGTTACAATTAAACCTAACACTACACTATCATTAAATTAATTAAATAAATTACCTACAATTTAATACAATTAAATAAACTATTCTATAATACAAAAAAAACAAACACTAAATTACAAAAAATAAAAAAGTATTACAAGCAGTTTAAACTAATTACACCTAATCTAAGCCCCCTAATAAAATAAAAAAGCCCCCCAAAATAAAAAATTCCAGCCCTTAAAAGGGCTTTTTGCGGGGCATGCCCCAAAGTAATCAGCTCTTTTGCCTGTAAAAAAAAATACAACCCCCCCAACATTAAAACCCACCACCCACATACCCCTACTCTAACCCACCCAAACCCCCCTTAAATAAACCTAACACTACCCCCCTGAAGATCTCCCTACCTTGAGTCGTCTTCACCCAGCCTGGCCGAAGTCTTCATCCGATAGGGCAGAAGAGGACATCCAGACCGGCAGAAGTCTTCATCCTATCCGGGCAGAAGAGGACATCCGGACAGGCAGACATCTTCATCCAAGCGGCATCTTCAATCTTCAACCATCTTCTTCCCAGCAGATGCGGATCCATCCTCTTTAACCGACGCCTACTCGCCGAATGAAGGTTCCTTTAAATGACGTCATCCAAGATGGCGTCCCTCGAATTCCGATTGGCTGATAGGATTCTATCAGCCAATCGGAATTAAGGTAGGAAAAATCTGATTGGCTGTTCCTATCAGCCAATCGGAATTCGAGGGACGCCATCTTGGATGACGTCATTTAAAGGAACCTTCATTCAAAAGAACTGATTACTTTGGGGCATGCCCCGCAAAAAGCCATTTTAAGGGCTGGTAAAAGAGCTGATTACTTTTGTATTTTAGAATAGGGTAGGGAATTTTTTATTTTGGGGGGCTTTTTTATTTTATTAGGGGGCTTAGATTAGGTGTAATTAGTTTAAACTGCTTGTAATTCTTTTTTATTTTTTGTAATTTAGTTTTTTTTTTTTTGTATTATAGAATAGTTTATTTAATTGTATTTAATTGTAGGTAATTTATTTAATTAATGTAATGATAGTGTAGTGTTAGGTTTAATTGTAATTTAGGTTAGGATTTATTTTACAGGTAATTTTGTAATTATTTTAACTAGCTAGCTATTAAATAGTTAATAACTATTTAATAGCTATTGTACCTAGTTAAAATAAATACAAAGTTGCCTGTAAAATAAATATAATCCTAAAATAGCTACAATGTAATTATTAGTTATATTGTAGCTATATTAGGGTTTATTTTATAGGTAAGTATTTAGTTTTAAATAGGAATAATTTAGTTAATTTTAGGAATATTATTTAGTTTAATATAAATTATATTTATGTTAGGGGGGTGTTAGGGTTAGGGTTAGAGTTATGTTTAGGGGTTAATAACTTTATTATAGTAGCGGCGACGGTGCGGGCGGGAGATTAGGGGTTAATAATTGTAGGTAGGTGGCGGCGATGTTAGGGAGGGCAGATTAGGGGTTAATACTATTTATTCTAGTGTTTGTGAGGTGGGAGTATGGCGGTTTAGGGGTTAATACATTTATTATAGTGGCGGCGAGGTCCGGTCGGCAGATTAGGGGTTAATAAGTGTAGTTAGGTAGCGGCAACGTTGGGGGGGCAGATTAGGGGGTAATAAATATAATATAGGGGTCGGCGGTGTTAGGGGCAGCAGATTAGGGGTTCATAGGGATAATGTAGGTTGCGGCAGTGTCCGTAACGGAAGATTAGGGGTTAATAATAATATGCAGGGGTCAGCGATGTCAGGGGCGGCAGATTAGGGGTTAATAAGTGTAAGGTTAGGGGTGTTTAGACTCAGGATTCATGTTAGGGTGTTAGGTGTAGACATAACTTTTGTTTCCCCATAGGAAACAATGGGGCTGCGTTAGGAGCTGGACGCTGCTTTTTTGCAGGTGTTAGTTTTTTTTCAGCCAGCTCAGCCCCATTGTTTCCTATGGGGATATCATGCACAAGAACATTTTCCCAGCTTACCGCTACCGTAAGCAACGCTGGTATTAAGAGTTGAAGTGGAGCTAAGTTAGGCTCAACGCACCCTTTTTTGAGCCTAACGCAGCCCCTCAGACAACTCTAAATACCAGTGTTGTTGGAAAGGTGGGTTGGGAAAAAAAGCAGCGTTAGCTACGCGGGTCTTTACCGACAAAACTCTAAATCTAGCCGAATGAAAGTATTATACTGTTTTTCAAGCAAAAATGGATATTGGCCAAAATATGGGTTAATTATTTTCATCTCTCTCCACATATACAAAAAAGACAACAAAAATTGAACAAACAAGAAATAAAAAGTGAAAAAGATTGAGAGAGAAAAGACAGCATAAGACAGAAAAAAAAGAGAGAGACACACACAATAACAGGGAGAGCAGCAAAGCTGTAAAGGAAATGGGACAAGAGAAGGGTATAGAATTTTAATTCATAATTTTATTTAAATGCAAATATACCTTTATGGTCCGAGGGTAGAGAATGGGGCACAAATATATACGAAAATAAGGCCTAGATTATGAGTGGAGCGGTAGTTTGCACTTCCGCTAGCGTGTTAACTCCAATACAAGTTTGTGCACGTCGGGTAGCATGTGGTATTACAAATTCAAAGTAAAAATGTTTTGCTTGCGCACTAACTGTAATGTTTGTGGGATATTTTCTTATCAGACCAATCCTGGCTAGTAGTTTTCTTATCCCAGCATCAAGTAGAAAGATAAGGAAAAATATCAGAACTAAGTATAATAGTTTAAAGGAATGAGGAAGTACGGGAACAATTTACACCACAAGCTAAAAAAAGGGTTAATGAGGAGCAGGTTACAGGGCTAAGTGGGGTTCAGAAGTAAGCAGACACAAAAATAAAAGAAATTCTCACCAGGCAGTGATCAGTGCGATGAGGCAGTCCAATGTTTCTAAGAATCAAAGGGTCAAAGGAATGGTCACTAGGAAATACAGGATTCAGTAACAAGCAGGCAGTCCAATCTTTCTGAGTATCAAAAGGGTTAAATGCTAGAATGGTTAATAGCCAATGCAGGTTTCAGTAACAAGCTGGCAGTCCAATCTTTCTCAGTGCCAAAATGCTTAAGCAGTAGAATGGTCAAAAGGCAATGCAGGTTTCAGTAACAGGCAGGCAGTCCAATCTTTCTGAGTATCAAAAGGGTTAAGTAGAAGAATGGTCAAAAGACAATGCAGGTTTCAGTAACAGGCAGGCAGTCCAATCTTTCTGAGTATCAAAAGGGTTAAGTAGAAGGATGATCAATAGGCAATGCAGGGTTTAGTAACAAACAGGCAGTCCAGTATAGCACAATAGTAAATAGCAAAACATTGCACCCATGACTTCACAGAGGTAAACCTATACTAGGTTCACTTACAGACTGAAGGAGATTACATTAAACACATATAAACATATTTATATATTTGAGCCCTCATAACTTTGTATTGTAATATTTTTTAAAAATATATTTTTATTAGATAGTGTTATTATGAGTGTAACTGTACTTTTAAATGTATTTTTTATGTTTGCCAATTTTTTGTCTTACGTAACAGTTAACCAGCACTCTGAAGTTGCACTATCCCATCACAAGTTAAAGTTCAATTGGGTTTAAGCAAACACGTTTACTTTCAACTTGTAATATGCATGTTACTTCCGATGCGTGCAAAGAGCCGCAATAAACCCCCTTTCACTTGCATGCAATTATTAGCGCCCCACTCGTAACCAAGCCCTAAGAAAGTAAGGATCCTGTGGTTGGTTTTTTTTTGGATAATAGTTACTTATACTTTGTTGAGGTGAGTGGAGATACCCTCAACTCCTGGGACTCTTTTCTGTTTGTTCTGACTAACATATTCAGCTCTGAGATTTCATTTAGTGTTTTTTTTGTATTATTTGTTATCATTTTGATATTGTTAAAATGTTGAGAGCAGAGCTCAGATAATGTATGGAATGTATCTCACAGCTGTAATAAGCTCTTATTTAAAAAATATATATATATATATATATTTAGCAAATATACTATCTCTCTCTCTGTGTGTGTATTACATTCTGTGATTATAGAGTGTTAGAGACCAGCAAAAAAAAGGGCTTAGGTTAGACACCATGGAGGACCGAGGAGCTTTGGGGCTTATTTCTTGGCTAGCAACTTTAACTAAATCTTTTAATTTATGTTTTTAGAATGTGCTGTCCATGACTGAATGCTAGCTAGTTTTCTTTTTTAATGTGTAAAAATGTTTGAATGCTATCTATCACCTAACGTTTACAAATCATTTAATGTTCTTGCAGCAGTTATAGATTTAATCACTAGATGTCACTGTTGTACAAATAATAACTATCCATTGGTCTTTTTCAATAAATTCTCTGGTTGTTTTATTATGCATTAGTTATTAGGAGAATAACATAATGATCCTTCCTGATAGGTGGATATAATGGCTGAAAGCATAGAATCTCTCACAGGCGCCTCTCCTTAATATCTTTTCTAATTAGGTCTGCACTTGAAGTACAGTAGGAACTACCAGAAACAAGCAATAAAAAACTGAGGGCTCTGAATAATACCAGTTGAAAATACAAAGAAAAATGCATAATATTTTCTCTATTTTATGTTTTCATTTTTCTGTAAGCACCAACTGAGCTGATAAAGACAATTATCTTATTCAACAGTCACTTTCAAATTGTAAATTAAAGGGACATTCCGGTCAAAATTTAATTGCACATAGATTAATTACATCTTTGAATAGAAACATATTTACAATATACATGCATTGGCAAAAATGCTTCTAGTAAAAGTTATCAGTGTTAGAATTTTTCTCTGTATGTGCATGTGAAGCATAGCTAGATATTGTCACTGCACCCACATTTTAAATACTGCCGCTGCTCGGATCATCAGTGGGGCTTTTATCATGTCAACAATTAAAATATTAAGTCATTACCAGATGGTAAAAACACCTTAGGCTGTGCTGTGGTTAAAATGCTGGTGCACGGTGCATACTTAAATACACTTTTAAAACAGCTATAGCTTTTATTAAAAGCATTTTTGCTAATACAGGCAGTCCCCGGGTTACAGACATCCGACTTAAGTACAACTCATACTTACAAACAGAGAAAATAGAGCTTTATTGCCAATCCTTCTTTACAGGATAAACCAAAATACTCAAAATCCAATTGTCACAAGGACAGAAAGTGATGTGAAATTTTCTGAACAGGGGCACAGATAGCAAAACAAACTTTTCCCTATGCTTTCCAAAACTAAAAAAATGTTTGGCTAGAGTTTCACCTAAATAAAGTGCCTCTTCCAACTTACATACAAATTCAACTTAAGAACAAACCTACAGAACCTATCTTGTTCGTAACCTGGGGACTACCTGTACATGTATATGACAAATATGCTTCTATTCAATACAAAAATGCTCCCATGTGGTTTAAAATTTTGGCTGGAATGTCCCTTTAATCACATGCACGCTCTTTTTTTTTTATTGAGGTACAATTCAAGGCATATACATCATACCTGTCAACAGAATCTATAGATATGAATTGTTTCTGGACACACAGTCAGTGCAGAGTGAACAACATAAGCATAACATATTTATAAAACAAGGGACAGGATTGTCATTAAACCGAATGCTTGCCAATTAAACTTCATGCCCTCTATATGTTATATAAGGCCACTTTTGGACTTTTGTATAATGAATAAAGAGGCTATATGTTTTATTTCTAGATACCTTTTTATATAACTATCTCTACTTCATAAACAGATTTCAAGGCTTCTATTTATTGAGAGGTGGTTTTATGGGGATAGGGTGGATCAACATAAGGACTTGCCAGACAAATAAGCTATTGCCTCCTGATAATAACATAAGTAAATTGTAATTCTGAGTAGGGATGTAAATATTAGATGACAGAACTATATTAGGTGGGGTCTCTCCCACATCTAAGTACAACAGGGACCTATGGTATTAGAGAGAATCACATTGGACATTTAGATCTGCATTAGCGGGATTAAGTTGGGAATTTGGGCAACTGAGTAAGGTGTTAGATGAAGCACTCAATATAGAAACTAACTAGGGGGTATAGATTACTATTAAATTTGGTATATTATTTTATTAACAAGGTGACAAGCCCCTAGGTTTTGTTAAATAAGAACCTATTTTCTATAAAATGGTTAACAATTATGTAATGTTAGTGGTAATCTGGAAAACACTGAATCACTTATCAAGAATAATAAAATACAAACAAACAAAATTCACTAGTTAATGGGTACTATACATATATACACAAGGTAGTGAATCATAGAAGCTCAAAACATCAGGAACGCCTGATATCGTTCCTAGTCGCTATAAAATGACAAACATTTATGAAATGCTAGTTGATATCCAGTATATATTGGTTCCCTTTTCTAGAGTAATAAATTACTAATAATCGGAGTTTACTGATTGAAGGTAGTAAATAGTTTACATAAAAACACAGGGCTACAAAACATAGCAGCCTAAAACGGTGAGAACTCTCAATATTCCTAACTTAATTATTGACAGACACGTCAAACAACATACTGTATGTCCTTAAGAAATAGATAAGGGATATGTGTGGAGGTCAAGTTTGGACTTGGATTTATAAAGGCAGTCCATGTTTTGCATAAATAGCCTCCCAAAAATACCAAAAATATAAAATAACAAGGAGGAATACTTGTCTGTCTCTTGGAGTTAAAGTCCATTAAGGTGTCTCTAATGCCTTGCTGTATCTTCCGCCTAATATCACTCTAATATTAACTATGTAGGAGAAAGGTTGGGCTCAGAGAAAGTATCCTTCTTATCCCACACCACAGTGTGAGGCCCCGAAGGTTCCCACATACAGCTGGAGCTCCAGACGATGCCCCAGCCCTCTAATGTGCCCCAAGGGATGGTCTTGTCTCTCATGTCCCCAATTTTCAGAAACAATGTAGAGCTCACCCTAAGTTAGGTCCCAAACATCATCAAGAGTCATGGGGTGGTATGTGTCGCCGAGTGCCTTGGTTAGAGTAGGACGAGCAGTTCCATGGAGATCTCATTTTTGTTTCCAGCTATCGGTCGCCATCTTGTGATGGCGTTCAGTTGCGGAGACACTCTTCCCTATGAGATTAGATAGGTCTTCCCGGATTGTCACACTTTGCAGTATGGATTTTGTAAGGAAATTCGAGGACTCTGATTCATGCACCAGCCCTTCCGAATTCACTAAGTCCTCCTGTTTATGTGTTAGCATAGTTGGCGGAAGACTAATGTTGTAATCCTCTATGAATCCATTCCTTCCCCTAAGTTGAATACCTACCAGGGGCAATGACACAGCAAGGAGGTTACACAGCTCGGCTTCCAAGTATCTGTAGTGATCCTCTATGAGCTGTTTTATGCTACTTTCCCATTTGTCCACTATCTCCATTTTTAGGTTCTCAGCGGCTCAAAGCCTTCAAGCCTTGGTAATGTGGTAGATGGTTCTCCTTTTACATTAAGATTATGTAGTAGTGATTACTACTGTTTAACCCAGCAAGCTGGGGGGGTTGTATCCGGGAAGCAATTGACACGCAGTGAATTAGGCTTGTATGCTCAGTTTCCTTTGTCTAAGCAGAAGTAGGCCCATGTGGCAATCCGGAGAACATAGACAGGTTTGCAGTCAAATATCAACTCCTGTATCTTACAGGTAATATGTCTTTAACACCTTCACTTCAACAGGTATATATTTGCTGGGCAGTTATATCGTAGATCAGGAGCTTCACGGAGACGCATCCTGCCTCTTCAGAAGTTGGCTCCGCCCCCCATGCACGCTCTTTTTAAATAGCATCTCTCTCTTTCTTTTAAATATCTAATTGTTTGTCTCACAATATTATTTTCTAACTTTAAATATACATGAAAGCCAAAATTAACCCTTTAAGTACAGATGACAATACGTAGTCATCGACCACACTATGGGGCCTATATTTTAAATGTCGGGCATACATGATTCGCTGTAACGAATCATGTCCCCTCGGCATCACTAAATACTGACAGCATACGCTGTTGGCATTTAACATTGCACAAACATTTCAAAAGAAATGCTTGTATAATGCCGTCCCCTGCACATTCACGTCCAACAGGCCGCTAGCAAGGGGTGCCAATCATCCCAATCGTATCTGATCGGGATGATTGCAGTCCGCCACCTAAAAGGTGGTGGATGAGTTAAGGAGTAGCGGACTTACGATCTCTGCTTCTTGTTTATTAAAGTGCGTGAGTACAAAATATATCAAATATGTCCCTGAGGGGGAGGAATATTGCCCTAATCCACAGGGGGGTGCTGGATGCAAATTACAAAGTAAATTAAAGAAGTTAAGAAGCAGAGATCATTATATCAAAAGAAAAATAAGTAGCATCCCCAAAGCACTCATCAAAAGCAACAATATTCTCTAGACAAAACAAAGTCTCACCCCACCACTGTAGGGACAAAATATTAAAACATAACTTTTAATAACACTTTAAAATATAAACACACATTTAAAAACAACATTAACTAGGTAAAAAGATATATAGGCAGGTAAGGTCAGATACACGTAAATCCTAATAAGGCTATAATCCTGTTAACCTCAGTCCAGTACAAAGTGGGTAATTATCCCCATTGATCTGTGTTACACGAATACAAAAGATCCCTTTCTATAGTCTACCGGTGACTCATAAGCCTCCTCTCAGGAGCATAATGGGATGGCGAACTACTAAGCTCACGTGCAACTACCAGAGCAATTATTTAAAAAAACTGTATTTATAGATTGTTTCTATCTACAAGTCAGAGGTACCGCAATGGGGGCAGCTTGTGCCCCCATATATGCGAACATCTACCTTGGTTGGTGGGAGAGAGAATATGTGTTTGCAGACTCTATGCGTATGTATACAGACCACATTTTATTGTGGCTTCGATATATAGACGACATATTGATTCTCTGGAAAGGGGACAAGGATCTGTTTATCAAATTCATGGGGATCCTTAACAATAATACACTGAACCTTTGGCTAAACTATGAACATGATTTCAATACAACTTTTTGAATTTGAAAATTAGCCGCGATGACTTAGGAAAGATTCTGTACTGCAATTACACTAGCTCCCACCACCACTCTACTAAAAAAGCCATACCAGTAGAGGAATTCCAATGGCTAAGGAGAAATTGCTGTGATATGGAAACTCATAGATATGTCCTCAGGGACATATTTGATACATTTTATACTCACACACTTTAATACACAAGAAGCAGCGATTGTAAGCTTGCTACTCCTTAACTCGTCAACCACCTTTTAGGTGGCGGTATGCAATCATCCCGATCAGATACGATGATTGACACCCCTGAGTCCCAGATGTACAGGCAGCAGCTAGGAAGCTGGATGGAGGGGTAAATATTTGAACCCCTTAATCTCACCTCCCTTAAGCCCTAGCAAAATTTGTGTGGTAAACTATTTATATAAAGTCTATTTAATACATTTTTAAAAAAAATCATATTTTAATACAAATTATTATAAAAGGCAAACAAAAAAAAACATGACCCCTAATTATAAATCCCATAAGCCCCTCTTTTTAATAAAGCCCCTATATAAATTTTAATCGGCAGGTGATCGCTGTAGTAATAGTTATCACTTGGCATGAATAAAAGCATATTACTTGGAGTAGAGGCTCATAGGAGCTCCTACCAGCAAATCAAAGTTATTTAAATATACACAAATGCCCTGAATTATATGAGTATAAACCATTCTTGATTGTATAAGCAGTGTTTCTCTACCACGGTCCTCAAGTACCTCCAACAGTCCAGGTTTTCATTATAGCTGAACTAGAGCACAGGTGAAATAATCAGCTGATCAGTAACCATAGTTACTAACCTGCTCTCACCTGTCAGCTGATTATTTCACCTGTGCACTGGTTCAGCTATAAGGAAAAGTCGCCCTGTTGGGGGTACTTGAGGACCGTGGTTGGGAAACACTGGTCTATAGAGTTTAGAAAAAAACATTGTAACCTTGATTATTACAACTTTAACATATATATATATATATATATATATATATATATATATACAATGCAAGTAAAGGATAAGCACTCTTTAACCCCAGATTGAGGTAAGCATATACCAGGGTGCATGTGTCAGATATAAACAGTCCAAAGCAAAGACAGCACTCACTGGATTTAAATAAAAAATAACTTTTATTGAAAAAAAGTTAAAAGCATAGTCCCATGACGTTTCGGTGTCCACAGACACCTTTGTCAAATGGCATCACCCAGCTTAAGGACCGTTGTATAATCCTGACATCCGGGAGGCAGAGTAACATATCTCCTTTCAAGCAGTCTTATATACCCTCAAATGACTTGTCAAACAATCCAAATTGCATGCATCCATGAGGCCACGCCCCTTCCTGTTTCCTGCTCCTTTACATTTGGATGTAGACATGCTCACGACCCTCCAGTATTTGTTTTGCAAGCACATGGCTAATTAGCATATCCGGAACTGTGCAGGTCATCATCACAGCTCCAGGGTGTGAACACATGTAAATGCTGCATGTAGGAAAAAAGAACAGACTAGGGATGGGCGAATGTTTCTAAAAATTCGAAATTTAAAACAAATTTTGATACATTTGTTCGTTCGAATCGAATTTAGAATGTTTATATAACATTCTAACATTCTATTTTCGAATTTTTGTTTTCAAATTTTTCAATAAAATTCGAAAATATTCGTTCGAATAATAGAATGTTTAGCTATGTATTCATTCAATTTCGAAATGTAATATTTGAATTCGAATGTGACATTCGAATTTGAAATAGTATTTCTAGTCTACAATTGTGTTTAATAAATGTGATATTTGAATTCGAATGCTACATTTGAATTCGAATGTCACATTCGAATTTGAAATAGTATTTCTAGTCTAATACTGTGTTTTAAATGTGATATTCGATTCAAATGTGACATTCGAATTCGAAATAGTATTTCTGGTCTAATACTGTGTTTTATAAATGTAATATTCGAATTCGAATGTGACATTCGATTCAAATGTGATATTCGATCCGAATGTGACATTCGAAATAGTGTTTTTTAGTTTACAATTGTGTTTTATAAATGTAATATTCGTATTCGAATGTGATATTCGAATGTAACATTCGAATTCGAACGTGACATTCGAATTGGAATGTGACATTCGAATTTGAATGTGACATTCTAAAACTGTAAATAACATTCGAAAATCGAATTTTTAAGAATATTCGTTCTTATCAACATTCTATTATGTAAATCGAATTTCTACAATAACATTCGTTCTAACATTTGAATTCGGATATAAACACATTCACCCATCCCTACCAAAGACACCTTTGCCAAATGGCATCACCCAGCTTGAGGACCGTTGTATAATCCAAATTGCATGCATCCGTGAGGCCACGCCCCTTCCTGTTTCCTGCTCCTTTACAATTGGATGTAGACACGCTCACACCCCTCCAGTATTTGTTTTGCAAGCACATGGCTAATTAGCATATCCGGAACTGTGCAGGTCATCATCACAGCTCCAGGGTGTGAACACATGTAGATGCTGCTTGTAGGAAAAAAGAACAATTTTTAAAAATGCAGCTGCTGATGTGTAAACACATTCAACACTGTCATAGTACAGCACATGGTATAGGAAAAGAAAGGCAGACACAATTATATGCTTAACCATATCCTTGTTATGCAAAGTGGAAGTTATAAAAATTGACTTTAAATTCCTAAGTCTTTGAATATCCTTTGTTGAAAAGCACTTGTGTATATGCACACATCCCAGCAATGTCCTTTTTGTGTGCAGGCATATCCACCACAAATAGATATAGATAGATGAGTGTCAACAGATCAAGAACACCGGCCAATAAATGGTCCCAACTACATCTTGAATGTCCTTTGTTGAAGAGCACATTGGTGTATGCACAAATCCCAGCAATGTCCGTTTTGTGTGCAGGGATATCTACCACAAATAGATATAGATAGATGAGTATCGGCAAAACAAGAACACTGGCCAATAAATGGTACAAAGTTCATATTGAATGTCCTTTGTTGAAGAGCACATGCGTGTATGCACAAATCCCAGCAATGTCCTTTTTTGTGTGCAGGGATAACTACCACAAATAGATGTAGAGAGATCAGTGTCAACAGATCAAGAACACTAACCAATAAATGGTCCAAAGTCCATCTTGCTGTTAAGACCCCTTGGGTCAACTGTATCCATGGTATAGATCCACTTGGTTTCGATCTGCAGTAGCCTTCTCCCTCTGTCTCCCCCTCTCTTCATGGGAGGCACATGATCAATGATCATAGTCTTCAGACTGGAGGCATTATGTTTGTGCAGAGCAAAGTGTCGGGCCACAGGCTGTTCAGAGGTGCCGCTCTTAATGGCCTCCCTAATAGCATGGCGATGGTTAGCCATCCTCTCCTTGAAAGTAGTAGTGGTTTTCCCAATGTAAAAAATGGAACACGGACAAATTAGTAGATAGATCACAAAGTTACTGTTGCAGGACAACCTATGCCGGATCTTAAATCTCCTGTTGGTGTGGGGGTGTTGGAAGCTTTCACCCGTCAGCATCCCATTACAGGTGATGCAGTCCCCACACTTGAAACATCCCATCCTTGTGGGTTTAAGCCAGGTGTCCTTCTGATATGAGCCACTCGGGTCAGTCTTTACCAGGATATCCCGAATATTTTGTGCCCTGTGGTATACCACCCATGGTGGTTTCTTCTTCCACTGTGTTAGCTGTTTGTCCGTGCGTATAATATTCCATCTATTATGAATGGCTTTATGCACTTGTTCATGCATTGGAGAGTAAGTTGTAATAAAGTTCAAATGTGAGTCCTCTTCAGTTTGTGGCAGTCGATTCCTGCAAAGTAGGGTAATTTGTGTTTCCTGTGCTAGCTTCACTCTCACGTTATCTATATCAGTAGACCGGTATCCTCTTGCCAATAGTTTATTACACATAGTGTCAAATTGTTGTTGGAGAATTTCAGGCTCTGAGTTATTCCGCACCACTCGGGTAAGTTGCGAGAGGACAATTCCCATCTTTTGGTGTTGTGGATGGCAGCTACTGGATAGCAACAAAGAGTTTCTATCTGTGGGCTTGGAGAATAGAGACGTGCTAAAGCGATACCCCCCATTCTCAAAAACCTTGAAAATATTCAGGTCAAGAAAATATGAATGCTGTTTAAATCATATTCTAACTTAAGTCTGATAGGTGATTTGGCACTATTCAGATCATATGTCCACTGTTCAAATTGCCTCTCAGTACTTGTCCAAACAGGGAACAGATCATCTATATACCTAGTGTATAAAGAGATATATGGATGTGTTAGAGGTTTCATAGTAAGCAGCTCATAGCCCAACATAAAAAGATTAGCATAAACCGGGGCCATATTTGACCCCATGGCCGTGCTGGATAATAGGAGAAAAAAATCCTTCTCGAATTTAAAATAATTCTTAATAAGACAGTGTTCTATGAGCTCTAACAGAAACTCTAAGTAGAGTATAGAGACTGTCAACATCCATAGTGACTAAAATATCATTGGCTTGCATGATATTAGTATGTTGTTTAATTTACGAATCATACTGGAAGAATCTTGTAGGTATGAAAATGAGTTACAGACCACCGGTTGCAAATGGTGATCAGTAAACTCAGCAATGCCAGAGAAGATAGATCCTCTGGCAGACACAATTGGTCAGCCCAGAGGATTAACCAGACCCTTGTGTATCTTTGGGAGTAAATATAATATGGGTGTAATCGGATGTACGACACACATGAAATCAAATTCAGACTGGGTAATAATATTGGACTGTAATGCAAACATAAGTGTCTGATCTATAGATTTTGTTAAAAACCCTGGTGGGGTTTGCAGGTAACTTCCTATAGGTTTTAGGATCAGACAGTTGCCTCATAGCCTCCAGTCTGTAATCACTGTAGTCCTGTACTACTATAGCTCCGCCCTTGTCAGCGGGGCGTATAGTAATACTGTAGTCATTAGTCAGTGTATGTAATGCCTGTCTCTCATCAGTAGGTAAATTGGAAAAACTATGTTCATCCAATTGCATCTCACAATCGTGTCTAAGAAGTCTAGAAAAACTCCTAATGGAGGAATTAGTGGTCTGAGGGTCAAATTTGGATAAAGGTTTAAATTGCCTAAGATTTGAATCAATCTGAGGTTGAGCATCCTTAAAGAACTCCTTAATATTTAAGATCCGCTGAAACTTATATATATCAATAGCTGTTTGGAAGCTATCATGTCTGGGGGTAGGTATGAAAGATAGCCCCCTATTAAGTAAATTAGTTTCACTAACAGTGAGTAGTCTGGTACTTAAATTAAAAACTATGTTGTTTTTTTCTTCTGATTGTATGTTTTTCTTTTTGTGCCCCCCTCATCTGGGATGTTGCCTACCCCGTTTTTTGACTGTGTAGTGGGAGGTTTATTAGCTGACCTGGTGATAATACCAGTGTGCACATCCTTATCCTCACTCTGTATCCTATCCGAATCTCCCTCTGATGAATCCCCTCCACTTGTATCTACTGTGTCAATATGTGTCCTCCCCCTAGGGTTTCTGCGTCTAGGTCTGAATGTTCTAACAAATTCATCCTTACCATAGAGCCACTTATAAACCCGCTTCTCTCGGTAGTCAATTTCAACTGTGGTGAGTTTTTTATTCTTAAATGCTGTGAACTCATTGTTATATTTGGTGACTAGTTTCTCTAACTTAAGCACCCACTCCTCGGTTTTGTCATCAATCAATATCTGATAGCTATTCATTTTGATGATGTCAATCTCTATCTTTTTTTCCAACCTGCTAACTTCTATAGTGAGAAGCATGAGTTCATAGGAACATTTGTTGAGAATGGAACACCATTTATGACAAAATTCAGGATTAGAGCGGCCTAGTCTAGGTATATTACAGACTCTAAACCCCCTAGGTATTTGTTTGTTCTTGTGGTAGCATGATAGGTAAACAGCATGTAAGTTATAATCAACCTTGCGTTTACGTAAATTTAAGAATCTATGGTAAATGTCAATGGGTTTGTCCCCTCTTAACTCACGTATATCCGTAGCGGTGCGAATCCTCTCAGCATCCTCCTCAGTGAATACAAAAGTGTCTGTGTTAACATCATCTTCATTATAGCTATGAACCCCACTTGGCTGTGAGGCGTGCATATTGTAAGTATCTATACCATGTGCAGTACAAAATTTAAAAAAAAATAATGTTCCACAGACAGTCAGAGTGAAACAACTTCCTCAGTGGTCCAATAATATTTAAGATCAACTTTTAAAAGTGGAAATACAAAAAGCAGAAAGCAGACTAAAAGTTAGTCCATTGTAAGGTGCAATCATCCAAACATAGATACATTTCAAGTAAAGGATAAGCACTCTTTAACCCCAGATTGAGGTAAGCATATACCAGGGTGCATGTGTCAGATATAAACAGTCCAGAGCAAAGACAGCACTCACTGGATTTAAGTAAAAAATAACTTTTATTGAAAAACATGACGTTTCGGTGTCCACAGACACCTTTGTCAAATGGCATCACCCAGCTTGAGGACCGTTGTATAATCCTGACATCCGGGAGGCAGAGTAACATATCTCCTTTCAAGCAACCTCAAATGACTTGTGAAACAATCCAAATTGCATGCATCCATGAGGCCACACCCCTTCCTGTTTCCTGCTCCTTTACAATTGGATGTAGACACGCTCACACCCGTCCAGTATTTGTTTTGCAAGCACATGGCTAATTAGCATATCCGGAACTGTGCAGGTCATCATCACAGCTCCAGGGTGTGAACACATGTAAATACTGCTTGTAGGAAAAAAAGAACAGTTTTTAAAAACGCAGCTGCTGATGTGTAAACACATTCAACACTGTCATAGTACAGCACATGGTATAGGAAAAGAAAGGCAGACACAATTGTATGCTTAACCACATCCTTGTTATGCAAAGTGGAAGTTATAAAAATTGACTTTAAATTCCTCTTTGAATATCCTTTGTTGAAAAGCACTTGTGTATATGCACAAATCCCAGCAATGTCCTTTTTGTGTGCAGGGATATCCACCACAAATAGATATAGATAGATGAGTGTCAACAGATCAAGAACACCGGCCAATAAATGGTCCCAACTACATCTTGAATGTCCTTTGTTGAAGAGCACATGTGTGTATGCACAAATCCCAGCAATGTCCGTTTTGTGTGCAGGGATATCTACCACAAATAGATATAGATAGATGAGTATCAGAAAAACAAGAACACTGGCCAATAAATGGTCCAAAGTTCATATTGAATGTCCTTTGTTGAAGAGCATGTGTGTATGCACAAATCCCAGCAATGTCCTTTTTTGTGTGCAGGCATAACTACCACAAATAGATGTAGAGAGATCAGTGTCAACAGCTCAAGAACACTAACCAATAAATGGTCCAAAGTCCATCTTGCTGTTAAGACACCTTGGGTCAACTGTATCCATGGTATAGATCCACTTGGTTTCGATCTGCAGTAGCCTTCTCCCTCTGTCTCCCCCTCTCTTCATGGGAGGCACATGATCAATGATCATAGTCTTCAGACTGGAGGCATTATGTTTGTGCAGAGCAAAGTGTCGGGCCACAGGCTGTTCAGAGGTGCCGCTCTTAATGGCCTCCCTAAAAGCATGGTGATGGTTAGCCATCCTCTCCTTGAAAGTAGTAGTGGTTTTCCCAATGTAAAAAATGGAACACAGACAAATTAGTAGATGGATCACAAAGTTACTGTTGCAGGACAACCTATGCCGGATCTTAAATCTCCTGTTGGTGTGGGGGTGTTGGAAGCTAGACTTGTGCAGCTTCGAAAAATTTGTTTCGGATCGATTCGGAACGATTTGAATTTCGGTTCGGATCTATTCAAATTCAGAAAAATTCAAATTAATTTGTTTCGGATTCATACGGATTCTTTCAGATTCGGAAAAAATTCGGTTAGATTCGATTCGATTCGGAAATTCGGAATTTCGGTAAGTGTTAGGTGGGATGTGCTGTGTATTACACTAGTATTATGTACTGTATATTAGGTTTAACCCATAGCAGAGTGATAAAACCTAATATACTGTACAATACTAGTGTAATACACGGCCATCCGAATCTACCGAATACATCCGAATTTATTTGCATGTATTCGAATCGATTCGGATGTATTCGATTCGATTCGGATTTATTCGGTAGATTCGGGAGTATTTTAATTCGGAAATTCGAATCGATCCGAATCTCCGAATTTTCCAAATTTCCGAATTGATCCGAAATGAATCGCACATGTCTATTGGAAGCTGTCACCCGTCAGCATCCCATTATAGGTGATGCAGTCCCCACACTTGAAACATCCCATCCTTGTGGGTTTAAGCCAGGTGTCCTTCTGCTATGAGCCACTCGGGTCAGTCTTTACCAGGATATCCCGAATATTTCGTGCCCTGTGGTATACCACACGTGGTGGTTTCTTCTTCCACTGTGTTAGCTGTTTATCCGTGCGTATAATATTCCATCTATTGTGAATGGCTTTATGCACTTGTTCATGCATTGGAGAGTAAGTTGTAATAAAGTTCAAATGTGAGTCCTCTTCAGTTTGTGGCAGTCGATTCCTGCAAAGTAGGGTCATTTGTGTTTCCTGTGCTAGCTTCACTCTCACGTTATCTATATCAGTAGACCGGTATCCTCTTGCCAATAGTTTATTACACATAGTGTCAAATTGTTGTTGGAGAATTTCAGGCTCTGAGTTATTCTGCATCACTCGGGTAAGTTGCGAGAGGACAATTCCCATCCTTTGGTGTTGTGGATGGCAGCTACTGGATAGCAACAAAGAGTTTCTATCAATGGCCTTGGAGAATAGAGACGTGCCAAAGCGATACCCCCCATTCTCAAAAACCTTGAAAATATTCAGGTCAAGAAAATGAATGCTGTTTGAATCATATTCTAACTTAAGTCTGATAGGTGATTTGGCACTATTCAGATCATATGTCCACTGTTCGAGTTGCCTCTCAGTACCTGTCCAATCTATATATATATAGTGTATAAAGAGATATGTGGATGTGTTAGAGGTTTCATAGTAAGCAGCTCATAGCCCAGCATAAAAAGATTAGCATAAACCGGGGCCATATTTAACCCCATGGCCGTGCCAGATAATTGGTGGAAAAAATCCTTCTCGAATTTAAAATAATTCTTAGTGAGACAGTGTTCTATGAGCTCTAACAGAAACTCTAACACAGGACCAGAATAGTGACTAGATTCACTCACAATGGATTTGACAGTTTCCAACCCCTCAGAGTGTGGGATCACAGTATAGAGACTGTCAACATCCATAGTGACTAAAATATCATTGGCTTGCAGAGTAGTATGTTGTTTTAATTTATGAATCATACTGGAAGAATCTTGTAGGTATGAAAATGAATTACAGACCACGGTTGCAAATGGTGATCAATAAATTCAGCAATGCCAGAGAAGAAAGATCCTCTGGCAGACACAATTGGTCGGCCCGGAGGATTAACCAGGTCCTTGTGTATCTTTGGGAGTAAATATAATATGGGTGTAATCGGATGTTCGACACACATGAAATCAAATTCAGACTGGGTAATAATGTTGGACTGTGATGCAAACATAAGTGTCTGATCTATAGATTTTTTAAAAACCCAGGTGGGGTTTGCAGGTAACTTCCTATAGGTTTTAGGATCAGACAGTTGCCTCATAGCCTCCAGTCTGTAATCACTGTAATCCTGTACTACTATAGCTCCGCCCTTATCAGCGGGGCATATAGTAATACTGTAGTCATTAGTCAGTGTATGTAATGCCTGTCTCTCATCAGTAGGTAAATTGGAAAAACTACGTTCATCCAATTGCATCTCACAATCGTGTCTAAGGAGTCTAGAAAAACTCCTAATGGAGGAATTAGTGGTCTGAGGGTCAAATTTGGATAAAGGTTTAAATTGCCTAAGATTTTAATCAATCTGAGGTTGAGCATCCTTAAAGAACTCCTTAATATTTAAGGTCTGCTGAAACTTATATATATCAATAGCTGTTTGGAAGCTATCATGTCTGGGGGTAGGTATGAAGGATAGCCCCCTATTAAGTAAATTAGTTTCACTAACAGTGAGTAGTCTGGTACTTAAATTAAAAACTATGTTGTTTTTTTCTTCTGATTGTATGTTTTTCTTTTTGTGCCCCCCTCGTCTGGGATGTTGCCTACCCCGTTTTTTGACTGTGTAGTGGGAGGTTTATTAGCTGACCTGGTGATAATACCAGTGTGCACATCCTGTCCTCACTCTGTATCCTATCCAAATCTCCCTCTGACGAATCCCCTCCACTTGTATCTACTGTGTCAATATGTGTCCCCCCCCTAGGGTTTCTGCATCTAGGTCTGAATGTTCTAACAAATTCATCCTTACCATAGAGCCACTTATAAACCTGCTTCTCTCGGTAGTCAATTTCAACTGTGGTGAGTTTTTTATTCTTAAATGCTGTGAACTCATTGTTATATTTGGTGACTAGTTTCTCTAACTTAAGCACCCACTCCTCGGTTTTGTCATCAATCAATATCTGATAGCTATTCATTTCGATGATGTCAATCCCCCTCCATCTCTATCTTTTTTTCCAACCTGCTAACTTCTATAGTGAGAAGCATGAGATCATAGGAACATTTGTTGAGAATGGAACACCATTTACGACAAAATTCAGGATTAGAGCGGCCTAGTCTAGGAATATTACAGACTCTAAACCCCCTAGGTATTTGTTTGTTCTTGTGGTAGCATGATTGGTAAACAGCATGTAAGTTATAATCAACCTTGCGTTTACGTACATTTAACAATCTATGGTAAATGTCAATGGGTTTGTCCCCTCTTAACTCACGTATATCCGTAGCGGTGCGAATCCTCTCAGCATCCTCCTCAGTGAATACAAAAGTGTCCGTGTTAACATCATCTTCATTATAGCTATGAACCCCACTTGGCTGTGAGACTTGCATATTGTAAGTATCTATACCATGTGCAGTACAAAATTTTAAAAACAATAATGTTCCACAGACAGTCAGAGTGAAACAACTTCCTCAGTGGTCCAATAATATTTAAGATCAACTTTTAAAGTGGAAATACAAAAAGCAGAAAGCAGACTAAAAGTTAGTCCATTGTAAGGTGCAATCATCCAAACATAGATACATTTCAAGTAAAGGATAAGCACTCTTTAACCCCAGATTGAGGTAAGCATATACCAGGGTGCATGTGTCAGATATAAACAGTCCAGAGCAAAGACAGCACTCACTGGATTTAAGTAAAAAATAACTTTTATTGAAAAAAAATTAAAAGCATAGTCCCATGACGTTTCGGTGTCCACAGACACCTTTGTCAAATGTCATCACCCAGCTTGAGGACCGTTGTAT
This sequence comes from Bombina bombina, assembly GCF_027579735.1. NCBI lineage: Eukaryota > Metazoa > Chordata > Amphibia > Anura > Bombinatoridae > Bombina > Bombina bombina. The sequence continues at coordinate 806,471,133 of NC_069499.1, forward strand.
AATCCTGACATCCGGGAGGCAGAGTAACATATCTCCTTTCAAGCAGTCTTATATACCCTCAAATGATTTGTCAAACAATCCAAATTGCATGCATCCGTGAGACCACGCCCCTTCCTGTTTCCTGCTCCTTTACAATTGGATGTAGACACGCTCACACCCCTCCAGTATTTGTTTTGCATGCACATGGCTAATTAGCATATACGGAACTGTGCAGGTCATCATCACAGCTCCAGGGTGTGAACACATGTAAATGCTGTTTGTAGGAAAAAAGAACAGTTTTTAAAAATGCAGCTGCTGATGTGTAAACACATTCAACACTGTCATAGTACAGCACATGGTATAGGAAAAGAAAGGCAGACACAATTATATGCTTAACCGCATCCTTGTTATGCAAAGTGGAAGTTATAAAAATTGACTTTAAATTCCTTTTTACATTGGGAAAACCACTACTACTTTCAAGGAGAGGATGGCTAACCATCGCCATGCTATCAGGGAGGCCATTAAGAGCGGCACCACTGAACAGCCGGTGGCCCGACACTTTGCTCTGCACAAACATAATGCCTCCAGTCTGAAGACTATGATCATTGATCATGTGCCTCTCATGAAGAGAGGGGGAGACAGAGGGAGAAGGTTACTGCAGATCGAAACCAAGTGGATCTATACCATGGATACAGTTGACCCAAGGGGTCTTAACAGCAAGTTGGACTTTGGACCATGTATTGGTTAGTGTTCTTGATCTGTTGACACTGATCTCTCTACATCTATTTGTGGTAGTTATCCCTGCACACAAAAAAGGACATTGCTGGGATTTGTGCATACACACATGTGCTCTTCAACAAAGGACATTCAATATTTGGGCCATTTATTGGCCAGTGTATGTATATATATATATATATATATATATATATATATATATATATATATATACACATATATAGATATATAGATACATATATATATATATATATATATATATATATATATATATATATATATATATATACACACACACACAAATTTTGGTTAAGCACACCTTACAAAAAGTTTATATACACATCTTTGGGAGTGCTGCCAATGTGACCAAATAGTTACACAAAACAAAGGATATTGGCACACATCCATTTGCAAATAAACAACACATTTTTAAATGCTGCAAAAAAATTGCCTGCAAAAAACAGCTATGCTTTTTAATAAAATTGGGATCTTAGTCACACAATATGGCCATATTCTGCTTAGCCAGTCACCAACTAACAAGGTCTCCCAATGTTGACTGTTCCTAACACTACAGTACTTTTCCTTTATGGGCAGTGTAATGGAGTTGTATATATGAATATAGTTGTATATATGAAGCCAGGGAGTCTCATTCTATTATGAAGAGAAAAAGCAAGAATGATTCATCCCATAAAGTCAAAGTACTGTAGTGTTATTACCAGTCAACATTGGGACACATTCAGCTATATTACGACACTTTGGCCCGACACTTTGCTCTGCACAAACATAATGCCTCCGGTCTGAAGACTATGATCATTGATCATGTGCCTCTCATGAAGAGAGGGGGAGACAGAGGGAGAAGTCTACTGCAGATCGAAACCAAGTGGATCTATACCATGGATACAGTTGACCCAAGGGGTCTTAACAGCAAGTTGGACTTTGGACCATGTATTGGTTAGTGTTCTTGATCTGTTGACACTGATCTCTCTACATCTATTTGTGGTAGTTATCCCTGCACACAAAAAAGGACATTGCTGGGATTTTTGCATACACACGTGTGCTCTTCAACAAAGGACATTCAATATGAAATTTGGACCATTTATTGGCCAGTGTTCTTGTTTTGCTGATACTCATCTATCTATATCTATTTGTGGTAGATATCCCTGCACACAAAAAGGACATTGCTGGGATTTGTGCATACACACATGTGCTCTTCAACAAAGGACATTCAGATGTAGTTGGGACCATTTATTGGCCAGTGTTCTTGATCTGTTGACACTCATCTATCTATATCTATTTGTGGTGGATATCCCTGCACACAAAAAGGACATTACTGGGATTTGTGCAAGCTGGGTGATGCCATTTGACAAAGGTGTCTGTGGACACCGAAACGTCATGGGACTATGCTTTTAACTTTTTTTCAATAAAAGTTATTTTTTACTTAAATCCAGTGAGTGCTGTCTTTGCTCTGGACTATATACATATATATATATACTGTATATATATATATATATATATATATATATATATATATATTGGATTAGCACACCTTACAAAAAGTTTATATACACATCTTTGGGAGTGCTGCCAATGTGACCAAATAGTTACACTAAACAAAGGATATTGGCACACATCCATTTGCAAAAAACAACACATTTTTAAATGCTGCAAAAAAATTGCCTGCAAAAAACAGCTATGCTTTTTAATAAAATTGGGATCTTAGTCACACAATATGGCCATATTCTGCTTAGCCAGTCACCAACTAACAAGGTCTCCCAATGTTGACTGGTCCTAACACTACAGTACTTTTCCTTTATGGGCAGTGTAATGGAGTTGTATATATGAATATAGTTGTATATATGAAGCCAGGGAGTCTCATTCTATTATGAAGAGAAAAAGCAGGAATGATTCATCCCATAAAGGCAAAGTACTGTAGTGTTATTACCAGTCAACATTGGGACACATTCAGCTAGATTGCGTTTGCGTTATGAGTGGCTCGGTAATAACTTGCAAGTTATTGCCACCACTCACCTTTAATAGCATTGCTACTACAGGTTTGGAAAAACACAAATACCGGCGCTGCTTTGAGCTGGTTTGACTTGCTTGTGCACGATTTCCCCATAGACATCAATGCAATCAATCACCTGCAATAAAGGAGCGTAAAGCTCCGTAACGCAGCCCCATTGATGTCCATGGGGAAACAAAATCTATGTTTACACCTAACACCCTAACATAAACCCCGAGTCTAAACACTCCTAATCTGCCGCCCCCAACATCGCCAACACCTACATTACACTTATTAACCCCCTGCCGCCCCCAACCTCGCCGACACCTACTAAAACGTATTACCCCTAATCTTCCACCCCCAATGTTGCCGCCACCTACATAAATTTATTAACCCCCTAATCTGCCGCCCCCAATGCCGCTGCCGCCACTATACAAAAGTTATTAACCCCTAAACCTCTGGCCTCCCACATCACTAACACTAAATATATATATTAACCCCTAAACCTAACCCTAAGTCTAACCCTAAACCTAACACCCCTAACTTTAATATAATTAAAATAAATCGAAATATAACTTAATATCATTATCTAAATAATTCCTATTTAAAACTAAATACCTCTAAAATAAACCCTTAGCTAGCTATAATATAACTAATAGTTACATTGTAGCTATCTTAGGTTTTATTTTTATTTCACAGCTAAATTTGTATTTATTTTAACTAGGTAGACTAGTTAGTAAATAGTTATTAACTATTTAACAACTACGTAGTTAAAATAAATACAAATTTACCTGTAAAATAAAACCTAACCTGAGTTACACCTACCATTATAATAAAATTAAATACATTACATTAATTAAATACAATTAACTAAATTACAACAAAAAAACATGCAAAATTACACAAAATAAAAAATAAATTATCAAATATTTAAACTAATTACACCTAATCTAATAGCCCTATCAAAATAAAAAAGCCCCCCCAAAATAAAAAAAATCCTAGCCTACACTAAACTGCCAATAGCCCTTAAAAGGGCCTTTTGCGGGGCATTGCCCCAAAGAAATCAGCTCTTTTACCTGTAAATATTTTTACAAACAACCCCCCAACAGTTAAGCCCACCACCCACACAACCAAACCCCCCAAATAAAAAACTATCTAAAAAACCTAAGCTCCCCATTGCCCTGAAAAGGGCATTTGGATGGGCATTGCCCTTAAAAGGGCATTTAGCTATTTTTCGGTGCCCAAAACCCTAAGATAAAAAAAAACCCACCCAATAAACCCTTAATAAAACCTAACACTAACCCCCGAAGATCCACTTACAGTTTTTGAAGACAGGACATCTATCCTCATCCAGCCGGGAGAAGTCTTCATCCAAGCGGCAAGAAGTCGTCCTCAAGGCGGGCAGAAGTCTTCATCCAGACGGCATCTTTTATCTTCATCCTTCCGACATGGAGCGACTCCATCTTCAAGACATCCATCGTGGAGCATCCTCTTCTTTCGATGGCTATTGAAGAATGAAGTTTCCCTTTAAATCATGTCATCCAAGATGGCGTCCCTTGAATTCCGACTTGCTGATAGAATTCCATCAGCCAATCGGAATTAAAGGGTAAAAAATCCTATTGGCTGATGCAATCAGCCAATAGGATTGAGCTCGCATTCTATTGGCTGATTGGATGAGCCAATAGGATTGAAGCTCAATCTTATTGGCTGATTGCATCAGCCAATAGGATCTTTACCCTTTAATTCTGATTGGCTGATATAATTCTAGGATGACGTCATTTAAAGGGAAACTTCATTCTTCAATAGCCATCAAAAGAAAAGGATGTTCCGCGCCGGATGTCTTGAAGACTGGATGAAGACTTCTACCCGCCTTGAGGACGACTTCTTGCAGCTTGGATGAAAACTTCTCCTGGCTGGATGAGGATGGATGTCCGGTCTTCAAAAACTGTAAGTGGGTGTTAGTGTTAGGTTTATTAAGGGTTTATTGGATGGGTTTTATTTTTAGATTAGGGTTTTGGGCAGCAAAAAAAGAGCTAAATGCCCTTTTAACTGCAATGCCCATCCAAATGCCCTTTCAAGGCAATGGGGAGCTTAGGTTTTTTAGAAAGGTTGTTATTTGGGGAGTTTGGTTGTGTGGGAGGTGGGTTGTACTTTTGGGGGGTTGTTCGTATTTTTTTTACAGGTAAAAGAGCTGATTTCTTTGGGGCAATGCCCCACAAAAGGCCCTTTTAAGGGCTATTGGCAGTTTAGTGTAGGCTAGGGTTTTTTTTATTTTGGGGGAGGGATTTTTTTCTTTTTTCTTTTGTGTATTTTAGTGTTTATTTTTTTTTTAAATTTAGTTAAATGTATTTAATTAATGTAATTTATTTAATTTATGTTTAATGTTAGGTGTTAGTGTAACTAAGGTTAGGTTTTATTTTACAGGTAACTTTGTATTTATTTTAACTAGGTAGTTAGTAAATAGTTAATAACTATTTACTAACTAGTCTACCAAGTTAAAATAAATACAAACTTAGCTGTGAAATAAAAATAAAACCTAAGATAGCTACAATGTAACTATTAGTTATATTGTAGCTAGCTTAAGGCTTATTTTACAGGTAAGTATTTAGTTTTAAATAGGAATTATTTAGGTAATGATAGTAATTTTTATTTAGATTTATTTTAATTATATTAAAGTTAGGGGTGTTAGGGTTAGGGTTAGACTTAGGGTTAGGTTTAGGGGTTAATATATTTGTTTAGTGTTAGTGATGTGGGAGGCCAGAGGTTTAGGGGTTAATAACTTTAGTATAGTGGCGGCGGCGACATTGGGGGCGGCAGATTAGGGGTCAATAATATTTAACTAGTGTTTGCGATGCGGGAGTGCGGCGGTTTAGGCGTTAATATGTTTATTATAGTGACGGCGATGTCCGGAGCGGCAGATTAGGAGTGTTTGCGATGCGGGAGGGCCTCGGTTTAGGGGTTAATAGGTAGTTTATGGGTGTTAGTATACTTTTTAACACTTTAGTTATGAGTTTTATTCTACAGCTTTGTAGCGTAAAACCCATAACTACTGACTTTAGATGGCGGTACGGGTCTTGTCGGTATAGGCTGTACCGCTCACTTTTTTGCCTCCCAGGCAAAACTCGTAATACTGGCACTATGGAAGTCCCAATGAAAAAGGACTTTTTGAAAGGTGCAGTAGTTACGTTGCATTACGGCCAAAAAAGTGTGCTGTACAGCTATACCTACAAGACTCGTAATACAAGCAGTAGTGAAAAAGCAGTGTTATGAGCCATAACGCAAAACTCGTAATCTAGCTGCTTGTAAATTGGTGACTGGCTAAGCAGAATATGGCCATATTGTGTAACTAAGATTCCAATTTTATTTAAAAGCATAGATGTTATTGCAGGCAATTTTTTGCAGCATGGGCTCAATAGGACATCAAAAAGGTCCAGATAACCTCAAGACCCCTGTATTAAAGCCTAAAAGCTCCTATTTATTTTCTTTTAGAAAAAAAGCCCCAACCTAATTTTTAATAGCCAGGTGATCACTGGGGTAATTGTTATCATCTGGCATGAATACCTATCCATTAATTTGAGTAGAGACTCATGGGAGCACCTATGTTAACATAAAAGTTATATAATCATAACCTAAGACCCCTATTTATATTAGAATAACCTCTAAACCACTAAAGTGTTTTGAAAAAGTAAAATACACAAACAATATTTTATTAAAAGTTTAATTAAAAAAACATTTTTCACACATTTTGTTGTTGAGTTCTTACATGCCATGATATATACACAAAATTAAGATATAGGGGCTGATTTATCAAGGGCTGAATGGCCCCTGATGCCCTTGTTTCCAAGTGAGCCTTCAAGCTCGCTGGAAACAGCAGTTATGAAGCAGCAGTCTTAAGACCGCTGCTCCTTAACTGGTCCGCTAACTCTGAGGCTGCGGACATCAATCCGCCTGATCCTATACGATCAGGCTGATTTACATATATATACTGCTAGCGCCTGATAGGCAGCGAATCTGCAGGGGCGGCATTGCACAAGCAGTTCACTAGAACTGCTGGTGCAATGATAAATGCCGACAGCGTATGCTGTCGGCATTCAGCTATGTCTGGTGGACATAATACGCTAAAGCGTATCATGTCCACCAGACTTTGATAAATCGGCCCCATAGTTGGAATGTGCTGGGTCTGCTGAAAAGAATAATATATAATATGTGGGTTTCTCACTGAAAAATGGCCTATAGCAGGGCTTAAATATGAGAGGCATAAAAAAAGCTTCAAAACAGCTCAACACAGGAGTGGAAATGGTTCAGCAGTTAAGGGGTTACATTTTTATGGTTCAGAAAAAACTTCCATTTTATAAAAGACTTTTTGATTTACAGGTAGCCCTCAGTTTACACCGGGGTTAGGTTCCAGAAGGAATGGTTGTAGATCGAAACCATGGTAAATTGCAACCCCGTTTATAATGTAAGTTAATTGTGAGGGAGTTAGGTTCCAGGCCCCTCTCAAAATTGTCATAAGTAACGCCTAATCCATTATTTTTAAAGCTTTGAAATGAAGACTTTAAATGCTAAACAACATTATAAACAGTATCAAATAATCACACAACACAGAATATATAATTAAACTAAGTTAAATGAACAAAAACATTTGCTAAAACAGTATTATAACCTAATAAAATAATCACACAGCACAGAAAATATAATCAAACTAAGTTTAATGAACAAAAACATTTTTTACTACATTGTAGCAATTGTAGCAATCAGTTCTCTACATTGTTAGCATGTTAGATAATATTGGGTCTGCACCTATTCTATGCATTTCAATCTGCAGTGATTAATAAGCAGTTAGGCACCCTCACCTCAAGCAGCTTGACAGGAAGATAATAGGGAAGTGGCTGCTCGATAGCTAATGTCTGTTCTGTGTACACAGATCAATTTCGGACCTGTTAAGCTTGCATAACTTTGCTGTAACACAAGAGGACAGCTCCACCTACTGGCTATTTCAATCAATGCCCTGCTTTTCAATGCATTTTAATAGCAGTCACATGACTGAAAAAAAGGTTGTTATTCTGAAACGGCGCAAATTGAACCGGGGTAAACCGAGGGCTACCTGTATTTCTAATATAAAATTTACTTTTTTCCTTTAGTATCTTTTGTTTAAAAACATACCAAGGTAGACTCAGGAGCAACAATTCAATGCTGGAAGCTAGCTGCTGATTGGTGGCTGCACACATATGCTTCTTGTCAGAGGCTCACCAGATGTGTTCGGCTACATTCCAGCAGTGCATTGCTGCTAAAGAGGTGCCTTTAACTAGGTGTTGTACAGGTTAAGCACACAGATAATTTTACTGTTGCACTATTGCTTAAAGCTGCATATTATTTTCTTTTTGAACGTTGATATCCCATTAATACCAGCCCTTTCATTGTGGCTCTGTTCTAAGTTGAGCATCTGTACCTAAACATGGTCATGACTTTGAAGGGAAGACCACCAATCACACACATTGCTCAAGCTGAATAGAGGGCTTTATCCTTCAGCCATACAATAAACACTACTCATACTCATAGAAACTCTTCCTCCTCAAACAATGCTCACATATAAGGCATGGCATCCTTTGTAAGGGCATTTAATCGCGAGGGTCATAAAATGCTTAAGTTAAAGGGACATGAAACCCACATTTTTTCAGCCATGATTTAGAAAGAGCACACATTTACTTCTATTATCTAATTTGTTTCATTCTCTTGATATACTTTGTCGAAAAGCATATCTAAATAGGCTCAGGAGCTGCTGATAGGTGGCTTAACATAGATGTCTTGTGTTTTTAGGGTTGGTACCTTGGCCATATTACCCTGGACAGTTATTAGTTACACATGCTGTAGGGTGTGCAGGGTGTACCTAATGAATTAGTTACACTTGCTGTAGGGTGTGTAGGGTGTACCTAACGAATTAAGCAAATTAGATAATAGAAGTAAATTATATTCGGCTAGATTACGAGTTTTGCGGTATGAGTGAAAAAGCAGCGTTAAGGCTCATAAAGCTGCTTTTTCACTACCACTGGTATTACGAGCCTTGCAGGTTTAAGGGCACCGCACACTTTTTTGGCCTTAACGCAAATGAACTTACGCAATTTGCAGAAAGTCTTTTTTTAATAGGACTTCCACAGCGCCAGAGTCTGCCTGGAAGGTCAAAAAGTGAGCGGTACACCCTAAAACTTCAAGATCAATACCGTAAACTGAAAGTCAGTAGTTATGAGTTTTGCGCTACAAAGCTGTAGCATAAAACTCATAACTAAAGTGCTAAAAAGTATACTAACACTAAATTATTAACCCCTAATCTGCCACTCCCGACATCGCCACCACTATAATAAACATATTAACCCCTAAACCAAGGCCCTCCCACATCGCAAACACTAAAATAAATTTATAAACCCCTTATCTGCCGCTCCGGACATCGCCACCACTATAATAAACTTATTAACCCCTAAACTGCCGCACTCCCGCCTTGCAAACACTAGTTAAATATTATTAACCCCTAATCTGCTGTCCCTAACATCGCCGCAACATACATTACAGTTATTATCTCCTAATCTGCCGCCCCCAATGTCGCCGCCACTATACTAAAGTTATTAACCCCTAAACCTAAGTCTAACCCTAACACCCCCTAACTTAAATATAATTAAAATAAATCTAAATAAAACCTACTATCATTACCTAAATAATTCCTATTTAAAACTAAATACTTACCTATAAAATAAACCCTAAGCTATCTACAATATAACTAATAGTTAGATTGTATCTAGCTTAGGGTTTATTTTTATTTTACAGGCAAGTTTGTATTTATTTTAACTAGGTAGAATAGATACTAAATAGTTATTAACTATTTACTAACTACCTAGCTACAATAAATACAAAGTTACCTGTAAAATAAAACCTAACCTGTCTTACACTAACACCTAACCTTACACTACAATTAAATAAATTACCTAAATTAAATAAAATTACCTAAATTACAACCCCCCCCCCACTAAATTACACAAAATAAAAAAGACATTATCAGATATTTAAACTAATTACACCTAATCTAATAGCCCTATCAAAAAAAGAAAAGCCCCCCCAAAATACCCCCCCCAGCCTAAACTAAACTAACAATAGCCCTTAAAAGGGTCTTTTGTGGGGCATTGCCCCAAATAAATCAGCTCTTTTACCTGTAAAAAAAATACAAACAACCCCCCAACAGTAAAACCCACCACCCACACAAACAACCCCCCAAATAAAACCCTAACTAAAAAAACCTAAGCTCCCCATTGCCCTGAAAAGGGCATTTGGATGGACATTGCCCTTAAAAGGGCATTTAGCTCTTTTTTAAGTGCCCAAACCCTAACCAAAAAATAAAACCCACCCAATAAACCCTTAAAAAAACCTAACACTAACCCCCGAAGATCCTCTTACAGTTTTGAAGACCGGACATCCATCGTCAACAAAGCCGGGAGAAGTCTTCATCCAAGCGGCAAGAAGTCCTCAAAAAAGCCGGGAGAAGTCTTCATCCAAGCCAGCAGAAGTGGTCCTCCAGACGGGAAGAAGTCTTCATCTAAATATCAATCTAAAAATAAAACCCACCCAATAAACCCTTAATAAAACCTAACACTAACCCCCACTTACAGTTTTTGAAGACCGGACATCCATCCTCATCCAGCCGGGAGAAGTTTTCATCCAAGTGGCAAGAAGTCGTCCTCAAGGCGGGCAGAAGTCTTCATCCAGACGGCATCTTCTATCTTCATCCATCCGGCGCGGAGCGGGTCCATCTTCAAGACATCCAGCGCGGAGCATCCTCTTCTTTCGATGGCTAACGACAAATTAAAGTTCCTTTAAATGACTGCATCCAAGATGGCGTCCCTTGAATTCCAATTGGCTAATAGAATTAAAGGTAAAATCAGCCAATAGGATTGAGCTTGAATCTTATTGGCTGATCCAATCAGCCAATAGGATTGAGCTTGCATTCTATTGGCAGATTGGAACAGCCAATAGAATGAGAGCTCAATCTTGTTGGCTGATTGGATCAGCCAATAGGATTCAAGCTCATTCCTATTGGCTGATTGCATCAGCCGATTTTTCATCTTTAATTCCGATTGGCTGATAGAATTCTATCAGGCAATCGGAATTCAAGGGACGCCATCTTGGATGACGTAATTTAAAGGAACCTTCATTCGTCGTTAGCCATTGAAAGAAGAGGATGTTCCTTGCCTGATGTCTTGAAGATGGACCCGCTCCGCGCCGGATGGATGAATGAAGATAGAAGATGCCATCTGGTGGACCACTTCTGCCGGCTTGGATGAAGACTTCTCCTGGTTTCGTTGAGGACTTCTGGCAGCTTGGATGAAGACTTCTCCCGGCTTCGTTGACGATGGATGTCCGGTCTTCAAAACTGTAAGTGGATCTTCGGGTTTAGTGTTAGGTTTTTTTAAGGGTTTATTGGGTGGGTTTTATTTTAAGATTAGGGTTTGGGCTGAAAAAGAGCTAAATGCCCTTTTAAGGGCAATGCCCATCCAAATGCACTTTTCAGGGCAACGGGGAGCTTAGGTTTTTTTAGTTAGGATTTTATTTGGGGGGGGTTGGTTGTGTGGGTGGTGGATTTTACTGTTGGGGGGTTGTTTGTATTTTATTTTACAAGTAAAAGAGCTGATTTCTTTGGGGCAATGCCCTGCAAAAGGCCCTTTTAAGGGTTATTGGTAGTTTAGTTTAGGCTAGGTTTTTTTTTTTTTTAGGTAATTGTATTTAATTTAGGTAATTTATTTAATTGTAATGTAAGGTTAGGTGTTAGTGTCAGGTTAGGTAAGATAGATACAATGTAACTATTAGATATATTGTAGCTAGCTTAGGGTTTATTTTACAGGTAAGTATTTAGTTTTAAATAGGAATTATATAGGTATGGATAGTAATTTTTATTTAGATTTATTTTAATTATATTTAAGTTAGGGGGTATTAGGGTTAGACTTAGGTTTAGGGGTTAATAAATTTAGTATAGTGGCGGCGATGTTGGGGGCGGCATATTAGGGGTTAATAAATGTAGGTAGGTGGCGGCGATGTTAGGGGTGGCAGATTAGAGGTTCATAATATTTAAATAGTGTTTGAGATGCGGGAGTGCGGCGGTTTAGGGGTCAATATGTTAATTATAGTGGCTACGATGTCCGGAGTGGCAGATTCGATGTTAATAAGTATAATGTAGGTGTTGGAGATGTCGGGGGCAGCAGATTAGGGGTTAATAAGTGTAGGTAGGTGCCGGTGATTTTGGGGAAGGCAGATTAGGGGTTAATAAGTGTACTGTAGGTGGCGGCGATGTCGCGGGGGCAGATTAGGGGTTAATAAGTGTAATGTAGGTGGGGGCGGCAGATTAGGGGTGTTTAGACACGGGGTTCATGTTAGGGTGTTAGGTGTAAACATAAATTTTGTTTCCTCATAGGAATCAATGGGGCTGCATTACGGAGCTTTGCGCTCCTTTATTGCAGGTGTTAGGCTTTTTTTTAGCCGGCTCTCCCCATTGATGTCTATGGGGAAATCGTGCACAAGCAGGTAAAACCAGCTCAAAGCAGCGCTGGTATTAGAGTGCGGTATGGAGCTCAATTTTGCTCTACACTCACTTCTTGCCTGCTAACGCCGGGTTTTTAAAAACCTGTAATACCAGCGTTGTAGGTAAGTGAGTGGTGACAATAACGTGCATGTTAGCACCGCACCCCTCATAACGCAAAACTAGTATTCTCTATCTGAAAGAACATTTTTGAGTTTCATGTCCCTTTAAATTATATCAGTTTTATGATTTAACCTAAATTCCTAAACAGCCATCTATACATTTTCAGTAAAATATTTATACTATATAGCAGAATAAACTCTGACTAAAAATAAATAAACAAAACACAACTAAAATCATTTCATAGTTTAACACAGATGGTTTATTGCATCAAAGCTGGTTCATCCAATAGTAATATGCATATGGTATTAATCCTGGTTTATGAAAAAAACATGGATTTATATACAGTATATATAAAACACAGGAAAGGACCGCACTCGCAGACTAGACTGGGTACACATCCTAAGCCACAGCACACCCTAAACCAGCACTCACACAATGCATAATTCCAAACAAACCAACTGGGAACCTCCCAGGGTGACACAGGCTTTTGTAACCTCCCCTATGTAAATACAAATAGAGGGATAAAGGAATAGAGATGCCTTATGGATCACTACAGATCCTGTACTGTAGGGTAAGCATGCAAGACTAAGAGGCCAATTTATTAAAGGTCTTGCGGACCTGATCCGACAGTGCGGATCAGGTCTGCAAGACCTCGCTGTATGCAGAGAGCAATACGCTCTCCATATTCAGCATTGCACCAGCAGCTCACAAGAGCTGCTGGTGCAATGCCGCCCTCTTCAGACTCACGGCCAATGGGCCACCAGCCGGGAGGTGTCAATCAACCCGATCGTACTTGATCGGGTTTAATTGTGGCGACTCCTGTCCACCTCATCAGAGCAGGCAGACAGGGTTATGGAGCAGCGGTCTTTAGACTCACCAGAAACACAGCGCTTCAAGCTCCATTCGGAGCTTGATAGATAAGCCTCTAAGGATCACTGTGCGTGAAAAAGTTCCAGACACTACGCCAGACTGTGATATGCTACAGTACCAGAGTAAAAGTGCCAGACACTACGCCAGACTGCGATATGCTACAGTACCAGAGTAAAAGTGCCAGACACTGCGCCAGACTGCAATACACTACAATACTACAAGGCCACAGGAAAGAGACAAAAAAACAAAACATAATATAAAAAAATAAAAAATAAAACTGGAGACAAACAAATATGACGCCACATTAGAGAAGAGATAGAGGGGGGGGGGGGAATGCAAAACGCCTGCAGAAAAAAAATATAAGGGATAGAGGGATAGGGATAGAGGGATAGTTATATAGGGATAGAGGGATAGGGATAGAGAGATAGAGATAGAGGAATAGCGCTAGGGGGAGAGGGATAGAGGAATAGGGATAGATGGATAGATATAAGGGATAGAGGGATAGGGATAGAGGGAAAGGTATAAAAGAATAGAGATATAGGGGTGGAGGGATAGGGGGATATAGGGCTAGAGGGCTAGAGATAGAGGAATAGGGATAGAGATAGAGGGGTAGGTATAGAGATAGACGTATAGGGTAGAGGGATATGGATAGAGGGATAGAGATAGAGAGAAAGGGATAGATAGATAGAGGGAGATAGAGTGATAGGGATAGAGCGATAGAGGGATAGGGTTAGAAGGATATGTATAAAGGGAGAGAGATATGCCTTCTAAGAGATATATTTATTTCCTTACACAATTTGGCCCGTGTATACAGGCTTTTACACTAATACTTTCAAACAATTATATAATACAATCTAAGGGGGTGCTTGTAAAAGAGTAAAACTGCTTAATAGTTGGCAGTATACAGTACATCTGATACAATGTATAATATACAAATAACCATATCAAGTATACATACAGATTTTACAAAGAAATGTCCCAAGTGAACAAAATATACTTCTTGGATATAGGAGAATGCTCCTTAAAATAAATTTTCATATGTTGGCTGCCTCCTCCTCACAGATTGATCTGGGTTAAAGCTGTAGAATATAAAGAAGAACAGAGGGGCGCCTCATGTGCAGGATCATCAAACACAAATATGAACTCGATATAATATAGGCCAAATGGGTAGTCAGTGTCACATATTAATAGAGCACACTAATGTGCTAGTAGGTGCAGGCTGTAGAATTATCGGGTGTAACAGCTCACCCACAGCTGGGATTTTCAGTGCGCTGCAATAGATATAAAGAATAGATAGAACCCCATTTGACATTAGCAAAATATATGGTTATACTCTGATTGATCTGCACATGTAGTGCCTTCTATCTATGCTTTATATCCATTGCAGCACACTGAAAATCCCTGCTGTGGGTGAGCTGTTACACCCGATAATTCTACAGCCTGCACCTACTAGCGAATTGGTGTGCTCTATTAATATGTGAGTACCCATTTGGCCTATATTATATAGAGTTAATATTTGTACTTTCAAACAACAAGTAGATAAATTATTGGGTTTGGCATTGAATGTCAATTTCATTGATGATGATGAACTTTAATTTTTTGACATTCAATCATCCGATCTGTCCTATTATATATCTTCTACCCAAGATACATAAATGTCTTTCTAATCATCCAGGGCATCCGACTGTGTCCGCTAGTGGATCATTATTTCAACCCCTAGTGGAATACATTGACTACTTCATAAAAACCTGTAGTTCAAGCTACCGCTTCTTACCTTAGGGACTTTTCTAACCGTATCACTCAACTCAGCACCTTGGATGATATACAGCTGACTGACATCCTGGTAACAATGGATGTTGTCAACTTATATACGATCATTCCCCATGGACATAGGCTGGAGATGGTCAGACACATCCTTACACACAATGATCATTACACTGGTCCACCTATAGAGTTTTAATACACTTGATGGAGTTCTGTTTGGAGAAGAATTATTTTCGTTTTAAAAATGATTTCTATCTACAAGTATTAGGTATGGCGATGGGGTCGAATATGGCCCCCGTCATATGCCAACATATACATGGCCATGTATGAGCATGAACATATTCTTCTTCCCGAACAGAACTCCATCAAGTTTTATTGTCGTTATATAGATGACATCTTCCTGATCTGGGAGGACAGTACAGAATCTCTAATGCATTGGTTTAACAATCTTAACACTATTGAATCTACTGTTCACTTCAAATTGGAAAAAGATTGTGATAAAATACACTTTTTGGATGTTGAGATCTACAAAAGGGACACTGAATTATGTATTAGATTAAACACAACTCTGTATAGTAAGCCAACCGATAAGAATTCCCTTTTGCACTACACTAGCTTTCACCCACAATTTAAGAAAACAGGGGTGAGCTCCTCTTAACTCCTGCGTGTTGTTCGCAACAACACCGAGGAGGTTCACAAGAAGAAACAATTGGACATAATGTCACAACGTTTCATCAACAGATGATATCCCAAGACCACTGTGAAAACACAATGTGAGACAGCTTATACTCTTACCAAACAAACCATCTCTTTCAAACCTCAGGAACCTGTGGATACACGTCTGAATATTATCGCATTCGCAACGTATACACCAGCATCTAAAGAAATCCAGAAGTCTGTGAAACAACACTGGCCTATACTTTCATCAGATCTTTGCCTACCGTTTGGCGACATTCCACCACCAAGATTGGTATACAAGCAATCTGGGAGACCTTTTGGTCTGCGAGACCTTTTGGTCAAGCCAGACCCAGTCCAATGTTACCATAAAGATACATGGTTACCACAAGTCAAAAAATTATGTTATAGGTGCGGTAATGGCACAACATGCAATAGTATGATCACAGGGAATCGGTTCCATCATCCACACACTAACCATATATTTCAGATTTTCCATCGCTTGACTTGTACATTGGACTATGTCATCTATGTCATCAACTGTCCATGTTCCCTTTACTATGTGGGTAAAACCATTACCACTTCTAGGGAGTGGTAGGCGAATCATAAATCTGCTATTTGCTTAGCATTTGAAAAATGTGGATCGGACAAACCTGTGATCCGGCATTTCCAACAAGCAGGACATTCAATCTCTTCCATGAGAACTATATTGATCGACCATATCCCTAAATCCAGACGTGGCGGTGATCAAGCCAAAGCTTTACTTAGGATGGAATCAAGATAGATTCATAAATTGGATACAATTACACCTAGGGGGTTGAATACCATGGTGGACTACAGCTGCTTCTTTAAATAAGGACTGTGAGCTTCCTCTCCTCATACAATAAGTTCCAACCATATCCTTGGGATACATTGTTATTCTTTACATTGCCATTTTGCAACTATATGCATTAGGATAATTTAGTGTATTTTATTAAAAATAGATCCCAGTATAGCATTGCATTTGCCTGGGCTCTATAACGCATATATGTATTTAGCGCAAGCTATTTGCTTCCTAAATTACAATCGGCAAAGTGTATTTTTTGTATATATTAATTTTATTTGTTTCATATGATTGGTTTACCTGATTCGTTGTATCCTTTGCACTGCATTAATACACTATGTACATGCTATTATGATTGGGCACGAGCACCCTGCTGTTATGACGACCAACTACAACAAAACTAGCCTGAAGGGGCGTTGACACAATCCGGAAGAGCAACTGAATATGCGCATCAACATATTAAATGTACTGTTGCGATGTTGCCATGACATCGGGTGCAGGATGATGACGTATTTGCGTCTTGGGTCAAATCAGCTGTACATTATGAGCGTGATGTCCACGGTTGTTTGCAGCAAATCAGATATCCAATAGGGCTATATAAGGTACTTCACTAGGAATATGTTTAATGTTTTGTTTGTACATGTGACCAAGGCCTCCGTGAGCGGCCAAAATGTTATGTGATCTGTTTATACACAGTAAAGGTGTTTGGATATATTCTCGAATGCTTGCTTCCTTTTTCTGACGATCCAAGTGTATATACCCCGGGTTCAGATTTTCAGATGGCTTACTATATACATATATATATATATATATATATATATATATATATATATATATATATATATATCCTCAATGTGTATCTGCACTCTCAAAGTCAAATAGTCGTCAACCAGGGTGCCAGATCAATAAGTAATCATAGTAATGTTGCAGATTACTATATATATATATATATATATATATATATATATATATATATATACACATATATACAGTATATGTATATATTTAATCTTCAGTAGTGCAGGCTGTTGATTTAGGGCAATTATATGTGAATGTCGAGCTTTTGTACTAATATACAGTTTATAAAAAAGGAAGAAAGATGTGAATTCCACAGTATGCATAATATTGTTGCTGACAAGGCATATTAGTGTTATGACTATAGTTTATTCGGCTGCAGATGGGCTCCCACAGCAGGCAACTATATGTTGTCAAGGTTACAGGAACATTATAAGTTTAATATACTTTAGTAGCCCTACCATTTCCTAAATATCAGCCATACTGGACAATTATGGGTAGGGAATTGTCATTCTGAAAAACAGAAAAGCCCTACAGAAAAGAACAATAAAGTCAAAATTAAACTTTCATGATTCAAATTGAGCTTTCAGTTTCAAACAATTTTGCAATTTACTCCTTTTCTGCAGGTGTCTTTAGCACACAATGGTAGCAGTAACTCCAAACACTGCTGCCATAGAGTACTAAAGACTAATTCGACAATGGAAGTAAATTGTAAAATTATTCAAAATTGACTGCACTATCTATGCTATGAAATTTTACTTCACTTTTTTTGCAGCTGTGAGCCATAGTCATGCTAATATAAACCATCTTACCTGTGGCAAGCATGCAACATTTAATAAAGTTCAAGCCTTGATGAATTCAGGCAGCCCTGATTATAGATGAGCAAGACAGTCACAAACAAGGAAGTATTTAGAAAATAGGCAACACGGCCTCGATCCAATATGCAGCGTCGCCCACAAAAGCCATCAACGCCAAATTTTGCGCTGGTTTGGTATCACATATACGGCGTAACCTAGAAGTTACGCTCATATATTTCTGCCTTCAGCCATTGTTTTTTGGGCCATAGACAGGTATACCAAACCAGCACAGTTTGGTATCCAATATACAGCGTAAGGACTTAAGTGGCGAAAATGGAGAAATCTTACTCCATTTTCACCTCGCCACAAATTGCAGGCATAGTAAGCCTTACGCTGTGTATTGCAGCCCTAACTCCCTAAACTACCTGCAAAATAAAACCTAACACCTAACGCATGCGCAATGTCTATCTACCTGTCAACCACGAACTGCTAAATAAAACCTAACACCTAACGCATGCGCAATGTCTATCTACCTGTCAACCGCAATCCCCCGCCGCAATCCCTAATAAAGTTATTAACCCCTAAACCGCCACTCCCGGACCCCGCCGCCAGCTACATTAACTACCCCTTAATGTGAGCCCCTTACACCGCCGCCACCTACATTACCTACCCCCTAATGTGAGCCCCTTACACTGCCACCAGCTATATTAAATTTTTAACCCCTAATGTGAGCTCCTACCCCGCCGCCAGCTATATTAAATGATTAACCCCTGTGAGCTCCTACCCCGCCGCCAGCTATATTAAATTATTAACCCCTAATCTAATCCCCCTACCCCGCCGCCAGCTATATTAAATTATTAACCCCTAATCTAATCCCCCTACCCTGCCGCCACCTATATTAAATTAATTAACCCCTAAAATAATAAAATATCCCTACCACTAAACCTAAGTCTAACCCTACAAATAGCCCTGAAAAGGGCTTTTTGTGTGGCATTACCCCAAAGTAAACAGCTGTATTGCCAGCCCTTAAAAGGGCTTTTTGCGGGGCTTTGCCCCAAAGTAATCAGCTCTTTTACCAGCCCTTAAAAGGGCTTTTTGCGGGGCATTGTCACAAAGTAATCAGCTCTTTTGCTTCTAATCTAAATCCCCCTACACCGCCGCCACCTATAATAAATGTATTACCCCCTAATCTAATCCCCCTACACCGCCGCCACCTATATAAAATAGATTAACCCCTAATCTGACCCCCCTACACCGCCGCCATCTATATTAACTATATTAACCCTAATTATATTAGGGTTAATATAGTTAATATAGTTATTATATTATATATATTAACTATATTAACCCTAATTATATTAGGGTTAATATAGTTAATATCGTTATTATATATATATATATATATATATATATATACATATATATATATACATATATATATATATATATATATATATATATATATATATATATATATTAACCCTATCTAACTCTAACACCCCTAACTTAATTATCATTAAAATAAATCTAAATAAAATGAATAATATTAACTAAATTATTCCTATTTTAATCTCAATACTTAGCTATAAAATAAACCCTAAGATAGCTACAATATAATTAATAATTACATTGTAGCTATTTTAGGGTTTATATTTATTTTACAGGTAACTTGGTATTTATTTTAACTAGGTACAATAGCTATTAAATAGTTAATAACTATTTAATAGCTACCTAGTTAAAATTTACCTGTAAAATAAATCCTAACCTAAATTGCAAATACACTTTCAATAAATTAAATAAACTACAAATATCTAAACTAAAATACAATTAAATACACTAAACTAAATTACAAAAACAAATAAACACTAAATTACAAAAAATAAAAAAAGATTATAAGATTTTTAAGCTAATTACACCTATTCTAAGCCCCCTAATAAAATAATAAAGCCCCCCAAAATAAAAAAAATTCCCTATCCTATTCTAAATTACAAAAGTTAACAGCTCTTTTACCAGCCCTTAAAAGGGCCTCTTGCGGGGCATGCCCCAAAGTAATCAGCTCTTTTGCCTGTAAAAAAAAACACAATACCACCCCCCAACATTACAACCCACCCTGATCGGAACAGCCAATAGAATGCAAGCTCAATCTGATTGGCTGATTGTATCAGCCAATCGGATTGAACTTGAATCTGATTGGCTGATTGAATCAGCCAATCAGATTTACTTACCTTAATTCCGATTGGCTGATAGAATCCTATCAGCCAATCGGAATTTGAGGGACGCCATCTTGGATGACGACATTTAAAGGAAACTTCATTCGTCGTTCAGTCGTCAGGCTTGCTGGATGTTCCGCGTCGGAGGTTGGAAGAAAGAAGATTGAAGATGCCGCTTGGAGGAAAATCTTTGCTGCTTGGATGAAGACATCGCCCGGATGGAAGACTTCTTCTTTGCCGCTTGGATGAAGACATCGCCCGGATTGGATGAAGAGTTCGGCCCTGCTGGGTGAAAACGACTCAAGGTAGGGAGATCTTCTGGGGCTTAGTGTTAGGTTTTTTTAAGGGGGGTTTGGGTGGGTTTAGAGTAGGGGTATGTGGGTGGTGGGTTGTAATGTTGGGGGTGGTATTGTGTTTTTTTTTACAGGCAAAAGACCTGATTACTTTGGGGCATGCCCCGCAAAAAGCCCTTTTAAGGGCTGGTAATAGAGCTGTTAACTTTTGTAATTTAGAATAGGGTAGGGATTTTTTTTTATTTTGGGGGGCTTTATTATTTTATTAGGGGGCTTAGAATAGGTGTAATTAGCTTAAAAATCTTGTAATCTTTTTTTTATTTTTTGTAATTTTGTGGTTTTTTTTTTTGTAATTTAGTTTAGTGTATTTTTTAATTGTATTTTAGTTTAGATATTTGTAGTTTATTTAATTTATTGATAGTGTAGGTGTATTTGTAACTTAGGTTAGGATTTATTTTACAGGTAAATTGGTAATTATTTTAACTAGGTAGCTATTAAATAGTTATTAACTATTTAATAGCTATTGTACCTAGTTAAAATAAATACCAAGTTACCTGTAAAATAAATATAAACCCTAAAATAGCTACAATGTAATTATTAATTATATTGTAGCTATCTTATGGTTTATTTTATAGGTAAATATTTAGATTTAAATAGGAATATTTTAATTAATAATATTAATTTTAATTAGATTTATTTTAATAAGAATTTAGTTAGGGGTGTTAGAGTTAGATAGGGTTATTATACTTAATATATATATAATATAATAACTATATTAACTATATTAACCCTAATATAAGTAGGGTTAATATAGTTAATATATATAATATAATAACTATATTAACTATATTAACCCTAATATAATTAGGGTTAATATAGTTAATATAGGTGGCGGCGGTGTAGGGTGATTAGATTAGGGGGTAATACATTTATTATAGGTGGCGGCGGTGTAGGGGGATTTAGATTAGAGGCAAAAGAGCTGATTACTTTGTGACAATGCCCCGCAAAAAGCCCTTTTAAGGGCTGGTAA
This sequence comes from Bombina bombina, assembly GCF_027579735.1. NCBI lineage: Eukaryota > Metazoa > Chordata > Amphibia > Anura > Bombinatoridae > Bombina > Bombina bombina. The sequence goes on from NC_069499.1 coordinate 806,492,782, forward strand.
AAGAGCTGATTACTTTGGGGCAATGGCCCGCAAAAAGCCCTTTTAAGGGCTGGCAATAGAGCTGTTACTTTGGGGCAATTCCACTCAAAAAGCCCTTTTAAAGGCTGGTAATAGAGCTGGTTACTTTAGGGGGATTAGATTAGGGGTTAATGTATTTAATATAGCTGACGGCGGTGTAGGGGGATTAAATTAGGGGTTAATAATTTTAATATAGCTGGCGGCCGGGTAGGGGGATTAAATTAGGGGTTAATAATTTTAATATAGCTGGCGGCGGGGTAGGGGGATTAGATTAGGGGTTAATAATTTTAATATAGCTGGCGGCGGTGTAGGGGGATTAAATTAGGAGTTAATAATTTTAATATAACTGGCGGTGGGGTAGGGGGATTAGATTAGGGGTTAATAATTTTAATATAGCTGGCGGCGGTGTAGGGGGATTAAATTAGGGGTTAATAATTTTAATATAGCTGGCGGCGGGGTAGGGGGATTAGATAAGGGGTTAATAATTTTAATATAGCTGGCGGCGGGGTAGGAGCTCACATTAGGGGGTAGGTAATGTAGGTGGCGGCGGTGTAAGGGGCTCACATTAGGGGGTAGTTAATGTAGGTGGCGGCGGGGTCCAGGAGCGGCGGTTTAGGGGTTAATAACTTTATTTGGTCCGGTGGGGCCCGGGAGTGGCAGTTTAGGGGTTAACACATTTTTTATTATTAGGAGAGTGAGGGGGGATAGCGGATAGAGGGTTAGACGTGTCGGGCTATGTTTGGGAGGCGTGTTAGACAGTACAGGAGATTTAATAACTTATTCAGGTTTCGTAGGCGCGGGCAGTTTCTAAAGTGCCGTAAGTCACTGGCGACTCCAGAAATTTGTACTTACGCAGATTTCTGGACATCGCTGGTTTATCCGACTTACGGCACTTTAGCAATTGCCGACGGGGTATATTGGATAGCTCGAGTTGCGAGCTGAAACTACGGGCGGCGGGGGTTCCCTCGCTTGCGCCGCAAACTACGATCTATATCGGACCGCGCCCCACGTCTCTATATTTATAAATCTCCAACTAGTGCACAACATAATTTCTTCCAGTTACTGCTATTCCAAACAAGGCCTTGTTAACCCATGTGTAAATAGTGTTGCCACCTCGGCCATGTTTTCCTGGACACTTATGATTTATACATGCTGCAGGGTGTGCAGAGAGGAACATGAATAAAGCTGTTCAATCTCACTATTTGTGTGCTTTCCAGGATTTAAATTCAAGTTCCTACCTGCACACCCTGCAGCATGTATAACTCATAAGTGTCCAGGAAAACATGGCTGAGGTGGCAACCCTACGTGTAAATGATCTATTTAATGACCATAAGAGGCAGCTTAGAGTTAGTTAGGCTTCCTAGCTATATATGGACAACAATTTGTAAGAATGCATTCATTAAATGGACACTAAAGTCAGAATTAAACTTGTATGATTCATATAGAGCACACAATTTTAATCAACTTTCCAATTCACTTCAATTATCTAAATGTGCACAATCTTTTTATTTACACACTTTCTGAGGCAGCAGCTCCTACTGAGCATGTGCAAGTATTCAAAGAATATATATGCATTTTGTAAAAAATGGAAGTAATTTTAAAATTTGTCAGAAATATATTTCTCTTTTAAGAAAGGATAGTGACTTGAACTGCACAGTTGTGTAGAGGCTTATATAAGACATACTATTGGTATGTTCAAATTCAATGAAGGTAAATTAGAAGGTTATTGTTTTCTTTCATTCTAGTAAATTCTAGTAAATTGTGGTTCCTGGTTAAAATTTTAGATACCATAATGTTATTATGAGGTTCTTTTTAAACGGGCCACAGGAGGTATAAGCAATATACAGAATTATCAAAAATAAAAGCAGTAACATACTAAGGGGTTACTTTAGAGGCAGCGAGCTGGGAACAGGTCATTCACTAGAATTTGGTGTAGTAGTATAAAGCAGGCCTCAATTCATTGACCAGGTATGTATCTGTAAAATGTTTAATGTCTTAAAGGAACACTAAACCCAAAAAATTTATTTCATGATTCAAGTACAGAATACCATTTTAAACAACATTCCAATTTACTTCTATTATCTCATTTTCTTCATTACTTAGCTATCCTGTGTTGAAGAAATAACAATACACATTTGTGAGCCAATCACACAAGGCATCTATGTGCAGCAACCAATCAGCAGATACTGAGCCTATCTAGCTATGCTTTTCAGCAAAGTATATCAAGAGAATGAAGCAAATTAGATCATAGAAATAAATTAGAAAGTTGTTAAAAATTGCATGCTCTTTCTAAATTATTAAAGAAAAACGTGGGTTTCATTGAAATAGTATAGCACAAACCTTAATAATGGACTCCACCACTTGAACCAATTTTTTGTGCTCCGTCAGCTTATTGCTCAGGGGGTATGCAACATGAATTTACTATGCATCCCCATAGACGTCTGTTGTGTGAGGGATTTAATGCCCTATCCATCATGAAGATATTAGTGTGCACTAGGCTATACCTTGTGTGACGCAAAATAACTTAAAGGGACAGTAAAGCCAAAGTTTCATGATTCATATAGAGCATGCAATTTTAAACAACTTTCAAATTAACTTCTATTATTAAAATTGTTTTGTTCTCTTGGTACCCTTTGTTGAAGACTAAATCTAAGTGGTCTGAGAGGAGCTTAGGAGTGTGCACGTGTCTATAGCAGTCTATGACAGTACCATGTATAACCATGTATAATATTGCTATAACCAATGTTACAAATACTGCTGCCAGATGGCTTAAGATATGTGCAGTCTTCTGAGCTTGCCTAGGAGATTAATCTTTAACAAAAGATTCCAAGAGAACTAAGCAAAATTGATAATTGCTAAAAGTAAATTGGAAAGTTGTTTAAAATTTCACGCTCTATCCAATCAAGTTTAATTTTGACTTTAATGTTTCTTTAAAACTTGAAATATAAGCACAATAATGCAGGTGGTAAGGATTGTGCTTGATGCATTTTTGCACTCCATTAAGTCATTATGTAACAAGAATACTACTATCATCTATAAATTCAAGAATGTGGATTGGTTGCTAGAAGGTTTCCAAACCTGGTAAGCTGTCTAGAGGAACTGGTCATATATGCATGGACTTTGCATCTCATAAAACAAGGAACTACTATACAAACATACATATGACAAACGATAGGTTACTTAAAATAATTATCATTATACGCTCATGAGGAGTAGTTAATACCTAGACTAGTCACCCAGCAGAGGTGGTATTGTGTCTCAGCATTGTCAGCGTTAATCTGAAACGTTCTTTCTTTTTGTAACCACTGTGTTTGCTATAGAATGCATTGATCTAAATACCTCCCTTCCCTTCCCCTCCTCCTGGTTCCTGGAGTCTTAGTACTGTTAAAGGGGCAGTCTACAATTCAATAACAATAGATAATCCCTTTGTTACCCTCTCCCCAGTTTTGCACAACCAACACTATACTTTTTACCTCTGTGATTACCTTGTATCTAAGCATCTTCTGACAGCCCCCTGATCACTTGACTGTGACTATACAGGGAGTGCAGAATTATTAGGCAATTTTTGAGGATTAATTTTATTATTGAACAACAACCATGTTCTCAATGAACCCAAAAAACTCATTAATATCAAAGCTGAATAGTTTTGGAAGTAGTTTTTAGTTTGTTTTTAGTTATAGCTATTTTAGGGGGATATCTGTGTGTGCAGGTGACTATTACTGTGCATAATTATTAGGCAACTTAACAAAAAACAAATATATACCCATTTCAATTATTTATTTTTACCAGTGAAACCAATATAACATCTCAACATTCACAAATATACATTTCTGACATTCAAAAACAAAACAAAAACAAATCAGTGACCAATATAGCCACCTTTCTTTGCAAGGACACTCAAAAGCCTGCCATCCATGGATTCTGTCAGTGTTTTGATCTGTTCACCATCAACATTGCGTGCAGCAGCAACCACAGCCTCCCAGACACTGTTCAGAGAGGTGTACTGTTTTCCCTCCTTGTAAATCTCACATTTGATGATGGACCACAGGTTCTCAATGGGGTTCAGATCAGGTGAACAAGGAGGCCATGTCATTATATTTTCTTCTTTTATACCCTTTCTTGCCAGCCACGCTGTGGAGTACTTGGACGCGTGTGATGGAGCATTGTCCTGCATGAAAATCATGTTTTTCTTGAAGGATGCAGACTTCTTCCTGTACCACTGCTTGAAGAAGGTGTCTTCCAGAAACTGGCAGTAGGACTGGGAGTTGAGCTTGACTCCATCCTCAACCCGAAAAGGCCCCACAAGCTCATCTTTGATGATACCAGCCCAAACCAGTACTCCACCTGCACCTTGCTGGCGTCTGAGTCGGACTGGAGCTCTCTGCCCTTTACCAATCCAGCCACGGGCCCATCCATCTGGCCCATCAAGACTCACTCTCATTTCATCAGTCCATAAAACCTTAGAAAAATCAGTCTTGAGATATTTCTTGGCCCAGTCTTGACGTTTCAGCTTGTGTGTCTTGTTCAGTGGTTGTTGTCTTGCAGCCTTTCTTACCTTGGCCATGTCTCTGAGTATTGCACACCTTGTGCTTTTGGGCACTCCAGTGATGTTGCAGCTCTGAAATATGGCCAAACTGGTGGCAAGTGGCATCTTGGCAGCTGCACGCTTGACTTTTCTCAGTTCATGGGCAGTTATTTTGCGCCTTGGTTTTTCCACACGCTTCTTGCGACCCTGTTGACTATTTTCAATGAAACGCTTGATTGTTCGATGATCACGCTTCAGAAGCTTTGCAATTTTAAGAGTGCTGCATCAATCTGCAAGATATCTCACTATTTTTGACTTTTCTGAGCCTGTCAAGTCCTTCTTTTGACCCATTTTGCCAAAGGAAAGGAAGTTGCTTAATAATTATGCACACCTGATATAGGGTGTTGATGTCATTAGACCACACCCCTTCTCATTACAGAGATGCACATCACCTAATATGCTTGATTGGTAGTAGGCTTTCGAGCCTATACAGCTTGGAGTAAGACAACATGCATAAAGAGGATGATGTGGTCAAAATACTCATTTGCCTAATAATTCTGCACTCCCTGTATAAAATCTATTAAGTTGCATTTAGTACTGTGTTGTGCTGGGGAATGGATATAAAGGCATTATCTATCTTTTTAAACAATAACAATTTTTATGTAGACTGTCCCTTTAAATAAGGAATTCCAAACGTTGGTCATAGGGGGTTGTTTTTGACAAGACAAAGGAAGATTCAAGGATATAATTGAATGTAAAGCAACATTTTATTAGAACTACACTGGGACAACATGGGAAAAACTTCTGAAGGGAGTACCCATAAACCTACTGGAAGCTTAGTGCTATGTGCAAAGTGTAGGTATTATGTTTAGTTTATGTCCCATTTTATTTTAAAGAACTGTATTTTTGCATGTATTCCTGTTCTTTTGTATGTCTTAATTTTTGTATTTGGTACTGTGTAACCTGTATTTGTCTTTTGTTATTAAAAATATTAATAATCTGGGGGGCGGAGCCTACAGCTGTTGCGGAAGTCATGTTTGTGAGAAGCTCCTGACTGTATCTGGACTTTTAGGGGTTATTTCTCATTTACAATTGGTTTAATATAGCTGAGTTTGTGGGTGAGGTGCCCTGAGACACCCCAGAAGAGTTTGTGGGTTCATACTGTGAAGATAGACTTTCCTATGTTCCTCAGCTAAGTAGCCAGGGTGCTGACCGCATGACAGAGAACTTGAGCTGCAAATCTGCTTACCCGGGCTGGATCCAGTGGGGGTTATCAACAGTGAAAAGTGCTGCTTAAATTAGTTATGTTCCTTCATAACAACGTACATTTGTTTTAGCTACTGCCAATAACTTTCAAAATGGAGCCTGCTTACTACGATCTACTGTCTGCAACATTCTGGATCTTAGAGGACCGCTTAAGGAAATTGGAATTACACCTGCTCCAAGCGCTAGAGACTGACAATGCAGATGTTACTACCCAGCCTGAGTCTGATGCGAAACAGCTAGGAGACAAACATATACAGCTATTAGAGTTTCCAAGACGCAATGTACCCAAACTTCTATGGTAGCCTTACCGGAGCTTCCTGAGAATAGACATAACACTCACCCAAAGCGGAAAATTATACATACTGGAGAAGTCACGGTGGCTGATTTACATGTCCTAACACAGCCCTGTTCATATGATCATGATGAGAGAGGGAGGTTCCTCGCCCTAGCAAAGAATCTAGTAGCCGTGAAAGGTAGCGACTCTGACAGCGAATACGCTTACCATGTGGCTGCTCTGCATCTATTGCCTCTGATTAAGATTCGGCCCATAAACTTTCCTTTAGTGTCCGGTCCAACCAGACTGAATCCGAGGCTCTGTGGAGCTCATACGAGGTGGAATATGAGGCCCCATGGGGCCATATATGGGACATATGTATTTATTACCTGTCCAGATCCTCAAAGAAGAGGGATCGGATAAACTACAAAGTATTGTTATCTAGCTGCCTGCGAAACCCGGGCACGATACAGTCTCAAAGCAGGTTGAGATATGGAAATTGTCACTTACCAACTTGACAATGATGGTCTAACGGCCTGAAACTTTTGGTTCATTTCATATGCTTGAATGCGACATATATGCAGTTAGTGTAGTTCACTTTTACCATTGGACATTGCCTGTATGCAAGACTTGTGTGGGTTAAACACATCTATTTGTATAGTTACTTATGATAAGGCAAGTTTTACTAAGCTGAAGATCATGGAGGTCAACAGATCGTGGTCATGATTTAATTACCTTTTAACAGGTAGAAGTTTATATGGTCACATTAGCAGGGTTTTTCACTCATATACTGTCCTATCGGGCCACCGTACATTCAGTCGTTACTAGTTACTATGGAGAGGGATAATGCCAGATTGCTATAATTACATGTTTCCAGACTAGCATGTAAATTAGAGTCATAACTCCCTAAGAACTATATGTAGCAGGCCATGATGGGTGCCTTCTGTCATATGATTAATTCTGTTTATTCCACATAACACTTCTGTTAGATTGTGAACTTTTTACCATGCTTACTATACTATGCAGTGGATTATAGCCTTGCCAGCAGGCTCCCCCAGGGGATATATCTGTTAAACTTCTTAAGTAACTAAGGTATAAAGGGCATTCAGCTAATGTAATAATTTTCTTTATTAAGTCCTAACAGGTCTTAGTAGGATAGAAACATGTCTGTTGTTTAGATATCCTTACATCTCCTATAACATCATATGTGTGCTCTATTTTAGTATGTATGCCCCTAGTCAAAGATATATACTTGATGTTATAATTCCTAGGCACTAATTTGTACCAGCAACTTAGTTTTATACCTCTCCTTTTTATTTCACCTATAGCTATAAAGGTCCAAAAGAAGCCTTAGAAATTTCATTTATAATATGCACACCCTACTACAATTCCCTATTAGTTCAATTGAAAGTTTACGGTCCAAGAAAGGCCATTCTGTTTTCCATAGGGATCAGCCATGATGACAGTAAACAGGGGTAACGATATTATGTATGCTAATCCTTCTACTAGTCAATCATATCAGTTCTGGTGGTCCAATAGTGACCACATTTGAGGCTGAAAAATACGAGGATAGACATTTAAAATTGTATACAGTATATTACACAATAGGTATTTAACTGACATACTGTTACTCTATGATGTTTGACCCTACTGTATTATCTACAATAACCAATCTATGTGGCAATTCTTTGTAATCCGGGCTAAATGTTGATATTTATATTCAATGCAAGATTACTGTTTGTTCAACTTTAATCCTCAATAAAAATATTAAACTAAATTTTTTTTATTAATAATCTAATTCTGTCTTTGGCCTCTAATATCTGAATTCACACTCACAAAGTCACTGTACTAACTGGCACACTCTCCCCATAGTCACAGCTGGGCAGATTAGCAGTCACAATTATTTTAATATAACATAAAATAATTATATTCAGCAACACTGATCTCACTCGAATGATCTAAAATTAAATACATATATATTACATATGTTTCAATTTTGATTTATTAGGTGAGGTTTTTAAGCCTGCAGAAATGTAAGCAAACCATTTAACATTTTGTAGATTGAAATAAAAAAAAGGATTTTAATAGGCAGTTACACTAATTGCTTCAATATCATAATCAAAATGTTTAGCAGAACACTCATATCATTAAAAAAAAATGTTTTTTTTATTTTATAATGGAACTATTTTCCAATGGGTGACTTTAAAACTAACTTGTTTCATCTCAAAAATGTTAAAATGACACGTTTTTACAGTCACAGCTTAATTAATGCATTTTACAGACCTGTTGATATAGCTGGCAGGAATTCTAATTAGATGTGATTTTTGCCTTGCTCTCCCAGCTGTATGTACCTCTGTTCTCAGAATGCACTTTTCAACACTCTAACTTGCTCAGTCAAGGATGGATACAGCTGCTGATTCTCTGGCAATAATCCAGTGGGAAAAATCTACAAAGTTTTTCTTCAGTCATCTGCAACAACGTCTGAGATCTGTTTTTAATATTATAGCCTCTAAATTTTCAACATTTTGTGATGGATTTATCCCTGCCTTAATGTGGAAAAAATAAATACTAATGATACATAATACAACATTATTGATCACTAGTCAGATATTGCCTATAATAATGCCTGATGTTCTGGAGATTGTGGGTCAGATTACGAGTGGCGCTCTAACAGTTACGCTTGATTGATATCTGGATTATTGTGGCTGTTTGGGCAAGTCAGATGTAGTGCTTGTATAACAAGTTGAAAGTAAATGCGAACGTGTGAGCGCAATTGAAATTTACGCTAGAATGATTACCGCAGCCTCAAAAAAGTGTCACAAAACACATCAAAAATACATTGGTTACCACAACCTTACAAAACCCATCAAAAATACATTGAAATGTAAAGTTACACTCATAAAAGTACTATAAAATAAAAATTACAAAATTATTGCATTAAAAAGTTATAAGGGCTCAAAGATATGAGGTCTCAAGTGCATTGGAGCCCTTTGCAAGCAAGTAGACGAAAACATGAAAAATCATATTTATGCAATATTCATAATTAATAAAAAATAGTGAGTGAAAACCTTTTACTTTCAACTTGTAATACAAGTGCTACCCAACGCAAGCAAAAAGCTTACTTCTAGAGGAGTCAGTGCTTGTGTGTGTATATAAATATAAATATTTATATATAATTATGTGCATATACAAATATATATAAATAAAGGTGTATATATATATATATATCTATATATATATATATATACCTGTGTATATATATATATCTATCTATATATATATATATATATATATATATATATATATATATATACACACACATACATATAATGATATGGATAACCATAAGAAAACAAAAGATTATTTAATCAGGAGTCCATTTCGTATATGAAAAAAAAAGTCTCTTTAGTATGTAGCAAACTACATATATTGATGTACTGATAGTATACTGCTGTATGTTGAAAAAAACCCATATAACTGAACAGACATTTTTGATGGATTATAGCACTCGTTGTACCTGTCACAAAAATCTAAGAGGCATGGCCTAAGTCCTAATTTGACTCCAGCACTTTATAATATTCAAAATTAGATAACAAGTAGACTCCATGGCTCCATGGGGTATATTTATGATAGTGTGAGCGGACATTATATGATGTAGCGTATCATGTCCGCTGCACATTGATAAATGCAGACAGCATACGCTGTTGGCATTTATCATTGCTCCAGCAGTTCTTGTGAACTGCTGGTGCAATGCCGCCCCCTGCAGATTTGTGGCCAATCGGCTGCTAGCAGAGGGTTTCAATCAACCCGATTGTATTCGATCGGGTTGATTTCTGTCCGCGGCCTCAGAGCAGGCAGACAAGTTATGGAGCAGCGGTCTTTTAGCTTGATAAATCGGCCCTTAATTGACTAAATTCAAGCTAAAAGATGTTAAGTGCTGTTAAACAGTGTCATACTGTGTGTCATAACAACCCACAGCCCTTGCAGTCAAAGCAGCTATGGCAAAATAAGAATGTGTTGCTATTTATAGAGAAATTGACATTAACTGCAAGCACAAAATGTGATGTGTGAACTGTCACACTCCATCCAAACAGCAAGACCCAAAGGAAGTTAGAGGTCCTAAAATATTTATTTAAAGGAAATATTGAATTGAATGAGGTATATGCATTGTTTTTCTTGGTACTTGTGAGTAATGAGCCTATAGGTAAATACAGTACAACAGAGCAATTAATGGACTGTAAATTGGCTTCTTGCATAGTAGCATATTAAGTAATATGATGTTATAATTCACATCCATGTAAAATAGATTTCCATGTGTCAGAAAGTGGACTGAGGGTTAAGGTAAGTTATTTTGCAGCTTTCATCTTAAAGAAACCTATTAGTACTGCTGCACTCCAGAACCAGTCTAGCGCAAGACACAGTTATTAAAGGGACACTGAACCCAATTTTTTTCTTTTGTGATTCAGATAGATCATGCAATCTTAAGCAACTTTCTAATTTACTCCTATTATAAAATATTCTTCATTCTCTTGGTATCTTTATTTGAAAAGCAAGAATGTAAATTTAGATGCCGGCCCATTTTTGTTGAACATCCTGGGTTGTGCTTGGTGATTGGTGGATAAATTCACCCACTAATAAACTAGTGCTGTCCATAAAGATAGCAAGAGAACAAAGAAAAATTGATAATGCAAGTAAATTAGAAAGTTGCTTAAAATTGCATGCTCTATCTGAATCACAAAAGAAAAAAAAATTGGGTTCATTGTCCCTTTAAGCCAATCAGGAATGTCATACACATGTAGCTGCAATTGCCAGCCATGTGTAACTGAGGAGTGGCAATACATTGCATTTCCTGGAAGGGACTTGAGATTAACCCCTTAGCAGATATTAAACACATAGTTACTTTGCACCTTAAAGGGACAGTAAACAAATTAACATCATTTTACTGCAATTATTCTTAAATATCCTAACTCCACCCACTTCTGCCTTATTTGTAGGAGCCAATCCATTCTATATTCTGCCGAAAACAAGGCTAGCCATTGCATAAAGTTAGTATAAGTTACATTGTTTTGCAGTTTATATCTTAGAAAGCTAATTAGGGACAGCCATGTAGCAGGGTTAGCCCTGAGAAGTCAGCAGTGTGCATTTCAAGTTCAGTGTAATAGAAATTGCTCCCTTTTAGAGCTAAATTAATTGAAAAGGGTGCAAAATAAATCACAAAGGTGTAATACAAAGGTTTTTCATTATGCATAAACAGTTTATATAAAAATCTAAAGTTGCTTCCTGTCCCTTTAAGTGTACTAACAAACTATTCTATTTTAATAGGTATTATAGCACTAACATGTCCCTTTAATTACTCAATCATTTATATATACTGCTGATTTGTCTTGTCAATTCAATTCTTGTCAGCTTTCAAATAAGAGATAAACATGGTTGCAAAAGATGTATATGGATCTAGCAGTGACATGCGGTGACGTCAGAGGCTGGTGAGGCAGTGGCTAGGATACGCCTTCATTCTTTAGATATCCTTTGTCGAAGAAATAGCAATGCACATGGGTGAGCCAATCGCATGAGGTATCTATATGCAGCCACCAATCAGCAGCTACTGAGCATATTTAGATATGATTTTCAACAAAGGATATCAAAAGAAAGAAGAAAATTAGATATTAGATGTAAATTGGAAAGTTATTTAAATTTGCATGCTCTTTCTAAATCATCAAAGAAGACATATGGGTTTCATGTCCCTTTAAATGGTGTCTTGGAAAACTGGTCAACTTAGTAAACATATGATTTTAGTCTAAAGGATTGTAAAAGAAACTCTTGCCAGATAACAAAATGCTTGCTCTGATTATGAGATCTAGAAATCCAGGCCCATTAAAATATGTTTAAAACATACTTTTTACTTTAATGCTGCAAATTATGCTTATAGATTCCTTCATTATTCAGTAAATATAAAAATGTCTTGATCCAGTGGCAGCTGGTGAAATTTAAAGATGGTGGGGCGCTTGACCCTACCCCTTTAAAAAAAGCCACATCCAATTCATTAATTAAATAAATAAAAGGTAGACCGACACACAGAAAAACACTCAGGGGGAGAGGGAGAGAGAGACGGGGGGAGAGAGACACAGAGGGTTAGAGAGAAAGAGACACAATCACACAGAGGGTTAGAGAGACACATAAGGGATGAAAGAGTCAGAGGGGGAGGAAGAGAGACAGACAGAGAAAGAGACCATGGGGGAGAACGACACATAAAGAGAGACAGAGGGAGTGGGAGAGAGAGAGACAGATGGATGGAGAAAGAGAGATGGATAGAGAGAGACACACACAGAGGGGAGAGACAGAGGGGAGAGACAGAGACACAGAGGGGAGAGAGAGAGTGACACAGAGGGGAGAGAGAGAGAGAGACAGAGGGGAGAGAGAGAGAGACAGAGGGGAGACACAGAGGGGAGAGAGAGAGACACACAGAGGGGGGAGAGAGAGAGAGAGACAGAGGGGAGAGAGAGAGACAGAGGGAAGAGAGAGAGACACAGAGGGGAGAGAGAGGAGACAGAGGGGGGAGAGAGTGAGACAGAGGGGAGAGAGAGACACACATAGGGGGAGAGAGAGAGACAGAGGGCGGAGAGAGAAAGACAGAGAAGGGAGAGAGAGAGACAGAGGGGGGGAGAGAGAGACAGAGGGGGGAGAGAGAGACAGAGGGGAGAGAGAGAGACACAGAGGGGAGAGAGAGACAGAGGGGAGAGAGAGAGACAGAGGGGAGAGAGAGACAGATGAGAGAGAAAGAGAGACAGAGGAGAGAGAGAGACAGAGGGGAGAGAGAAAGACACAGAGGGGAGAGAGAGACACCGGGGGGAGAGAGAGAGACAGAGGGGAGAGAGACAGAGGGGGAGAGAGAGAGAGACAGAGGGGGGAGAGAGAGAGAGAGAGAGAGAGAGAGAGAGAGGGGGGAGAGAGAGAGAGACAGATGGGAGAGAGAGAGAGAGACAGAGGGGAGAGAGAGAGACAGAGTGGAGAGAGAGAGGGGAGAGAGAGAGAGGGGAGAGAGAGAGACAGAGGGTGGAGAGAGAGGGAGAGGCACAGAAGGGAGAGAGAGAGACACAAAGGGGAGAGAGAGGCACAGAGGGGAGAGAGAGAGAGACACAGAGGGAGAGAGACACACAGAGGGGAAAGAGACACACAGAGGGGAGAGAGACACAGAGGGGAGAGAGACACAGAGGGGAGAGAGAGAGAGACAGAGGGGAGAGAGAGAGGCACAGAGGGGAGGGGGAGAGAGAGAGGGGGGGAGAGACAGAGGGGAGAAAGATACAGAGGGGAGAGAGAGACAGAGGGGAGAGAGAGACAGAGGGGGAGAGAGAGAGAGAGTGCCAGAGGGGAGAGAGAGAGACAGAGGGGGAGAGAGAGAGACAGAGGGGAGAGAGAGAGAGAGAGAGGGGGAGAGAGAGACAGGGGGGGAGAGAGAGAGACACAGAGGGGAGAGAGAGAGACACACACACACAGAGGGGAGAGAGACACACACAGAGAGGAGAGAGACACACAGAGGGGAGAGAGACACACAGAGGGGAGAGAGACACACAGAGGGGAGAGAGACACAGAAATGGGAAAGAGAGACACAGAGGGGAGAAAGAGAGACACAGAGGGGAGAAAGAGAGACACAGAGGGGAGAGAGAGAGAGAGAGACAGAGGGGAGGGGGAGAGAGAGGGGAGAGACAGAGGGGAGAAAGAGACAGAGGGGTGAAAGAGATAGAGGGGAGAGAGAGACAGAGGGGAGAGAGAGACAGAGGAGAGAGAGAGAGAGAGAGAGAGAGAGAGAGGGGAGAGAGAGAGAGGGGAGAGAGATACAGAGGGGATAGAGAGAGACAGAGGGGATAGAGAGAGACAGAGGGGATAGAGAGAGACAGAGGGGGGAGAGAGAGAGAGAGAGAGAGAGAGAGAGAGAGAGACAGAGGGGAGAGAGAGACAGACAGAGGGGAGTGAGACAGAAGGGGGGAGAGGGAGACAGAGGGAGGAGAGAAACAGAACAGCACATATGTTCTGAAACAGAACAGCACATATGAATGGGAGCATTAATAAATTATTATTTGTTGTCTACATCAGGGTTGTCCAACATACACCTAAGGAATCCCTGGTTTAAATGAAATACTATAGCTACAGGAGCCAAAGGAGAATATTTGCTATAACTCATTCTAAACTGCTTGGTTTCATTTTACATTACCATGCTTTTGGTCTAGCTTGCTCTTGTCAAATAACAACTCATCCATACAAACAGCATAATAGGAAGATGTGAGAAAACACAGTTGCAGAGCTACAGAGAGTTTATAAGTCAGTAAGAGAGTGATAAGACTATAAACTAGTGTGGGGTACAGAGGCAAGCTGCTAAGGTAGTGGGTGTAAAGTTTGAGTAAAAAAATACAAAAATGATCCTTAAACTGCTGTAAAAGAGTAAAAAAAAAACAAAAAAAAACACTAAACCACATTCATTAAATTATCATTTTCACTAACAGAATCCCTTTCAGCAAAATCTAAGGTTGCAGCACTTACTTCAATAAAATGTGGCTAAAACACTGCTCTCTCTGCATCTCTTCCTGCTCTGTAAGGAAGTGACAGTGGCACATTCCACTGCACTTGGAGGGGAAGAACAGAACTCCGTTTTTTATTGAATCAAAGCTGGCAGCTGCACAGGGCAGCAACAAAATAAATTAAAGTATTTTTTTCCGTTTTTGTTTTGTTTTATATGATTTAACATCCAGCCCCAACCCTAAGTTCCCCTGACTGATACCTCTCACTGGATTGGGTCAGCCCCAAAGAGGCCTGCCTCAAATAAGCACTTATAGGCCATGGAATGATCTTAACCACTTTCATCCAGTAGGTGGCACAGCATGTTGTGTAATGGAGGGCAGACCTGCTTGTGCCTCTCCATTGCACAACATGTAGCTGTGAGAAAAAAATGCTGGGGAAAAAAAATGTAATTTTTTTTTTTTTTTTTTTTAAAGTCAATAAAAAATATATATTTTTGCCCTTATGAGAGGTGAAGCCCTGCCTCACCTGCCTCTAGTGACTGCACATCACTGGGATCTAGATTCAAATATAAAGCCCCTATCCTCTTTATTGTTTGCTTTTTACTTTCCTAATATTCTTTTAAAGCAGTGTCATGCTTAAAACTCAAGCCTCATAAAATAATACTTTTCAATATTTTCTTGTGGATGCTTCACAAAGTTTATTTGAACCTTGGCCTCCATTACATATGCAGCGTCGCTAGCAAAATCCTCCGCCGCCAGATTTTACGCGATTTTGGTATCACATATACGGCGTAGCATACAAGTTACGCGCGTATATTTCACCCTTTGGACGTATTTTTTTTAACCATAGACTAACATAGAACAGACGCGCAATTTGGTATCCAATATACAGCATAAGGACTTACGCGCGCAGAGTTCAGAAAATCTACTCCATTCTCATCTCGCCACATATTGCAGGCGCAGCAACCCTTGCACTGATTAAAAAGCAATGTAACTCCCTGGAAGCCTTAACAAACACATACATTTAAGCAGCATCTCAAGGTTAAAGGGACAGTATACTATGATATTGTTTTTTTAAGGTTTATTTGTGTATTTGAAATAGTTTGAAGCCACAACATAATCAAATGGATTGAGCTTGTAGGTACTTTATCACATTGTGGACATATACTTGCTTATTTACTTTAAATTTCTTCTCAAAACAATCAACAATACTTGGAGGAGAGAACAATGGGAAATCCTAATTGTATTACCTTCATATCTTTATATATGGGTTTATATATGAATTTTGAATAGCATAATTACGTGTCGCATTTTTATAGGAAATCGCGGTTCATTTTTACGAGTGTTAGCCTAATTTGCATAAAACTACTCTTTCTTGACACTTTCCGTGGAGAAAATACTGGCGTAAGTTACTTGCGACGACTAAAATGTGTATTTGCGCACATTTCAGAAGATCGCCAGTTTGTCCTACTTACGCCACTTTAGCATCTAACGGCGCACTATCTGTAATACCCCGATGTGAAAGGTGAAATTATGGCCGGCGCGGGTTCCCGCGCTTGCGCCGAAACCTGCGCCGTATATTTGATCGCGCCCCTTGAGGTTTAACCTCTTTTGTTAGTGAATTCTGTAATGAATGGGGGCTGGAAGCTTTAGGCCATTGACAAAATACTAATAAGCAAACCCAACAAGATTTTTTTTCCCCTGTGGAACTGATTTCTCCTGTGCTTTGAAATGATATGAAACCCAAAATATTTTATTTTGTGATTCAGACAGAACATACAATTTTTAAAAAGTTTCCAGTTTACTTCTATTATAAAATGTGCTTTGTTCCCATGTTATCCTTTGTTGAAGAGATTCCTTGGTGTTTGGAGCACTACAGGGCAGGACATGGTGCTGCCATCTAGTGCTCTTGCAAATGAATAACATTCTTGCAAAACTGCTGCCATATAGTGCTCCAGACATGTGCAGACCCCTCAGGTTACGTCCCTGCTTTTCAACAAAATATATCAAGAAAACAAAGAACATTTGATAATAGAAGTAAATTAGAAAGTTTAAAATTGTATTCTCATGAAAGTAAATTTTTGGGTTTCATGTACCTTTATATTCTGTTATGTTAGAGGCTCAAAGAAATAGTTTGAAAATACTAAACAAACAAATTTTAAACTTACTCAGTTAGCAACTAAATTCATAACCACGAGGGAGAAACAAATGCAAACTCTAGGGTTCCCAGTTGTTAGTAAAATCTCTAGATAAAATCCTGGTCACTTAAGGGGACAGTCAAAACTAAAATTGTTACTGTTAAAAAAGATAGGCAATGCCTTTACTACCCATTCCCCGGCTTTGTCAGAACAGGCTTAGATACAAGGTAATTACAGAGGTAAAAAGTATATTTAATATAACTGTGTTGGTTATGCAAAACTGGGGAATGGGTAATAAAGGGATTATCTATCTTTTAAACAATAACAATTCTGGTGTAGACTGTCCCTTTAAATGTCCATTTTTTTTAAGGTTCCTTGAACTGCAGCTACATTTTTTTTAAAGTTCTGTTCATGCTGTGTAACTTATTTCTGCCAGCTGACATATATGTTACGGATTGAGGCTTCAAAGTTCCTCATGCAGTGAGACTGGGATGAAGAGAGCAAGTAACTTCTGTTTCCTGCAGAAAATCACTGCTGTATGTATTACTTGTACTATGTGATCAACAAATGTTCTGTTTAGGACGAGAAAAAATAGATAAAAAATGTCCCTACTGTTACACAGGGATTTAAATTAATGCTGTATTTATTACTGGCATAAAAGGGGAAAAAATATAGTGCTGTCTTTTTCTAGTACTACTGCCTGATTGCTATTACCCACTGTTTATGCAGTATTTTCATGGAACATATCTGGCAACCCTAACATATGATGTATATGTTGTGTTTTATATTTGACACAAACACACACACACACACACACACACACACACATATATATATATATATATATATATATATATATATATATATATATATATATATATATATATATATATATATATATATATATTTATATCATAATATCATATGTTCCAATTATCTTTTGGTTCAAAAAATCCAATGATTTTCCTGTAGGTGGCATCCGCTCCAGCATGTTGTGCGTCAAAATGATTAATATCTCTTTCTGGGTCAGAGAACAGGAAATTTGTGCGCCATTAGGGAGAGAAGATTTATAACTGCAGTGATTTCATCTGAAGATATTGAGTATAAAATGCAACAGTGTAAAGTGTACCCAACAATTTAGATACACTGGCATTTAGCAAATGTCATAACAGTTATAAATGTTTTTGTCCTCTGATAAAAAAAATAAAAATATAATAATAATAATAAAAATTGCTATAATTTGTAACTTTTGCCATGAATCACTTTTTTTATTTGCAGTGCAATATTACACATACTGTTGCAAAGCAAGCTGCATATTTTATCTTTTCTTTATATTGTTAAATACCAGCATCCACAGTGCACCATGACTAATTGCTGAATAATCATGCAATATGACATATTAGCCAATAAAAATACAACTAACAATAATAATTATATTAGTAGTTTAGTGAGTTGCAGCAGCATGATTGATTCTAGGTTTTAATATGAATGAATGCTAATACATTTTAGCTGAATTTTAGACACATACATTTATTATTCATACACACACACACACACACACATACACATACCATACATATACAATTAAAATTCCTTTGATTTGTAATTTGTGCCATGATCAACTTTTTTTTTATTTATTTGCTCTATATGGAAGCAATGTTTGTATCAGTGTTATACATTGCTGCAAACACTTCTGCCGTAGAATACTAAAGTTACATGCATGACACACTCCTGAGCTTGCCTAAACTCACTCTTCAGCAAATAGTGCAGAGATGTAACACATAATTGCACGCACACAAAAAAAGTGAGTAGCTGTTTGTATCACGGTAGTTGAAGTAGAAGTTATACAGTATCATACTTATGACAAGATTACAAGTCACACGTTATGAGTTTTCCATGCGCAAAATGGTCTTTTCGCAATCAATTTCCATTGCGCAGCTATTACAAGTCTTGAAAAATTGTAGGCGTGCATTCGCCTTTTACGCAACAATCTTTTCTACGTTCGAAGAGCTGTAGTTAACAGTTTTGCGCAACATAAAAGTTTAACGAAACACTTCAAAAATACATTACAAAGTACAGTTACACTCATATTAACACTGTCTAATAAAAATTATTTAAAAAAATATTGCACACAAAAGTTGCTCAAAAAAATGCTCAAAGATATGACGCAGGGATTTTACATTGACATGCATAAACATACATAGAGAAACATGTTTAACCCCTTAATGACCGAGGACGTGCAGGGTACGTCCTCAAAAAAAAGGCAGGTAACGCCTGAGGACGTACCCTGCACGTCCTCGGTGTGAAAAGCAGCTGGAAGCGATCCTGCTCGCTTCCAGCTGTTTTCCGGTTATTGCAGTGATGCCTCGATATGGAGGCATCCTGCAATAACCTCACATGGCCATCCGATGCAGAGAGAGCCACTCTGTGGCCCTCTCTGCACCGGACATCGATGGCCGGTATCGTTGGTGGGTGGGAGCCGAATTGGGAGGCGGGTGGGCGGCCATCGGTGTTGCGCGTGATGTCACGGGGGGCGGGGACCGTCGGGGGCACGGAGGGTGGCGGGGCGGGGCGCGTGCAGGGGGCGGGAGCGGGTGGGAACCGCTACACTACGGAAAATCTTTTCATAAAATCTGCCTAATCTTGTTTGTGCAAAAGCACAAAAAGCGATCGTGGAGGGGTGGGGGGGTTGGTTTGCGTGTGGGGAAGCTAAACTTTCAACAAATTAAAAAAACAAACAATTTTTTCTTCTAAACTGGGTACTGGCAGACAGCTGCCAGTACCCAAGATGGCGCCCATTAAGTTAGAGTGGGAGGGGATAGAGCTGGTTGGGGGGGGGGATCAGTGAGGTTGGGGGCTAAGGGGGGATAGTACACAGCAGCATATGTAAATATGCTTAAAAATCATTAAAAAAAAATATATATAGCTTTTATTTTAGTACTGGCAGACTTTCTGCCAGTACTTAAGATGGCGGGGACAATTGTGGGGTGGGGGGAGGGAAGAGAGCTGTTTGGGAGGGATCAGGGGGTCTGATGTTTCAGGTGGGAGGCTGAGCTCTACACTAAATCTAATATTAACCCTGCAAGCTCCCTACAAGCTACCTAATTAACCCCTTCACTGCTAGCCATAATACACGTGTGATGCGCAGCGGCATTTAGCGGCCTTCTAAATACCAAAAAGCAACGCCAAAGCCATATATGTCTGCTATTTCTGAACAAAGGGGATCCCAGAGAAGCATTTACAACCATTTGTGCCATAACTGCACAAGCTATTTGTAAATGATTTCAGTGAGAAACCTAAAATTGTGAAAAATTTTACGTTTTTTTTAATTTGATCGCATTTGGCGGTGAAATGGTGGCATGAAATATACCAAAATGGGCCTAGATCAATACTTGGGGTTGTCTACTACACTACACTAAAGCTAAAATTAACCCTACAAGCTCCCTACATGCTCCCTAATTAACCCCTTCACTGCTGGGCATAATACACGTGTGGTGCGCAGTGGCATTTAGTGGCATTCTAATTACCAAAAAGCAACACCAAAGCCATATAAGTCTGCTATTTCTGAACAAAGGGGATCACAGAGAAGAATTTACAACCATTTGTGCCATAATTGCACAAACTATTTGTAAATAATTCAGTGAGAAACCTAAAGTTTGTGAAAAAAATTGTGAAAAAGTGAACGATTTTTTTATTTGATCGCATTTGGCGGTGAAATGGTGGCATGAAATATACCAAAATTGGCCTAGATCAATACTTTGGGTTGTCTACTAAAAAAAATATATACATGTCAATGGATATTCAGGGATTCCTGAAAGATATTAGTGTTCTAATGTAACTAGCGCTAATTTTGAAAAAAAAGTGGTTTGCAAATAGCAAAGTGCTACTTGTATTTATGGCCCTATAACTTACAAAAAAAGCAAAGAAGATGTAAACATTGGGTATTTCTAAACTCAGGACAAAATTTAGAAACTATTTAGCATAGGTGTTTTTTGGTGGTTGTAGATGTGTAACAGATTTTGGGGGTCAAAGTTAGAAAAAGTGTTTTTTTTTTCAATTTTTCCTCATATTTTATAATTTTTTTATAGTAAATTATAAGATATGATGAAAATAATGGTATCTTTTGAAAGTCCATTTAATGGCGAGAAAAACGGTATATAATATGTGCGGGTACAGTAAATGAGTAAGAGTAAAATTACAGCTAAACACAAACACCGCAAAAATGTAAAAATAGCCTTGGTCCCAAACGGACAGAAAATGGAAAAGTGCTGCGGTCATTAAGGGGTTAACTATGGAGATAATAACAATATTTCCCATTACAATCTTATGCACATTAAACAATATCTCGGAGGGATTTTAAAGAGATATTCGCATATAGATGTGCTTTCCCAACTGATTTGTCGTGCGACTTGTCCTACATTTGCTTTTTCTCTTTGAGCGGTGACCATTTCAAAACAGAAAGGAATACACAAGTTGCCATGGAAAGCTGAGCTTGACAGCTTGATCTTCTGGGCTGCTCGTTTTACTTAATTGGACAGTCAAGTCCAAAAAAAACGTTCATGATTTAAATAGGGAATGTAATTTTAAACAACTTTCCAATTTACTTTCATCACCAATTTTGCTTTGTTCTCTTGGTATTCTTAGTTGAACGCTAAACCCAGGAGGTTCATATGCTAATTTCTTAGACCTTGAAGACTGCCTCTAATCTGAATGCATTTTGACCACTAGAGGACATTAGTTTATGTGTTTCATATAGATAATATTGAGCTCATGCACGTAAAGCTAGTGCTACCCTGGACTGAGCACTGATTGGCTAAATTGCAAGTCTGTCAAAATAACTGAAATAAGGGGTCAGTTTGCAGAAGCTTAAATACAAGGTAATCACAGAGGTAAAAAGTGTATTTTTGTAACTGTGTAGGTTATGCAAAACTGGGGAATGGGTAATAAAGGGGTTATCTTTATTTTTAAATAACAACATTTCTGGTGTTGACTGTCCCTTTAAGCTTTTAGTAGCTCAAGTCTGTATGAGTACACATTTGGCTATAAAGCTATAATTTCATTTATTTATGTTACATTATTTCACTATTATATTTTTCTCTTTTTTTAGATTATCAAGTCACTGGGATTATAACAAAATCAAGGAATACCACATATCCTTTTACCACATTTACTCTTAAGCAAAGCATAAAAGGAGGATGAAGCAAATTTGAGCATAGACGTAAACTTGAATAAAAAAAAAATGCATGTTCTATCTAAATAATAATTATTTAATTTTGAGGAACATGCTGTTCCTCCTTTGTATGCTGAAATTGTGTTCCCTATGAATTTTTTAATATTAAAGGGATACTAAACCCAAAAATTTTCTTTCATGATTCAGGTAGAGAATACAATTTTAAACAACATTCCAATTTACTTCTATTATCTAATTTGCTTAATTTTTTAGATATCTTATGTTTAAAAAGAGCAAAGCACATGGGTGAGCCAATCACACAAGGTATCTATGTGCAGCCACCAATCAGCAGCTACTAAGCATAGATATGCTTTTCAGCAATGAATATCAAGAGAATGAAGCACATTAGATAATGGAAGTAAATTAGAAAGTTGTTTAAAATTGCATGCTCTATCTAAATCATGAAAGAAAAAATGTGGGTTTTATGTACCTTTAAGCATTGACTATTGCTTACAGTTGGTCTTTTGTCTGGGTGTCTTTTTATTGTATGCTGCAATGGATTGAAATCCAAGTTGGCACTAGTTACAAGACCCACTGGGTCATCTGCAGAGTTGAGCTTACATGCAAGTATATATGCACACTTTTAAGAGGCTGTTAATATTGAATTTCTACAATAGTATTTTCTAATTTATTTTCTTTTCATGTTGAAGGGTTTCCTGTTTTGCACTTTATGTTTGGTGACAGGTGTGATACATTGTGGGAGGCAGTTTTATTGTAAAAGTAGTAACTATGGGGCCCATTTATTATGCTGCAAATGGAGCAGTTTCCACGCCAGCCTTCAGGCTTGCCAGAAACATGAGTTAAGAAGCAGCGGCGGACAGCAATCAGCAACAAATGATAATTAGACATGTGCATGGCGAAAAAATTCAGTTCAGTTCGGATCGATTCGTATTTTTTCGAATTTCGGTTCGGAGCGATTCGAATTCAGAAAAAATTGAATCAATTCGGTTCGGATTTGTTTCAGATTCATTCGGATTCGAATAAATTCGGTTCGGATTTGTTTCGGATTCATTCGGATTCAAATAAATTCGGCTGGATTCGGTTCGATTCGGTTCGGAAATTCGGAATTTCGGTAAGTGTTAGGTGGGATTAGACTAGTATTATGTACTAAATTCGTCTGGGTTCGGTTCGGAATTTTGGTAAGTGTTAGGTGGGATTAGATTTATACTGTACAATACTAGTGTAATCCATGGCCATCCGAATTTACTGAATAAATCCGAAGTAATTCGGATTTATTCAGTAAATTCTGCAGTATTTTAATTCGGAAATTCGGTTTTATCCGAATCGCTGAATTTTCCGAATTTCCGAATCGATCCGAAATGAATTGCACATATCTAATGATAATTCAGCCCCTATATATCATTACTTTATCCATGATCCAGCACTGGGTGCCCACAAGGTTGCTTTTGCTTTGTGTAGATTCAAGGACTGACTACACCTGTACGTTTTCAGACAATCGGATAGATATATATTTTCTGGATAACATATAACATATTGTTTAAAAAGTGGTTTAAATACATCTTAGAGATACAAACTACTCTGTAGTGGATATTTCTATGAAATGTTTCCATACAAAAATCTACTTGCCATTTTCACAAAGATAGACAATAAAGCATTAAATGTTGATAGTCAGCTTCTTGTAATCTGGTAATTGCCAATAAACTATCACCTAGATTACGAGTTTTGCACTATACAGGGTGCGAAATGAACGCAACAAAAGGTGTTATTTCACACTCCATAAGTTTCTGTAAAGCCTCTTTTTGCATGTGATATGGTGGCGTTAAGCTCCATACCGCACAAAAACCAAGGGCTGCTTTGACGTGCATCAATGGTGGGAAGGTGTTAGAAAAAAAGCCTAACACCTTAAGTGCGGAATGGAGATCGCCGTAATGCAACCCCATTGATGTCTATGGGGGAAAAAAAAGTTATGTTTAAAACTAACACCCTAACATAAACCCCAAGTCTAAACACCCCTAATTTGCTGCCCCCGAGATCGCCGCCACTATAATAAAATTATTAACCCCCTAATCTGCTGCCCCCGACATTGCCCCCACTATAATAAAATTATTAACCCCTAATTTGCTTCCCCCAACATCGCATACAATAATAAAAGTTATAAACCCCTATTCCGAGGCTCCCGACATCGCTGCCACTATAATAAAGTAATTCATTTCCTATTCTGCGTACCCGACATCTCCACCACTATAATAAAGTTATTAACCCCTAATCTGCCACCCCGACATCACCACCACTAATAAAGCTATTAACCCCTATTCCGCCACTCCCCAACATCGCCACCAATAAATAAAGTTATTAACTCCTAAACCACCAGCCCCCACACATCGCAAAACACTAAATTAAACTAGTAACCCCTAAACCTAACACCCCTTAAACTTTAAATTAAAATGATATAACTCTATTTAAATAAATAAAAACTTACCTGTGAAATAAAAATAAGCCTTAACATTAAACTATAAATTAACCTAACCTTACTATTCTAATAAAATAAAAAAATACTACCATTAAAATATCTAAATTAAAAATTTAAAAAAACCTAACACTACGAAAAAAATTAAAAAAAATCTAAATTACAATTAAAAAAAACAAATTCTACGAAAATTTTAAATAATCTAAGTTTACCAAAAAATAATTAACACTAAAATCACGAAAATAAAAAAACACTAACGCCTAGATTTAGAGTTCTGCGTTAGCCGTCCAAAACCAGCGTTAGAGGCTCCTAACGCTGGTTTTGGGCTACCGCTGGTATTTAGAGTCGTGTAGGTAAGGGTCTAACGCTCACTTTGCAGCCGCAACTTTTCCATACCGCAGATCCCCCTACGCCATTTGTGTATCCTATCTTTTCAATGGGATCTTTCTAACGCCGGTATTTAGAGTCTTGGCTGAAGTGAGCGTTAGAAATCTAACGACAAAACTCCAGCCGCAGAAAAAAGCCAGGAGTTAAGAGCTTTCTGGGCTAACGCCGGTTCATAAAGCTCTTAACTACTGTGCTCTACAGTACACTAACACCCATAAACTACCTATGTCCCCCTAAACCGAGGTCCCCCCACATTGCCGCCACTCTATTAATTTTTTTTAACCCCTAATCTGCCGACCGCACAGCACCGCCACCTACGTTATCCTTATGTACCCCTAATCTGCTGCCCCTAACACCGCCGACCCCTATATTATATTTATTAACCCCTAATCTGCCGCCCCCAACGTCGCCACGACCTACCTACAATTATTAACCCCTAATCTGCTGACCGGACCTCACCGCTACTATAATAAATGTATTAACCCCTAATCCGCCTCCCTCCCGCCTCACTAACCCTATAATAAATAGTATTAACCCCTAATCTGCCCTCCCTAACATCACCAACAACTAACTTCAAGTATTAACCCCTAATCTGCCATCCGGACCTCACCGCTACTCTATTAAATTTATTAACCCCTAAAGCTAAGTCTAACCCTAACACTAACACCCCCCTAAGTTAAATATAATTTTTATCTAACGAAATAAATTAACTCTTATTAAATAAATTAAATACTTACCTGTAAAATAAACCCTAATATAGCTACAATATAACGAATAATTATATTGTAGCTATTTTAGGATTTATATTTATTTTACAGGCAACTTTGTATTTATTTTAACTAGGTACAATAGCTATTAAATAGTTAATAACTATTTAATAGCTACCTAGTTAAAACAATTACAAAATTACCTGTAAAATAAATCCTAACCTAAGTTACAATTAAACCTAACGCTACACTATCAATAAATTAATTTAATAAAATACCTACAATTATCTACAATTAAACCTAACACTACACTATCAATAAATAAATTAAATATAATACCTACAATTATCTACAATTAAATAAACTAACTAAAGTACAAAAAATAAAAAAAGAACTAAGTTACAAAAAATAAAAAAATAATTTACAAACATTAGAAATATATTACAACAATTTTAGGCTAATTACACCTACTCTAAGCCCCTAATAAAATAACAAAGCCCCCCAAAATAAAAAAAATGCCCTACCCTATTCTAAAATACAAATAGAAAAGCTCTTTTACCTTACCAGCCCTTAAAAGGGCCTTTTGCGGGGCATGCCGCAAAGAAAACAGCTCTTTTGCCTGTAAAATAAACATACAATACCCCCCCCAACATTACAACCCACCACCCACATACCCCTAGTCTAACCTAAACCCCCCTTAAATAAACCTAACACTAAGCCCCTGAAGATCTCCCTACCTTATCTTCACCACGCCGGGTATCACCGATCGGTCCAGAGGAGCCTCCGAAGTCTTCATCCAAGCCCAAGCGGGGGCTGAAGACATCCACCATCGGGCTGAAGAGGTCCATCATCGGGCTAAAATCTTGATCCAAGCGGGCGCTGAAGAAGTCCATCATTGGCCTGAAGTCTTGATCCAAGCGGACGCTGAAGAAGTCCATCATCAGCCTGAAGTCTTGATCCAAGCGGGTGCTGAAGAAGTCCATCATCAGCCTGAAATCTTGATCCAAGCGGGGGCTGAAGAAGTCCATCCTCGGCCTGAAGTCTTCTATCAAGCGGCATCTTCAATCTTAGATAATAAAATGTGGTAAACTGAGCGCTGTAGAGTCCTAATGCTCTCCTCCAAATTGTCCCCTAGCGGACTGGATAAATCAGATAAATAGGTAACGGAGGGAGCGCTTAAAGATTAATAGGAAATGGGATAATCCAGCATTACTTAAAATGCATAAGTTGATATGTTAGCAAATATAAAAAATATAAAAAATAGGAGAACGCAGTCTAAAATATACAATTAAAATTTAAAATTTAATACAACAATCTAAAAAATGTGAAATTACATTAGAAAGTAAGATGGATCCATGATACATACAAGAAAATTAAAAGCAATAGATGTCTAACTAAACAATACACAGACCTGTAAAACCAGCCTAGGAGTCTGGCAATTAGTACACAATATAGCAGAAAGTCGTTAAAAAAGATGAAACTGAAAAGTGTCAATAAAAATATATAAAAATATAAAAAGAGCAGTGGCCAATGAAAAAAGTGTAAAATACGCAAAAAGGTGTTTGGAACAATTCAAAATGTGATACAAAAAATGATCCAAAAAAAGGGGGATCAGATAAGTTTAGAAAATCCAAGCTTGAAAACGAAAATGTGTGCCCACGAAGAAAGTCAAATCCTCAACTTAAAAGTAAATCCAAATAATTCCAAATGATATTCCATAAAAGAAAGTTCAATGAATGTGATAGCAAACAACTGTGGATGAAACCGTGATTTCAATAGAAAACGTGTATCCAGATAAACACAGGTGATGTTATAAAAACTAGTGTCAAGAAAAAACGTTGGAAACAAACTTGTCAGTGGAAAAATAACATTTTAACCATGTGAAGAGTTCTTTGACCTGTAAATAAAAACAAACAAACAATGGTGCAATAAAGTTTTTACACTTTGTAGAAAATAGGGAAAATCACGGTTTTATCCACAGTTGTTTGCTATCACATACATTGAACTTTTCTTTTATGGAATATCATTTGGAATTATTTGGATTTACTTTTAAGTTAAGATTTGACTTTCTTCGTGGGCACACTTTTCGTTTTCAAGCTTGGATTTTCTAAACTTATCTGATCCCGCTTTTTTTGGATCATTTTTTGTATCACATTTTTGTATCACATTTTGATATTGTTCCAAACACCCTTTTTGCGTATTTTACACTTTTTTCATTGGCCACTGCTCTTTTTATATTTTTATATATTTTTATTGACACTTTTCAGTTTCATCTTTTTTAACGACTTTCTGCTATATTGTGTACTAATTGCCAGACTCCTAGGCTGGTTTTACAGGTCTGTGTATTGTTTAGTTAGACATCTATTGCTTTTAATTTTCTTGTATGTATCATGGATCCATCTTACTTTCTAATGTAATTTCACATTTTTAGATTGTTGTATTAAATTTTAAATTTTAATTGTATAGTTTAGACTGTGTTCTCCTATTTTTTATATTTTTTATATTTGCTAACATATCAGCTTATGCATTTTAGTAATGCTGGATTATCCCATTTCCTATTAAGCTTTAAGCGCTCCCTCCGTTACCTATTTATCTGATTTATCCAGTCCACTAGGGGGACCTTTGGAGGAGAGCATTAGGACTCTACAGCGCTCAGTTTACCACATTTTATTATCTGTGATCTGTACCTAGCAGGTATTCTGAGCAGCAAATAGTCAATATTATTAGCTCTGCTAACCACAGGCGCAAGATTATTTGGAAACTACCCTTACTGTAATTCATTATGGATTCACTCACCACTAAGGATATCACTTTAGACATTTCTTTAAATAACGACAATGACCCAGACAAACTAGACATCTTATACATCTTTAAAAATTTAGAGAAATTATTGACATCAGAGGTAAAATACAAAGCGGAAATTTCCTTTTTAAATAAATTTCTGGAACTTGGCATTATCCCTAAGGGCCTTAGTGTTAAAAAAGACTGTGCCTTTCAGCTAGATGACCCACAATACGCAGAAAAGTGGGCAAAAATACTCCTAGACACATCTAGACAGCTTATGAGACTGATCATCGAATATAGATCCTTTCTAATCGGTAATTTAGATAAAGAGATCAAAGATTATGAAGTCATGTTAAACAACATTGACACAACAGAATCTGAAGCTAAAGAGATAACAGAAAGAAAGGAGAATCTGGTTAAAAGAATCACTAAAACAAGGGAAGATATTATTACCAAAAAGACAAGAAAATTAAATAGAGACCTAGAGATTAAAAGACAAAATGAACTTAAAGATATGGAGACAGAAGAACCCCCACACATAAGTAGTGAGGATACATCTCATAAAAAATCAGATGACCTTAACATAGAGACTCCCAATACTTGGGCGAAAGATACACATCATTAAAAGACGACAAGAATATAACTCAGACCGACACAGAAAGTCAACATAGCACTTATAAAGAGCAATACTATCCCCAAAAGAGAACTCCAAGACATAAAGGCAATTTTTACAACGAAACAGATCAGCATATTATAACTATGAAAATAACTCGATATGAGGGAAGGTCCACAAAGACACAGGGACATCGACAGAAGAAACTCTGAATATGGTTTTGATGGGGGAAGACATGACCACTATTTTAGCCAACCAGACCAGACATAATCGGTATAAATCACAATAATGGACCACATTATAACAATGGACCATATTTACGAGCCGCAATAGATAGTATCAAAGAAACGATTATGATAGATATCATCAACACATGAGGAGTTATCCTATAAGAGACACTCACGAAAGGAGAATATCCTTTTCAGATGACAGACACTACTCATATAATAGTGATAGAAACAATCACAATTATGGGAATTATATAGACATAACTCCAATACATACAAAGCCGACAAAAGGACATATCAAAGACAAAGTTGGAGGGAACAATCCCCACCATACCGTAACAGACCTAACGAGAGACATATAGGGGATACCACTTTATGCAATCTAGATGTAGATTATCGTAAATATGCCCAAACGCCACCAACCCAAAAGGCGAATAAGATCCATGTGAATATTAGAATTTCTGACCTAGCCTCTGCTTCCAAACAAATCTTTTTTAGGGAAAGAATCCCCAACCCATCCCAGGAGAAGGAAAAAGAAAGACTTGCACTAAAAAGAAAGAACAAAGACTTAGAGGAGCCAGAAAGCCCTACACAGAAAAGAAGACCTATAGAGGGAAAAGAGGGGGTCGAAAAATAAAGAAGAAATCTACTGAACAATACAATGAAACCCCAAAGGTTAAGGATACTAGCACAACAAACAACCAAACGGAGACGAAAGGGATATATAACTTAAGGTTCCACAACACTGGTCTGAAAAAGAGACATCTGTGTTAAACTATGGCTTAAGTTTGCCTCAGCTAAGGGGATGAATAAGTTTCAGACCTTTATAAACATAATGGAATTCGTCAGGAAACTGACGCAAAAAAGGTACTTCTTGAAGCCTCCAAATGAGCTGGTATACAACACAACAAAGATATCATACAGAAGAGAGATTGTACATACAGATCTAAAACCCAGATCGACCTTCTACCCTGTTAACAACAAGGGAAATGCCATTGAGACGTTTGAAATCTAATTGTGTGCAGAGACATTAGAGACCTGAGTCTGAAAAAACCAATCAGATCAAACAGAAACCTTTCAAAGTCCCAAATAGAGACAATAAAGAGACTAGAAAGAAACCACAACCTGATCATCAAGCCAGCAGACAAAGGTGGCGGGATAGTCATAATGGACCGGGAGAAATACAATGGAGAATGCAGAAGGATCCTTAGCGACGAAAAAACTTATCACAGATTATGTAATAACCCAGTGACAAATTACAAGAAAGAACTAGAAGACTTATTAACTAAGGCCAAAACACAAGGAATACTAAATGATAAGGAGTACAACTACATTAATATACAATATCCAAAAACTCCAGTATTCTACCAATTGCCTAAAATTCATAAGTCTATAGATAATCCGCCAGGAAGGCCGATAATATCAGGGATTGGTTCACTTTCGTGTAACCTCTCCGAGTACGTTGACAAGAATCTACAGAAACATGTAACCAGGCTTCCGTCATATTTGAGAGACTCTACCCAAGTTCTAGCTATTCTAGACAAATTGGTTTGGGACCCAAAATATATTATGGCAACATGCGATGTCACCTCGCTTTATACAAGCATGCCCCATGAGGACTCATTCCTCAAGAAAGACCAAGAGATTCCAGAAGAACAACGGAAATTCATATTGGATAGCATAAGATTTATCTTATGCCATAACTATTTCTGTTATGACAAGAAATTTTATAAACAGAAGTGCGGAACAGCAATGGGGACCAGGTTCGCACCGAGCTATGCGAATCTATACATGGGAAAATGGGAACAGAGTTTCTGGGACTCATGCCCAGCCGGCGCGGACCTGGTCCTCTACTCAAGATATATCAACGACATCTTGATAATCTGGAAAGGCTCATTAGAAGATCTCAAACACACATTTGATGTGATGAATAAAAATGAAATGAACCTAAAATTCACATATGAGTACAGCTCCACTAAAATCATTTTTCTTGATTTAACAATCGAAATCAAAGATGGTCAAATTAAGACATCGACCTTCTTCAAGAAGGTCGATTGCAACATCTATATACATAGTCTGAGTTGCCATCACCCAACCTGGAAAGCAAATATCCCAAAGGGCCAACTGCTAAGAGTGAGGAAGAACTGCTCCAACCCCCTCAAATGGGAGGAACAAGTGAATATATTGAAGCAAAGGTTTGTGGATAGAGGTTATGACAAAGAGACAATAGAAGAAAAAATAGAAGAAGTCCACAAAATCGACAGAAAAAGTCTCATCAAATATAAAATGAAACACACACCAGGAGGAGACGAAAACACCATTGATGTCCCTATGATTACCGAATATTGTGCTAATAAACACATTATTGAAAAGATTGTTAAGAAACATTGGAGAATATTAAAGGAGGATGATATAATAGGCGAGAAACTGGTATCAAATCCGATGTTCATTTACAGAAAAGCTAACAATCTGAAGAATATGTTAGCTCCCAGTATTCCGAGGGATAAGACGTCAAGCACAACCAACTGTCAAGGGAAAACAATAAAAGGTTTTTTTCCGTGCCCGAACTGTAAGGCCTGCAAGAACGGTTTAAAAACCAACAAATTCACTGCTCATCATAAGGGTGAACAACATAAAATCCGAGACCTTATTAGATGCAGTGATAGGAGTATAATATACGTAATTTCCTGCACTTGCGGCCTACAATACGTGGGACAAACCTCGAGAGCGCTCAAAGACAGAATTAGGGAGCACATATTATGTATTGAGAAAAATAGCACAGAGACTCCGTTATATAAACATTTCTCAACAAAACATGGAGGTAATCTAAAAGATCTAAAATATTTTGGAATAGAGAAGGTCAAGTATGATTGGAGAGGGGGCAATCATGAAAAAAAGCTACTATATAATGAGTCCAAATGGATTTTCATTTTGGACTGCCTCTTTCCTAAGGGTCTTAATCATAAAGAAGACTTATAACATTTATTATCTCTGAGAAAGGATTAGAAAAAGAACAACAATTTTTTAATCCGAATTTTTATCCAATTCTTTATCTGATTGCATGTGTTATCACACTAGCTCTTAAATTGAGATTGGGACAATAAGACAGACTCTACTATAGATCCTATGACTCTCAGACTCAGATTGACTATAAATGACTCTACTTGAAATTTTAACCAGACCCCCCATATAGTCCTTCTATTATAGCCTCATTACAGATACCTGTCCCATTGATACCATTCGATACCTATTACAGATTACCCATAAAAGAGACCAAACAGATCTTAGGGTAGGCTGAGGTATACACATATATATATATATATTCTCTGAGTATTTTTATCTCCACTTCCCAATATTTCTGAGCATCATCATTGTTTCAGACGAGAATACGTCACTAGAGATTTATATGAACCATTTGGACCCTTCAATTTTTAAGGAACTTTTAAAAAATTTTTTAGAATTTAAAAATATTTTAGAAAATATTTTAAAAGTGTTTTTTAAAATAGTTTTTAAAAAATATTTTGGAAAGTTATCTTTTCGAACTTTTTGGACTTTTAGATTTATCACACATAAGCACACAATGGACTAGAGAAGTAGATTTCAGACCAATGTTGCGTCTATATTGATTAATGTATGGTTTTAGACCCGTATACTCCATTTATCAGAAGAGACAGGTTTTTTCCAATTAACAACCAGTATAAGGTTTCCCCAAAACTAAGAAATCATACCATATCCATTAATAAAAAGACTGTTAAGTTAAGTCACAGTTATCCTATTAGATGACCCTATAAATATTATATGACGTTATTTTCTATTTTTAATTCATATGCTCCAGACGATTAGCAGCTACAATCAGTTCATTTTTCAACATAGAAATAGACCATCTACACCTAAGTTGTTTCTATCAAGCTTATTTACATAAGCTTTTTTATATATGTTTGTTCCCGTTAACATAAGATCTTTTTGATTTTTTTGATTTAGAAACTATCCCGTGTTTTAGAAATAAACATATAAGAACAGTAAATCTGTAAGGAGACTGTTCAGACATCATTTGCACCAAAGATTAGATGGACTTATGACTATATAAACATAAATATAAATAACCGGAAGTGACAGATGGGGAGTAATAGTTTATTAGGACACATTTATCATTAACAAGTATGTCTAAATATACCCTATATTATAAACTTTGTCCCTCTATGCACAGCAATTGCCCGTATTTACTAAGAGCCTGTTCTGTTAAAAATCGTTTATATCTAAGATCATGTATTATACGCTACCAACACCATCCGATATTAGTAATACTGATAGATGGATAAGAACTGACATTTAAGTTAACACAAACAATCCGAACCCGGAAATAACGCAAAATACGTCATGCCCGATACCGGAAATAACACACAAATCCCAAACAGGAAGTGAATATGCAGGAACCGGTAGTACCAGTTAGAAGTAACGGTTGTAAAATACCATCCGATATTACTAATACTGACAGTTGGATAACAACTGACATTTAAGTAAACACAAACATTCCGAAACCGGAAATGACGTAAAATACGTCATGCCCGATACCGGAAATGACACACAAAATCTAAACAGGAAGTGAATATGCAGTATCCGGAAGTACCAGTTAGAAGTAACGATTGTAAAACATAAAAACACCAATAAGAACACATTAAAGAAGTTTCTGAGATTAGATCTACAAAAAACTGATTACAAATAATTGATAATGATTACAATAGATCACTTATATGTAAATAAACCACTAGGGTTAAGATGAATTTTAAACAAATACAAGAATAAGTGAACCATTACCCATGATCCACTAGTAATGACAGGAAGTAGTTTTCCATTGCAATTTTGGCGCCAAACTGATAACCAATCACAGCATTTGGCATCCTATATAAGCTTCCAGTTGACCCACATACAGTATAGTCTTGAGAAAGGCCTTGATATAGGCCGAAACGCGTAGACACAGACATACTGGTAAGCTTATTCCCTATTTTCTACAAAGTGTAAAAACTTTATTGCACCATTGTTTGTTTGTTTTTATTTACAGGTCAAAGAACTCTTCACATGGTTAAAATTTTATTTTTCCACTGACAAGTTTGTTTCCAACGTTTTTTATTGACACTAGTTTTTATAACATCACCTGTGTTTATCTGGATACACGTTTTCTATTGAAATCACGGTTTCATCCACAGTTGTTTGCTATCACATTCATTGAACTTTCTTTTATGGAATATCATTTGGAATTATTTGGATTTACTTTTAAGTTGAGGATTTGACTTTCTTCGTGGGCACACATTTTCGTTTTCAAGCTTGGATTTTCTAAACTTATCTGATCCCCTTTTTTTGGATCATTTTTTGTATCACATTTTTGTATCACATTTTGAATTGTTCCAAACACCTTTTTGCGTATTTTACACTTTTTTCATTGGCCACTGCTCTTTTTATATTTTTATATATTTTTATTAACAGTTTTCAGTTTCATCTTTTTTAACGACTTTCTGCTATATTGTGTACTAATTGCCAGACTCCTAGGCTGGTTTTACAGGTCTGTGTATTGTTTAGTTAGACATCTATTGCTTTTAATTTTCTTGTATGTATCATGGATCCATCTTACTTTCTAATGTAATTTCACATTTTTAAATTGTTGTATTAAATTTTAAATTTTAATTGTATATTTTAGACTGCGTTCTCCTATTTTTTATATTTTTTATATTTGCTAACATATCAGCTTATGCATTTTAAGTAATGCTGGATTATCCCATTTCCTATTAAGCTTTAAGCGCTCCCTCCGTTACCTATTTACCTAGGCATCTTCAATCTTCTTTCTTCCTGATCCATCTTCTTCCAGCCGACGCGGATCCATCCTCTTCTACCGACGCCTACTCACCGAATGACGGTTCCTTTAAATGACGTCATCCAAGAAGTAGGCGTCGGTAGAAGAGGATGGATCCGCGTCGGCTGGAAGAAGATGGATCCGGTAGAAAGAAGATTGAAGATGCTGCTTGATAGAAGACTTCAGCCCGATGATGGACTTCTTCAGCGCCCGCTTGGATCAAGACTTCAGGCCGATGATGGACTTCTTCAGCGCCCGCTTGGATCAAGACTTCAGGCCGATGTTGGACTTCTTCAGCGCCTGCTTGGATCAAGACTTCAGCCCGATGATGGACGTCTTCAGCCCGATGGTGGATGTCTTCAGCCCCCGCTTGGGCTTGGATAAAGACTTCGGAGGCTCCTCTGGACCGATCGGTGATACTCGGTGTGGTGAAGATAAGGTAGGGAGATCTTCAGGGGCTTAGTGCTAGGTTTATTTAAGGGGGGTTTGGGTTAGATTAGGGGTATGTGGGTGGTGGGTTGTAATGTTGGGGGGGGGGTATTGTATGTTTATTTTACAGGCAAAAGAGCTGTTTTCTTTGGGGCATGCCCCGCAAAAGGCCCTTTTAAGGGCTGGTAAGGTAAAAGAGCTTTTCTATTTGTATTTTAGAATAGGGTAGGGTATTTTTTTATTTTGGGGGGCTTTGTTATTTTATTAGGCGGCTTAGAGTAGGTGTAATTATCTTAAAATTGTTGTAATATATTTCTAATGTTTGTAAATTATTTTTTTATTTTTTGTAACTTAGTTCTTTTTTTATTTTTTGTACTTTAGTTAGTTTATTTAATTGTAGATAATTGTAGGTATTTTATTTAATTTATTTATTGATAGTGTAGTGTTAGGTTTAATTGTAGATAATTGTAGATATTTTATTTAATTAATTTATTGATAGTGTAGTGTTAGGTTTAATTGTAACTTAGGTTAGGATTTATTTTACAGGTAATTTTGTAATTATTTTAACTAGGTAGCTATTAAATAGTTATTAACTATTTAATAGCTATTGTACCTAGTTAAAATAAATACAAAGTTGCCTGTAAAATAAATATAAATCCTAAAATAGCTACAATATAATTATTTGTTATATTGTAGCTATATTAGGGTTTATTTTACAGGTAAGTATTTAGCTTTAAATAGGAATAATTTATTTAATAAGAGTTAATTTATTTTGTTAGATAAAAATTATATTTAACTTAGGGGGGTGTTAGTGTTAGGGTTAGACTTAGCTTTAGGGGTTAATAAATTTAATAGAGTAGCAGTGAGGTCCGGTCGGCAGATTAGGGGTTAATACTTGAAGTTAGGTGTCGGTGATGTTAGGGAGAGCAGATTAGGGGTTAATACTATTTATTATAGGGTTAGTGAGGTGGGAGGGAGGGGGATTAGGGGTTAATACATTTATTATAGTAGCGGTGAGGTCCGGTCGGCAGATTAGGGGTTAAGTATTGTAGGTAGGCGGCGGCGACGTTGTGGGGGCAGATTAGGGGTTAATAATTATAATATAGGGGTCGGTTGTGTTAGGGGCAGCAAATTAGGGGTACATAGGTATAATGTAGGTTGCGGCGGTGTACGGAGTGGCAGATTAGGGGTTAAAAGTGTAATGCAGGGGTCAGCGATAGCGAGGGCGGCAGATTAGGGGTTAATAAGTGTAAGGTTAGGGGTGATTAGACTCAGGGTTCATATTAGGGTGTTAGGTGCAGACTTAGGAAGTGTTTCCCCATAGGAAACAATGGGGCTGCGTTAGGAGCTGAACGCTGCTTTTTTGCAGGTGTTAGGTTTTTTTCAACTCAAAATGCCCCATTGTTTCCTATGGGGAAATCGTGCACGAGCACGTTTTTTCAAGCTGGCCGCGTCCGTAAGCACCGCTGGTATTGAGAGTTGCAGTGGCGGTAAATTATGCTCTATGCTCCCTTTTTGGAGCCTAACGCAGCCCTTCTGTGAACTCTAAATACCAGCGGTATTTAAAAGGTACGGGGAAAAAAAAGCATGCGTAGCTAACGCACTCCTTTGGCCGCAGAACTCTAAATCTAGCCGTAAGATTACAAAAAATAAATGAAACAATCAAAAATAAAAACAATTACACCTAATCTAATAGCCCTATAAAAATAAAAAGCCCCCCCCCAATAAAAACACCCCCTAGCCTACAATAAACTACCAATAGCCCTTAAAAGGGCCTTTTGTAGAGCATTGCCCTAAAGAAATCAGCTCTTTTACCTGTAAAAAAATGCAAAGTCCCCCAACAGTAAAACCCATCACCCAACAAGCCGCTCAAAATAAAAACCTAACTCTAAAAAAACCCTAATCTATCCATGTATGGACATTGTCCATAAAAGGGCATTTTTACTGAAGTCCTACTGGTTGTTCAAATCAGCCAATAGGATTTCAGTAGCTCTCAACCTATTGGCTGTTTGAACAGCCAATAGGATTTCAGAAGCTCTCATCCTATTGGCTGATTTGAATTTGAAGAATCAAATCAGCCAATAGGAATGCAAGGGACGCCATTTTGAAACGGCTACCTTGCATTCAACTTCAGTGTACGACGGCGACCGTTTGAAGAATACGCTCTGTGCAGGATTGGATCCAGGATAGCTTGCTCCACACCACCAGGATGAAGATAGAAGACGCCCCCGGGATGGATGAAGACCTCACCGCCTGGATGAAGACCTCACCGCCTGGATGAAGACCTCGCCGCCTGGATGAAGACTTCTCGACGCCTGGATGTCCAGACTTCAGAAACCATGAGTAGATCTTCTGGGGTTAGTGTTAGTTTTTTTTTTTTTTTTTTTGGGGTTGGTTTTTTGTTTTTGGATTAGGGTTTGGGCTTTGAAAGAGAGCTAAATGCCCTTTTAAGGGCAATGCAAAAGAGCTAAATGCCCTTTTAAGGGCAATGCCCACACAAATGCCTCATTAGGGGCAACGGGTAACAGTTTTTTTTTAGAGTTAGGTTTTTTATTTTGGGGGGTAATTTTAATTTAAAGTTAGGAGAGTGTTAGGTTTAGGGGTTAATAGTTTAATTTAGTGTTTTGCAATGTGGGGGGCCCTGTGGTTTAGGGGTTAATAGGTTTATTTAGTGGCGAAGATGTGGGAAGCTGGAG
The DNA here is from genome assembly GCF_027579735.1 of Bombina bombina. NCBI lineage: Eukaryota > Metazoa > Chordata > Amphibia > Anura > Bombinatoridae > Bombina > Bombina bombina. The sequence goes on from NC_069499.1 coordinate 806,530,859, forward strand.
GTTTAGGGGTTAATAACTTTATTTAGAGGCGGCAATGTCGGGGAGCAGTGGAATAGGGGTTAATAACTTTATTATAGTGGCAGCGATGTCGGGGAGCAGTGGTTTAGTTGTATGTGTATATCAATTTGTTTTGCTTTGTAGTCAGATTTTTAACCCTTTCATGACAGGGTCAATTTGTTTACATCTACATACATTTCAGATATGGGATAGGGTCAGGGTGGCATCCCTATGATGCTAGGCATGCCCTCCAGACCTTGTTCACATCCAAAAAGCTCCATTGGCTTCAGGACAGCAAAACCGCTAGGACATTCCATTCCGTACTAACGGCGCTAAAGCCCAGCGCGGTTAGGACAGAATAGAACGCCTTATCGGCATTAAAAGGTTAAAGGGACAGCCTACACCAAAATTGTTATTGTTTAAAAAGATAGATAACGCCTTTACTACCCATTCCTCAGCTTTCCACAACCAACATTGTTAGATTAATATACTTTATAATGGGGCAGAAGTAGCTGCCAAATGAGAAAGACTTTTCTGGCACTAGCTCCGTGAAGGAAACGCTATTTTGGTGTAAAATACCAACACTAAATAAGTTTTGACAAGAAAAAAATCCTCTCAGCTAACGAGGTTAAGCGTATCTACAGAAATTTGACTCCTTTTTGATCGGATTTGAGGAGAGGGGAAGATCGCCATACGGATATACCCAGCAAGGCCCTCACTCCTTTGCAGCGTGGCTGCCTGCACTAGCTGCGCCACATCTTCCGGACAGTGGGCTGTGTGACACCCACAGCACTTAGCGCTCCACGGTCCCATTGGACCCGTGAGTAATACTATACGCACCGCCTGCACCCACGTAGGCCGCACCTGCATCCTCACACTTTCCTCTCCCTGTCCCTTCAAAAGACTTAACCTACTTCTTCCCCACAAAGTACTCCATCATGATGGGCTCATAATCCACCGGAGAGGTGGGGAGGACCGCCAGGTTTGGACACTTTATTCCTTGCACTGTAAGCGTGCTCTGCCTGTGTAGAAATGGACTGCTCTTTTACTTCTCCCCTGCCCTTGCTATTAACCAACAATGGCACAATCTTGTAAAAATAAAAAACTAAAAGCAAACTCCCAACCCAGATAGACAGTTATGGATCATTTTGATGCCCAAGAAGATCCCACAGAGGATGGCCACGTGGACAAACTGTTGCTACCACAAGATGGTGACTCTGCTGATTTAGTAGCTTCAATCTTACTGAAATTGCAAATTACTGCTCCAGCTCAAGTAACCTCTACTTTTATTCTAGACTCCTTGAATTCTTTATCAGAAACCCACCATTCCTCATTTAAATCCCAAATCTTGGCCGCCATATCGGATATTAAAAAAAGATTTGACCACAACCAACGAAAGATTAGACGCAGTTGAAAGGAAACAGGAGGACTCAGTAGTTGATCAGGCTAACCTGCTTTCATATGTGCAATCTCTTGCCGACCAAATCACCTACTTACAAGACAGGCTCGCAGACATAGAAGACCGCTCGAGATGGAATAACCTGCGGATCAGGGGGATCTCTGAGACGGTTCCCCCTGGAGAGCTCAACAACTTTTTATCAGAATTATTTGGTCTACTTGCACCTCCACACACCCTGAATGAGTGCCTCATTGACCATGCTCACAGGGCCCTCAGACCCAGAAACCTAGCATCTGACAAACCCAGGGATGTGGTGGTATGTCTCCATTTCTTCACGTATAAGGAGAAAGTGCTGAGGGCTTCGCAGTCGCGCCCTGATCTCTCTGACACTTTTAAAGATATCAACATCTTTGCAGATTTGTCGCCAAGAACTCTACAACAAAGCAGATCCTTCAGCGAAATTACTAGATCCTTGAGAGCCCACAATCTTAAATACCGCTGGGGTTATCCAATTAAACTCCTTGTCAAGAAGGACAATCTTCAGCACATCATCACCTCTGTAGAGCAAGGAACAACCCTACTGAAGAAATGGGATATACCCTTGCACTCCATCACACTCCAACCACCTCCCTTAAATGCTTCTGCCTCCATTTGGGAGCCGCTGCCACAGCGACAACATACCGCTGCTTCCAGCGCTAACTGACAATCATTTGGACATATGGCAAAGACTTTGCTAATTTCCGGTTTTCTTCTATCTTATTGATGGACCACATGGTTGTGGACTAACACACCTCGATAACCAAAAATTGTTCAGGTTTGATTCATATTTTTTTTGTTAGAATGTTCTATTGATCTAACAGTTTTTATTCACAGGTATGCCTGTACCCAAGTTTTATCTCTATTGTGTTATGTTTGTTACTATACATCCTTAACAAGGTATTTGCCCCTGTTTAGCATCAATGCCCAGCTCTCCTTAGCCATAGGATCCGCATCAGTATACCGCCCCACAGCATTAAAGAGTTGTAATAGATCACCATCAACCTAGCCTAACCTTAGCTTTACTACCTTACACTCTTGATAATAACACCTTTATAACTCCATGATGCTTACCTATCTTTGTAGGAGCTGACAACCACTGATGTAAATGGCCAAGGTTTGCCTTTAAGCCTGGAGAGCTCAACACCTTTTTATCAGAATTATTTGGTCTACTTGCACCTCCACACACCCCGAATGAGTGCCTCATTGACCATGCTCACAGGGCCCTCAGACCAAGAAACCTAGCATCTGATAAACCCAGGGATGTGGTGGTACGCCTCCATTTCTTCATGTATAAGGAGAGAGTGCTGAGGGCTTCGCAGTCGCACCCTGATCTCTCTGACACTTTTAAAGATTTCAACATCTTTGCAGATTTGTCGCCAAGAACTCTACAACAAAGTAAATCCTTCAGCGAAATTACTAGATCCTTGAGAACCCACAATCTTAAATACCGCTGGGGTTATCCAATTAAACTACTTGTCAGAAGGACAATCTTCAGCACACCATCACCTCTGTAGAGCAAGGAACAACCCTACTATAGAAATGGGATATACCCTTGCACTCCATCACACTCCAACCACCTCCCTTAAATGCTTCTGCCTCCATTTGGGAGCCACTGCCACAGCGACAACATACCGCTAACTGACAATCATTTGGACATATGGCAAAGACTTTGCTAATTTCAGGTTTTCTTCTATCTTATTGATGGACCACATGGTTGTGGACTAACACACCTCGATAACCAAAACTTGTTCAGCTTTGATTCATGTTTTTTTTTGTTATAATGTTCTATTGATCTAACAGTTTTTATTCACAGGTATGACTGTACCCAAGTTTTATCTCTATTGTGTTATGTTTGTTACTATACATCCTTAACAAGGTATTTGCCCCTGTTTAGCATCAATGCCCAGCTCTCCTTAGCTTTAGGATCCGCATCAGTATACCGCTCCACAGCATTAAAGAGTGGTGATAGATCACCATCAACCAAGCCTAACCTTAGCTTTACTACCTTACACTCTTGATAATAACACAATGATGCTTACCTATCTTTGTAGGAGCTGACAACCACTGATGTACATGGCCAAGGTTTGCCTTTAAGCCTGTAGAGCTCCACACCCCAGGGCGACTAATCTTTGCCTAGATAGCTCCAATCACTAGCCCCACTAAGCCCATTAAGTGATTTTACTGCAGGGTGACCTCTATAAACCTGTCATATAGCGGCAACTCAGGGGACTCAGCAATCCTTACTCATTTTCCCCCTTACATGTAGTGCACTCAACTCTGACTCTCACCTTCCATACCGATGAGTTTCAAAGCCCTACCACATGGACCAGACCACTCAAATTTTCACACACTGCCACCACACTGCCTGATACCCTGGCTTACTTTTTACTTTGTATTTGGTACTATTCAGTCTGTACTGATACCATGATACCTATTGGAATACAACTACCCCACCCCCTGCTGCTGGGTTCTACATTGTTTAGACTGTTACCTTGTAATTGATTTGCTTTTGTACTACCTACACAGATTTGTATATCTTCTAGTCTACCTGTAGCCCTTCCTAAGTGCCTTTCGAGGTACCCCTTATTTAAACTCAATATTTGGTCCTTTAATGTATTTGATAATTTGACCACATGTTAGTTTACAATGTCCTCTTCCATGTTGTCATAACTGACATATATAACCTGTAACATTCTTCTTATTTACCCTTATCTACTCTTACCTTTTCCTCCTCATCCCTAAGCCTGGTGCCCTTCTCTCCATTACCCTCTCTCTCCCTCCTCCTCCTTAATTTCATCTTCCAATTCGCTATATCTTTTCTACCACCCAGTTACATAATATCTCCCATACTGGGATACTTACCCTTCCCCCCAACAACGTACTCTGACCATGCTCAGAGTCTACCAATGCGGTTTACCTGCATTTAAACACCACATCCTTAAATTGCTTATACTTACTTCAGCTACTACAATATTGTCTACTCCACTGGGACTTCCCAGTCCTTTTTCATTTTACTCTCATCTTCTTATTCCTCTCCATTCTCTTTCCCTTTTTTTTTAATTCCCTCTTGTAACCTAACCTGGAGCCATTAATAATGACATTTACATGCGTGACACATAACATTAGAGGCCTTAACTCCCCAACAAAATGTAGCATCTTGCTACAATCCCTCTCCCATAGTGGGGCCCATATAGCCTACCTGCAAGAGACACACTGGTCCCAATCTGATACACCTCTACTTCACTCCAAACTTTTCCCAGTCATGAAAACAGCATATTTTACTCAAAAATCATGGGGGCTCGTGATTTTAATCCATAAATTGGTTTCATATGAAAATATCTACTCCAAATCCTTACCCACAGGGCAGGTATATAATCCTTATCTGTAAACTGGATAACATTCTTTATATACTGGCCTCTTATTACGGCCCCAATAAAAGACAAATCTCAAATTACGTAAGTTTTTACTGCGTCTAGAATGAACAAACCAGGGTCACCTTCTCCTAGCAGGAGACTTTAACTTAATCTGGGACCCACTCCTGGATAAAAAATCGTATACCTCCCGTAAAACAGATAATCTAATTTTGGACATGACCCGTAAATTCCAAACTCTGATAACCCAATTTAACCTTTATGATATTTGACAAACAATGAATAGAACCTCTCAACACTACACTTGCTACTCGAGTGTTCATCACTCATACTCTCACATCGATTTTATTTTCTGTAACCCCATGCTGATAGACCAAATTACTAGCGCTTGGATTCGTTCATGTCATTGGTCGGATTATGACCCTCCCATATATCTCCCAGACACCACCCCAGTGGTGGCTGTCTCCCAAATTACTCTCATCTCCTGAGATTCTTACTGCAATAAGACTGGACCTCATAACGTTCCTAGAAATTAATGATGATAAACAGGTATCTGACTTTACTTTGTGGGCTTCCCTAAAAGTGTTTATCAGAGGCTTGTTTATTAAAATAGCTGCAACACTTAAAAAAAAGAAGTGGAGCCACACTTGCACAACTGCACATTCAGCTTAGACATATCTCACAACACAAACTGACACCTACCCATAACCTGTTGAATCAGTTTACAGATCTCAAACAGAGAATACTACAATTTGAAACTGAAAATACTGCATCTAGATTGCACAAGCTAAAGCAACTATATTATCACAAAGAAAACAAAGCTGACAGGTTACTAGCAAACAAATTAAGACAAAGAACTGCAGCAGCTTGAATCCATTCAATTAAAACTAATGGCCGCACCTTCACTAAACTGGCTGACATAGGTTCCTCCTTCTCAGACTACTACTCATCACTTTATAACTTACACCAAACAGGCGACTCTCCTCTCCCCTCTATGTCAGACATAGACTCATTCCTTAACCCGCTCCAGCTCCCAACCCTGACCCCAGAACAAAAAGATTTACTAGACACCCCAATCATCCAAAATTGAAAAAAAGAAGCCATCAAGTCATTAAAATCCCTTAAATCCCCGGGCCCTGATGGCTTCACTGATACCTTCTATAAAAAATACCAAAACCAACTGATTCCTATTTTACACCACATATACACTTTAGCGAGTAGTACTGGCATGTTCCCCAAGGAATTACTGTAAGCTAACATCATCTCAGTACCCAAGCCTGGTAAAGATCCCTCATCTTGTGCCAGTTACTGTCCTATCTCCCTAATCAACCTTGACATTAAGATGTATGCCAAAATAATTTCCACCAGATTAAACCCCATCTTACCTACCCTTATCAACCCTGATCAAGTTGGCTTCACCCTAGGCCGACAATACTAGGTGCATGTTAATTATTTTCTTTGATGTAAAGATCAGTCCACAGCACTTATTAAAATGTACACTTTATTGGAAACAGATAAACACGAATAAAAGGTGACGTTTCGGAGTTGCCTCCTTAATCATACCATATCTTATCACATGCTTTTTTATTTACTTTGCCCAACAGGAGACTGCTAGTTCATGTGAGCCATATAGATAAAATTGTGCTCACGCCCGGGGTGTTATTTAAGAGTCAGCACAACATAGCACTAATTGGCTAAAATGCAAGTCAATAGATAATAAAAAAAAAGTTATGTTATCAGGGGGCTGTCAGAATATGCTTAAATACAAGGTTATCACAGAGGTAAAAAGTATATTAATATAACAGTGTTGGTTACGCAAAACTGAGGAATGGGTAATAAAGGGATTATCTATCTATTAAAACAATAAAATTCTGGTGTAAACTGTCCCTTAAAGTCTTAAAACAGAGCTTCTAAAACATTTTTCACCTGCGACCCCTTTTTGCATAACCCCCCTCCCCCATTATTATAATATAATCCAAAACAAAACCTTGACAGACGCGTATAACATTTTTGTTTTTTAGACATCAATATACTGTACTGTCAAAGTGAGGGGATTTTAGTGAAAATAAGTACATTTAACTTTCGTAGCCATTGTTAATCATTAACACACACGCATTAGAAGAGGTACAAAATTTGCAATATGCCTACCTCACATTAAGCAAAATATGGAAATAGTAACTCACGTAAACACAAACACACACTGATAAATACACAGACACTAACAATACATTATCAAATCTTGTGGGGCCACCAAACTTTTTTTTTTTAAATTCTGTTTATTATTAATCTGTTTTAAACATACAGGTTAGTAGACGAGTACAGTATGTATTAATTTAAATCCGTTATCAATGATTTGACAGTTCTATGTTCAGTTTAATTGTTTTACATATTTAAACAAAAAAAACACACAACATAAACAGTTTGTGAATATAATTAATGTATCTGCACATATCTTCTCATTCTCAGATACAAAGTAATAGTATAATTGAATATGTAAATAACAAGACGGTGCATATAGGTGTTAAAGTATCTCTAGGTCTAAATCATGTGATGTGTCATTCCACCCCTTTGCCCTGCTTTCCAATGCCCCCCCAGGTATCACAAATTGGTCTTGGAGGCTCATGTTGCAGGTCATTTTGGGGGGGGGGGGTGTTTCGATGTATTGATCCCACATCGCATCCCTTTTGCCCATTTTGTAAGAACCATATTCTTCTAATTCTAGGAGTTCAGTGACCTTTTTTGTCCTCACCTTGCTATCAAAGCATGTGCACTGTTTGTCATAATTTTAAGGAGTAGTTTGGAGTGTTGTGAGGGAAGTTTTATGGATTTACTTAACCAAAATTAAGAGGTTCAAATGGGATGGGGGGTCTTGAGAATCATTTCTATTTCTTGTATAATGTCATGCCAATATTGGTTTCTCTGATTGCACCACCAAAACATATGTCCCGATCCCACTTCGACATGTCCACCTCTCCAGCTACGATTGCTGGATTTTGGAAAATAATCTATTTAGTCCTTCTTGGGGTTAAGTACCAGCAGTGTAAATCTTATAATTGATCTCTAACATGAGGAAATGAGGGAAACAGAGGATGTTTTAATGTTATTAAATATGTTGGTGGGCTGTTTGGGGTGGTATGATGATACCTAATTCCTTTTCCCACATCTCCATTGAGTAAGGTAGGTTGCTGGGAAGTGACTGTTTTAATGTTTTATATATAAGTGAGAGTGAATGATTGATAGGAGTACTGGATGTGAAAAGTCTTTCTATGTTGGTAAGCCGAACGTGTCATATTGTGCGCTTGCTTGTGTGTAGTAATGTAATTATGTAGCCTCCTATTATGAGAACCAATTGGATGTCCCAATTGTGCACCCCTCTTTCTATGAGTTGGATTGAGAGCAAAATGGACTTGTTTGCTGAAATTGTGGTGTATGTTGATGTTTAGGGTCTTGGGGTCTTGAGTAGGTTGTAGGCCTAGTGTGCACAATGAAAATTCTGAGTTGTCTATTAGTGACGTTAGTGGTCCAGGTCTGGAAGAGAGACATGGGTTATATCTGTTGGCTTTTTACCATAGTTGTATGGTTTCCTTGGTTAATGGGTTAGAGATAAGACTATTTTTGGAAAACTCTTGGGTACCAGCACAAGCCTGTTAGGTATTTAGCCCATTGATTTAGTGTTAATTTCTAGAGGTACCCACATTTTAGTATCTCTGTGTATTCATCCAATCCAATATTCTTTGAAGGTGAATGAATGTATGGTATATTTCTAGGTCAGGGATCACCAGACCTCCTTGATTTTTGGGAAGTGACATTGTTTTTGCATCGATTTTAGGTGGTCTCGTATTCCAGATAAAAGAGCTGTATAATTGTTGCATCTATGGTATATATCCGGAGGTAGGAGTGATAGGAAATGTCTGCATAATATAGAGGAGTCGGGGGAATATATTCATTTTTCTGGTGTTAATAAGTCCCCAGCCAGGAGATCCTTTTGAAGCTCCAAGGAGGAGAGGTCACACACAATTGCTGTTGATTGGTATGTAATTTGGCTTTCTAAATAGTGTCAAACGCTGTCAATTAAGTATATTCCTTGGTACTTTCAGTGATTTCTTTGCACCATTTGAAAGGGCATAGAGATTTAAGTCGGGATTCCAAACTGTGGTGGGTACAGGAGAAGACTAACTTTTTGGATTTGGATTGGTTAACTAGAAAGTTTTTTAGTTTTATGGGAAGTTGGATAGGTTCTAATATTAGAGGGGGGATTGATTTCTCGGGATTTGTGAGGGAGAAAAGAATGTCATCTGCAAGGCCACCAAGAATTTTTAAGGGACACCTAGGGGGGGTCTGACCCTCAGTTTAAGGAGCATTGTCTTAAACTACCTCGACTATTGGCAGCTACGTGTTTTTAAAATGTCATACAGAGAGTCAAACAGGCAGACAGGATACTATGATCTGTGCTGTACAAAGTCTCTTTACATGAGTAGAGAACAACAATGCTTTCTAAACAGAAGATTTCATTAACAACTGTTTAACAAATGCATACAGTTTTAATCCTATTTATTAAAACATAAAGGGAAATGTGTGCTTTCTGTATGATTATAACACTCAGTAACCTAAGATAATTTTATTGTACTGGCAGGAATCTACATTATGTTAAATGCTGAGTGAGCAAATGTACTACATCCTTTAAAAAAAATGAATCAAAAAGGGGCTTGTTGACCTGCATTATATACATCATCGTTAAAGGGTCACTAAACACTAAATACATTTTATGCACCTCTCTCAAATTATGGGTGCCACCATTTGTATTTTTAGGTTACACTTCAGGTATATGAAAGCAAGTTACTGTACATGTGCAAACACATCAACACTAGAATGCAGTGAATGCTACATATCAACATGGTAGCACCGATGACTAGAGGGAAGGGCAGGGAATAGCCTCAGTACTATGCTTATGCAATGTATTAGTTTTTTAATGACCATTTAATGTTATCAATCAATACATCATAGTTTATTTACCATCAACTGACGATTATATGACATACAGTATGTGGACCACATCCTTAACTCCAGTTGTGATCACTGATAGAGTCACACCTGAAGCAGTGTAGTGGCACTGCCCATTCTGCACTGCCAAATGCTTCTGTCTGCAGTGTTTTTAAAAGGGACAGTAATCTAAAAAATCACAGCATTGCAAATGTTATTATTTTTATAATATTAAAAGTTCACAATATACATCAATTGAAAGTTATGTAAACATCAATTAATAAATCCTGTATGAATATTTTATTATTTCCCAGCCCTCCATGATACTAATGTATACATGTCATATCACGGTTAGCTACCTGGGTGGCCAGGCTTGTGAACGAGTCCGAGAAGTGTGCTGATAGTGCAGAGAACTTTATTACACGTCATTAACAGATGAGTAACTGCACGTCGGCACTTGTCTCCCGTGTCAGAGCGAAGATCACATGACTTTTTACCCCAGCGCAGCCTGGCAGAGTGTCCTCAGCACTTGAACACATTTATTTTATAGGCAAATGTGTTATCCATTCCTTATTACTGACACTGAGCTGGCTTTCAGTGTTACAAAGTCATTCTCAGTGATTGTTGATATTTTAAGTCATGTGACCGGCGCTTCAGAAAAGCGTCATAGTAAAGGAACTCAAAATAAACTTTTATGATTCAGATAGGGAATGCAGTTTTGAGACATTTTCCAATTTACTTCCATTATAAAAAATTTCACAGTTTTTATATACACACTTTCTGGGGAACGAGCTCCTACTGAGCATGTGCACAAGCTCACAGGTTATACGTATACTAGTCTGTGATTGGCTGATGTCTGTCACATGATACAGGGGGCCGGAAAATGTGAAAGAAAATAAATTTGTCAGAAAAAAAAAATTACTGCTTATTTAAAATTCAGAGTAGGTGTTATTGCATTGTCTTTTTATTATGCACTTGTTAATTATGCAATTCTACTGCATTGAGTGGTCCTTTAAAGCCGAGGATGATGTGCATGCAGTATAGACAAATAGGAATAGGCATGCAACGGGGGAGCGGGCCGGCATATGAAAAATATACAAATGGCTCATTATACATAGCACAGGGATTTGCGGTTTTCAAATTTGCAAGATCTGATGCTGCGCCCAGAATTTATGGAGGATATCTTAAGCTGCTCCGAGAAGAAAATTAAAAAGGTTTGATATTGGATATTAATATGATTGACTACTAAATCTATTTTAAGTATGCATGGTTAAATCATATCAAAGAAATAAAAGTATCAACTTGTCCTTTAATCACTCTTATACTACAGTAAGAAACACTTTGCTAAAGCAGGTTTTGCCTAATGATCAAGTCAAACACCTACAGCAAATCATTACCTGAATGATCCTATAAAGTATTTTTCTAATTTAGTGTTTAGTGAAATGGATTTAGTCAGTGTGATCTAATTTTGCTTGTGCTAAATGTAAACAAATTTGAACTTATATACACATTGTATACTCATTTTCCTAATACTCTGTGATGAGATGACAAATACCTTTTATTTTGGGCAAAAATTTACTTCCGCAAATACATTAACATTTCTTTTCCTATTTTAAATGTTGGCTTGGGGGAAATAAGAAATTGCCTGACAACTCTAGGGATAGCCAGTTAGCGCTGCCCCCCGTAGAAATATTCAACTTAGCTGCAATTATATTTATGGAAAGTTGTTTTTTTTTTTACCAAGAAAATCAATTTGCCCTTGAATTTCTTCACTAAGCTCCAGTCCTTTGCATAATTATATATTACAAACTGCATTTCACATAAAGTCCTTTTTTTCAAAAGATCACTAGTAGCACTGTCAGGAACATACTAATAGATAACAACTTTTAAGAAATATATATGCAAGTGATGCGTGAAGAGGAAATTTATATAAAAAGCAATTTCACATAAAGATGAAATAAAGAGATAAAATTATTCAATAAAATCTCATTGGTAAATAATGTTTTCTTAAATAAAAATGATCATTAGAATTACAATATTCTACTACTTTTTAATAAAAAAAAATCAAATAAAACCAGCAGACTACGGTGGGCTCATACTTTTTGATGCTGCTGTGTGTATATATATATACAGTATATATATATATATATATATATATATATATATATATATATATATATATATATATATATATATAAAGGATTATGAATGCCATGCTGAAAAGACAACTACAATCTATTCAGTACTGTACCAATATAAAACGTATGCTACTTTAAGGGATAGAAAACACCATATAAGACATTTCTGGTGCTATAGAATGACATATCAGCAAAGTCTAAAAATGTTAAAGCAAAAGAGCATTCTCTTTACTGTCAACAAGGCTAGCCACTGTCATAACATTAGTATAAAATGCATTGTTTTGCAGATATTTTCTGATAAAGCCAATTAGGGACAGATATGCAGCAAAGTTAGCCTTGAGAAGTCAGTATGCATAACAAAACATTTTATATAAAAAATTTCAAGGTGTTTATTGCCCCTTTAATAATGCTATTTCTCATGCAAACATGTTTGCCACACACGGATGTTGTATGGTTATAAACCACTCCAAACTTGTTCGTTCCTGGTGATTGACAGGTCCTGCTTTCACTTGAATGATTTGCTGAGAGCAGGGGCTTGTGCTGTAGAAGAATTTCCTGTGCAATAATAAATGTGGACAGCAGATGAACAGTGTCTCCTGACCGCTCGCCTCAAAGATGGGTGGACAGGTACCCTAGCTGGGAACATTGTCCGTACACCCTAATAATAATTGGGGCCAAATGCTTTTTTGTTTGTTTTTTCCTGTAGTAAAATGTTAAATGAAAGTTTAAACTATAAATCTATGAACTAATTTAAAGGCCTCTGAAAGGGAAACTTACTAGTGAAATATCTCTTTCTTTAATTTAATGTTTGTTTTTAGTTCATTTATCAATTCGGAAGCAGAAATGCCCAGAAATATGACTTGTCTTTATTCAATAATAATTAATATTTGACCCTTGTCTAAAACATAAAAATGGAACAATGAGAAAGGATATAGGAAGCACACTACATATACATGATTGTGATTAATTATGCTACATGGGAGCATAGATGAGATAGACAATTAGTAACTCCCCACACAAAACATACAGTATACATACTATGCCTTTAAACATATACGACTATGTTTTTCTGTGCTACTCTTAGGCAGATGTTTTTATCTTGCAAGGTGGATGTTACACTCACTGCAAAAGATTCAAGAAAACTTGAGAGAGTCAGTTATGGGAAATATACTTGTAATGAGAACACTGCTCTGCTAAATGTTGTGCTAAATAAAATTATATGATTGACAGTAGGTTAGACACGCCTCCTAAATAGAATGTTTAATTGTTAGAATTGCTTAGCGGGAACAGTGTCTATGGGTAACATCTTGAGAAGTCTCAAAAAAATAAAAATGAACAGGAGGCACTTCATAGTGAAAATAAAACAAAACAGATTCCCAAACACTGTCCCCAATTACAGGAATGCACTCACTCAGTAGTAAGCACTAAATGGAGTGCTATATAGGCCAGCTGGTAATTAAGATCACCAGCTCAACTATCTCTTGGCAAGCTGGATCATGTAGATTATCCCAAACCACAACCCAGAGATTCTTCCTACCGCTGGAAGCAACAAGCCTTGCCTTGCTTCAGCGTTCACAGACTCAGATAAAGATGTGGCACCGATCTGTGCAAGACTATTGGCACCAAAGCTGTCTCCATGTCATTATCTACGCTGTTCTGGCTTACCACTAGGGAACTTAATTACCAGCCAGCCTATATAAAACTACTTCTAGTGCTTACTACTGAGTGAGTGCATTCCTGCAATTGGGGACAATATTTGGGTATCTGTTTTGTTTTATCTGCACCGTGAAGCACCTTCTGTTCAATTTTATTTTTTAGATGCCTCACCGATTGCCAAATCCAGTTTGTGGAGAGCTTCTTGTGTTTGGTAGACTGCTTATGTAATGCTCCCGACATCCCTGACACTATAATAAAGCTATTAACCCCTAATCCACCACTCCCCTACATCGCCACCACTGTAATAAAGTTATTAAACCCTAAACCTCCAGTCTCCCATTTCGCCGCCACTATAATAAAGTTATTAACCCCTAAACCTCCGGCCTCCCACATTGCCCCCACTAAATAAACCTATTAACCCCTAAACCACCGGCCCCCCACATCACAAAACACTCAATTAAATTATTAACCGCTAAACCTAACACCCCCTAACTTTAAAGGGCAGGTCTACACCAGAATTTTTATTGTTTTAAAAGGTTAGTAATCCCCTTTATTACCCATTTCCCAGACTTTGCATAACCAACACAGTTATAATAATATACTTTTAACCTCTGTGATTATCTTGTATCTAAGCCTCTGCAAATCTGCCCCTTTTTTCAGTTCTTTTGACAGACTTGCAGTCTAGCCAATCAGTGCCTGCTCCAGATAACCTCTCGTGCATGAGCACAGTGTTATCTATAGGAAATACGTGAACTAACATCCTCTAGTGGTGAAAAACTGTTTAAAATGCAATCTGAAAGAGGATGGGCTTCAAGGTCTTAAGAAATTTAGCATATGAACCTCCTAGGTTAAGCTTTCAATAAGAATACCAAGAGAACAAAGCAAAATTGGTGATAAAAGTAAATTGGAAATTTTTTTAAATTACAATCTCTATCTGAATCATGAAAGTTTATTTTGGCCTAGACTGTCCCTTTTAAATTAAAATATAACTATCTTAAAACAAAAATAAAAACTTACCTGTGAAATAAAAATAAACCTAACATTAAACTATAAATTTACCTAACATTACTATGCTAATAAAATAAAAAAATACTACCAACTAAAAAATCTAAATTACAAATTTAAAAAAAACTAACAACAAAAAAATTAAAAAATCTAAAATTAAAAGAAAATAATAAACACTAAATTATGAAAAATAAACAAAATTATCAAAGATAAAAACAATTTCACCTAATCTAATAGCCCTATAAAAATAAAAAAACTCCTAGCCTACAATTAACTACCAATAGCCCTTAAAAGGGCATTTTGTAGGGCATTGCCCTAAGTTAAACAACTCTTTTACCTGTAAAAAAATTCAAAGTCCCACCAATAGTGAAACCTACCACCCAACCAACCCCCCAAAATAAAAAAAACCTAAGCTGCCCATTGCCCCTAAAGGGGCATTTGTATGGGCATTTGGCTCTTTTTCATTGCCTTTAAAAGGGCATTCAGCTCTTTTAAAAAAGCTTAAAGCCCTAATCTAAAAAAAAACCCACCCAAAAAACTGAAAAAAAAAAAAAACCTATCACTAACCCCAGAATATCTATTCATGGTTCCTGAAGTCCGGACATCCATCTCCATCAAGGCGGCGAGAAGTCTTCATCCAGGTGGCGAGAAGTCTTCATCCAGGCGGCGATATTTTCATCCATCCCAGGGGCGTCTTCTATCTTCATCCCGTTAACCAATAAATGCAATCAGCAATTAACTTGGACTGATTGCCTAAGATGTCCCATATAAAATAGACTTAAACTAAAGTGTAAATTAATTTAATAGATCTGTTATGCAAATAAATGTCTTTAGCCAACTGTTGAAAATTGTCTTCCACTTCTGTTGGAAATGATTTAAGATATTTTTTTTTCACTTCAGTCTGCACAAATGTTTAATATCAGATGACCTAGAAATGTATCACTATGCAGATGTAAATAGACACTTCGAAAAGTCTTTAGGTCCAAGTGTGAGAAAATGTCCTATGGAGATCCTTTGTGTACAGTTTAATAAGGGCTTAAAATGAACTAGCAGAGTAAATTCCTTTCCCACCTCATTAAAATGAAGAAAAGCTACAGGAACTTTGACTCCTCCTGACTGAGCTTTTTCCCGTTTATCTAGACATTAAAGGGACATAAAAGTGCTAAAAGGAAATACTGTAATGTAATATATGTAATATGCAAGCAAGAGTGTTATGATAAAAAGTTGTGTATTAATTCCCTGCAAAGGGGTTAAACACATAGTTAAAGTGAGCTCCAGAGCAGCAGTGCCCTACTGAGACCGAGCGGCACACATCTGGTGAGCCAATGACAACAGGCATATGTGTGCAGCTACCAATCACCAATTGCCGCTCCTGAGTCTACTTAGGTGTGCTTTTCAATAAAGGATACCAAAAAAAACAAAGTAAATTTGTTTTTAGAAGTAAATTGAAAAGTCTCTTAAAATTGCATTCTCTGTCTGGACCATTCAAATTTGACTATCCTGCCCCTTTAAAATCTGCATAATGAAAAAAAACAGTTTCTTGCTAAACAAACGTTTCCTGGGTCTGTAGTCTTCTTTCTAGATGTCTTTTCGCTCGGTCTGCTGCACATAATGCAAATCAGTTTTTTTCTCTCAAAATGTAATGGTGAGTACAGAGTTTAAATTAATTTGAGAGACTTTAATTTTTTTCTGTTAGATCATTTATTATACATAGGGTGAAACGGCAGTTTGGAAAATATATCTATACATTATATTGAAGCTTTCCAACAGTCAATGTGAACACATTACAAAAAAATGAAAATACAGTCCATGAATGTGTCTGTAGATGCAAATTTTATGGGTTAATAATTAGAAGTTAAAATCTCTTATATATTCAGCAAAAATCAAAGTCTAAATTAGTTTCCTGGCAGACAGCTGATTATTATATTATCTGCTCATTCTAAATGTGCTAATTTCCTAGTAAAAGCTATTAGCCCTACTGGTGGTTTTTGGCAATCATCTCTATGGACAATAATTAGTTCTTTCATATTTGAGTTTAGCAAAAGGTCTGGAAGTCTATGTAAGAAAATTAAACATTACTGGCAAAGGCACTAATATTTATGAACTGCATTGGAATGCATGGCTAGTGTGTTTATAAGATTGTTATTTTAAATAGCAGTGTGCATAAGTGTATCATACACAAAAGAACTGTTATTACAGATATATCACAAATTAAATGAAAAGAGAAGTCTAATTTGTGCCCATTGTGTCAGCACTATTTCTTTATGGGAGATGTGTTTGTGTATCAAACACACATCCATACCAAGCAATGGGTTTTACTTAATAGAAATCATTGCAATAGGTCTTATTCAACATTTTAAAAGGATTTTACTTCATATTTTATTTTTTAAATTTGTGCCATGCCCATTAATTCCTGTCACAGCCCTGCAAAGGTGACTGGGGACTCTACAGGAAGGGATCTAGCTTGATAATAATTATTCTAGAGTAATATGAGCTGGTTTACTATTCAGTAAATACTAGAGAAGTCTGTTTTGCCCATGCTCAGAAGAGGATGGAATGCAATTTAAAGTGAATGTAAACTTTGACAAATGTGTGCCCGTTTTTAAAAATCCTATAAAAAACAGGGGCACTTTCATTCATCAAAATTTACATTTTAGCCTTTTGTTAAAATACTTACCTTTTCTTCTTGCAAAGCCGGAGCAGCGCTTCCCCCGCATGTCGCTCGTCTCTTCATAGGTCGGAAATGAAGAATCCGGCTTCGTCCAATCACGACATGGCCTCAGGCAATGTTTGCTCTGGGGGGGAAGCCGTCATTGGAGGAAACCGGATTCGTCATTGCTGACGTAAGAAGAGACGAGCGACAGGCGGGGGAAGCGCTGCTCTGGCTTTGCAAGAAGAAAAGGCATTTTAGCAAAACGGCTAAAAAGTAAACTTTGATGAATGAAAGTGCCCCTGTTTTTAATTAGATTTTTAAAAACTGGGCACACATTGGTCAAAGGTTACATTCACTTTAAGTTAGCAACATGCCAGCACCCAGAGGTTACACCGCAAAGTGCTCATTTTGCATGAAAAGTTGTTTGCTGTTTTTTACACAATCTATGTTATTTTTTACTTTGATTTAGGATATTTGTTTTTACTAAAAAAGTACTTTGTTTGCATTTTGTTGTTTTACCACTATGAATTTACAGATATTTAGGGATTGGCCCTGTACTTTTCCCCCCAAAACTATCAATGACTCTCAAATCTATATCTGCAGCTGTATTTGATTGCAGGGAGACTAAACTTCTTGTCTGCTGCAGGTTGCGCTCTCTATCTATAGGCAGGGTGACAGCAGAAGATCACCAGCTTAAAGGGACAGTAAACTCCAAAACTTGTATTATTAAAAAATATAGATAATCCCTTTATTAAGTATCTTGCACAACTCCACGGGAGTGAGCACAATGGTATCTATATGGCCCACATGAACTAGCAGTCTTCTGTGTTGTTAAAAGCAAAAAAAAAACATGTGATAAGAGGCTGTCTGTAGTGGCTTAGAAACAGGCAGAAAGTTTGAGGTTTAATTGTTATAAAGTATATTAATATAACAATTTTGTTTGTGAAAAGCTGGGGAGTGAGTAGTAAAGGTGGTATCTATCATTTTTAAACAACACAAATTTTGGTGTAGACTCTCCCTTTAAATGAACTACAGGAAAGCAAAATGTCTGTGCCTCAAATCTTATCTTGAAGTTTTATACAGTTGAAACATCAGCAGTCCTACATGGTCTCTGAATATATAGATTGTGTCTGCTCAGCCATTGGCTGTTTTAACCACTATGAAGAAAGAGACAGGTAGATTACAAGTTATGCGCGTTAGAGCATATTTAACGAACGCAACAAAAGTTACATTATTACACACTCCATAGCGCTGCCATTACAAGTTTTTCAAATTGTGCGATATGGTTGCGCTGAGCTCCATACCGCACAAAATACAAACACTGTTTTGACGTGCTCACGCACATTTTCCCCATAGACATCAATGGGGATAGCAGGTTAGAAAAAAACCTAACACCTGCGATTACGGAATGAAAAGCTCTGTAATGCAGCCCCATTGATGTCTATGGGGGAAAAAAAGTTACGTTTAAACCTAACACCCTAACATAAACCCCCACGTCTAAACACCCCTAATCTGCCGCCCCCGACATCGCCAACACCTACATAAAGTTAGTAACCCCTAATCTGCTGCTCCCAATATCGTTGCCACCTAAATAAATCTATTAACCCCTAATCTGCCGCTCCCGATATCGCCACCACTATACTAAAGTTATTAACCCCTATTCCCCTGCACCCCAACATCGCCCACAATATAATAAACCTGTTAACCCCTATTTTGTCGCTCCCCGACATCGCTGCCACTAAATAAAGTTATTAACCCCTAAATCTCTGGCCTCCTACATCACTACCACTAAATAAACCTATTAACCCCTAGACCGCCAGCCCCCCACATTGCAACAACCTAAATTAAACTATAATAACCCCTAAACCTAACCGTAACCCTAACTGTAACCCTAACCCTAGCTTTAACATAATTAAAATAGAGCTAAATTAAAGTTAAAATTATTAGCTAAATAATACCTATTTTAAACTAAATACATACTTACCTGTGAAATAAAACCTAAGCTAGCTACAATATAACTAATAGTTATATTGTAGCTAGTTTAGGTTTTATTTTTATTTCACAGGTAAGTTTGTATTTATTTTAACTAGGTAGACTAGTTAGTAAATAGTTATCAACTATTTACTAACTACCTAGTTAAAATAAATACAAACTTACCTGTGAAATAAAACCTAAGCTGTCTTACACTAAAACCTAACGTTACAAAAAATAAAAAAACTACCATTACAAAAAATAACTAAATGATCCAAAAGAATAAAAAATATTCCTATTTTATTACCCTTTAAAAAAAAAACACCCCAAAATAAAAAAGCCTAATCTATAATACACTACCAAGGGCACTTAAAAGGGCCTTTCGTGGGCCCTTAAAAGGGTCTTTTGTAGGGCATTGCCCTAAAGAAATCAGCTCTTTTTCTACAAAAGAAAAACAAACACCCTCTAACAGTAAACAAACCCCCACCCCCCAAACCCACAAAATAAAAATAAAGTAAAACCTAACCTACCCATTGCCCTGAAAAGGACATTTGTATGGGCATTGCCCTTAAAAGGGCATTCAGCTCTTTTGCTGCCCATTAAAAATAAAAAAATGGCTATTCTAAAAAGAAAAACCCACCCAAAAAGGAACAGAAAAAATTGCACAAAATAACAAACAAATTATCCAAAATAATAGCAATTATTCCTATTCTAATACCCATTAAAAAAAAAACACCCCAAAATAAAAGAAACCTTATCTATAAAAGGGCCCTTTGTAGGGCATTGGCCTAAAGAAATCAGCTCTTTTCTAAACAAAAATACAAAGACCCACTAACATTACAAACCCCCACCCCCCCAGACCCACAAAATAAAACAAACTATCTAAAAAAAACTAATCTACCCATTGCCCTGAAAAGGGCATTTGTATGGGCATTGCCCTTAAAAGGGGATTAAGACCTTTTTCTTGCCCTTAAAAGGGCATTTAGCTCTTTTAAGAAATGCCCAACCCCATATCTAAAAAAATCCCGGCGGCTCCATCTTCATCCAGACGGCTCCATCTTCATCCAGACGGCATCTTCTA
Organism: Bombina bombina; assembly: GCF_027579735.1. Taxonomy (NCBI): domain Eukaryota; kingdom Metazoa; phylum Chordata; class Amphibia; order Anura; family Bombinatoridae; genus Bombina; species Bombina bombina. Next base: position 806,551,149 of record NC_069499.1, read on the forward strand.
TCTTTATCCCGACGGCGTCTTCTATCTTCATCCCAGCAGCGCGAAGTGGGACCATCCTAAAGCCGTATACTGAATCTTCAATGCAAGGGAGCCTTTTCAAAATGGCGTCCCTTGCATTCCTATTGGCTGATTTGATTTTGGAAATTTAAATCAGCCAATAGGATGAGAGCTACTGAAATCATATTGGCTGTTCAAAACAGCCAATAGGATGAGAGCTTCTGAAATTCTATTGGCTGTTCAAACCTTTCTTGGGTGTTTTTTTTTTTTTTTTTTTTTTTTAGTTTAGGGTTTGGCTTTTCTTAAAAGAGCTAAATACCCTTTTCAGGGCAATGCAAAATAGCTAAATTCCATTTTAAGGGCAATGCCCATACAAATGCCCTTTTCAGGGCAATGGGTAGCTTAGGTTTTTGTTAGAGTTAGGTTTATTATTTTGGGGGGTTGGTTGGGAGGTGGGTTTTACTGTTGGGGGTCTTTGTGTTTTATTTACAGGTGAAAGAGCTGTTTAACTTAGGGCAATGCCCTACAAAAGGCCTGCAATGCCCTACAAAAGGCTATTGGTAGTTTATTGTAGGCTAGGGTTTTTTTTATTTTGGGTGGGATTTTTATTTTGATAGGGCTATTAGATTAGGTGTGATTCTTTTTTATTTTTGATAATTTCGTTTGTTATTTTTCTTAATTTAGTATTTTTTTATTTTTTGTAATTAGATACTATCAGTTCACTTACATGCCGACAGAAGTGGTTCGGTTTACAAGCAGCCGAGCAGGATAGCTAAAGACAACACTTCTCTGCTTGGAACAACATACCCCCGGAGGTTAACAGTCCAACGCCACTGAGTGAATCCAAGAGGACGAGTGGTTTGAACGTCGTTTGGTAAGACTATTTCTGTTTACCGGAGAAGGGTGTTTTGCAACTTAACCTTACCAATACAGAGCAAGTGAACTCTTTTGGAACTTTTCATGATAATATGCCTGATGTGAAAGCGTTTTTATGTTATTTTGTCTACTTTTTCCAATTGTTAACCTAGAGGATATGAGAGAAGGGGTATTTGGTATGTGTATAGTCTAAATTGTGGTTTTAACCCCCAATATTCTCGGTTAACATAAGAGACTTATTCAGTGCCCATTATTAGGAGACTATTGATTATAGGAGTAACATGTCTTCATTTTTTTCACTCAGACCTTTGTCTGATTTGGACACAGGGCGTCTTACCCTAGAGGACACTTTTGTAAAACAACAAGTTTTAGATATTAGGTGATGCTTCTCAATGTATGGAAACGTATACTCATTAGGGAATACAGGACATGGTGGGATAAGAGAGCCTTAGACAAGTATCTCCTTTTGGATTTAATCCCCAGAGGTCTTAGACTTAACAAATTCCCACCTTTCAGGTGGATGATATAGATTTCATTAATGAATGGAATAATGCTTTGAGTGAGTGTTCCAAAGTTTTGATGGGTCTGATTATCAGATTTAAAGATTTACAGCTCATAAAGATCAGATAAGAGTTAACATCTTTACAAATACAATTGAATAGTTTTACTGAACACCCTAAATATAATGAATTTGACACTGTCTTGAAAGAGACAATTAGTAAATTTAGGGTGGATTTGGGATAATCACAAATTAAAGAAATTCAATAGGGATAATTCAGACTACCTTAATAATAAAATGTATATATGGAAACACCAAACAAACACGTAAGTCAGGGAGGAACAAGAAAAATAAATCCAAGGAAATAGGTACTTGCCCCAAACAAGATAAGAAAGTAACTTTTTCAGACTCAGAGTATACTGACAAAGAATTAGTAGAGTTTACGCAAGCCAGTGAAACTAGTGGACAATCTGAGGGTGAGGAAGTGGAAATTAGACCAAAACAGTCAGTGAAAACTACCAAATTAAAAACTGGACACTGCCAATATCAGAGATGACCCTATAGTTACCAGACATGCTAGCAAAAAAGCCAGCAACCAGGTACAGAGTTTGGATCACAGGAGAAACAGAATTTCTAAGTGATAGTGAGGGAGATAGTGAGAATTTGAGCATAACAACCAGATCATGTTTAAAACCAAATAATCAGCAGCCTTTTTTTCAGAAGGTTATGACAGACACAGAGGGGGGAGGTGTAAGAGGAAGAGGAGAAGGAAGAGGACAAAGAGGAGGAAGGGGCAGACCAGTCAGGAACAAGTACAAAGTATAAAGGTCATTAATCTATCTCCAGCAGTACTTACCAGTGAGGAAACTATCTGTATTAGGAATGGGGCCTGGGATTTGTGCCAACAAAGAAATTTAACCTCTTTGAAACTATCATTGATGTTAATAGATTGGTTAGGGATCTAACCCTAAAAAAAGTTTTTTTCTAATAAACAATTACAAAATTCAACACAGGCACCTGATGGTTCCTCCTCTTGAGTATTCAGATTATTATCAACACAAAATTCATGACATCATTGATTTCAATGAGGGTGTGATTACTTTGCCCTGCAGGGTCTCCTGGCAGAATCCTCCACTTCTCAAAGCTTCTCCATTAAATCTAAGCATACAGGGTTTAAACCCAAATCCATCTTCTACCCTACTAAGGAGAGAGGCCCCTTTTTGGAGGCCTTTCACCATAGGGTGGAAGAGGATTTGATCAAATTAACCAAATACCATAGAAGAGAATATAATACTTGTCCGTGGGAAACAGCTACGCGCACCTTGACCAGCCTGAAACGAAAGAGATACGATGGGGGGCGGAGCCTACACTCAAAGCGGCTAGACGCGTCTTTATGAAGCTCTGTGAGTTTTTATAGATTTTTGCAAACTACCTAACAGCAAATGTTGCTATTCTAAACTCATAAGCTGGATTAAGTTCTTGAGTCTGATAGACTCTAAGAGCTGAAGATTGGACTGTGTTTTGCCTATGCTCTTTGAGTCAGCCACGCTGCAGACTTTTCTCACAGGCCTAGAAGCCATTTTACAGCTACGCAGCACTGAATAAGGGAAAGCGAGCCCTGTGTGGATTATGAAGTGTGGGTCTGGGGCTGCCGCACACTAACCCCCCCCCCCGTACACCGGGGTTACAATATCCAGTATTTGGATAACAATCTTTACATTTGCAAGAGCCATATAAAGTTTCTATAGCAGGAAAGGGAATACTGATAATTACTGTTTCAGATGGCTATGGCAGCGGTTGAATAAATGGGAACTGGAGATGCAGAATTTGATACGGCACCATTTTGAGGATTTGGAGAGGCAGTTATGCCAGATCCTAGAGTTAGGAGGATTATACCCCTGGAGGAATCACACACCCCCAGACATTGTGGAAAGGGCTGAGGAACCAGCTGGGGAGATCTCGGAGTCGGAGCGACATATGCCTCAGCTTTGCCCGAACCCATCTAATACAACATGGGAATCCGGACCGCTTCAGCTGCCCCAGAGCAACTGCAAAGTCTCCCAGAGTATACCCGCTATTACAATGGGACTTACGAATTTCTCTGTTTACCCCCTGCATTGACTGGCCAAACTAAAGTGGAGAGAACCGGCTCATTAACAATTCACTGGGATCTATCTACAGAGGGGAGTCTGTCTTGGAGGAGATCGGTTAAGCTACTAATACCGACAAAGAAGTATAGGGCTCCTGCATACACAGAGCAGTCCCGCTATACAGACATGAAGAAAGCGGTGAATAGCAATATGTCTGCCGTATCTGGAGGACTTTTATGTCAGGATCACTCTATGGCAAAAGATGGGGAAATGGCATCTTTACCCATTTTACTGCACCAACAGTTGTTGATCTCAGTGTTACCTAACTGGGATCCGGGAGGTCTGTGCTTTTTGAACTATGCACGATACCGGGGACCCTTGGACATGAGAGGTCGATCTGGAATTGGCTAAATATTTTATTTCTATAAAGGTGGGTGTTGTAAACACTTCAGTAGGCAGCCGGCTCACGGACTTAAGATTATGTTCCCCACAGGAACTCCCACTTTGACTCTGACTTTTTGTATATATTTAATATGAAAAATACCATCCTATATCTGCTTGCATAACCTCCTTCACGTTTACTGTCAAAGTTTGTTATTTAATTATTGTGTTCGCATATATATATAAATTTAGATCACTGTGAGATAGCCACTTAAGAGGGAGTTAAGATTCTTAGTGCTGGCAAGTTACATTTAGCCTCAGCATTGCTTTTACCACTCAGTTCTCTAACACAGTGCGAATGCTTTTTGGGAGTGATGCTGGAGATTTGCAGGGTCAATGTACTCATAAACTTTTAGTCACGTCTATGCTTCGCTACGGTAATGAGCCATATGCCCTCTTATATCATAACTTGCCACAGGACTAATTAGACAACCTCACTGTGAGCTCTCTAATTGTCAAAGGTATGTGTGGGTCTGAACCTCAACTGCAAAACAATCAATACTCTGAGTGGTTTGCTTCACCTTACCCAGAAGGTTACTATGTATGGAGGTACACTCAGTGGTTAATAAGTGAATGTGATGTTATTTAGGAAACAACTTTGCACACTGGCTGTTCCGCAGGTTGTTGAGATTAAACTTGAGTAAGAGCTTAGATCTAGTTATGAAGTACTTAAGATCTGCTACTCTGTTAAAGAATTTAAGGTACAAGTACTGAACATTAAGGTCTGTGTGGATTTCTACGTAGTATGGTGCAGAACCTAACTTAAGTTTAGAGAGTCTTAGCAATCCTAAACCCCTCCGGTTTTAGTACTTTCAGTTCTGATCTGCAGCGGGTCTGTCTGTTCTGTGAGCATAGCGTGGAGCTGCAGCGGTGACGTCACCCGCTCTGTGTGTACAGCTGAGGGGAGGCTGTAGGCAGCTGAGTTTTCCAGCGGTGAGAACCGCGACTGAACACAATGTAAGATTTTAATTCCGGCTGAGTAGAAGCAGGTAAGCCAAGGCGAGTAGTCCTTAGGGGCCAGTGCATAAGAGTCACAGTGTCAAAATTCCACTAGGGAAACTGGAGTTAGTGACAAGGCAGCTTCTGTTGGTTAAGGCAGCAAACGTAGGAATGTTGGTATCAGAGTAAATCCTCCTCAGTATTAGACTTCCTTACGGCCACAAGTGAACATATGTATACAGTGACAGGATATAACCTGTATTTGTAATCCAAGTATTAGTGAGATTGAGAAGTGCATATACGGCTTAGCACAAGCATAGCAAATAACCCTTACTCTAATGTTTATGATGTAATCTCTCTACTGAACGCCTCCACAGCAGCTGCAACTTCTGCCCATTAAATCACAGATATGTATTCTTAAGAATTCCTTCCCCATTACAGTAAATCACTCCATATGTCATTAGCCAAATTAGTTCTCTGTTGGAATATTTAGTAAATAATAGTTATCAGTATAGTTATTTTCTTATTATGGGTTCAATTAAATGCTTCCCATGGTCATTAAATGTACTTAAAGTATGTTGTTTCCCAAACTAGTTGCTTGCATTTGGGGTCCAAAAGTGGCCCATTTTGTTATTTTCTTTGTTCCCCCTAAAATTCCCTATTATGTCTAAAACTCTTTCCAGGAGGTCCAAGAGAGGCCTCTATTTTTCATAGAGGGAAGCCATTGTCTACGTCTTTCTACTATATTTCAAGGGGACTCTCCTTAAATTGAAAACCTGAGGTTATCTTATATTTATATAATTGGGCGATTAACTGTTTGCATATTGTGATACCTAATATGTATATTGTATGGTTATTATCCTATGCTTTTGAAACCAAGTTTTTATTTGCCTGTACCATGTTTTTTTTTCTCCTTAACAACCTCAATAAAAATATTAAAAAAAAAAAAAAAAAGAAAGAGATACGATAGTCATCAGACAGGCTGACAAGGGTGGTAGTATTGTTGTCATGGACAAGTTATCTTATACCCAAGAAGTGGAATGACAGATTAAAGATCCTGAAGTTTATATTAACTTACACAGAGACCCCACTGCAGATTTCAAACGTGAATTGGTGGATTTGCTGGACGATGGGCTGGAGCTAGGGATCCTTGATCAGGAAACCTTTGATTTTTTAAATGTTCAATCACCAGTTATTCCTATCTTCCATCACCTCCCCAAGGTTCATAAGGAGGTGAAGGGAAGACCAATCATTTCAGGAATAGGTTCCTTATTTGAGAACCTTTCAGGCTGGATTGAGCCTCTGCTCCAGCCCATCGTCTATCAATTACCTTCTTACTTGAAGGATACCACTCACCTACTTAATAGCTTAGACAAAATCTTCTGGGATGAGGAGTGTGTATGGTTGACCGTTGATGTGGTCAGCCTTTACTCCACTATACCACATAAAGATGGATTAGAGGCAATAAAGTTCTCTCTAGACATGTACACAACTTTTGATGATAATCTTAAAGTATTTGTGATCAGGGTCATTAAGTTCCTCCTAGAACACAACTACTTTAAGTTTGGGGATGGCTTCTACCTACAGAGACGTGGGACCGCTATGGGGGCTAAATTTTCCCCCTCCTACGCCAACCTATTTATGGGTTGGTGGGAGCGGTCCCACGTCTTTGGGGAACAGAACCCATTCAGGTCTAAAATCAATACATACAAGAGATTCATTGATGATCTCTTGTTTGTGTGGATGGGTGGAAATGATGAAAGGCAGATTTCATTAAATATTTAAATGAGAACCAGGTCAATCTTAAATTTACTGCTGAATCAGGAACAGTAGAGATACCATATTTAGATGTAATCCTCAGGGGATCAGTTTCTACAGGCAAAGTAGCTACTAGTCTGTATAGAAAGCCCATATCTTCTAATACTATCCTCCACGCTAAGTCCTCACATCCAAAACATACTGGCTTTGGCGTAGCCAAAGGTCAGTTTATCAGACTCAAGCGCAATTGCACTTTTGAGTCAGATTTTTTAGTTGAGGCAGACAAACTGAGGGACCAATTATTAGAGAGAGGGTATTCAAATAAGACAGTGAGTAGGGCTTTACTTGAAGTTAAGAGACTAGACAGGGATACACTCCTACAGGGTTCTAACTCTAAGCGTAAACTTAGATCCCAGGAAGACAGACCCTGCTTTGTTACGAAATATAGTCCACAGTTTGAGGAAATATGCAATATTGTAAAAAGGCATTTAACAATTGTGACAGGAGAAGACAGTCTCAAGGACTATGTATCAAGGGGATGTAGTTTATCTCCATCCATGATACAAAGTAAGAGTAAAAAAACTAGCAGCTGGCTCACCTCTAAAGGACATTACAAATGTCATTTTTCACAATGCATAGCTTGTAACCATATGAGACCCACGAAACACTTTCAATCTTATGTAACCCAAAAAGTATTTGATCTAAGTGAGTGTACAAACTGTCACACAAAATATATGATCTATCTTGCAGAATGCTCCCAATGTAAATTACAGTACGTGGGGTGCACCTCAAGGGAGGTGCGCTCACGTATAAGGGAGCATCTTAACAATATTGAGCAAGAAATAGATTGCTCAGATCTTGTGCGACACTTCATTCAAGTGCATGACAAAAAGGGTACCACTTTCAACTGGTGCGTAATCGAACGTATACAAGTAGGTCCCAGGGGTGGAGACAAAACAGTGAAAATGTTTCACAGAGAAGCCTTTTGGATATTTCTATTGAGAACCAGAAGACCTCAAGGCTTCAATATTAGTGGCGACATAATCAACTTTTGGAAAAGGGTTTTAACTTTCTGTGGCCTAGATTTAGAGTTTTGTCGGTAACGACCCGCGTAGCTAACGCTGGCTTTTTTCTGGCCGCACCTTTTAAATACCTCTGGTATTGAGAGTTCACAGAATGGCTGCGTTAGGCTCCAAAAAAGGAGCGTACAGGCATATTTACCGCCACTGCAACTCTCGATACCAGAGTTGCTTACGGACGCGGCCAGCTTCAAAAACGTGCTCGTGCACGATTCCCCCATAGAAAACAATGGGGCTGTTTGAGCTGAAAAAAAACCTAACACCTGCAAAAAAGCCGCGTTCAGCTCCTAACGCAGCCCCATTGTTTCCTATGGGGAAAACACTTCCTACGTCTGCACCTAACACTCTAACATGTACCCCGAGTCTAAACACCCCTAACCTTACACTTATTAACCCCTAATCTGCCGCCCCCGCTATCGCTGACCCCTGCATATTATTTTTAACCCCTAATCTGCCGCTCCGTACACCCCTGCCACTTACATTATCCCTATGTACCCCTAATCTGCTGCCCTAACATCGCCGACCCCTATATTATATTTATTAACCCCTAATCTGCCGCCACCAACGTCGTCTCCACCTAACTACATATAAGGTTTGTTTCCTGGTTGTGCATAAATATAGGAACTCAGCTGCAGACTTAATGAGAACTGAATATGTATCACTTAGTTGAACAGGCTATTAAGTAGCATAGACTGTTTGATGAAGTGAAATAAAGTTAATGTAATTTACATAGGAGGAAATAGAGATATAATTCACTCTATTATTGACTCTGATATCAGGATAGGAGTAAGATTCTGAAATGTAAGAAGAGTTCCAAATTACTCCTTCATAGATTAGCCAGCAGGTATTGAAGGGAATAATGTGCACAGCGAGGACTAGCACAGTTCATCCAAAAGGTAAGCAAGCAGGTTATAGCAAATGACTTAGGTGTTAAGTTTTCCTTCACAGCGTTACCATGATGAGGGAATACCTATGAGGCACAGAGTCTTTGTACTAGCCCGCTATAGAGCCGAGATCAGTAACCGCTGGTAGGAGGAGCTGAGACTCTGACTGACAGCGGCACAAGCGACAGTGAAAAATGAAGCTCCGGTCACAGAAGAGGTAAGCGGCTGTCTCAAAATGAGTGTTTGAACTGTAGGAGAGACAACCGGTTGAGTGCAATGTCAGAAGGCTTGATAAGATGGTAAGTGAAGTCCCGCTGAGAAGGCGTGTGGCTTGTAAGCAGCTGCAGGTAAAGTGCCGCTTACGGCAAAACATGAAATGTGATAAATTCTTAGTGCAGCAGAGGGTATTAGGAGCAATATGAAAATCACCGTGTTATAATCCTCCAGAGGAAAAAGGATAAGTAGAATCCAGTTGACAAAGGAAAAAAGCTTTGTAATCCACAAGGAGAGCTTGATAGAGAACTCAGTAGCAAAGATAGCAGGACTGCTACAAACAGCTACATGTGCAATAACTAAGCACCTGTCTGCAGTCAGGTGATGACTTAAATGCAGACAGGTAGAGACCATGTGATTGAAAGGTAACTGGAAAAAGCGGACTGGAATCCTTACATACGCCCCCCCTTCAAGGAAGCCGATCCTCGGCTTGATGCTTAGGACGATCAGGGTATCGTCTATGAACCGAGAGAGAAGACGAGGGGCATCAATGTGTGTATAAGGCTCCCAGGTGTCGTCGTCCGGAGAGAAACCCTTCCATCGAACAAGATACTGTAGTTCACCATTCAGAATCTTGGAGTCAAGAAGGTCCTGAACTTCAAAGGAATCGGAGTCCATAGGCAAAGCTGGAGGGGGGTAGGATACTAGAAGTAGGCAACAAATCGGTAGCTGGTTTTAAAATAGAGACATGGAAGGTTGGATGGATGGGTATGGAGGACGGAAGTTCCAAAGTCACTGCATTGGCGTTGACAACTCTAGTAATGAGGAACGGACCAATGTACAAGCCAGAGAGTTTTTTACAGGGAAGAGGCATTTTGATGTTCTTTGTGGAGAGCCATACCCTATCACCAACAGCATATGTGGGAGCAGGTCTCCTATGTAAGTCGTAGTACTTCTTTTGAGAGGCTTGAGAGTTTTGCAAGTTCCGTTTCAAGAATTGGAAATTCTCTGCTATGGTTTGCAGCAGGTCATCAACTGTCGGGGAATAGACTGGTTGGTTATCATGGATGTTGAAAGAGGGATGAAAAGCATAGTTAGCGAAGAATGGTGAAAGGTTAGTAGAACTGTGGTTGGAAATTGTTATAAGGCAAATTCTGCCATATATAAATACTGTGCCCAGTTGTTTTGATGATACGAGCAGTAACAGCGAAGATACTGCTCAAGCCACTGGTTTAGCCTTTCAGTTTGTCCATTCGTTTGCGGATGGAAAGCTGTGCTTAGACGATGATCTATCTGCAAATGCTGTGAAAGATGTCTCCAAAACTTGGAGGTGAACTGCGTACCTCTATCAGTTGTTATGATACTAGGTAAAGCCATGATAACGAACAACCGTATTCAGGAACAACTGTGCTGTTTCACTGGATGTGGGCAGTTTATGGTATGGAATGAATATAGCCATTTTTGGTAAGAATGTCCGTGACAACTAAGATGGTATTGAAGCCCAAACTACTGGGTAGTTCTACTAGAAAATCCATACCTATGTGGAACCAAGGTCTATCAGGTATTTCGATAGGTAGAAGTTGACCATAGGGTTTGTTCCTGCCCTTTTTAGAGGTAATGCAAATCGTACAGGCTTGTATATATTTCTTAATAGTAGATATCATATTAGGCCACCAATAACATCTACCAAGAAGATTTTTGGTTCTATTTATACCAGGATGACCAAGAAGAGGAGGGTCATGGTGTTGCTTGATTAGATCCATCCTAAGGTCTTCTGGCACGTATAACTTATTTCCATGGAAGTACAGGTTGTTTCGAAAAGTGAGTTGTCGATGGGGTATGCCATTATCTGATTGTAGAGAACGTTGTACTTATGATTCAAAGGTAGGTAGGATACCTAGGAATCTTTCAGCTGGAATAATAGAGGTGGTTTCTTGTGTGTTTGGTGGTCTAGGTAGGCATCTGGAAAGTGCATCAGCCTTGCCGTTCCTTAGCACCAGGTCTGTAGATGATTTGGTAATTGAACCTGCTAAAGTATAGGCTCCAACGAACTTGTCTACTAGAAAGCGTTTTATTTTTTTGAAGGTATTCGAGATGCGATGATCCGTATAGATGAGTATGGGGTTAGTCGTGCCCCTCCAACAGATGTCTCCAGTTCTCGAAAGCCCTCTTAATTGCAAGCAACTCCTTTTCACCTATGGAGTAATTAACTCAGCAGGAGAAAGTAACTTAGAATAAAAAGCAACAGGATGTAGAGGCTCCTTTAGACTCTTCCGTTGGGACAAAACTGCTCCAAGAGCATAGTTCGAGGAATCAACTTCGAGAATGAATTGGAGGGGACGGATCAGGGAACTGTAGTATAGGGGCTGAGGTGAAAGAATCCTTGAGTGAAATAAAGGCTTGAGTAGCAGCTTCATTCCAACGGAATGGTACGTTAACACTAGTGAGTGTGGTGAGTGGTTTAACTTTATGGGAAAAGTTTTTAATGAACTTTCTATAGTAGTTGCTGAACCCAAGAAAACGTTGCAAATCCTTCCTGGTACCTCGGTTGAGGCCAAGTTCTAACGGCATCAACCTTGCTATCTTGCATCTTGATGCCATTTGGTCCAATAGTATAACCCAGAAAATATATTTTAGTCGTATGGAAGACACATTTCTCCAACTTAGCATAAAGCCGGTGGACTTGAAGACGGGACAGTATCCAACTAACATGTTTGATGTGTTCATCCAAGTAGTTCGAATAGATTAAAATATATCAAGGTAGACTACTACGCAAGTATCAAGAAGGTCATGAAAGATGTCGTTCACCGAAATATTGGAACGTTGCAGGAGCATTGGTGAGGCCAAAAGGCATGACGAGGTATTCGAACAGGCCATACCGAGTTCGAAAAGCGGTAAGCCACTAGTCGCCTTCTCTAATCCTAAAGAGATTATAGGCACCTCTTAAATCCAATTTAGTGAAAATTTTGGCGTTTTGTAGCCTTTCAATAAGTTCCGGTATAAGCGGCAACGGATATCTGTTCTTGATTGTGATTTTATTCAATTCTCTGAAATCTATTATAGGCCGTAGAGAATTGTCCTTGTTCCTGACAAAGAAGAAACCAGAAGCTGCTGGAGAAACAGAAGGACGAATGAAGCCTTTCTTAATGTTCTCGTCCAAGTAGGTCTTAAGGTGATCGAGTTCTGGTTGTGACAAAGGATAGAGATGCCCAAAAGGTGGTGAAGTACCAGGTTTTAGATCAATGGGGCAGTCGTAGGACCGGTGAGGTGGCAGCGTTTCTGCCTCCTTTTTGCTGAATACGTCTGCAAACTTCGAATATACCTCTGGGACCTGAGTGGAATCTACGAGTTGCAATAAAGGATAATGCTGGAAGCAAGTTTGTTTGCAATAAGGTGCTGTAAAATCAACATTTAGGGAGCTCCAGGAGATCTGTGGTTCATGTAAGCGAAGCCAGTATATTCCTAACACAATAGGGAAAAGAGGTGAGGTGATAACATCAAAGGTGATATATTCCTGATGTAAACCAAGAGTAGTAACAAGAATCGGGATTGTGTGGTGGATGATAGGACCAGAGGATATTTCAGAACCATCGACTACTTTAATAGAAACAGGAGACAATTTTTTAATTAGAGGTATTTTATTTTTCGCTACAAGGGAAACATCAATATAATTGCCCTGTGCTCCGGTGTCAATTATAGCCTCTGTCTTCATGTGCTTTTTGTCCCACTGTAACGAGAGAGGTAAGATACAGTGAGCAGGTTGATCATACACAATCAGAGAAGTCAAAGAAGAATAGGACTTACTGGTTTTGTTCTTGCGTAAAGAAGTGCACTCTCTGATTGAGTGAGAAGCTGATCCACAATACATACACAATCCTCTTGTCTTTCGTCTAAATCTTTCTTCAGAAGAGAGAGGGCCTCTGAAGACACCTATTTCCATAGCCTCAGGATTACTTGAGCTAGCAGTATGAGAAACTGGTACATGAGCAGGTAGGGTAGACTTTCTAGGACTGGAGTCAGTGTATTGGCGTTCGGATCTTTGTTCTCTCAACCTCCAGTCAATTTGCATGGAGAGTCTAATAAGACCTTCCAGTGAATCAGGGAGCTCAGTGCGAGCCAACTCATCCTTCACCTGATCCGATAGTCCCAGGCGAAATTGATTCTTTATTGCGATGGTGTTCCACTGGCTGTCAGTAGCATATTGTTTAAAGTCTGTTATATAAGATTCAACAGGCCTGTTCCCTTGTTTTAGTTTCCTCAGCTTGGTTTCTGCTGTGAGCTGTAGATTAGAATCTGAATATAGCTCATCCAAAACTGCAAGAAATGACTCAAGTGAGGACAAAAGGGGACTATCGATCTCAAACAGGGTATCAGCCCAGGTGCGGGGTTCCCCGCGTAGGTATGTAATCATAGTTAAGACCTTCACCCTGTCATTTGGGTAAGTATATGGTTTTAAATTGAAGGTTAAGAGACAAGCATTTCTGTATTGGCGGTATAGAGATCTATCCCCACTAAATAAATCTGGGGGGGGAAATATGCGGTTCAACAGATGACTCAGTAGTATATGATTTAGAGGGGGCTATGTCTTTAAGAGCCTTCCTTAAGCTGTTGTTTTCAGCCTTAAGTTCCCTCAAACCTTGGGTGAGCTCATCTACTCTTTGAGACAGATTATACACAATGTTAGGTAAGTCTGCTGGTTCCATCGTAGAAAAGGCTTAGTTATTCTATAAGGTTTGTTTCCTGGTTGTGCAGAAATATAGGAACTCAGCTGCAGACTTAATGAGAACTGAATATGTATCACTTAGTTGAACAGGCTATTAAGTAGCATAGACTGTTTGATGAAGTGAAATAAAGTTAATGTAATTTACATAGGAGGAAATAGAGTTATAATTCACTCTATTATTGACTCTGATATCAGGATAGGAGTAAGATTCTGAAATGTAAGAAGAGTTCCAAATTACTCCTTCATAGATTAGCCAGCAGGTATTGAAGGGAATAATGTGCACAGCGAGGACTAGCACAGTTCATCCAAAAGGTAAGCAAGCAGGTTATAGCAAAGGACTTAGGTGTTAAGTTTTCCTTCACAGCGTTACCATGATGAGGGAATACCTATGAGGCACAGAGTCTTTGTACTAGCCAGCTATAGAGCCGAGATCAGTAACCGCTGGTAGGAGGAGCTGAGACTCTGACTGACAGCGGCACAAGCGACAGTGAAAAATGAAGCTCCGGTCACAGAAGAGGTAAGCGGCTGTCTCTAAATGAGTGTTTGAACTGTAGGAGAGACAACCGGTTGAGTGCAATGTCAGAAGGCTTGATAAGATGGTAAGTGAAGTCCCGTTGAGAAGGCGTGTGGCTTGTAAGCAGCTGCAGGTAAAGTGCCGCTTACGGCAAAACATGAAATGTGATAAATCCTTAGTGCAGCAGAGGGTATTAGGAGCAATATGAAAATCACCGTGTTATAATCCTCCAGAGGAAAAAGGATAAGTAGAATCCAGTTGACAAAGGAAAAAAGCTTTGTAATCCACAAGGAGCGCTTGATAGAGAACTCAGTAGCAAAGATAGCAGGACTGCTACAAACAGCTACATGTGCAATAACTAAGCACCTGTCTGCAGTCAGGTGATGACTTAAATGCAGACAGGTAGAGACCATGTGATTGAAAGGTAACTGGAAAAAGCGTACTGGAATCCTTACATACGCCCCCCTTCAAGGAAGCCGATCCTCGGCTTGATGCTTAGGACGATCAGGGTACCGTCTATGGAACCGAGAGAGAAGACGAGGGGCATCAATGTGTGTATAAGGCTCCCAGGTGTCGTCGTCCGGAGAGAAACCCTTCCATCGAACAAGATACTGTAGTTCACCATTCAGAATCCTGGAGTCAAGAAGGTCCTGAACTTCAAAGGAATCGGAGTCCATAGGCAAAGCTGGAGGGGGTAGGATACTAGAAGTAGGCAACAAATCGGTAGCTGGTTTTAACAAAGAGACATGGAAGGTTGGATGGATGGGTATGGAGGACGGAAGTTCCAAAGTCACTGCATTGGCGTTGACAACTCTAGTAATGAGGAACGGACCAATGTACAAGCCAGAGAGTTTTTTACAGGGAAGAGGCATTTTGATGTTCTTTGTGGAGAGCCATACCCTATCACCAAGAGCATATGTGGGAGCAGGTCTCCTACGTAAGTCGTAGTACTTCTTTTGAGAGGCTTGAGAGTTTTGCAAGTTCCGTTTCAAGAATTGGAAATTCTCTGCTATGGTTTGCGGCAGGTCATCAACTGTCGGGGAATAGACTGGTTGGTTATCATGGATGTTGAAAGAGGGATGAAAAGCATAGTTAGCGAAGAATGGTGAAAGGTTAGTAGAACTGTGGTTGGAATTGTTATAAGCAAATTCTGCCATATATAAATACTGTGCCCAGTTGTTTTGATGATACGATCAGTAACAGTGAAGATACTGCTCAAGCCACTGGTTTAGCCTTTCAGTTTGTCCATTCGTTTGCGGATGGAAAGCTGTGCTTAGACGATGATCTATCTGCAAATGCTGTGAAAGATGTCTCCAAAACTTGGAGGTGAACTGCGTACCTCTATCAGTTGTTATGATACTAGGTAAGCCATGATAACGAACAACCGTATTCAGGAACAACTGTGCTGTTTCACTGGATGTGGGCAGTTTATGGTATGGAATGAATATAGCCATTTTGGTAAGAATGTCCGTGACAACTAAGATGGTATTGAAGCCCAAACTACTGGGTAGTTCTACTAGAAAATCCATACCTATGTGGAACCAAGGTCTATCAGGTATTTCGATAGGTAGAAGTTGACCATAGGGTTTGTTCCTGCCCTTTTTAGAGGTAATGCAAATCGTACAGGCTTGTATATATTTCTTAATAGTAGATATCATATTAGGCCACCAATAACATCTACCAAGAATATTTTTGGTTCTATTTATACCAGGATGACCAAGAAGAGGAGGGTCATGGTGTTGCTTGATTAGATCCGTCCTAAGGTCTTCTGGCACGTATAACTTATTTCCATGGAAGTACAGGTTGTTTCGAAAAGTGAGTTGTCAATGGGGTATGCCATTATCTGATTGTAGAGAACGTTGTACATGTGATTCAAAGGTAGGTAGGATACCTAGGAATCTTTCAGCCGGAATAATAGAGGTGGTTTCTTGTGTGTTTGGTGGTCTAGGTAGGCGTCTGGAAAGTGCATCAGCCTTGCCGTTCTTAGCACCAGGTCTGTAGATGATTTGGTAATTGAACCTGCTAAAGTATAGGCTCCAACGAACTTGTCTACTAGAAAGCGTTTTATTTTTTTGAAGGTATTCGAGATTGCGATGATCCGTATAGATGAGTATGGGGTTAGTCGTGCCCTCCAACAGATGTCTCCAGTTCTTGAAAGCCCTCTTAATTGCAAGCAACTCCTTTTCACCTATGGAGTAATTTAACTCAGCAGGAGAAAGTAACTTAGAATAAAAAGCAACAGGATGTAGAGGCTCCTTTAGACTCTTCCGTTGGGACAAAACTGCTCCAAGAGCATAGTCCGAGGAATCAACTTCGAGAATGAATTGGAGGGACGGATCAGGGAACTGTAGTATAGGGGCCGAGGTGAAAGAATCCTTGAGTGAAATAAAGGCTTGAGTAGCAGCTTCATTCCAACGGAATGGTACGTTAACACTAGTGAGTGTGGTGAGTGGTTTAACTTTATGGGAAAAGTTTTTAATGAACTTTCTATAGTAGTTGCTGAACCCAAGAAAACGTTGCAAATCCTTCCTGGTACTCGGTTGAGGCCAAGTTCTAACGGCATCAACCTTGCTATCTTGCATCTTGATGCCATTTGGTCCAATAGTATAACCCAGAAAATCTATTTTAGTCGTATGGAAGACACATTTCTCCAACTTAGCATAAAGCCGGTGGACTTGAAGACGGGACAGTATCCAACTAACATGTTTGATGTGTTCATCCAAGTTGTTCGAATAGATTAAAATATCATTGAGGTAGACTACTACGCAAGTATCAAGAAGGTCATGAAAGATGTCGTTCACGAAATATTGGAACGTTGCAGGAGCATTGGTGAGGCCAAAAGGCATGATGAGGTATTCGAACAGGCCATACTGAGTTCGAAAAGCGGTAAGCCACTCGTCGCCTTCTCTAATCCTAACGAGATTATAGGCACCTCTTAAATCCAATTTAGTGAAAATGTTGGCGTTTTGTAGCCTTTCAATAAGTTCCGGTATAAGCGGCAACGGATATCTGTTCTTGATTGTGATTTTATTCAATTCTCTGAAATCTATTATAGGCCGTAGAGAATTGTCCTTGTTCCTGACAAAGAAGAAACCAGAAGCTGCTGGAGAAACAGAAGGACGAATGAAGCCTTTCTTAATGTTCTCGTCCAAGTAGGTCTTAAGGTGATCGAGTTCTGGTTGTGACAAAGGATAGAGATGCCCAAAAGGTGGTGAAGTACCAGGTTTTAGATCAATGGGGCAGTCGTAGGACCGGTGAGGTGGCAGCGTTTCTGCCTCCTTTTTGCTGAAAACTTCTGCAAACTTCGAATATACCTCTGGGACCTGAGTGGAATCTACGAGTTGCAATAAAGGATAATGCTGGAAGCAAGTTTGTTTGCAATAAGGTGATGTAAAATCAACATTTAGGGAGCTCCAGGAGATCTGTGGTTCATGTAAGCGAAGCCAGTGTATTCCTAACACAATAGGGAAAAGAGGTGAGGTGATAACATCAAAGGTGATATATTCCTGATGTAAACCAAGAGTAGTAACAAGAATCGGGATTGTGTGGTGGATGATAGGACCAGAGGATATTTCAGAACCATCGACTACTTTAATAGAAACAGGAGACAATTTTTTAATTAGAGGTATTTTATTTTTCGCTACAAGGGAAACATCAATATAATTGCCCTGTGCTCCGGTGTCAATTATAGCCTCTGTCTTCATGCTCTTTTTGTCCCACTGTAACGAGAGAGGTAAGATACAGTGAGCAGGTTGATCATACACAATCAGAGAAGTCAAAGAAGAATAGGACTTACTGGTTTTGTTCTTGCGTAAAGAAGTGCACTCTCTGATTGAGTGAGAATCTGATCCACAATACATACACAATCCTCTTGTCTTTCGTCTAAATCTTTCTTCAGAAGAGAGAGGGCCTCTGAAGACACCTATTTCCATAGCCTCAGGATTACTTGAGCTAGCAGTATGAGAAACTGGTACATGAGCAGGTAGGGTAGACTTTCTAGGACTGGAGTCAGTGTATTGGCGTTCGGATCTTCGTTCTCTCAACCTCCGGTCAATTTGCATGGAGAGTCTAATAAGACCTTCCAGCGAATCAGGGAGCTCAGTGCGAGCCAACTCATCCTTCACCTGATCCGATAGTCCCAGGCGAAATTGATTCTTTAATGCGATGGTGTTCCACTGGCTGTCAGTAGCATATTGTTTAAAGTCTGTTATATAAGATTCAACAGGCCTGTTCCCTTGTTTTAGTTTCCTCAGCTTGGTTTCTGCTGTGAGCTGTAGATTAGAATCTGAATATAGCTCATCCAAAACTGCAAGAAATGACTCAAGTGAGGACAAAAGGGGACTATCAGTCTCAAACAGGGTATCAGCCCAGGTGCGGGGTTCCCCGCGTAGGTATGTAATCATAGTTAAGACCTTCACCCTGTCATTTGGGTAAGTATATGGTTTTAAATTGAAGGTTAAGAGACAAGCATTTCTGTATTGGTGGTATAGAGATCTATCCCCACTAAATAAATCTGGGGGGGAAATATGCGGTTCAACAGATGACTCAGTAGTATATGATTTAGAGGGGGCTATGTCTTTAAGAGCCTTCCTTAAGCTGTTGTTTTCAGCCTTAAGTTCCCTCAAACCTTGGGTGAGCTCATCTACTCTTTGAGACAGATTATACACAATGTTAGGTAAGTCTGCTGGTTCCATCGTAGAAAAGGCTTAGTTATTCTATAAGGTTTGTTTCCTGGTTGTGCAGAAATATAGGAACTCAGCTGCAGACTTAATGAGAACTGAATATGTATCAGTTAATTGAACAGGCTATTAAGTAGCATAGACTGTTTGATGAAGTGAAATAAAGTTAATGTAATTTACATAGGAGGAAATAGAGTTATAATTCACTCTATTATTGACTCTGATATCAGGATAGGAGTAAGATTCTGAAATGTAAGAAGAGTTCCAAATTACTCCTTCATAGATTAGCCAGCAGGTATTGAAGGGGATAATGTGCACAGCGAGGACTAGCACAGTTCATCCAAAAGGTAAGCAAGCAGGTTATAGCAAAGGACTTAGGTGTTAAGTTTTCCTTCACAGCGTTACCATGATGAGGGAATACCTATGAGGCACAGAGTCTTTGTACTAGCCCGCTATAGAGCCGAGATCAGTAACCGCTGGTAGGAGGAGCTGAGACTCTGACTGACAGTGGCACAAGCGACAGTGAAAAATGAAGCTCCGGTCACAGAAGAGGTAAGCGGCTGTCTCTAAATGAGTGTTTGAACTGTAGGAGAGACAACCAGTTGAGTGCAATGTCAGAAGGCTTGATAAGATGGTAAGTGAAGTCCCGCTGAGAAGGCGTGTGGCTTAGAAGCAGCTGCAGGTAAAGTGCCGCTTATGGCAAAACATGAAATGTGATAAATCCTTAGTGCAGCAGAGGGTATTAGGAGCAATATGAAAATCACCGTGTTATAATCCTCCAGAGGAAAAAGGATAAGTAGAATCCAGTTGACAAAGGAAAAAAGCTTTGTAATCCACAAGGAGAGCTTGATAGAGAACTCAGTAGCAAAGATAGCAGGACTGCTACAAACAGCTACATGTGCAATAACTAAGCACCTGTCTGCAGTCAGGTGATGACTTAAATGCAGACAGGTAGAGACCATGTGATTGAAAGGTAACTGGAAAAAGCGGACTGGAATCCTTACACTACACTTATTAACCCCTAATCTACCGACCGGACCTGAGCGCTACTATAATAAATGTATTAACCCCTAATCCGCCTCACTCCCGCCTCAATAAGCCTATAATAAATAGTATTAACCCCTAATCTGCCCTCCCTAACATTGCCGACACCTAACTTCAAGTATTAACCCCTAATCTGCCGACAGGCGCTCACTGCTACTCTAATAAATTTATTAACCCCTAAAGCTAAGTCTAACTTTAACCCTAACACCCCCCTAAATTAAATATAATTTAAATCTAACTAAATAAATTAACTCGTATTAAATAAATTATTCCTATTTAAAGCTAAATACTTACCTGTAAAATAAACCCTAATATAGCTACAATATAAATTATAATTATATTATAGCTATTTTAGGATTTATATTTATTTTACAGGTAACTTTGTATTTATTTTAACCAGGTACAATAGCTATTAAATAGTTAAGAACTATTTAATAGCTAAAATAGTTAAAATAATTACAAAATTACCTGTAAAATAAATCCTAACCTAAGTTACAATTAAACCTAACTCTACACTATCAATAAATTAATTAAATAAAATACCTACAATTATCTACAATTAAACCTAACACTACACTATCAATAAATTAATTAAATACAATTCCTACAAATAAATACAATTAAATAAACTAACTAAAGTACAAAAAATAAAAAAGAACTAAGTTACAAAAAATAAAAAAATATTTTCAAACATTAGAAAAAAAATTACAACAATTTTAAACTAATTACACCTACTTTAAGCCCCCTAATAAAATAACAAAGACCCCCAAAATAAAAAAATGCCCTACCCTATTCTAAATTACAAAAGTTCAAAGCTCTTTTACCTTACCAGCCCTGAACAGGGCCCTTTGTGGGGCATGCCCCAAAGAATTCAGCTCTTTTGCCTGTAAAAAAACACATACAATACCCCCCCCAACATTACAACCCACCACCCACATACCCCTAATCTAACCCAAACCCCCCTTAAATAAACCTAACACTAAGCCCCTGAAGATCTTCCTACCTTATCTTCACCTCGCCGGGTATCACACCGATTGGTCCTGGCTCCAAAATCTTCATCCAAGCCCAAGCGGGGGCTAGACATCCATCATCCGGCGGCTGAAGAGGTCCAGAAGAGGCTCCAAAATCTTCATCCTATCTGGGAAGAAGAGGCGATCCAGACCGGCAACCATCTTGATCCAAGCGGCATCTTCTATCTTCATCCGATGAGGACCGGCTCCATCGTCAAGACCTCCAGCGTGGATCAATCTTCTTCCGACGACGTCCAACTGAAGAATGACGGTTCCTTTAAGGGACATCATCCAAGATGGCGTCCCTCGAATTCCGATTGGCTGATAGGATTCTATCAGCCAATCGGAATTAAGGTAGGAAAATTCTGATTGGCTGATGGAATCAGTCAATCAGAATCAAGTTCAATCTGATTGGCTGATCCGATCAGCCAATCAGATTGAGCTCGCATTCTATTGGCTGATCGGAACAGCCAATAGAATTCAAGCTCAATCTGATTGGCTGATCGGATCAGCCAATCGGATTGAACTTGATTCTGATTGGCTGATTCCATCAGCCAATCAGAATTTTCCTACCTTAATTCCGATTGGCTGATAGAATCCTATCAGCCAATTGGAATTCGAGGGACGCCATCTTGGATGACGTCCCTTAAAGGAACCGTCATTTGTCGGCAAGTCGTTGGAAGAAGAAGATGGGTCCGCGCTGGAGGTCTTCAAGATGGAGCCGGTCCTCATCGGATGAAGATAGAAGATGCCGCTTGGAAGAAGATGGTTGCCGGTCCGGATCTACTCTTCTTCCCGGATAGGATGAAGACTTTGGACCCTCTTCTGGACTTCTTCAGCCGTCGGATGATGGATGTCTAGCCCCCGCTTGGGCTTGGATGAAGATTTTGGAGCCAGGACGGATCGGTGATACCCGGTGAGGTGAAGATAAGGTAGGAAGATCTTCAGGGGCTTAGTGTTAGGTTTATTTAAGGAGGGTTTGGGTTAGATTAGGGGTATGTGGGTGGTGGGTTGTAATGTTGGGGGGGGGTATTGTATGTGTTTTTTACAGGCAAAAGAGCTGAATTCTTTGGGGCATGCCCCGCAAAGGGCCCTGTTCAGGGCTGGTAAGGTAAAAGAGCTTTGAACTTTTGTAATTTAGAATAGGGTAGGGCATTTTTTTATTTTGGGGGTCTTTGTTATTTTATTAGGGGGCTTAGAGTAGGTGTAATTAGTTTAAAATTGTTGTAATATTTTTCTAATGTTTGTAAATATTTTTTTATTTTTTGTAACTTAGTTCTTTTTTATTTTTTGTACTTTAGTTAGTTTATTTAATTGTAGTTATTTGTAGGTATTGTATTTAATTCATTTATTGATAGTGTAGTGTTAGGTTTAATTGTAGGTAATTGTAGGTATTTTATTTAATTTATTTATTGATAGTGTAGTGTTAGGTTTAATTGTAACTTAGGTTAGGATTTATTTTACAGGTAATTTTATAATTATTTTAACTATTTTAGCTATTAAATAGTTCTTAACTATTTCATAGCTATTGTACCGGGTTAAAATAAATACAAAGTTACCTGTAAAATAAATATAAATCCTAAAATAGCTATAATATAAATATAATTTATATTGTAGCTATATTAGGATTTATTTTACAGGTAAGTATTTAGCTTTAAATAGGAATAATTTATTTAATAAGAGTTAATTTATTTCGTTAGATTTAAATTATATTTAACTTAGGGGGGTGTTAGGGTTAGGTTTAAAATTAGCTTTAGGGGTTAAAAAATTTATTAGAGTAGCGGTGAGCTCCGATCGGCAGATTAGGGGTTAATACTTGAAGTTAGATGTCGGCGATGTTAGGGAGGGCAGATTAGGGGTTAATACTATTTATTATAGGGTTATTGAGGCGGGAGTGAGGCGGATAAGGGGTTAATAACTTTATTATAATAACGGTGCGGTCCGCTCAGCAGATTAGGGGTTAATAAGTGTAGGCAGGTGGAGGTGACATTGTGGGGGGCAGATTAGGGGTTAATAAATATAATATAGGGGTCGGCGGTGTTAGGGGCAGCAGATTAGGGGTACATAGCTATAATGTAGCTGGTGGCGGCGTGCGGACGGCAGATTAGGGGTTAATAAGTGTAGGTAGCTGGCAACGACGTTGTGGGGGGCAGATTAGGGGTTAATAAATATAATATAGGGGTCGGCGGTGTTAGGGGCAGCAGATTAGGGGTACATAAGGATAACGTAGGTGGCGGTCGGCAGATTAGGGGTTAAAAAAATGTAATCGAGTGTCGGCGATGTGGGGGGGCCCCGGTTTAGGGGTACATAGGTAGTTTATGGGTGTTAGTGTACTTTAGAGCACAATAGTTAAGAGCTTTATGAACCGGCGTTAGCCCAGAAAGCTCTTAACTACTGACTTTTTTCTGCTCACTTCAGACACGACTCTAAATACCGGAGTTAGAAAGATCCCATTGAAAAGATAGGATACGCAATTGACGTAAGGGGATCTGCGGTATGGAAAAGTCGCGGCTGTAAAGTGAGCGTTAGACCCTTTCCTGACTGACTCCAAATACCGGCGGTAGCCTAAAACCATCGTTAGGAGCCTCTAACGCTGGTTTTCACGGCTACCGCCAAACTCTAAATCTAGGCCTGTGTCTTTTGTAAATTTCTCAAGACATATTTTTCCTTATACCCATTTTAGTATTATTGTTTAAATGGGGTGATTAAATGAGCTTAGAATGTTTATTCTGAAAAATATATAATACCAGCATTGAAAATTCATATGTCCAATCACTCATATTCAGTTAAGTACTTAGGGATCAGTATAATAGGAAAATAATAGGAAAATAATAGTATTTTACATGTTATTCTGTTTTACTTTACTTTATCTTGTTGAATAATATGTCACCACCAAATCACAGATTATTCACTTTCTCCACCACATGCCCAGATGATTGTTAAGGTCTGTTTTTAGAAATTCAGTCACAGTGTTTTTGCATTAATCTAATTAAGGTGGCTATTTAAAGATTGATTGGCCACTAAGTGAGCATCTACGATTAAGGCGTACTAGCAGAAACGCGTCAGATGCTAAGCTGACAGCACTGCCTGTGTGCAATTTTTACTACCTGACATGTAGCAACCTGTGAAGGAGAAATAAAGGACTACTAACCTTATCTGAGGCTCGCTGGCTTTTCTTTATGTTCGGAAGATATTATCAGCCGTAAAGAATCAGTCCAGGATTAGACCCAACTGCTAGAGTGATATTATATACACAAACTAGCACACTGAGAGGAAACCAGGACGTGACCCACTCAGGAAAGAAATAAAAACAGTTATTATGCAGGAGAACAAAACTGTGTACTCACAGGTGATGCAGGGACAAGGAACAATCTCTAGATGAGATGAGGGAGTACAAGGTACAAAGACTTTAAAGCAGGTTAAGGATGATCCGTTAGAGTAGTCAGGCAAAGCAGAGGTCAGTATCACTTTTGAGCAGGCAGAGGATGATCCGTTAGAGTGGTCAGGCAAAGCAATGGTCAATGTCCCTTTAAGCAGGTTTAAGGATGAGCCAGCAGAGTGATCAGGCAAAGCAATGGTCAATGTCCCTTTAAGCAGGTTTAAGGATGAGGCAACAGAGTGGTCAGGCAAAGCAATGGTCAATGTCCCTTTAAGCAGGTTTAAGGATGAGGCAGCAGAGTGGTCAGGCAAAGGAATGGTCTATGTCCCTTTAAGCAGGTTTAAGGATAATGCAGCAGAGTGGTCAGGCAAAGCAATGGTCAATGTCCCTTTAAGCAGGTTTAAGGATGAGGCAGCAGAGTGGTCAGGCAAAGCAATGGCCAATGTCCCTTTAAGCTGGTTTAAGGATGAGGCAGCAGAGTGGTCCGGCAAAGCAATTGTCAAATATCCAAAAAGAAGGCGAAAACACTCACGGAGCCAAGAAGCAGGAAGCAGGAACGCTATCCGACAAACAGGCACCAGAGGAAAGTCCCGCTGAAGATTTAAAGGCCGGTGACGTGTGGCGGCGTAACACAGGAAGGCCACGACACGTTGCTAGGGAACGTGACGTGGTGAAACAGAGAGAGATCCGGGAGCCGCGGCGACACGGCAATGATCGGATTATGACAGATATTTTGTAATTTTTATAGTAGTGTTAGGATTTTTTTTTATGTGTATTTTAGTTTTCTTTAATTGGTAGTTAGTTTAATTTTAGTTTAATAGTTATATTAGTTTAATTGTTAGTTTAAACTTAGTTTTTTAATTTGACAGGTAAGTTTTAATTTAATTTAAGATAGGGAAATTGTAATTTTAATTTAAAGTTAGGGAGGCGTTAGGTTTAGGAGTTACTAGTTTAAATTAGTTTATTGCGATGTGGGGGCTTTCAGTTTAGGGGTTAATAGTTTCATTTAGTATATTTCGTTGTGGGGGCTTGCTGTTTAGGGGTGAATAGGTCTATTATAGTTGCGGCGGTGTTGGGGAGAGGCGGAATAGGGGTTAATAACTTTAGTATAGTGGGAGCGATGTGGGTGGACGGCAGATTATGGATTAATAATGTATAAATAGTTTGCGATGTGGGAGGGCGGCAGTTTAGGGGTTAATAACTTTATTATAGTTGTGATGACATTGGGGAACGGCGGAATAGGGGTTAATAATTTTTATTACTGGCAGTAATGTCGGGAGCGGCAAATTAGGGGTTAATAACTTTAATATAGTGTTTGCTATGCTAGAGGGCCTCTGTTAATAGGTAGTTTATGGGTGTTGGTCTACTTGTAACAGTTTAATTATGAGTTTTATTTAACAGTTTAGTTGCGTAAAACTCATAACTACTGCTCTCAGATGGCGGTATGGATCCGTTTCGGTATAGGCTGGAAAGCAAGCTTTTTAGCCTCACCGCAAAACTCATAATGGCAGCGCTATGGAAGTCCCATGAAAAAAAATAATTTTTACGAGTGCGGGACTGACGTTGCATTACAGGCTAAAAGGCTTGCGGTACAGCTATACCGACAAGACTCGTAATGGCTGCGTTGCTGTTTTAACGCTGAAATGACCATTTTTTCAGCGTTAAAACACGAACGCACAACTCGTAATCTACCTGATAGGAAGGTAAGCAAAGAGGGCATTAAGCCCAAATCAGTGACTGTCACAAAAAAGCCCATTATTTTGAATAAACTTAACAGATGCTATAAATAAAGACTGAGACATTGTGAAGCTATACACACTAGACAGAAAACAGGTGAAAAGTATTTAAATGTTCTGTATTGATGCAGCTTGAGATGTACATATCATTATACAACAATTTACAGGTATACCCCGCTCATACAGCGGGTAAAGGACCGGAGCCCCGCTGTAAAGTGAAAACCGCCTTAAAGTGAAACAAGGCAGTTTTAGCTTTTCAGTGTTTAAAATCTTGAAAACATGTTTGAACTAACAAATATTAGGGGTACAATATTGCTACGTTTAGTTTAACACAGCACAGCAAGTATTCAATTAGTATTCAATAAATACTGTACCTGTAAAATAGTGACAATTACTGTAGTAAAATTTGTCAGACTATGGCACTGAGACACAGATTGCACTGTAATGCTGTAAACAGAGTGAACTAAGCATAAACAAATGGTGCCAGTCACTTTTCTTGCAATCACACGAAGATTACAGCACTGTTTCAAAATCCTTGGAGGTTGAACTTCAGCTCCACAAAGCGCTGTATTAGCAAAGTGCTGTAAAGTGAAGCGCTGTAAAGTGAGGTATACCTGTATTTTGTTCTTAATGCTGAGCTATGACATCTTCTAACTTGTACAAAATGCAGTCAGGGTAAAAATAAATAAAGAGTATTATCTCTTCAGTGAGTCATCCTCTACATTAAAGAAGAATGGCTACTACTCTATAGTCCCTTCAGCAGCAAAATCCTCATTCAACGGAACACCAAGCAACCAGTTATCCAGCTAAATGTTCATGGTCGTCTAACTAACTTGAGCATTTTAAAGCATCTGGAAAATCTGCTCTAAAAATCAAAGATAAGCCAATATACTGATGAAAAGAAAATATGTTTTCCATATTGTGCCAGGTTATGTTTTAGAGTATTGCCATGATGGCGATGGGTAAATACTTTCTTGATATAATCATATTCTCAACAAGATATACAGAATAGTATGCAAGTGCAATGCTAGGCAGTCTTGCCAGTGCTATAAAATATCTTCATGGTCTTAATGATATATTAGAGTATATTTATAATAAGTTCGGGGACAGAGTGTGGAGATCATATGACAGTGAGTTCAGAAGGAAAATGAAGGGCAACCCCATATTGACTTTCAGGATCAAGGACCTATATCTATGGTCCCAACTAAGCTCGGAGCCAGCAGCAGCACAGGGCCCGACGCTAAGGACAGCCCCCCTAAGCCCCAGGGTCCACTAAGATGTAGGGGCAGGGAGTGCTGGAAATTTAATTAGCGACAGTGTGATAAAGGAGCATCATGCTCCTTTTGCCACAACTGTATGTACTGTGGGGGATTACATCCAGGGGTTGACTGCCCAAGAAGAAAAGAAGGAACAACCGCTAGGGGTAATCAAAGAGGGTTGCCTAACAACAAGGGCGCCAACACCTCTGAGGCTAGATGCCCTTAGGCTGTGTCTGGCGGCCTACCTGGATGGAGAGACTGCCAGATTGCTATTGGAGAGAATTCAAGATGGGTTCAGGATTCCTGTCCAGGGGGTGGAGAAGGACTCAGTGACTCATACAAATCTGCAATCTGCCTACGAGTTCCCAGAAGTAGTTAGGGATAAAATTAATAAGGAGCTGGCCCTGGGGAGGTTTGTAGGCCCGTTAAAAGTACCCCCAATCCATTCTTTGGTGGTCTCCCCGTTAGGAATGGTCCCAAAGGAGGAGCATGGAAAATTCTGCCTCATTCAGCACCTGTCCTACCCAAGGTGTGGGTCAGGGAATGATGCTATAGACCCGGAACTCAGTTTGGTGCAGTACCAGACTTTCAACCACACACTGGAGCTTGTCAAAGCAGCAGGCCCGAGAGTGTTGATGGCCAAGCTTGACATCAAATTGGCCTTCTGATTGCTACCTATTCACCCAGCTTTGTTTGGGTTGATGGGATGCAAGGTGGAAGGGAACTACTACATAGATGTATTTTCCGATGGGGTGCTCCATCTCTTATGCATATTTTGAAGCCTTCAGTACATTCTTGCACTGGGCGGTGATTACAGCAGCAAAAGGGGGCGCAGTGGCTCACTATTTGGATGTCTTCCTGTTGGTGGGTAGCGCAGCCTCTGCGGAATGTGGGAGGTTAATGGGCATCATGTGCGCTAGGATGGCCGAATTTGGGGTGATATTGGTGGAGGACAAAACAAAAGGTCCTTGCACCAGATTGACGTTCTTGGGGATAAAAATGGAGACTATAGCACAGTGCTGTCGACTCCCTGAGGACAAAGTCCAACGCATGCTGGAGGCTGTAAAGAAATTGGCAACTTCAAACCAAGCTAGCATTAGAGAACTACAATCAGTTCTGGGCCTCCTTAATTTCACATGCAAGATCATCCCTATGGGCAGAGTACTCAATTGGACACTTGAGACCCCGCTTTCAGGAAACCATAGGAGGAAGGATTTTATAGTATCTGACGAAATGAGGGAAGACCTAGGTATATGGGAGGTCTTTTTGGAAGAATTCAATGGGTCTTTGTTTTGGCGGGAACCCCCAGTGTCCAGCCAAATTATGCATCTATTCACAGACGCAGTGGGCGCTGCAGGCTATGGTGCGCATCTGAATGGGGAATGGAGTGCGGCTTTCTGCGTGGCATGATACTGGTTTGACGAGGTACATGACACTGCTTGAATTATTCCCCAACTATGGGGTCCAATACTGAGGAATAAATTCATAGTTTTCTGGACGGATAACGCCAGTGTGGTGTTTTTGATAAACAGGTTATCAGCCTCATCCCCAATTGTGGTACGCTATATGCGACACCTAGTGTGGCAGTGCTTACAGTTTAATATGCAATTTGCTGTGGAGCATGTCCCGGGGGTGAATAACACTTTAGCAGACTCCTTATCTAGATTCCAGTGGGATACTTTTAGGAGACTGGCCCCATCGGCCCATGAGTTGGGGTTACCCTGTCCATCCTCTCTTTGGCAGATGGCGGGGCAGGAGCGTCCCTCTTTCCACTAATTCGGACTTCATTGGCCCCATTCATGTGGCAGGCATATACAAATCACTGGAGGAAATGGAATAAGTTCTTGGAGGTTCATAAGGCCTTGGCAGGAAAGGGCTCACAGGTAATGTTGTTAGAATGGTTGGCCAGTCTTAGAAGTTGAATGGTTAAGAAAGGGGCAGTGTGCAGCAGGCTAGCAGCTATATCCTTTTTCTGTAGCTTACTGGGGTACCCAAACATCATGAAAGGGTTCATGGTTCGACAGATTTCAAAAGGATGGGGTAGGACGGAGTTTAGATGGCTGGATGGTCGAGAACCTGTCACCTTAAACAGGCTGGGGGCACTGATAGCCTTACAGACAATCTGCCCTGAAGATTATGAACGGAGAATGCTTAGTTGCATCTCCCGCTCTAAGATGGATCAAGAAGTCAAGGGGCACGTGGACAACTCTGTGTGCCTCGGGACTTGATGCATGCCCGGTAGAGTTTTCACAGGCATTCATGGTGATTCGCCCGGCATCAGCACATCAGTTTCTGGTGCACAAGGATGGGTCCAATGCTATCAGTTTGCGGAAATCCTGCACAAGGCCGTGGTTGTGGCGAATCTGAATGAGTGCAGAATTACAGCACACTCATTAAGGATCGGGGCTGCAACTAGCGCTACAGCGCTGGTTTGGAGTCCAGAGTTGATAAAAGGCCTTGGCAGATGGAAATCACAAAGGTATAATATTTATATCCACCCACCATTGGTAGAGTGAAGCGTAACAGGTGGGAGGTAAAGACACACCTTGAAGGCGGGGCACAACTGACTTGTTTATTATGTTAACTGTTTCATTGTATTTTACGTGTTCGCAAGGGCCCCTCACAAGTGTGGATAGTAGGACATTCCTACGACCACTAGGCAGCTTTAAGGGCGTTATCCCTTCCAGGCGGGCAACAGCTGGGACTGCTGGAATCAAGAGCATCCGTTAGATGGCTAGGTCATTGAGGTTTGCTGTGGAATGGCTTGCAACCCTACGTCATCTTGCTCCATATGGGTGGTAACAATTTAGGGACAGCATCAGCGTTAGACCTGATTAACAACATGAGGGCTGACATTTGGATGGTATTTGCACCTGGGGTGAGGTTAGGGTGGTCCAATATTATCCCCCATCTTAAATGGGGGATAATATTGCCTATAGAGTGAGGAAAAAAGTTAATAGGGAGTTATGTAGGGGTTTTTGTGGTCCACCATAAGCAGATCTCAGCCGATAAAAAGAGATTGTACCGATATGACAGGGTACACCTGTCAGATGAAGGCTTAGGGATCTTCCTGGTGGACCTCAAAAAGTAATTAGTTACCCATATTTGCGTTTACAAAGTAAAGTTGTCTCTTGTGGCGGGAGGTCATGGGTATAAGCTTACGTACAGGGCCTGTAGGGGTGACAGTCGAGCTAATGGGCGGGGTGATATCCCCAGATTGTGCCATGGGGGTACCCCGCCCCGCAGGTCTGCTGACTAGAGATCCCTTAGGGCATCTGGGACTATCACAGAATCGGGCGGAGCCCAGTTTGGGCTCTCCCTGTCAGGGACACTGTACCTTTAAGCAGTAACGTTCCTTTCTCTCCACCTATTGGTTGCTTTCCTGTTAAAATCCTGCAACTTCCTGGCAATCACTGCTTAGTAATTTTCGTTTGACCTACAAACTCTTGAAGACCTGAGCTAAACTTGAAATACACCTGAGAAGGGATAAATCCACTGTTTAACTATTTTCCAGTCTCACAAGGACAAATTCAACTTCATCGTCTGTGGCTGAATACACCAATCAATCTGCAACTCAATTCATCAAATCCTCAGAAGAGTTATACTAAATTACATCGAAGTGATACGGATATCACAACTCTCACCACTGCTGTCTCTGCCTTGTAAATCAGTCAGTTTGTTTCGTACCGTATCGGCATCTGTATTACAGCCATATACTGAAGCTGAACCCTCCCCCAACACAGGCTTCCGCCATCACACGCTGCAGGGAAACGCCGGGGACAGAACCTGAGCAACCGTTTGCAGTGTAAGTCAGCCTCATTCAGCATGGAACAAATAAGGTAACATTACCATCGCTTATTTAATAAAAACGCATAGATGAACTGTTTTGATACCAAGTAATTATTATTCCGGAGAAAAGTAATATCCAACTATATATCCTGCATGATTCAAGGTATTCATTAATACAGCCTTTGATATTCATCACATAACTACAAAAGCCTGAACTTCAGTAACGGAAACTCTGGGATTAATTAATCTGTGCAACTTCATATTTGTTACAGACTTTATATAATAAAACTTGCTTGCTTACAATAATAATTAAACTCACTGCTACAAAGATACCCTTCATATATATAAGGGGATTCTAAAACCTCAGTGACACAAACAACAACCAGGTTTATTACTTCTGTTTTATAAATAAACTGTGTATTACGTACTGTATCCACTAACTCATAGCAAAAGAAGTAATCTGCAGCTGAGCTTCTTAAAGGGATAATTAACCTCCTTACATAATTACTAAGCCATCAATATGGAGCCAGCAGAGCTTCCTCAAGTAGTGTATAACCTCACACAGAAGGTAGATCAATTAGCACAAGCAGTGCATGACTTACAAATTGAAAATCAATCCCTCAGGAACATTATTAGGGATTCCATTTCGACTAGACCCTCACATCATGATTTAACCCCAGAACCACAGATTGCTCTTCCAGAGCCATTCTCTGGGAATCGTAAACTTTACAGACAGTTTAAGAACTCCTGTCAATTGCTATTCAACTTAAAGCCTAGAACATACCCTACTGAGAGGGTTAAAGTTTTGAGTACAATTTCTTTCCTCAGGGGTGAGCCTCGCACTTGGGCAGACAACCTCTGTGAAACAGATGACCCCTTATTGGGAAGCTTAGAGGATTTCTTTACTTCCTTGGATGAATTATACCAAGACACTGACGTTCAACTCACAGCAGAATCCTCTATGAGAAATCTAAAACAAGGTAAGAGACCAGTGGAGGACTACATAACTGATTTTAAATTGTATGCTACAGATTCACAATGGAACCAAGTGGCTCTCAGGAATCAATTTAGGCTTGGTCTGGCTGATAATTTAAAGGATGAGCTAGCTCGGATTGAACTACCCAAATCTCTGGAAGCACTCATGCGTACAGCCACCTTAATGGACCGCAGGTTACGTGAGAGACGCGCTGAGCGTTATGCAATAGATGCTCGTCCTAGACCTTCTACTTTTCTACCACCTAGGGAGGCTCCCTCTACAACTAAACAGTTAGACCAACCCATGGAAATTGGAATAATAAGAGGCCCTTTAACTCCTGAGGAACGACTCAGAAGAAGGGTTAAATCTCTATGTATGTACTGTGCCAACCCTGCACATACAGTACAAGATTGCCCTACACTACAAAAAAATAAACGAAGTAAGTTAAACCCTATCTATACATCAGTCATTAACGCTAACAAATCTGCTTACTGCATTTTATCTCTTTCCCTACAGTGGGACCAAAGCCAGTTGACACTTGATGGAATTATTGATTCTGGAGCCTATGGAAGTATCATTGATGCAGAAACTGTAAAATCAAATAAAATTCCAATCATTCAAAAAGCAAACCCTATCTGTGTCCGTGTCATTGATGGTTCTACAATTACTACTGGTCCAATAACTCACCACACCATACCCATAAAGGTTTCTGTTGCTGGTCATAGTGAATTACTTTCTTTTGATGTATTACCTTCTCCTCATTTCCCTGTTGTTCTAGGCATTAAATGGTTGCAGCACCATAACCCCCAAATAACATGGACTCCCCAACAAGTGTCATTCAACTCGCAATATTGTTTACATCATTGCAATCAAGATAAAATCCTGTTAAAAACTGATACCAATACTCCGGCTTTGCCTGTTGAATATTCTGACTACTCCGATGTTTTCAGTAAAACTGAGTCAGAAACTTTACCACCACATCGTCCGTATGTTTGCCCGATAGAACTTCAACCTGGAGCAACTATACCCTACGGACACCTATATCCTCTCAGTCAACCTGAGTTGGATCATTTAAAGACCTACTTGGAAGAAAATCTCAGGAAGGGGTTTATCAGGGCTTCAACCTCACCAGCTGGTGCGGGAATCTTCTTTGTCCGAAATAAAGATTCAAGTCTCAGGCCTATCATCGATTACCGGCAACTGAACAAAGTTACGATAAAAAAACGTTATCCACTCCCTCTAATACCCGAGTTAATTGAGCGTCTCTCGGAAGCCACTATATACTCTAAACTTGATTTAAGAGGAGCGTACAACCTGATAAGAATTAAAGAAGGTCATGAATGGCTTACTGCGTTCAGAACCAGGTATGGGTTGTACGAATATTTGGTCATGCCTTTTGGTTTATGTAATGCTCCCGCCACATTCCAGCATTACATAAATGACGTTTTCCGTGACCTTCTCGACATTTGTGTAGTCGTATACTTAGACGACATTTTTTTTTTTTTTTTTTGAATCAAAGATTTTTATTAAGGTATTTAGGACAACAATAGTCACATATAAACAACAAAGACAAGTTTTTTCAAGGTGAATATAACAGACAACAGTAATAAATCATGATAAACTTTCTAAGAGCGAGTATATCCCAGGGCATTACTAGCATGCTCTGGGTATATACATGATAAGATTTGCTTTGATACCTTATTTTATTTTTTTACTTAATGTTATTATAGTACCTCTTTAGTATAGCATTCCGTCCTTTGGTAGGATACCTTCATCTGACATATGTAAAGTAAAGAATCCAACTGAGAGGCACCTTTTTCCCCCTAGTCTAGTCTATAGGCCACTCATGAACCTATCACTAATAGCTTATGTCGCTAGAGGAAATTATAGTGATACATAGCCACTTAATGCTAAATATAGTAGAATAATAAAGTAATAATAACATATGGTACTGTATGTATGGGACAACTAATCCTGTACTTATAATATAAAATGGAGAATAAATAATGATGGAGCTTGGAGAATCAACATAAATAGTGGCATTAGATGCCAATATGATAACATGTTTATATAACAAAGCTTAGGTCTAATGGTATAAGTGGTCTTGTGGCATTAGGAGAGATAAGCAACACAACACTCCATATTCAAAGCTAATAATATATATTTGTTTTACTATATGAAGACCTTCAGTTATTTATGCCTATGTGGTTGGGGTGTATACATTAGACAACCTATGCAACAAAACAATCCGAAGGCGCTATAAGATATATCTATATTGCTTTCCTCTATTGTCTAATTATAAATTAAGACTTAGTATCTGGGAGTTATTTCATATATGCAGTTATAAGACGGCTCTGACCACAAGAATGGTCTAACACTCTAATCAAAATACTCAGTACCCTTAAACATTTATAACTCAGGACCAGTCAAATCCCACCGACCCGGCCGCCGACGGCGGGACCAACCAGAATAAACATAAGCTTATACATGATATTGGAATCCTGAATGACATCAGTATTTAAAGGAAAAATATGCATAAGAAAAAAAAAAAAACTTTTTGTGAAGGGTCTATAATCTCTGTAGGTCAGACTAGCGATAGTTAGTTTATCTATAACTCCCTTGAGGAGAGGATTAATGTTTCCATGTGTATAACTACTGAACTGGAACAAATGTGCTGTTACATAAGGGCTCCAACCTAATGACTGTTATCTAGAAATGATAATTCACATACTTCCTATAGGCCTAAGTTATTATTCTTAACATCTTAACACTTATTTTTTATATAAACAGGTGTCTATACCATCTCTGCATGCTAATAATACCCACACAATAATCACAAAAATAAGAACCACTAAAATATGTTGAAAATGTTAGAGCTCTGTCTTCATCCACGGCATATGGTCATGTGACTACTCAAAAAACAGTCATTTATTTATGGGGAAATCAAGTCACCCAAAGGCAACCCAAAATCTACTCACTGACCACAGCCCTAGCTGTATGAACAGGCTGCATTGTGCTTTGCTAACTGAAATACAATTACCCCACTCCAGTCCTTAGTAAGTTATGTCCATTCTGTAGGTATCGTGGATCTTGTTTTATACCGTACACATCTAGGCTTGAGCTGTTGAGCTGGAAAGACGGCCTACAGTGAAGATCCCATTCTTTCAAATTTGGTGCAGAATTTATTTGCACCGGCACTAAGACGTGCCCGAGCTTCTTATATGGCTGATGTCCAGGTGCTTTTTCGTGGCTCCTAGGCCTCTTGAAGTTTGCGATTGCAACCTCGCTCCGCACCTCAAGCGAAGCAGCGAAAGTGGTACTCACATGGCTAATCTGCCTGGGGGCTTCCAAATAAACTGTATCCCCTAGTGCCCTCTCCACCACAATAAGCGGCTCAAAAACATCTCCAATCTCCGGACACTCAGTCTGCAAAGTATTTGAATGTGGGTCGCCAATCATGGAGTTGCGGGTTCCAAAACTGTCCACGATGTGCCTTGACAACCGGGTGAATTTATCATCAAGCGAGTCACTCAGTTTAGCTAGTAATGTTAACAGGATAGTATCCGATGTTTGCTTGGTTTGTTCCATATTTGATATGTACCTATATGTTCGGCAGGTGAATACTGCTATGCCCGGTTAATCCTGTAACCGGGGGGGGAAATGATGTTGTTAGTGTAGGCCGCAGCTTTCCGATTCAAATAGACCTACTATACTTCACAACCAAAGCTTGATATGGTGTCTCCTGACTCAGAAAAGGATCTCCTAATGGCTGCCCCAAAAAAGATATAAAAATCCGTAGGTATAGCAAAGTATATTTCAGATCAAAGGGTTTGATGTCGGAGCTCTAATAATAATGTGTCTGTTCATGGCTGCGGCTTAGACACGCCCCCCTTAGACGACATTTTAATTTATTCTAAATCTTATACAGATCATGTCGCACATGTGAGGAGTGTCCTCTCCAGGTTACGACAACATAAGCTTTACGCAAAACTAGAAAAATGCATGTTCCACACCGACAGAGTGTCATTCCTCGGCTATAACATTTCACCTTATGGCATAGAAATGCAGAAAGAAAAGGTGGATGCTGTGAAGAATTGGCCTACACCAAAGACCAAAAAAGATCTCCAGAGATTTCTTGGGTTTTCCAACTATTACAGGAAATTTATAAAAAACTTCTCAAAACTTGCAAAACCACTTTCCAGACTTACTAGTTCGTCTGTTGTATTCCATTGGACTCCAGATGCTAACTCAGCTTTCCAAACCTTGAAGAACTGTTTCATTTCTGCACCTATTTTGAGGTTTCCTGACCCAACCTTGTATTATGTTCTAGAAGTAGACTCCTCCGATTACGCCATAGGAGCAATACTATCACAACAGACGTCACCGGATTGTCCCATTCACCCAATATCTTATTTCTCCAAAGTCATGTCTTCAGCTGAGAGGAACTATCCGATTGGGGACAAAGAGCTGTTAGCAATAAAACTCTCCCTAGAACATTGGAGACACTTACTAGAGGGTACAAAATACCCCATTAAGATTTTTACTGACCACAAAAGCCTGCAATACTTACAAAGTAACAAGACTCTTTCTGCGAGACAAGTCAGATGGAGCTTGTATTTCTCTAGATTCTCTTTCAACATCATTTACAGACCAGCTAATAAGAATGGGAAAGCTGATGCTTTGTCACGATTACCAGTAAAACCTGAAAATGAGTATATCAACACTGATGTAATACCAAAAGAAAGATTTATTGGATTAACGTCATCCCTTATGTCACAAATCAAAGAACACACAATCAAAGACAGAAAAGATGTCACATCCGAGCATTCCACTCTTACAACTAAATCCGGGGTTCTATATCATGGTGATAAAATTTATGTACCCCAAGGCATGAGATCGACTATACTGAAGACTTTACATGACTCACCACTCTCTGGTCATCCAGGCTTCCGAAGAACATCAGAACTTATTAAGAGAACTTTCTGGTGGCCCAAGATGGATAAAACTATACACCAGTATGTTAAAACCTGTTTAATTTGCACTACTTCCAAATCTGAAAGAAAACCTCCATATGGATTGCTCATGTCTCTTCCAGTTCCTACAAAACCATGGCAACATTTATCCATGGATTTTATTGTGGACTTACCAATATCTAAAAGTCAAACTACAATTTTTGTTGTTGTGGATATTTTCACCAAGATGGCACATTTCCTGCCATACCATAAACTCCCAACCTCATCAGAGACAGCTCAACTCTTTTTGCACCATATAGTCAGACTACACGGAATACCACCAACTCTCACAACTGACAGAGGTTCCCAGTTTACCTCTCGTTTTTGGACCAACCTCTGCAAACTAACACACATGGATCACAGGTTTTCTACATCCTTTCATCCGCAGACAAATGACCAAGCAGAGCGAATTAACCAGTGGTTGGAACAGTACCTAAGATGTTTTTGTGCTTATCATCAAAACGACTGGATGGATTACCTCTCAATGGCAGAGTTTGCTTATAATAATTCTGTCAACTCCTCTACGAAACTTACTCCCTTTTACGCGAACTATGGGTACCATCCAACTTTTACATTATCTACACAAGAAACCATTGATTCACCTTTAGTGGACGATTTGCATAACTCCCTTGTGGATAACTTTAACTATATACATCAAAATATCAAAGATGCCCAGGATGTCCAAAAGAAGTATTATGATCTTCGTAGAAGGGTACCCCCAGCATATTCCATTGGAGACAAAGTTTGGTTGTCCACAAAGAATCTTAGACTACAGATTCCCAGTAAGAAGATGGCAAGTCTTTACATTGGACCATATTCAATAAAACGAATAGTAAATCAAAATGCAGTTACTTTAGAACTTCCTGATAATTTAAAGATCCATCCCACCATACATGTATCTTTATTAAAGCCTTATGGAGAATTACGTGACACCAGCACTTCCTCCACCTCCAACTGTTCTGTACCCTAATGAGTATGAGGTTCATTCCATATTGGACTCTCGTATGCGCTCTGGCAAATTACAGTATTTGATACGCTGGAAAAACTTCTCATCAGATGAAGACTCTTGGGAACCTGCTTACAACCTCAAAGCTCAAAGATTGATTTCTGCTTTCCATCGGAGACACCCAGATCGTCCTCATCCGGTAGCTGTGGAACAGCTCCCTTAGGGGGGGGATCATGTCAGGGACACTGTACCTTTAAGCAGTAACGTTCCTTTCTCTCCACCTATTGGTTGCTTTCCTGTTAAAATCCTGCAACTTCCTGGCAATCACTGCTTAGTAATTTTCGTTTGACCTACAAACTCTTGAAGACCTGAGCTAAACTTGAAATACACCTGAGAAGGGATAAATCCACTGTTTAACTATTTTCCAGTCTCACAAGGACAAATTCAACTTCATCGTCTGTGGCTGAATACACCAATCAATCTGCAACTCAATTAATCAAATCCTCAGAAGAGTTATACTAAATTACATCGAAGTGATAAGGATATCACAACTCTCACCACTGCTGTCTCTGCCTTGTAAATCAGTCAGTTTGTTTCGTACCGTATCGGCATCTGTATTACAGCCATATACTGAAGCTGAACCCTCCCCCAACACAGGCTTCCGCCATCACACGCTGCAGGGAAACGCCGGGGACAGAACCTGAGCAACCGTTTGCAGTGTAAGTCAGCCTCATTCAGCAAGGAACAAATAAGGTAACATTACCATCGCTTATTTAATAAAAACGCATAGATGAACTGTTTTGATACCAAGTAATTATTATTCCGGAGAAAAGTAATATCCAACTATATATCCTGCATGATTCAAGGTATTCATTAATACAGCCTTTGATATTCATCACATAACTACAAAAGCCTGAACTTCAGTAACGGAAACTCTGGGATTAATTAATCTGTGCAACTTCATATTTGTTACAGACTTTATATAATAAAACTTGCTTGCTTACAATAATAATTAAACTCACTGCTACAAAGATACCCTTCATATATATAAGGGGATTCTAAAACCTCAGTGACACAAACAACAACCAGGTTTATTACTTCTGTTTTATAAATAAACTGTGTATTACGTACTGTATCCACTAACTCATAGCAAAAGAAGTAATCTGCAGCTGAGCTTCTTAAAGGGATAATTAACCTCCTTACACTCCCTCCACCTTATCAATTCCAAATATCTTGGCCGTGACTTCTGGCAATATATTTAGTTAATTTCCTAGGCCTCGAATGCCGCCACAAGTTCAATTGCGACTTTAGAAGTCAAAGTTATTTTTTTAATTGAGTTAAATTAATGCGACCATGATATGGTTTTTATACCCAGCTCTAAGTCTCTGTGTTTTTATTTATAAGTTAAGTTATGTTAAAGTTAGAAGGGTTGTAACTATCAAGTAGGGCATCAACCAATATGTATATTTTTGATAACTAATCAGTATATTTACCATGGCTGCCAGTAACATACAAATTAATGATTTTACCTCTTTAGCTGCAAGTAACAAGTTAACAGAAGTGATTTGTACCACTTGTCTGCCCCTCACTACTTTTTGCTCCATACAGTAGTGCATATTGGAATGGGGATTTTTTTTTTTTTTGCACAAGCACTGGTTAATTTACAATATTTAGTTCTTATTAAAAATATTTAAGGACATTTTTTTCTCCTTTATATGGCAAATAAAAACATGGTGAGCGAGGGGTATATGAGGTGGGAAGGGCAAGGAAGTTTGGAGGGGCACAGGAGATGGGAGGGGCAATAGGGTAGAGGAGGGGCAGAGGATGAAGGTAGGTGGAGCAAAGAGGAGGTGTAGGGCCCTGCCTCACTTTTGCCGGGGGCCCTGGTTGGTCTCAGTCTGCTTTTTTAAAGTGAATTTAAAGTGAATTTTCCTGTCTCGGAAACACAGCATGAGAATATTTCTTTCTTTGTAAGTCTGTGTTTTACTGTTTATGTGCCCCACGTCTCTGCGAGCTACAATCTTTATGTAATTGTAAGACTGAGCATGTCGTATACCTGTTACAGTGTAGCTGTGATCAACAGTACATAGGTCATACGACCAGGCCTTACAAGATTACATGAGCATATCAATAACATTAAAATAGGTTTAAAATCCCAAAATCTGTCTGAACACTATAGGAGCAAACATAATTAAGATCCACAGTGCCTGAGAGGTACAATTTTGAAACATGTTAGAATCAGAGACAGAGGGGGAGATAGGGAATTAGTCAAGGGACAAAGAGAAACTTACTGGATCCATGTACTAAACAGCCTTGTCCCTTTTGGCCTAAATAAGGATATAGATATTGCAGCATTCTAATTATAGGAATTGCAGGTATAGAGGCTCTTTCAAACACTGGTCCCTGCAGGTATATATATATATATATATATATATATATATATATATGTGTGTGTGTGTGTATATATATATATATATTTTTATAAGTATTAGATATATGTGGGTAGGTGTGTATTTGAGTAGGGTCTATGCGGATGTATACACGTGTGTATACATGCAGATGGATACACATGTAATAATCCCGCATTTGGGAAGATACATGAGAGTCTATTCATGCTGGATTACATAAGTATGAAGGTGATAATGTGAGTATATTGATTATATATGCCAAGTATATAGTAATTGTATGATGGGACAAATGGGCCACAAGAGACAGGATATTCCATGAAATGGGATTAAAGTGGTCTGTTATTTTATGTGCATATATATATATATATATACCCACATTTATTTATTATTTATTGATTTATATATATATATATATATATATATAGATTTTTTAATTAATTATAATTTTTTTAGAAATGTAAACATTTTTTTTAATTGATATTTGAATGTTTTTTTATATATAACATAAATTTTATTGTTCACTTTTTATATTTGCATTATGATGAATTAGTATATAAATGGTGTAAATAACACACATATATGTTTAGGGATAAGGATTGTAACTTGGAAAAAATATTTTCCATATGTGTGATACATTGTGATACTAGGTTAAATGTTTAAGGTGTAAGAGATGTAATTTATAACTATGTAACTAAAGAGTGACTATAGAAATATGAATTTTTGAACATCTTGATAAAGCTCTGTAATAGAGCGAAACGCGTTGAATGTTGTGACTGTCTAA
The DNA here is from genome assembly GCF_027579735.1 of Bombina bombina. Taxonomy (NCBI): domain Eukaryota; kingdom Metazoa; phylum Chordata; class Amphibia; order Anura; family Bombinatoridae; genus Bombina; species Bombina bombina. The sequence goes on from NC_069499.1 coordinate 806,592,181, forward strand.
CATTGGAGCAACTCTGAATGTTGTGTTTGTTCACCATTGGAGCAACTCTACTTTTGAATTTTATAACTCGGTTTATTTTGTCATTCTGCCAAGATCTCCACCGCCTGCGTGCATAACACTAAGTGCAGGTATCAGCAGATATTCACCCTCTATTGGAGGTAAGAAGCTTATCCGAAGTGACCATAAGGACTTTCTTTTCTTGAGCCGCAAGGAAGAACGAGCCCCCCGAGTGTCACTGGTGACGTCAGATGCCAAGTCACGTGCGGTGAACTCGAGTGTGATGTGTAAGATCCACAGTTGCTAGTTTGAAATGGCTCTACAGATATAGAAAGTTTTCAAGGTAATATGTATCTTTTTTGCCTTTATCAACTGATTTTAGAATGATTTACGCTACAGAGGCATAGACTTTAAAGGAAACAAGAACTTTGTCTGTGCAGTAAAATTTTTGTTTCGGAACCCTCTTCCAATTGTTCTGTTCACTGCCTAATGGTTCCTGTTTGCCTATAGAGTGGAAATCCATTTGCTATAGGAGCTCCTCGTTAACAATTGGGAACTTTTTGAATCAATACGATCCTTTAACATCATTTGAACTATGATCTCATGAACTTATTTAACGTCAAGTTGAATTCTACGTTTTCTTAAAAATGTAATTGTTGAACGCCTATTGTCTGTCTGCCGTGCTTGGGTCCTGCACCATCATTAGGCTTGGTCTCATCATCACTTTTCATCTGTTCCCTGTCATTGAAGCATATAAGACACAATGAAAAGACAGCAAGGAGAAATCATGATCGTAAATTTTATGTTTTTGTTTGCTTGCTGCTTACATTTAAAAAATTCTGTGAGATACTACGAGGAGATATTTTTGTTATTGTTGTTAGAAAACAACTATACATTAACCTGGCTGTGGCTGGAATTCCTTTTAAATAAAAGAAGAATTGTATCTGTCTCCTTGTTTTATGCATGTCTGAACCTGGGTATTTATGTTCATCATTCATTCATTTTTAGTAATTAATTGTTTTAATGTATTTATATAAGAAATGTATTTAATTTTTTTCCTACAAGTTTACACAGTTGTACTGCCATTCTCTTCCTGTTACATGAGTATGATCTGAGGCCACCCCTTTGCTATCACAGGCTAGGTCTAACTCACAGTAATAAATTATTTTATTATCTTTGTCACCTGTCATACTATGGGGACATTAGGGCTTAGGCCTTTTAGGGAGGAGTAGTTCATTACTTTGCTTCTTTAATCTTCCCCCCTTCCCCCATTAATAAATATCCTGGTAACTACATAAAGATTGACTAGACCAAGCAATAAATGGTCAGTCGGTACAATGATCTTCTTGAGTTTTGTCACCACACCTTATAACACAACCCCTGATGCTGCTACTTCTCTTCCTCTGCCGGTGCTACCTATCTAGGGAGCAGTTAATAGGCTTACTTAATCTCCTGTCTTCTGCAAGGCAAGGCAGACACGTTTACAGGGTTGGCTTAGCTTTGTCTGGTGCCTGATATTAGGGTATCCTGTTACCAGCCAGGAAAAAGCTGAGATATTACCATGCCAAACTCAGTGTGTGTCCTGTGGATGTAAATAGTTATCCCACGTTCTTGCAAGCTGTAAAATACAACCCAGTTTCTGCAGTCTGCAACAAAACAAACAAAGATACCTCATCCTGGCCTAGTTGCAAATCATGTATGCACTTTGCCTATGTAATTTTCATCCAAACCCAATGTATCCAGTTACTGGCCAGGGTCACGGTAAATGTGAACTCACCCAGCTGGCCTCCCACCACACAACCACATAGTCATCCCACCGTGTCTGCACCCATGTGTGCTGCTAGGCTGCTGGTAACAGTCATTTACTTTTTTTGACCATGAATTTTGTCACCACATACAACACAACCCATGCTTCTTCGGCTGCTGCTCCACCTCTGTTGATGCTACTTCCCTAGGGAACAACTCAAATGCTGTCTTCATGAAATAGGGCAACAATCTTGGTGCCTTACTGGGTGACAAAATCTTGACTTTTAAATCACTGCTGCTTAATCTCCTGCATCTAGCAAGAGAGACATGTTTACAGGCTTGGCTCACTTTTGTCTGGCGCTTGGCTATCCTATTAATGGCCTGAGACATCACAACGCCACTGTTTCCCATTACTCATGTCAGATTGCACATCCATTCCAACTATGAAATTGAGAAGATTAGATGTGAAATCGTTGATACAGAAATATAAAAGTAATTATTAGAGATATTCACAGATGAAAAATTAGTCTCAGCCGAAACTTTCTTTTTAAATATTTAAATACCTTCAAATTTTGAATATTCATTGCCCGTGCTACTATGTATTCATTTAATTTTAAACTGACCATTCGTGGAACATTTACATTCATTTTTGTTAAGCGTATATAAATGTTCCTTTGCTACAGGGGAAAAGTTCACCTGCTGGAGAGTGGTGCTAATCAGGATACTTCTTCACAGAGACCTAGGGCACGCTAATAGGCTTATCTTGGTGGCTTTCTGGGCCTGCAATAAATGACCTTCTCCTTTAGTGCAGGAGTCCCCACACTAAGGCGCCTATTTATCAAAGTGTAAACTATGTTGCATTCGCCGGCATCAATACGCTCGTCTAATATCGCCTAACATCGCGGCCGCGGATCTCAAAATGCTCTCCTTATTTATAAAAAAAGCCGTCAAAAACACGCGCACCAAGTATGGGACGATGAGCATCGAACTGTTGTTAACTAGCAGTCATCAATCTTGCGTCTATTCGACTTTATTTATACCATTTCACTAAATGCCGCCACTATACTAAAATGTTTAACCCCTATCCGCCACTCCCCGACATCGCAGCAACCTAAATAAAGTTATTAACCCCTATCCCGCAGCTCCCCGCCACTGCCACCACTAAATAAACTTATTAACCCCTAAACCTCTGGCCTCCCACATCACTACCACTAACTAAACATATTAACCCCTAAACCGTTAGTCCCCCACTTAACAAATAACTAAATTAAGCTATTAACCCCTAAACCTAACAACCCCTTAACTTTAAATTAAAATTACAACATCCCTATCTTTAAATAAATTAAAACTTACCTGTAGAATTAAAATAAACTAATTTTAAACTATAAATTAACTTACCCTAACTATTATACTGCAATTAAATTAAACTACCAATTAAATAAACTAAATTACATAATAAAAAAACCTAACCCTACTAAAATTATTTAATTATACAATTAAACATTATTACAAAGTCCTAAATTACAAAAAAAATAAAACAAAGTTACAAACCCCCCCCCCCACTAAATTACGAAAAATAACAAACCAAATTTTAAAAAATATATTTTTTTACACCTACTCTAATAGCCCTATCAAAATAAAAAAGCCCCCCAAAATAAAAAAAAACCCTAGCCTACAATAAACTACCAAGGGGGGTTTTGTGGGGCATTGCCCCAAAGATATCAGCTCTTTTACCTGGAAAAAAAAATACAAACACCCCCAACAGTAAAACCCACCACCCAACCAACCCCCCAAATAAAAAAACTATCTAAAATAACCTAAGCTACCCATTGCCCTGAAAGCGGCATTTGTATGCACATTGCCCTTAAAAGGGCATTTAGCTCCTTTACTGCCCAGACCCTAATCTAAAAATAAAACCCACCCAAAAAAACCTAACACTAACCCCCGACGATCCACTTACAGTTATTGAAGTCCTACTTGAAGGATCCATCCAGCCGGCGAAGTCCTCAACATAGTTGTTAAATGTTTGATAAATGGGGAAAAGTGTCAAATAGAGCCGAATGTATATTCGGAACATCAGTAATGACGTAAGCATCGATCTGCGTCGGATTGAGATCGCAGGATTGTATGTTACGTCACAAATTTCAACATTTGTCGATATTGAGGCTTTGATAACTAGGTCAGATCAATTTCGCAACAATTACGATGTGGAATTCCAGTGTATTTTCAGTTGACACTTTGATAAATAGGCCCCTAAGTCTTCTATTAGTACGGCGGGAGCTCTGTGAAGAAGAGGATGGAATTAGCACGGCTCTCCAGCGAGCTAAAGATAAGTATTTTAACTATTTAAAGGAAACAAATGAATACATTTAAATTTTGTGCTGCATTTGTTCAGATATTCGTTTTGTGTAAACAAGACAAATATCCGTATTTCTTTAATGTGCATTTGTAACAAAACAAATGTACATGTCTATTAATTATGTAGATCTTTCCGTTCAATTACTTTTTTTTCCCCCCTTCTTTTCTATCCCTCAGTCAGAGACTGCTGGCATATACTGCTTATGTATACAGAAATATTTAGTTTTTTTAGGCACAAGTATAGACTATCAGTTTAGCACCTCTTGTGTTTTTAAAGTGAAGGTCAATTTTTATGAATTAGTGCCCGGTTTTTAATAATCCTTTTAAAAACAAGGGCACTTTAATTCATCAAAATTGACATTTCATTTTAATCTTGGCAGCCGCTCCAGCACTTCCTCTGCCCGTCGCAAGCCGTCTTTGCGGGTCCAAAATGATGAATCCGGCTTCCTCCAATCACGGCGTTGCACCAGACCAAGATTCCCCCGTGGGGGAAGCCTTGATTGGAGGAAGCCAGATTCATCATTTCTGACGTCTGCAGAGGCTTCCGATGGCCGTGAGAATCGCTGGAGAGGCTGCCAGAATGAAAAGGTAAGTTTTTGAAGAAAAAGAGTGAAATGTCAATTTTGATGAATTAAAGTGCCCCTGTTTTTAATAGGATTATTAAAAACTGGGCACTAATTCATCAAAATTGACCTTCACTTTAATTTACAAACCCATTTTTAATTTTGAGCATATTAAATGTTTTAAGTTTTAAGTTGTGTTTTATTGCCTTTGAAGTAATGTGATATTTTAGAAAAAGTGAATGCTATTAGTTGTACTCTTTAGTCAGCTCTTTTTGCTGATATTCAAATCTATTGTAATTAGATACACAGCACAATAACCTTTTGTGTTACATTAACAGACTTCTTATTTAAAGGTTCATGAAACCCAAAATTTTTCTTTCATGATTTAGAAAGAGCATGTAATTTTAAACAACTTTCTAATTCATTTCTATCATCTAATTTGCTTCATTCTCTTGATATCTTATGCTGAAAAGTATATCTAGATCAGCAGCTGCTGATTGGTGGCTGCACAAAGATGCCTTGTGTGATTGGCTCACCCATGTGCATTGCTATTTCTTCAACAAAGGATATCTAAAGAATGAAGCAAATTAGATAATAGAAGTAAATGGGAATGTTGCTTAAAATTGTATTCTCTGGGGCCTAGTTATCAAGCCGTCAACCTCAAATACGCTGGAATTCCGCAGCGTATTTGTTGTGAGGCTGATTCGCCTTAGTTATCAAAGGCTAGAGACCGGCAAAAGTAGAATTTTGTGACGTAAACTTCGATCCGCCGGACTCAGTCTGACACAGATCGATTCTTACGTCACTCCAGATGTTCCGCACACAAGTACGGCACAATCTGACTACTTTTGCTAGTTATCAAAAAACTAGCAGGTACGCTCGGCACTTTTACGGCCCAGCGTACCTGGTTTTCAAACCGCCACCCTGGAGGCGGCGGATCCCATAGGAATCAATGGGAGTCTGACCATAGCGAAAGTACAAGTTCGCTGCTTCCAGACATCCCATTCATTTCTATGGGAGATGTCTGCACCTAACACCCTAACATGTACCCCGAGTCTAAACACCCCTAATCTGTCCCCCCTACACCACTGCAACTAAATAAAGTTATTACCCCCTAAACCGCCGCTCCCGGAGCCCACCGCAAGCTACTCTATACATATTAACCCCTAAACCGCAGCTCCCGGAGCCCACCACAACTATAATAAATGCATTAACCCCTAAACCGCCGCTCCCGGAGCCCACTGCAAGCTACTCTATACATATTAACCCCTAAACTGCCACTCCCGGAGCCCACAGCAACTATAATATATGTATTAACCACTAAACCGCCACTCCCGGAGCCCACCGCAAACTACTCTATACATATTAACCCCTAAACCGCCGTTCCCAGAGCCCACCGCAACTATAATATATGTATTAACCCCTAAACCACCGCTCCCGGAGTCCACCGCAACTATAATATATGTATTAACCCCTAAACCGCCGCTCCCGGAGCCCACCGCAAGCTACTCTATACATATTAACCCCTAAACCGCCGCTCCCGGAGCCCACCGCAACTATAATATATGTATTAACCCCTAAACCGCCGCTCCCGGAGCCCACCACAAGCTACTCTATACATATTAACCCTTAAACCGCCGCTCCCGGAGCCCACCGCAACTATAATATATGTATTAACCCCTAAACCGCCGGTCCCGGAGCCCACCGCAACTATAATATATGTATTAACCCCTAAACCGCCGCTCCCGGAGCCCACCGCCACCTACATTATACCTAGTAACCCCTATCCTGCCCCGCCTATACCGCCGCCCTCTATAATAAAGTTATTAACCCCTATCCTGCTGATCCCGCACCTCGCCACAACTAAATAAATAGTTTAACCCCTAAACCGCCGCTCCCAGACCCTGCCGCAACCTATATTAAATTTATTAATCCCTAATCTTCCCCCCCTACACCGTCGCCACCTATAATAAATTTATTAACCCCTATCCTTCCCCCCACTACACCGCCGCCACTGTAATAAATTTATTAACCCCTAAACCTAAGTCTAACACTAACCTAATATTTCTATTATGAACTAAATTAATCCTATTTAAAACTAAATACTTACCTTTAAAATAAACCCTAATATAGCTACAACATAAATAATAATTATATTGTAGCTATCTTAGGATTTATTTTTATTTTACAGGAAAATTTCAATTTATTTTAACTAGGTACAATAGCTATTAAATAGTTATTAACTATTTAATAGCTTACCTAGCTAAAATAAAGAGAAATTTACCTGTAAAATAAAAACTAACCTAAGTTACAATTACACCTAACACTACACTATACTTAAATAAATTATTCCTATTTAAAACTAAATACTTACCTGTAAAATAAACCCTAAGATAGCTACAATGTCATTAATAATTACATTGTAGCTATTTTAGGATTTATATTTATTTTACAGGTAACTTTGTATTTATTTTAGCTAGTTAGAATAGTTATTAAATAGTTATTGACTATTTAATAACTACCTAGCTAAAAGAAATACAAAATTACCTGTAAAATAAATTCTAACCTAAGTTACAATTAAACCTAACACTACACTATCATTAAATTAATTAAATAAATTAACTACAAATAAATACAATTAATTACAATTACATAAACTAACTAAAGTACAAAAAATAAAAAAAGCTAAGTTACAAAAATTAAAAAAATAAGTTACAAACATTTAAAAAATATTACAATTTTAAGTTACTTACACCTAATCTAAGCCCCCTAATAAAATAACAAACTCCCCCCAAAATAAAAAAATGCCCTACCCTATTCTAAATTAAAAAAGTTCAAAGCTCTTTTACCTTATCAGCCCTTAAAAGGGCTTTTTGTGGGGCATGCCCCAAAGAATTCAGCTCTTTTGCCTGTAAAAGAAAAATACAACCCCCCCAACATTAAAACCCACCACCCACATACCCCTAATCTAACCCAAACCCCCCTTAAAATAATAATAATAATAACACTAATCCCCTGAAGATCATCCTACCTTGAGTCTTCTTCACTCAGCCGAGCAGCGATGGAACCGAAGAGGAGACCCGGAGCGGCAGAAGTTATCCTCCAAGGGGCGCTGAAGAAATCTTCCATCCGATGAAGTGATCCTCCAGTCGGCGCTGAAGAAGTCTTCCATCCGGGCGATGTCATCTTCCAAGCGGCGCTGAAGAAGTCTTCTATCCGGGCGATGTCATCTTCCAAGCGGGGTCTTCAATCTTCATCCCGCCGACGCGGAACATCCTTCTTTACCGTCGGACTACCGACGAATGAAGGCTCCTTTAAGGGACGTCATCCAAGATGGCGTCCCTTCAATTCCGATTGGCTGGTAGTCTGTCGGTAAAGAAGTATGTTCCGCGTCGGCGGGATGAAGATTGAAGACCCCGCTTGGAAGATGACATCGCCCGGATAGAAGACTTCTTCAGCGCCGCTTGGAAGATGACATCGCCCGGATGGAAGACTTCTTCAGCGCCGACTGGAGGATCACTTCATCGGATGGAAGATTTCTTCAGCGCCCCTTGGAGGATAACTTCTGCCGCTCCGGGTCTCCTCTTCGGTTCCATCGCTGCTCGGCTGAGTGAAGAAGACTCAAGGTAGGATGATCTTCAGGGGATTAGTGTTAGGTTATTTTAAGGGGGTTTGGGTTAGATTAGGGGTATGTGGGTGGTGGGTTTTAATATTGGGGGGGTTGTATTTTTCTTTTACAGGCAAAAGAGCTGAATTCTTTGGGGCATGCCCCACAAAAAGCCCTTTTAAGGGCTGGTAAGGTAAAAGAGCTTTGAACTTTTTTAATTCAGAATAGGGTAGGGCATTTTTTTATTTTGGGGGGGTTTGTTATTTTATTAGGGGGCTTAGATTAGGTGTAAGTAGCTTAAAATTGTTGTAATATTTTTTAAATGTTTGTAACTTATTTTTTTTATTTTTTGTAACAGCTTTTTTTATTTTTTGTAATTGTAATTAATTGTAGTTATTTGTAGTTAATTTATTTAATTAATATAATGATAGTGTAGTGTTAGGTTTAATTGTAACTTAGGTTAGGATTTATTTTACAGGTAATTTTGTATTTCTTTTAGCTAGGTAGCTATTAAATAGTTAATAACTATTTAATAACTATTCTAACTAGCTAAAATAAATACAAAGTTACCTGTAAAATAAATATAAATCCTAAAATAGCTACAATGTCATTATTAATGACATTGTAGCTATCTTCGGGTTTATTTTACAGGTAAGTATTTAGTTTTAAATAGGAATAATTTATTTAAGTATAGTGTAGTGTTAGGTGTAATTGTAACTTAGGTTAGTTTTTATTTTACAGGTAAATTTCTCTTTATTTTAGCTAGGTAAGCTATTAAATAGTTAATAACTATTTAATAGCTATTGTACCTAGTTAAAATAAATTGAAATTTGCCTGTAAAATAAAAATAAATCCTAAGATAGCTACAATATAATTATTATTTATATTGTAGCTATATTAGGGTTTATTTTAAAGGTAAGTATTTAGTTTTAAATAGGATTAATTTAGTTCATAATAGAAATATTATTTAGATTTATTTAATTAATATTTAAGTTAGGGGGGGTGTTAGGGTTAGTGTTAGACTTAGGTTTAGGGGTTAATAAATTTATTACAGTGGCGTCGGTGTAGTGGGGGGCAGATTAGGGGTTAATAAATTTAATATAGGTTGCGGCAGGGTCCGGGAGCGGCGGTTTAGGGGTTAAACTATTTATTTAGTTGCGGCGAGGTGCGGTATCAGCAGGATAGGGGTTAATAACTTTATTATAGAGGGCGACGGTATAGGGGGGGCAGGATAGGGGTTACTAGGTATAATGTAGGTGGCAGCGGTGTCCGGGAGCGGCGGTTTAGGGGTTAATACATTTATCAGAGTTGCGGCAGGGTCTAGGAGTGGCGGTTTAGGGGTTAATACATTTATCAGAGTTGCGGCAGGGTCTAGGAGCGGCGGTTTAGGGGTTAATAACTTTATTTAGTTGCGGGGGGCTCTGGGGGCGCTGGTATAGGGGGTAGAACAGTGTAGATAGTGTGGGTGCTTAGTGACAGGCTAGCAATAAAGCTGGGAAAAAGCCGAAGAGCAGCGAGATCGGATGAGTGATAACTCTCACAGTCCGCTGCTCATCGCCCCGTACTTGGTGCGCGGCTTTTTGACAGCTTTATTTGATAACTTAGGCGAAATTTTTCAGGTCCGCGGCGGTGATGTGAGGCGAGCTTAGGCGGGCGTATTGGGCCGGCGAAGGCTGGAAAGTTGACACGTTGATAACTACCCCCCTCTATCTGAACCATGAAATAATTTTTTGGGGTTTAGTGTCCCTTTAATTGAATGACAGGACCTATTCCTCTTGCAATGATTGTAGTGCCATTGGTTACACAATATACATTTTTAGATGTAAAATCATTTTAAAAGTGTCACAATAATGCGCTAGCTTAAACAGAAAAAAAAAAAAACATTCAATCAGACTTGTATCATTAATATATGTGAGTGTCCTAAACAAAAAAATCCTGCTTATCCCCACTTGACCATTAATTCCTGAATCCCCTGTCCCCTATGCTTCCTTGATTCTCTCCTTCTGTTCTCTCTATCTCTTCTCTCTCTACTAATCTCTCCTCATTACCCTACCTTTGTTTGTCCTCCCACCTCCTCTACCCTACCCAATGCCATCCCTTCTACATGTGAAAGTTAGTATGTCAAGTGTATGAGAATGAAGAGTGTGACTGGAGAGGAGATGTGAAGAAAAAAGTAAGAATTAGTGTGAATGGAGATAAGAACACATTTTTTTGTTAATGCACATCTATAGTTATTGTACTTAATGCTTTATTCCACAACACATATGCAAATAACTACAAAGTGTTGACTCCCAGACTATAGCTGTTATGACCATTGTCACACACTTCTTGAAACCACTTATTCAGAATACTTTGGACTGGTTTCAGTCTTCCTTATGCTTATGGAACAAATGTAGCCTTTAGCATGTTGTTTGTACTATTTGAAAGTGGAGTTCTTAGCGTGGAGGTCCAGAGTGATGTAAGGGGATTACTGTGTCCAAGAGACAATGCCTTTTTGCTTACACAAGGCTGCTCCTTTCTTACTCCCATAAGACATAGGGCCCTCGCCAGATCAGACATGGTTTTTCATGCTGACCCTCACAGGGGCTGTCCTGGTGGAATTATCTTAAGAAATTGGCAGTCCCTGTGAATGGCAAGATGTCTCCTATAGAAAGTAATAGAGCTCGCTGGAATGGGAAACTGTGTAGGGTGAAGATAGCAGTGAGCAGGGGGCGCACTTTAAAATTTGAATCCTTCAACCAATATAAATCACATTACGCTGCTTTTCGCGAATAGCATCTTACAATCATCTATATTTCTGTATGCATATATTTTTCTATTAGGTTATTAAGCATTTTGAGTATTTTGTCCCAAAATCTCATACATGCACATGTTCAGCCCGTTTTACGAAAAAACAACAATTATACTTTGTATTTTATACTTATAAGTGTTTTTTGCACATCCAGTGCACTTAAATTACGATTTACACTGTCCATATTTAATACGATTTATTCCTGTGTAATTTGCATACAAAGTTTTTGATAAAATGCGATTTTTGGTAAACAAGTTTGTTACGATTATTGATGCACCTTAACAATTTTGTCCTGTGCATTTCTGTGTGAATGGTCCCTTACGGAGACACCTTATTTTCAGGGTAAAAAGTGGCTTTATAGAATTCCACAAGGGAAATAAAAGTACTGGCGAGCATTCTTAAATAATTTCACAAGCCCAGAGACCTTTAGATAATCAACCCCATAAAAAATTATCATAATCTCCTAGACAGTGTCATACAAGATGTTCCTTATACATTATGTGTGTGCCTAGAACATAGTGGGTTTAAGTTTCCTTTGTGAATGTTTAAATCTACGTTTCAGTTTTCAGGTTGCTCTAATAGGGCTATATGAGACATATATGTTCCCTTGGCATTTACCTGTTTGATCAAAGAGCTTTTTTTTATATCTCTTCAAAATCTCACAATAGGTATGTCTATGTTTTACTTATTATAGGTTTAAGTGTTCATATGAGATGTCATGATTTTGCTGCCTAGTGTAACTGTTTTATTAATATGTTTGTCTACAGAGATTTTGATTAAGATTTAATATCAAAACAGGTGAAATTTGAGATGGTTAAAGACCCTACTTACCTAAAGATTTATAGAGAAAGTTATCTAGATCGGGGGGGGGGTGTAGATGGTTCATTATAACTCTTCTACTACTCCATTGTGGGCATAATATTTAATTATAATAGGGGCCCCTGGATTGTCCTCTACTCAAATCTTAAGATATCTTATAGTTAACTAGCCTTTGTGCTGCAACATTTGACATTTTTGGAACGTAGAAAATAAGTTACTCAAGAGCCACATATCTTATGTTTGAGACCCAAGAGTGTTTTCAGCCTGGTAAGGGGCTTAGTTTTACTAAGTTGGTTTTTGGTGCTAATTGCTTTTGAAGTTTATTGTGTAAAAGCCATTCAGTTATTACCTAAATAGATTATAAAATATGAGGTTATATATTAAAGTGTTAACTTTGATAGTAATGTTCTACGTTTAACTACTCTCTTAACTAGTTCTATTTTAAACAGATGTAGTATTATGGATATTCTCTGAAAAATATTATGCTGCATCTAAATGTCTGACAGAGTTGACCAAATATTGTTTTTCAATTACAAGAAAAGCTTTTCACAAAAATACAGTAATAAGGTTGTGCCGTATACTCATTTAGCAGTTCACAGTCTATCAAAAAAAAAGTATAAATTACTTATGCATGAAAAAAAATGGAAATTGGCAGCTTTGTCTCTTTTCCCAATAATGTGTGATATATATTAACAATCAAAGGTGAAATTTTTCAATTGTATTAACAGCAAACAGGGTGTCTGCAGAACAATTCATCCCTGGCAAACAGGCTTAACACTTACTGGATCTAACTATTGTGCCTTTATTCTAGACTCATAGTGATACAACAGTCAATAAGGACTATTGGTATTGCTACTGTCAGTTGAACATCACAAGCCATTATACTCAAGCCTCTCAAATATTGAGTGGCTCAAGAATTATGTAATAGTAATCAGTGATTATTACTATCTATAGGAGCTATTATGACAAAGTCTTCAGGCTTTTCACCTGACAGCAACAGTGTCCATTTTCTTTATTCCAGCTTTATAGGTGGAATTCTCTACATGGTTCCTCCTATTTCTTTAGATATTGTAAGGAATTCTGATTGATTTATCCTTTTGAACAATCAGGTATTCCCCCCCCCCCCCACCCCCGTGGCTAATATTTTAAGTTTTAATGTATGGGGTTAGGTGTTATAGTGTCTGAGATTAAAAACTCACTCATAGCTGGTTGTAGTTATTAATATTAGAGTGACCTACAATTGGAAGTTATCAATAAATAGTAATAGTTTGAATGGAATCCAATCACTAAAATTGAGCTGCTACAAAAATAATTTGTTATAACCAATTCTTTCTTTTTCTATTTAGCAAGTGAACAAACTGAACCAACTAAATAGTTTATAAATGTATTTAATATTTTATGGCAGGATTAAAAAGGCAGTAAAACTTTCAGGTATAATAATTTTGGACTTTAATATCTAGCCGCCAGGCACTTCTACTATTAGTGACTGCAGGTAATGAGCTATCTAAATAATTATGGCTAAGGTTTAATATAGTCACAAAAATGGAGCATCTACTAAAAAGTTTTACAAAACTGGTGTCACTTTTTTTGCATAGCAGCTTATTTTTAGCAAATGTTAAGCTAAATTACAAGTGACATGATATTTATCGCTCTTGCTCGTGCATTAAAGGGACAGGAAACCCACCTTTTTTCTTTCATGATTTAGAAAGAGAATTCTTAAAGATCAAATCAGGAGAGACTCTGACAGAAAGGGTATCAGTGTCATCACTACTTATAGCAAGCAATTTGATTCTATTTGTAAAATTAGAAAAAAGGTTAACTATACTAGATGGAGATGGAGATTTACAAGGTATCTCCAGTAACTGCAAGACGATTGGTGACTTGGTCAGAAAGGATTTCAGTAAAAAGAGCAATATGACTACTAAAAGTAATTGGTTGACATGTAGGAAAGGTTTCTTTAGATGTAATGTGAGACCATGTAAAAGTTGTAGTTATGCATATACAGTATACTTTTACTTCTACCCAAACTGGTTTGGTTTACAGTATTAGAGAACACATCACTTGCTCATCTACATTTGTAATATATCTATTGATATGCAATTTGTGCAAATTTCAGTACATAGGCCTAACTTCTAGGATGCTAAAGGACAGAGTCAGTGAGCATCTTCTATCCCTGGATGCAGAGATCCCAAAAACAGCGGTTGCAAAACATTTTGCTTAACATAACGGCAATACCATGGGTTTCTGCTTCCAAGGGATAGAACAGATAACACTAGGACCCAGAGGAGGAGATAGGTATTCTACGTTAAGCAAAAGAGAAGTCTTCTGGATTCACACTCTGAAGACTAGCGCCCCGTTTGGCATTAATAAAATTAGTGACATTAAACTGTATATAGAAAGAGTTTAAAAGGGTTAAGTGAATCACATAGTTTATACATTGAGTTACCTTGTTTAAACTTAGAGCTATTGCCAAATTTGTATAATAAGGCTGTAATCCTTGCTACTGATCCATTCTTATATGTATCCATTTACTGCAGCATTTGACTTATATACGTAGTGGAGGTTTTAGGAATGGAACAGTGGCAGCCATATTGTTTTTTGCGGCAAATTTCAAGAAACGCTTAATAATCTTTATCTCTGGAACTGCTTATGTTACAACTTTGAAACTTGCTATGCTCAGTGTTGCTATGAACTAGATTTGCCATTGCTCAACAGAAGTTCCTTAGTCACATGATGTAGCAGCCATCTTGCATTTTGCAAACATTTTTAAACATCTTCTTCTCTTAAACCGCTTAGTGCAATAAAGCGCAATTTTGCACATATGCTCCTTGCAAGGTCCTCTACCAAGTTTGTTCAAATTGCGATTTTTCCAAAATCAACATGGCTGCTGTGAGACATTAACCATTTTATCAACATTTAATTGCGCAAATTTGCACTTTATGCATTAGTTTTACAATATTTAACAATATTACAGTGTAATAGACACATGATTACACATGGTCGTAACCCTCAAAGATAATATTGCAGTCAAAATTCGCACTGCGCATTTGCCTTCGAGAAATAAAACATTTGCAAATTATCATGAAACTTCTGCAAATTGTAGAGGTCTATGGTGAGCATTAGTGTGTGCTATATGAAAGCCATACATTACACAGTGTTGTGGCCACTTTGTTTTGTATGCGTTGTTTTTAAAAATTACAAAAATCTTCTTCTCCAAAACCACTTATGAGACAGATGTGAAACTTGGTTTTTAGAGTTATCTTATGACCAATATTCAGATTTGTTCAAGAGAAGTCAATTGGTCATGTGGTTTGGCAGCCATTTTGAATTGTTCAAAATTGCTTAACAATATTTTTTAAATAATAATAAAACAAAAAACGTTTGACAAAACTACTTTATTTTTGCCATGTTTATTGACATGTATGGTGAGCACAATTGTGCATAATATGGAGGCTGTATATCTTATGTTCAGGCAGCCATCTTAATTTACGCAAAAATATCGGTCTATTTTCTCTGAAACCGCTTATGTAAGAACTGTGAAATTTGCTGTATAATCTTATATGGTGACCTAGATTCATAATTGCTCATTAGGAGAGAATCAGTCAGATGATGCGGCAGAAATATTGGTTTTATGTTTATTGTAATTATTTGTAATTCAATACTGCCTCTTTTGATTCGATTGCTCACAAAACACAAATTACTTATGCTAAACTCTTGAAATCAGGTATGCTGGTACAGCCTATTGCAATGCTACATCTCATGCAACATTGAACTCATAGGTCATATAGTTAGGCAGCCATTTTGTTTTTTGCGACAAATTTAAAAAAATGCTTAAAAATCTTCAGCTCTGGAACTGCTTATGTTACAACTTTGAAACTTGCTGTGCCCAGTGCTGCTATGACCTAGATTTGCCATTGCTCAACAGAAGTTCCTTCTTCACATGATTTAGCAGCCATCTTGCATTTTGTGAAAATCTTTAAACATCTTCTTCTCATAAACTGCTTAGTGCAATAAAGCACAATTTTGCACATATACTCCTTGCAAGATCCTCTACCAAGTTTGTTCAAATTGCGATTTTTACATAATCAACGTGGCTGCTGTGAGACATTAACCTTTTTATCGACATTTAATTGTGTAAATTTGCACTTTATACATTAGTTTTACAATATTTAACAATATTACAGTGTAATAGACACATGATTACATATAGTCATAACCCTTAAAGACAATATTGCAGTCCAAATTTGCACTACGCAGTCGCCTTCATGAAATAAAACATTTGAAAATGTTCATGAAAATTTTGAAAAGTGTAGAGGTCTATGCTGAGCATTAGTGTGTGCAATATGAAAGCCATATATTGCATAGCTTGGCGGCCATTTTGTTTCATATACTCTGTTTTTAAAAACTACAAAAATCTTCTTCTCCAAAACCGCTTATGGGACAGACTTGAAATTTTGTTTATAGAGTTATCTTATGACTATCCTTCAGATTTGTTCAAGAGAAGTTGAATGGTTTGGCAACCATTTTGAATTGTTCAAAAATTCTTGACAATATTTTTTAATTAATAATAAAACAAAAAACGCCTTACAAAAATGCTTTATTTTTTCCATGTTTATTGACATCTATAGTGAGAACTATTGAGCATAATATGGAGGCTGTATATTATATGATCTGGCAGCCATTTTGTTTTACGCGAAAATTTCAAAACACTATTTTCTTTGCAAAGCTGTGAAATTTGCTGTATAACCATATATTGTGACCTAGAGTTAGATCTATTTGTGTTGAAAGTATTAGTCATATTGTGTGGCAGCCATCTTGAAAAACGCAAAAATTTAAAAAACGTGTTTTTATTTTGAACTGCTTATGTTAGAAATGTAAAAACTTGCTTTATTGCTTTATATATATACAGTACATATAAATATATATATTTACATATACATGTACATATTTAGAGATGCAACTCATGTCTTTGAGCCCTTTTTTGTGTATTTTTTTAAAATAATTTTTATCATAGTGTTATTATGAGTGTAACTGTACTTTTAAATGTATGTTTGATGTGTTTTTGTGACACATTTTTGTCTCGTGTAAAATTTAACCAGAGCTCTCAGGTAGCGGTAATCATTCTAGCGTAAATCGTTCTTGTGCTCACAAATTCACATTTACTTTCAACTTTTAATACGAGTGCTCCTTCCCACACGCAAAAAGCCGTTATAAACCTGATATCGATTGCAGGAATTAGTTAGTGTGCCACGTGTAATCTTTCCCTATATGGGATCTTTCCTGAATGCAGAGGTGTTTTTCTACGCTAACCGGAAACTGCAAGCCCATATGCTTTTTAACTAGATCTCAATTATATCACATTAATGCTTTAATTGGTGTTTGCCATAGTATGCAGATTTCTTGTACAAATGTCCAATTTGTGTTAAATAAATGTAATTGCATGCTAAATTATCTGGTAATTAAAAAAAAATCTATTTTTGAGCTATTGCAAGGACATAACATTAGAAATATAATTAATACACTACATGCAAAGTATAAACTTTAAATATAACGTCCACAATTTATTTAATGTATCATATTGTCTCATACAGAACACAGCGATTGCAAGCATTTTATGCTGTAATGCGGAACCAGAATTTTCTATCTAAGTTTCTAAAGCACATTAAACATTGTTCTGGGACTGCGCTATGGTCTTTAAATACATTCCTTAACATTTTTTATGAACTGAGCTCTAGTCAAAAATGTCAAGTAAATCAATTAACATTTGTATGAAGTATGTAACACACATTTAAGCAAGTGATTAAAGATGTATTTCATTAGATCAGCACATTAAAGTCTTGGCTTAGAAATAGGTTCAGACTCAGCATTGCCAAAGCTAAATTTGTTCTGCTCCCTGATGTATTTCACAAGCTGGCATTATGCAATGAAAGATAATAATTCTGTGTAGTTATTTTTCAGATATTCACATTCAAGAGCTGACACAATTCATCATATTCAGGGTCAAAAAAGATCTTTTATAATTTTCTAATATCAATGGGTAATCACCCATCAAACATGACTGAGATCTAGTGTCTGTCATGCTATGTGACCTTTGTAATTACCACTGGAAAAAATATGGAAATAGAAACTCTGCATTACTTTTAATCTAGTCACCATGACAGACTAGAAAGACGATTACTGAGCAAATATTGGATGGATATAAACAGACCTGCTGCATTTAGAAGAAAATCAAGAAACAGATTTAGAAAATGATCCATAATTATTGTTTGGAATTAACATTATGCATAAAAAATAGTGTTTTTATGCAAATTTGTGTGGTTTTCTAGTACATCTTATGCATGAAAACACAATGAATATTATCAGCTGTTATCCATATAAAATATACAATTTCTGCAGTTTATACATGACAGTCCCTTTAGATATTGATTAAAACCATATGGGTTTTGAGATTCGTGCTCATAAAAAAAATACAGACTACAAAATATAGTTTTTAAAAGATTATTGGTGGATTAAAGGTCCAATCATCATTTTGTCTTTATAGGTTGTGTGATCTAGACATAAAAAAGGTAGGCCATAAATGTGGCTGAATACTTTGTAAACCTATAAACTCAGTGAATGTGGGCAATACAACAAAAATACTGCAGAAAGAAGATATAGCCAGAGTAAACAGAATTATGGATATTGTTATGGTTATCTTAGGATAGTCCTTCATAGCTTCTAAATGCCAAATCTTTATGGTTAGTAAAAATTATTTCATTGCCCCAAACCTCTGTTTTTTTCAAACCTGCCCTCAGGCCTCCTTAACAGGGCAAATTTTGAGGATATCTGAACTGTAGCACAGGTGAAATAATCAACTGATTAGTAAGCAGGGTTATTTTAACTGCTCTAACCCAAGGTGATCCTCAAAACCAGTGCCCTAAACTGGTTTTGAGGTGCTTTGTGTGATTTTAGTTTCTAAACAAATCTTGTTAACAATCATACATGAATCTTATTCAGGAAGTTGTATGGACTTGGATGTATTTTTCAAATGTACTAAACATGAACAAGAGTTAAAAAAAAAATAGAAAATAAAAACGTTCATCTTTTCTTTTTGCCAAAACCCTAAGAAATAATGAGCTTCCTATCCACCAAATAGATTTAGTAAGAGTCCTTAAAGGGATAAAGACATAAATAAACTCTCTAGTGTTAACGTAGTTCATGATCCATTCATTTAGTTGTGTGATTATAATAATTGACTTACCTCTAACCCATGCCTTGCTTTTGGCGGCCCTAAGACCATACTAGCAGCTTATAAATAGTTTAATAAAAATTCCCTTTGATATGCAAATTGTCATGCAGGCTCTGCAGTGCTTTCTCAGCACAGTGAGGAAAAGGATGATATTATTATTAATATTATTAGCATTTGTTGTTGTTTCTTAATATAGTTTTAGGGCTTAATAAACGTATTAAGCTGCAGTTAGAAAAAAAATCTACAGATATAAAACAGTTGTGTTTTGACTACAATGTCACCTTAATCGATATCTTTATTCCACAAGCAATTTTGAAAGTTGTCCTGTTTTTGAAAGAAAATAAAGAATACTGTAGCAAAAACTGTATAATATAAAATATATTCTTGACATTGAGTTTAGAAAAAACATATCAAATGATTTACAATATTTCCATAGATTTTATTGTTTCTATAAAAGATTGGGATCAAGCCATTTGTTAGTTCCTGTTTGGTACTACTAGTTCTGAAGAGTTCATCAGTCTTTTCTGCAATTTTCCTTTATTTCAATGTGCTATTTATCTGTCAGTTTAGACTTCACCCATCTGACAACATGGGCCTGCAACATTATCTTTAGCAATGCTTTGGCAGCCCACTTGATATCTTCGCTATCATTTGCAAATGTCTAAAAATGACACTATGGGGCCGATTCATCAAGCTCTGTATGGAGCTTGATGCAGCTGTTTACGCGGAAACAGGAGTTAAGAAGCAGCGGTCTTAAGACGTCTGCTCCTTAACTCGTACACCTCCTCTGAGGTGGCGGACAGCAATCCTCCCGATCACATGCGATCGGGTTGATTGACACCCCTGCTAGTGACCGATTGGTCACGAAGCTGATGGGAGTGGCACTGCACAAGCAGTTCACCAGAACTGCTTGTGCAATGATAAATGCCGACAGCGGATCATGTACTTTGCTAAATCGGCCCCTATGGGTTCATAACAAAGCATTTGCTTCTGCACAGACTTGGTGCTGCATACCATGCACTCTTTACTGTTTCTAACTCAACTGTTCTGCTTAATTTCTAGTTACACATTCAAGCTTTCCTCTGAAGTGCAGTAGTCCAGTCTTACTTTCTAACTTATCCTTCCAGTTTATGCAAATGAGATTTGCTGTCTTTTTATACCTTCAGCCTTGACAGGGTAGATATTTAACTACTCCCTATCCTTAAAAAAATTCCATTCTGCTGTTGTCATCTCCTTGTTCACTGTCTATTTCTTTAACAATTCCTTCAGACATTTTTGAAAAAAGAATTTCTTGAAGTGTTTTAAACATCATCATAATTATTATCATCATCAATAATGATCCATGTACAAAGTTTAATAGCAGGTGCAGACATGCAATCCCCATGCTCCAACAGTATCATGAAAACTTGATGTCCGCAGCCTCAGAGCAGACGGACCAGTTATGGAGCAGCGGTCTTAATACCTTTGCTTCATAACTGCTTTTTCCGGCGAGCCCAAAGGCTTGTGCAGAAACAGGGGCATCAAGCTCCATTCAGAGCTTGATAATTCGGCCCCATAATGTCCATAACGTCTTTAAATAAATGGGTTTAATTCAAACTCTCTATTAAGACCTTTATGGTACATAGTGGGCTTTATAAGCTATGAGGGTTACTCAAAGCTCTATTGTCTCATGTTTTAATGTTGTGTGTATATAGGTGTGGTGTTCACATTACATATTTAGCTTGGCAAAAGGGCAGGTGCCCTGAAATGTTGCTGTGTATATTTTGCTAAATCAAGCTTCTCCACTGATTGGAAAGAGTGCAGCTTGCTTATCTTATTTTAATAATAATAATAATAATAAAAATTACATGTCTACTAGGTATGTGCATTCAGGTTTCTTGTTAGCTACTGAATGCCAAAGAAGGCGGCTGTGCAAATCCAGATCTTAGTGTGTTGCACTTTCACAAGAAGAAATCAGGCTCCAAAAAAAGCTAAATTCCGCGAGCAGTTGTCTTTTTCCACATTCAGCAGCTAATGACTGACCCAATGCACATGCCTCCTTACAAGATACAAGCAATATACAGAAGTGTTAGATGGAATAAACACAATATTGGACACAAACACAATATTCTGTAACAGATGAACTAAGAACTGATACTCTCCTTTAAATTAGACATTTCAACGTATTACACGTCTTTATCAAGAGCATAAATTAAAACAAGTACTACTTAGCATTTGGTTTTACTTACTTGTTTTACTTGTTTTACTTTATGCTCTTGATAAAGACGTGTAATACGTTGAAACGCGTTGAGCAAATAAATAGCAAATCTTGTACTTTAGGTGATAACTTTCAGGAAAAATAGTAAGCACAGGAATAGTAGGGTTGATCTTGGATGTGTAAGCACATAGAAGTAGTGTAGATACTAGCACACTGGGATAGTAGTGCAGGAAAACAGGAATTCTTGGCTAGTACTGAAGGTGTAGTGGAGTATGAATATGTTAGCACACAAGAAAACCATTGTCAAAAGAACAATAAAGAGAGTTTTTTTTAGGCGTTTATTAGATATTTAGATTTACCTTAAATAATGTAAAAGGTATGTCAGGACACAAGAGTCCTCCGAAGGTGTGCTTGTGTTGCATGATGTGAAATGGAAAACTGGAAGCTGGCGGTTCTTTCAACATCCGATATAGACAGCAAATGATTCCTGTGTGAAGAGGAAAAAAGAAAGGCGCCACATAGGATAGTATGTCTTGAAATCGTGCAATAGAAGTACAAACAGGATAAGGACCCCCTTAGGGTGGCTACTCACAAGACACAGAGTGCCTAGCAGGACAAGATGGGACCCGTACAGTCGCCCGCCAGACTTTCACTGGTAACCGGAAGCTCCAGAAGGTCAGCCGAGTGACCGGAGAGGCCAATCCCAGGGGCAGAGAATAGGAATCGGTTGAGATCCTCAGGCTGTATTGGTACAGACAGGCAGACCACTCACACAGAGTTTCAGTAGCAAATTGTTTGCCAGAGGGTGGTTACTATTGTAAGATTGTTACAGTCCTCCATAACAAAAATGTCAAAATATAATAATATAAAATGGATATAGATACAAAAGCGAGCAAGTAGAGTAAAAGGCAATTTATTAACAATAAAACACACAGCAATGTGTTTCCCAGCAATGCCGTTTCATCAGGCTGTATGAAACGGCATTGCTGAAAAACGCGTTGCTGTGTGTTTTATTGTTAATAAATTGCGTTTTACTCTACTCACTCGTTTTTGTATCTCTGGCAAACAATTTGCTACTGATACTCCGTGTGAGTGTTCTGCCTGTCTGTACCATTACAGCCTGAGGATCTCAACTGGTTCCTATTCTCTGCCCCTGGGATTGGCCTCTCCGGTCACGCGGCTGACCTTCTGGAGCTTCCGGTTGCCGGTGAAAGTCTGGCGGGTGACTGTACTGGTCCCGTCTTTTCCTGATAGGCACTCCATATGTGCCGCTGTGTCTTGTTAGTAGCCACCCTAAGGGGGGTCCTTATCCTATTTGTGCTTCTATTGCATGATTTCAAGACATACTATCCTATGTGGCGCCTTTCTTTTTTCCTCTTCACACAGGAATCATTTGCCACCTTAAATAATGTGCACAATTGGCAATAAATGCAAATCTACAATGTGACACAAATTAAAAATCTAGGAATTTTATCACAAGAAAGGCAATGTTTTTCAGTATATGCATGAATAAGGACTGAGTATGTAGCCCGAAACGTTGTATCTGTGTGTGCTTTATCCCAATAAAGATACCCTAGTGGGGTACTTGCAAATAAGTCATGCTGGATTCTTCATTGAGTTTTTTAATGCAATTGAACAAATTTTGTTTTGAATGAAATAATATCTGAATATTCAGACAAACCGAACACATCCATATCTGAAATTCTGACAAATTGATGTTTTGCCTGAGAAAGGAACAGAAAGCTGTTTAAACTGAAAATAATACAGCAGTTTCATTTATGTACTCCCTACTAATGCTCTATGACTTATAGATAGGTCCTAATAGTGCTATTTGGCTTATACTAACTTTCTTCCAATGCTCATTAGCTGATAGGTACTTCCTGCTTAAGTTTAAAGTTTTTTCCTTAATATTAGTTCTAGCAACATTTATGGCCAGATTGGAGCGCTATTTATTGCATTAACTGCGCTTGAAGTATACTTTTTGTGGGTGTCGGATACAATGCATATTACAAGTTGAAAGTAAAAAGTTTTTGCTTGCATGCTAACCTGATGCATGCAAAAAGCCTAACTTACAATATCGCAATCATGTTAACGTATTCTCCCATTGACTTCAATAGAGCACAAAAAGTGGAAAAAACACCATACTCACATGCAAACCCGATCGCATTTAACCAAGTGAGCTAACCTGACAGGAAATATTAATATTTCACATTCCAATGTTCTTTTCAAAGCAGAATATGTTCTATTTATTCATAAATGCATATTTTTACATATGTCTGATGTTTTTTTTTTTATATATATATCTATACCACTGGTTTCCAAACTGTGAGGCGCGCCTCCCCAAGGTTGCACCAGAGCAATTAAGGGGAGGCACTGGAAAGGAGGAACTGTTTTTTCTTTTTCTCTGCCTGTATTTTTTTTTTTACTGTGCTGTGCCACTTGAGACAGAGCGCAGCGCACCCGCCATGGGAAAGGAGGAACGGAAGTTTTTTTGTTTTGATTTATACAGCACCAGACTGACACTAAGCATGCAGCACACCCACTATGATGAGGAGACTGACACTGAATTGAGTGTGCCGCGCACCCGCCTTGTTTCAAGTACAAAAATAAACGGACCGGTTGTATTTTAAGTAAAAACGGTCACAGGGAGGGAGGTAGGCATGGTTTGGACAAAAGTTCCATCAAGCAGCTCTAGCTGTTACCCGGAGGAACACTGGAATATCCACCATAACTCTACTTACTAACAACTTGCAAAGCCATAGTTCATAGCAAAACCGGCCCTGGTGAGCATTGCAGCTTGATTTCTGCAATGCTCACCAAGACAGGTGTTGCTACATAATATTGTTTGCAAGTTGCTAGTAAGCAAAATGATGATGGATGTTGAAGTGCTCCTCAGTATTATCCTAAAGCTGCACTAACTTCAACCTCTGTCTGGCCGGGCTACATATCACTCCCCTTTCCAAATTTCTTTCATATCCTCACATAGTACACATTTTTTTTAACAAATATATATATATATATATATATATATATATATATAAAAAATTCATTAAAATTATGGGAGGAGATAAAAAACTGAAATTAAAATCCTCCATGTCTCAAAATATTATATTTACATTGATATATATATATATATATATATATATATATATATATATGTGTGTGTGTGTGTGTGATATTGTGTATGAGTGTGTATGTATATGAGATATTGTGTGTGTGTGTGTGTGTGTATATGAGATATTTTGTGTGTGTGGGTATGAGAGTGTGTGTGTATCAAAAGATGCCGTCTGGATGAAGACTTCTGCCCAACTGGAGGACCACTTCTGCCCGCCTGGAGGACCACTTCTGCTGGCTTCGTTGAGGACATCTTGCTGCTTGGATGAAGACTTCTCCCGGTAAGTGAATCTTCGGGGGTTAGTGTTAGGATTTATTAAAGGGTGTATTGGGTGGGTTTATTTTTTAGGTTAGGGCTTTGGGCAACAATAGAGCTAAATGCCCTTTTAAGGGTAATGCCCATCCAAATGCCCTTTTCAGGGCAATGGGGAGCTTAGGTTTTTTTAGTTAGGGTTTTATTTGGGGGTTGGTTGTGTGGGTGGAGGGTTTTACTGTTGGCGGGATTGTGTGTATTTTTTTTTTTACAGCTGATTTCTTTGGGGCAATGCCCCACAAAAGGCCCTTTTAAGGGCTATTGGTAGTTTAGTTTAGGCTAAGGTTTTTTTTATTTTGGGGGGGCTTTTTTATTTTGATAGGGTTCTTAGATTAGGTGTAATTAGTTTAAAGATCTGTAATTTGTTTTTTATTTTCTATAATTTAGTGGATTTTTTTGTGATTTAGCTAATTTAATTTAATTTATTTAATTGTATATTTAATGTAGGTAATTTATTTAATTGTAGTGTAGTGTTAAGTGTTAGTTTAACATAGGTTAGGTTTTATTTTACAGGTAAATTTGTATTTATTTTAGCTAGGTAGTTATTAAATAGTTAATAACTATTTAGTAACTATTCTATGCTAGTTAAAATAAATACAAACTTGCCTGTGAAATAAAAATAAATCCTAAGCTAGATACAATGTAACTATTAGTTATAATGTAGCTAGCTTAGGGTTTATTTTATAAGTAAGTATTTAGTTTTAAATAGGAATAATTTAGTTAATGATAGTAATTTTATTTAGATTTATTTAAATTATATTTAAGTTAGGGGGTTTTAGGGTTAGGGTTAGATTTAGATTTAGTTGTTAATACATTTAATATAGTGGGGGTGATGTTGGGGGCAGCCGATTAGGGGTTAATAAATGTGGGTAGGTTGCGGCGACATTGGGGGAGGGAGATTAGGGGATAATAAATATAATATAGGTGTCAGCGATGTTGGGGGCAGCATATTAGGGGTTAATAAGTATAATGTAGGTTGCGGCGATGTCCGGAGCAGAAAATTAGGGGTTAATAAGTATAATGTAGGTGGCGGCGATGTTAGGGGCGGCAGATTAGGGGTTAATAATAATTAACAAGTGTTTGCGAGGTGGGGATGCGACGGTTTATGGGTTAATATGTTTATTCTAGTGGCGGCGATGTCCGGAGCGGCAGATTAGGGGTTAAACATTTTATTATAGTGTTTGCGATGCGGAAGGGCCTCGGTTTAGGGTTAATAGGTAGTTAATGGGTGTTAGTGTACTTTTTAGCACCTTAGTTATGAGTTTTATGCTACAGCGTTGTAGTGTAAAACTCATAACTAATTACTTTAAAATGCGTTAGGAATCTTGACGGGATAGGCTGTACCACTCAGTTTTTGGCCTCCCAGGACAGACTCATAATACCGGCGCTATGGAAGTCCCATAGAAAAAAGGGTTACGAACTTTACGTAAGTCGGTTTGTGGTGAGGCCAAACAAGTGTGCGGTACACCTATACCTGCAAGACTCGTAATACCAGCAGGCGTAAAAAAGCAGAGTTAGGACCTGTTAACGCTGCTTTTTTACCTTACCGCACAATTCGTAATCTAGCCAATAGTGTCCAATGTGTTAACTATCTCTACTGTTACCCAGAAAATACATATAAACATAAAAAATACCTCTATTGGAAATCATATAAACACAAAATAAAATAAAACAAAATTGACCATAGTAGACTATAGTAAGGGCATATACATAGCGCCAATTAACTAATATATCCTTGGTAAATATTAGACCGTGCGCAACGCAGCAGTGTACAATTAGAAAATTGTACACAAAATTACACACAATGTTACATTTAACTAAGTTGCCTAAAGTGAACTTGAATTACATATATATACAATGTAATTTGTGCTAGGCATGGAAAGATTGGCACCGGGACGTTACAGAAAGCTGTGCCATTCAATTTTAGTATTAATGCCCTTCGGGATCAGTGTGTGCAGTTCAAAAGTCCATCTAGCCTCTCTCTGCATAAGTATCTTATTCCAGTCCCCTCCTCTTGTCAACGGAGGGACATGATCAATGAGGGTATATCTCAACTCTGATACATTATGATTGTTCTGTAGGAAGTGGCGTGCAACAGGTTGTTCGGACTCTTTGTTCTTGATAGCTGCACAGATGGCGCTTCTATGGTTAACCATCCTTGTCCTCAGATCATCACTCATTTTTCCTACATAAAACAAACTACAAGGACAGTGTAGTAAATATACCAAAAATTTGGTGGTGCATGTCAACCTGTGTTTATGGAAGTATTTCTTCCTGTTCCTCAGATGATGAAAGAAGGATCCTGTCAGCATTCCATTACATGTGGTACAACCGCTACATTTATAGCAATCGGGTTTTGTATTATCTAACCATGTCTTTGTCTTGTAGCAATGTGCCGGGTCCGTTTTTTTGTAGAATGTCTTTTAAAGATCTTCCTTTTCTGAATCCTATCCTTGGTGTGTCCATCTTATTGAAGGGTAGCGTATCATCACTGCAGAGTATCTCCCAATTATCCTTTAGAATTCTACTAAACTCATTTTTATCTGCTGAGTTTGTCATAGCCAGGGTCATTTTGTCCTCACTCACTACATTTATCTTTTTGTTTCTGACATCCTTGTCATTCAGTGCACATATATATGTTCATTCAGAAGTCGGTTATGGTACCCCCTCTGTAGGAAACGTTGTCTCATCTCCTCCACTTGTATTTCTGCTTGCTTTTCATCTGTGTTATTTCTTACCACCCTGATGAACTGAGATTTTGGAAGGGCTTTCTTCAAGGCATGCGGATGGCAGCTCAAAGCCTCCAATAAAGAATTTTTATCTGTCGGTTTTTGGTACAATGTGGTGCTAATCCTATTGTCCTTTTTGTATAGTTTAAGATCTAGGAATTATATTTTGTTCCTGTTGTGATTCATCTTGAAGTTCAATGATTGATGTTCTGAGTTGAGTTCATTGAACCATGTTATGAGGTACTCTTCCTGTCCCGTCTATACCAGTAGTAGGTCATCAATATATCTCTTGAAATTGATGATTTCTGACCTTTGGAAGCACATTGTTCCATTGTTTTCAAAGTCCAACATAAATAAGTTGGCATACGAAGGTGCCACGCTGGAGCCCATAGCTGTGCCCATAAGTTGGAGAAAAAACTGGTTTTCAAAACGAAAGTAATTTTTCTGCAGGCATGTCTCCAATAAATCCAGTATACGTTCAATAGGTGGACCCACATATGGATATTTCAATAGTTCTTTCCTCACTGCTGCCAAGTCTTCTTGGTGGGGGATGACTGTGTACAAGCTAGTGACATCTAGAGTCAATAGCAAGTCTTCTTCCTTGACATGTAGGTCTCTAAGAGACATGATAATGTCGTTGGAATCCTTGATATATGTATTCATGTTCTGGACGAAGGGTTGCAGTAGGCTATCCACATAAATCGCCAGTGGTTTAAGTATGGATCCCACTGTAGGTCTTTGTGGATCTTAGGTAGTGTATAGAAGATTGGAGTATTTGGGTAATCAACCTTTAGGTATGCCATCATTTGTTGGTCTATCCTTTTGTCATGATATACATCCGTAAGATAGTCATCTTTCTCCTTCTTGAACTTTTGGGTTGGGTCTCTTGGCAATTTGCAATAAACAAACATATCATCCAGTTGGGAGAGTATTTCTTCCCGGTAGTAGCTGTAATCAAAGATGACAATTGCCCCACCTTTGTCCGCTCTCCTTAGCACAATAGTGTTATCTTCAGCCAAACTCTTCATGGTTGCTCTCTCTTTTTTACTCAGGTTGAACCTGACTGCTTCCTTTTGTTCTGTTGTTGATCTATTCAGATCATTCTACATTTTTTTGCAAAAGGTTTGTATCGTGTGGTTAGTACTTTTAGGGTCAAAACTGCCTTTCTCTCTGAAGTCTGGTCTTTGTTGACCTTGTGCATCTCTGAAGAATGCCTTTAACCTAAGTGAAGGTTGAAATCGCTGCATGTCAATATGCAATTCAAACTTGTCTGTGTATTTGGTAGGGACAAAAGATGATCCTTTCTGAAGCAATGATCGGTCATCTTCTGTGAGCATCCTTTGGCTGATATTCACTACCATATCCTCTTTCATCTCCTTTGTCGTGGGGGTTTGCCTCTTATGTTGCTCCCTCCTCGGGTGGGGGCGCACCTCCTCCGTTTTTTGACCTAGTTATCACCCCTCTTTCAACTTGCGTGTCGGTCGGTTTGCCTTGTTCAGGTGCTGTATCCGAGTCCATTCTGGAGCCTGAGCTATCCACTGTGGTTAGGATTCAGAAAAGGAAGATCTTTAAAAAACATTCTACAAAAAACGGACCCAACACATTGCTACAAGATAAAGACATGGTTGGAAAATACAAAACCCGGTTGCTACAAAAGTAGCGGTTGTACCACATGTAATGGAATGCTGACGGGATCCTTCTTTCATCATCCGAGGAACAGCAAGAAATACTTCCATAAACACAGGTTGACATGCACCACCAAATTTGTGGTATATTTACTACACTGTCCTTGTAGTTTGTTTTATGTAGGAAAAATGAGTGATGATCTGAGGACAAGGATGGCTAACCATAGAAGTGCCATCCGTGCAACTATCAAGAACAAAGAGTCCGAACAACCTGTGGCATGCCACTTCCTTCAGAACAATCATAATGTATCAGAGTTGAGATATATGCTCATTGATCATGTCCTTCCATTGACAAGAGGAGGGGACCGGAATAAGATACTTATGCAGAGAGAGGCTAGATGGACTTTTGAACTGGACACACTGATCCCGAAAGGCCTTAATATCAAAATTGAATGGCACAGCTTTCTGTAACATCCCAATGCCAATCTTTCCATGCCTAGCACAAATTACATTTCTATATTTGCTAGATGTATATATATGGAATTCAAGTTCAGTTTAGGCAACTTAGTTAGATGTAACATTGTGTGTAATTTTGTGTACAATTTTCTATTTGTACACTGCTGCGTTGCGTCCGGTCTAATATTGACCAAGGATATATTAGTTAATTGGCGCTATGTATATGCCCTTACTTTAGTCTACAATGGTCAATTGTGTTTTATTTTATTTTGTGTTTATATGATTTCCAATAGAGGTAGCCATTTGAGCCCTAGGAATAGTTATAATAGCCCCGTAATAATAAAAAGTTGTCTTGACATGCTGAATAGAGATTTAGCGTTTTTAACATTTCTTTATGTTTTTATGTTTATATGTATTTTCTGGGTAACAGTAGAGATAGTTAACACATTGGACACTATGTGCCTAGCATGTGATTAGTTGCTAAATTACAAATATCCACAGTGTCCATTAGTGACGCTCGCACAGGCACTGGGTAATTATCGCTACACATAATTTGGTAAACGGATGTTCTATAAGTCATGCTAGCGGATATTATATAGTCACTTTAAATAACACACATTGTCAATTGTTGTATAGATTCTACTGCTTAGGTGCATCTAAAATTCTTAGAATTCTTAGAATTCTTAGTGTTTGGTTGCTAGGCTACATGCAATGCTTAATAGTGATGTATGTTAAGTGCTTGCTAACACCTGGTTTTGCACACAAGGTAATTAACGCTTATTTGAAACACATGTATGGTGAACAGGGTATTTAAGGGAGGTTGTTGAGCATTTCATTGTTTCTGTTTGAGTCTGAGGATGGGGGTAAAACCCCTAAACGTTGGAATAAAGTTTTTGCCACTTCAAACCCGGTGAGAGCCTGCTTTTGTTGGAGGTCTAAGAAATATGTTGCTGAGCATCCCGATCAAAAGGATTGTATCGTGAGTGCTAAACGGCTGTGTACTGGTTGAATATTTTTTGTTTTGAGCACCCAAGTAATATTTACTGTACTTTTTTACTCTGCAAAATCACCTTTTGAGCATGTCACAAACTGAACCCACAGCTTTAACAGCTGCAGCAGAAACGGACAGGGCATACAAGGGGCCAATACCTTTCACTACACAGATGAAGATGCGATTGGCATCCTTTTTGATACCCTGACTACAGGGCCTACGGACAAACCAGTGGTACATATACTAGCACACCTATTAAAGTTAAAGAATAAAAGAAAATAAAACTAGAATTACACGGACAGTACTTATCAGAGTACTACAGGAAACGCTTTGTTCCAAGGGACTTTAGGGTTAAAAACGTTCCAACCCTGGGTCGGAATAACCCCACTTTTTGTGAGAAATGGTGCAACATTTTAAATAAATGTGCATTAGATCTCATGATGTTAGTAATCCAAGAAGTAAGGTCTCTAATCACACAGGTGAGAACTGAAAAGAGCAATACACTACTGAACATAACAGTGACATCACTGACAGAGGATAGGAAGACTGGGAGAATAAGCACAATAGAACAGTATCAGAAGGAACTAACTGCCTTCAAGAACAGAAAGTTTGAAGCAGTATTAGATGATTACCGGGAGAAAAAGGTATACAAGTGGCTGTTGAAACCCGAGGTGAGACAAAGATTAAGGGAATTCCACCCTAGAAGATACAGAGCAAGGAGACCGTGGAACCTAACCACAGTAGATAGCTCAGGCTCCGGAATGGACTCGGATACAGCACCTGAACAAGGCATACCAACCGATATGCAAATTGAAAGATGGGTGACAACGAGGTCAAAAAATGGAGGAGGGGCACCCCCACCCGAGGAGGGGGCAACATAAGAGGCAGACCCCCACGACAAAGGAGATGAAAGAGGATATGGTAGTGAACATCAGCCAAAGGATGCTCACAGAAGATGACCGATCATTGCTTCAGAAAGGATTATCTTTTGTCCTACCAAATACACAGACAAGTTTGAATTGCATATTGACATGCAGTGATTTCAACCTTCACTCAGGTTAAAGGCATTCTTCAGAGATGCACAAGGTCAACAGAGAACAGACTTCAGAAAGAAAGGCAGTTTTGACCCTAAAACCACACGATACAAACTTTTTGCAAAAAAATGGAGAAAGATCTGAATAGATCAACAACAGAACAAAAGGAAGCAGTCAGGTTCAACCTGAGTAAAGAAGAGAGAGCAGCCATGAAGAGTTTGGCTGAAGATAACACTATTGTGCTAAGGAGAGTGGACAAAGGTGGGGCAATTGTCATCTTTGATTACAGCTACTACCGGGAAGAAATACTCTCCCAACTGGATGATACGTTTGTTTATTGCAAATTGCAAAGAGACCCAACCCAAAAGTTCAAGAAAGAGAAAGATGACTATCTTACGGATGTATATAATGACAAATGGATAGACCAACAAACGATGGTATACCTAAAGGTTGATTACCTAAAGACTCCAATCTTCTATACACTACCTAAGATCCACAAAGACCTACAAAGACATCCCGGACGCCCCATTGTCTCTGCGGTGGGATCCATACTTCAACCACTGGTGATTTATGTGGATAGCCTACTGCAACCCCTGGTCCAGAACATGAATACATATATTGAGGATTCCAACGAAGTTATCATGTTCCTTAGAGACCTACATGTCAAGGAAGAAGACTTGCTAGTGACACTAGATGTCACTAGCTTGTACACGTTCATCCCCCACCAAGAAGACTTGGCAGCAGTGAGGAAACAGCTATTGAAATATCCATATGTGGGTCCACCTATTGAACTCATACTGGATTTATTGGAGACATGCCTGCAGAAAAATTACTTTCGTTTTGAAAACCAGTTTTTTCTCCGACTTATGGGCACAGCTATAGGCTCCAGTGTGGCACCTTCATATGCCAACTTATTTATGTTGGACTTTGAAAACAATGGAACAATGTGCTTCCAAAAAAAAGTCATCTATTTCAAGAGATATATTGATGACCTACTACTGGTATGGATGGGGCAGGAAGAGTACCTCATAACATGGTTCAATGAACTCAACTCAGAACATCAATCATTGAAATTCAAGATGAATCACAACAGGAACAAGATATAATTCCTAGATCTTAAACTATTCAAAAAGGACAATAGGATTAGCACCACATTGTACCGAAAACCGACGGATAAAAATTCTTTATTGGAGGCTTCGAGCTTCCATCCGCTTGCCTTAAAGAAAGCCCTTCCAAAATCTCAGTTCATCAGGGTAGTAGGAAATAGCACAGATGAAAAACAAGCAGAAATACAAGTGGATGAGATGAGACAACGTGTCCTACAGAGGGGGTACCATAACCAACTTCTGAATGAACATATATCTGCACTGAATGACAAGGATGTCAGAAACAAAAAGAAAACATATATATATATATATATGAGCAAAGAAAGAATTGTTCACTTCACAGCGCTAATCTCACCAAATATCGTGTACTATTACGGTACACCTAATGTAACAAATTTAATTGCATTAATGTATTCAAACAATGATTCCGTAAACAGTGTACATCGCTATAATGTATATATACACTAGGAGAGTGATCCGTCTAATTAAGTATTAGCTGTTAATGTTATGTGGATAATAGAAAGAGAAAATCTATAGTTCACAAATATGTTGATCGAGTCTATAACATGCAGGATTTGTTCTATCTTCAGAAAGTAAGCGATCAACCTTGCAAGCATGAAATTACAGCAATCCCCAGAATGGTTTTACAGGCTACTCACAGTAGGTGACCTCAATCAAATGAGGTAAGGAACGGGCGTTGTTAATGTGTCCGGTCCCAGCACTGATTCTCAAGTAGCGGGCTTGGGGTCCTGAGCGTTGTCCCTTGAAGATTCTCTGTTTGTCCGGTACTCCAATGTTGTTGTCCGCAACCGGTCTGGATGTCTTTATTAACTCCAACGTTTTATGTAAAGGGAACAAACACGGCACATAGCATAATACTGTTTTAAAAATAGTACGAATTTATTTGCAGCACAAAAATGGTACTCACAAACGGGACCTCAGTTTATATGAGGTATCAATATAGCATCGCAATAAAAAGGACAGTCGTCCCACACTATGATAACAGATTCCACTTCGATCGTAAGTGTTAAGCATAAAAAATCTATAAGGCTGAGTGTTGAATCTGGCTGCTCATCCTTATAGATTTTTTATGCTTAACACTTACGATCGAAGTGGAATCTTTTATCATAGTGTGGGACGACTGTCCTTTTTATTGCGATGCTATATTGATACCTCATATAAACTGAGGTCCCGTTTGTGAGTACCATTTTTGTGCTGCAAATAAATTCGTACTATTTTTAAAACAGCATTATGCTATGTGCCGTGTTTGTTCCCTTTACATAAAACGTTGGAGTTAATAAAGACATCCAGACCGGTTGCGGACAACAACATTGGAGTACCGGACAAACAGAGAATCTTCAAGGGACAACGCTCAGGACCCCAAGCCCGCTACTTGAGAATCAGTGCTGGGACCGGACACATTAACAACGCCCGTTCCTTACCTCATTTGATTGAGGTCACCTACTGTGAGTAGCCTGTGAAACCATTCTGGGGATTGCTGTAATTTCATGCTTGCAAGGTTGATCGCTTACTTTCTGAAGATAGAACAAATCCTGCATGTTATAGACTCGATCAACATATTTGTGAACTATAGATTTTCTCTTTCTATTATCCACATAACATTAACAGCTAATACTTAATTAGACGGATCACTCTCCTAGTGTATATATACATTATAGCGATGTACACTGTTTACGGAATCATTGTTTGAATACATTAATGCAATTAAATTTGTTACATTAGGTGTACCGTAATAGTACACGATATTTGGTGAGATTAGCGCTGTGAAGTGAACAATTCTTTCTTTGCTCATAAAATTCGGTTTGTTCATTTGCAAGGGTAGTGTGACCATACTGCTCTGTTCACCCCAGCTGCTTATCTCGTTTAGGTGTTAATACAATCTTTGCGCCTCCAGTGTGACCTATACCTTGGTACAGCTCACATCACAAAAACCCTTTCTTTACTGATATATATATATATATATATATATATATATATATATATATATATATACATATATATATATATATATATATAATTACCGGTACACATAATTTGGTAAATGGATGTTCTAAGTCACGTTAGCGGATATTATATGGTCACTTTAAATAACACACATATATTGTCAATTTTTGTATATAATCTACTGCTTAGGTGCATCTAGAATTCTTAGAATTCTTAGGCCTAGATTTGGAGTTCGGCGGTAAAAGGGCTGTTAACGCTCCGCGGGCTTTTTTCTGGCCGCACCATAAAATTAACTCTGGTATCGAGAGTTCAAACAAATGCTGCGTTAGGCTCCAAAAAAGGAGCGTAGAGAATTTTTACCGCAAATGCAACTCTCGATACCAGAGTTGCTTACGGACGCGGCCGGCCTCAAAAACGTGCTCGTGCACGATT
This sequence comes from Bombina bombina, assembly GCF_027579735.1. NCBI lineage: Eukaryota > Metazoa > Chordata > Amphibia > Anura > Bombinatoridae > Bombina > Bombina bombina. The sequence goes on from NC_069499.1 coordinate 806,627,252, forward strand.
CTCCCATAGGAAACAATGGGACTGTTTGAGCTGAAAAAAAACCTAACACATGCAAAAAAGCAGCGTTCAGCTCCTAACGCAGCCCCATTGTTTCCTATGGGGAAACACTTCCTACGTCTGCACCTAACACCCTAACATGTACCCCGAGTCTAAACACCCCTACCCTTACACTTATTAACCCCTAATCTGCCGCCCCCGCTATCGCTGACCCCTGCATATTTTTTTTAACCCCTAATCTGCCGCTCCGTAAACCGCCGCAACCTACGTTCTCCCTATGTACCCCTAATCTGCTACCCCTAACACCGCCGACCCCTATATTATATTTATTAACCCCTAACCTGCCCCCCACAACGTCGCCGACACCTGCCTACACTTATTAACCCCTAATCTGCCGAGCGGACCTGAGCGCTACTATAATAAAGTTATTAACCCCTAATCCGCCTCACTAACCCTATCATAAATAGTATTAACCCCTAATCTGCCCTCCCTAACATCGCCGACACCTAACATCAATTATTAACCCCTAATCTTCCGATCGGAGCTCACCGCTATTCTAATAAATGGATTAACCCCTAAAGCTAAGTCTAACCCTAACACCCCCCTAAGTTAAATATAATATTTATCTAACGAAATAAATTAACTCTTATTAAATAACTTATTCCTATTTAAAGCTAAATACTTACCTGTAAAATAAATCCTAATATAGCTACAATATAAATTATAATTATATTATAGCTATTTTAGGATTAATATTTATTTTACAGGCAACTTTGTAATTATTTTAACCAGGTACAATAGCTATTAAATAGTTAAGAACTATTTAATAGTTACCTAGTTAAAATAATAACAAATTTACCTGTAAAATAAATCCTAACCTAAGTTATAATTAAACCTAACACTACCCTATCAATAAAATAATTAAATAAACTACCTACAATTACCTACAATTAACCTAACACTACACTATCAATAAATTAATTAAACACAATTCCTACAAATAAATACAATTAAATAAACTAGCTAAAGTACAAAAAATAAAAAAGAACTAAGTTACAGAAAATAAAAAAATATTTACAAACATAAGAAAAATATTACAACAATTTTAAACTAATTACACCTACTCTAAGCCCCCTAATAAAATAACAAAGCCCCCCAAAATAAAAAATTCCCTACCCTATTCTAAATTAAAAAAGTTACAAGCTCTTTTACCTTACCAGCCCTGAACAGGGCCCTTTGCGGGGCATGCCCCAAGAATTTCAGCTCTTTTGCCTGTAAAAAAAAACATACAATACCCCCCCCCCAACATTACAACCCACCACCCACATACCCCTAATCTAACCCAAACCCCCCTTAAATAAACCTAACACTAAGCCCCTGAAGATCTTCCTACCTTGTCTTCACCATCCAGGTATCACCGATCCGTCCTGGCTCCAAGATCTTCATCCAACCCAAGCGGGGGTTGGCGATCCATAATCCGGTCCAGAAGAGGCTCCAAAGTCTTCCTCCTATCCGGCAAGAAGAGGACATCTGGACCGGCAAACATCTTCTCCAAGCGGCATCTTCGATCTTCTTCCATCCGGAGCGAAGCGGCAGGATCCTGAAGACATCCAGCGCGGAACATCCATCCGGACCGACGACTGAACAACGAATGACTGTTCCTTTAAGGGACGTCATCCAAGATGGCGTCCCTCGAATTCCGATTGGCTGATAGGATTCTATCAGCCAATCGGAATTAAGGTAGGAATTTTCTGATTGGCTGATGGAATCAGCCAATCAGAATCTAGTTCAATCCGATTGGCCGATCCAATCAGCCAATCAGATTGAGCTCGCATTCTATTGGCTGATCGGAACAGCCAATAGAATGCGAGCTCAATCTGATTGGCTGATTGGATCAGACAATCGGATTGAACTTGATTCTGATTGGCTGATTCCATCAGCCAATCAGAAAATTCCTACCTTAATTCCGATTGGCTGATAGAATCCTATCAGCCAATCGGAATTCGAGGGACGCCATCTTGGATGACGTCCCTTAAAGGAACAGTCATTCGTCGTTCAGTCGTCGGTCCGGATGGATGTTCCGCGCTGGATGTCTTCAGGATCCTGCCGCTTCGCTCCGGATGGAAGAAGATCGAAGATGCCGCTTGGAGAAGATGTTTGCCGGTCCGGATGTCCTCTTCTTGCCGGATAGGAGGAAGACTTTGGAGCCTCTTCTGGACCGGATTATGGATCGCCAACCCCCGCTTGGGATCACGGATCGGTGATACCTGGATGGTGAAGACAAGGTAGGAAGATCTTCAGGGGCTTAGTGTTAGGTTTATTTAAGGGGGGTTTGGGTTAGATTAGGGGTATGTGGGTGGTGGGTTGTAATGTTGGGGGGGGGTATTGTATGTTTTTTTTTACAGGCAAAAGAGCTGAAATTCTTGGGGCATGCCCCGCAAAGGGCCCTGTTCAGGGCTGGTAAGGTAAAAGAGCTTGTAACTTTTTTAATTTAGAATAGGGTAGGGAATTTTTTATTTTGGGGGGCTTTGTTATTTTATTAGGGGGCTTAGAGTAGGTGTAATTAGTTTAAAATTGTTGTAATATTTTTCTTAGGTTTGTAAATATTTTTTTATTTTCTGTAACTTAGTTCTTTTTTATTTTTTGTACTTTAGCTAGTTTATTTAATTGTATTTATTTGTAGGAATTGTGTTTAATTAATTTATTGATAGTGTAGTGTTAGGTTAATTGTAGGTAATTGTAGGTAGTTTATTTAATTATTTTATTGATAGGGTAGTGTTAGGTTTAATTATAACTTAGGTTAGGATTTATTTTACAGGTAATTTTGTAATTATTTTAACTAGGTAACTATTAAATAGTTCTTAACTATTTAATAGCTATTGTACCTGGTTAAAATAATTACAAAGTTGCCTGTAAAATAAATATTAATCCTAAAATAGCTATAATATAATTATAATTTATATTGTAGCTATATTAGGATTTATTTTACAGGTAAGTATTTAGCTTTAAATAGGAATAAGTTATTTAATAAGAGTTAATTTATTTCGTTAGATAAAAATTATATTTAACTTAGGGGGTGTTAGTGTTAGGGTTAGACTTAGCTTTAGGGGTTAATACATTTATTAGAATAGCGGTGAGCTCCGGTCGGCAGATTAGGGGTTAATAATTGAAGTTAGGTGTCGGCGATGTTAGGGAGGGCAGATTAGGGGTTAATACTATTTATGATAGGGTTAGTGAGGCGGATTAGGGGTTAATAACTTTATTATAGTAGCGCTCAGGTCCGCTCGGCAGATTAGGGGTTAATAAGTGTAGGCAGGTGTCGGCGACGTTGAGGGGGGCAGATTAGGGGTTAATAAATATAATATAGGGGTCGGCGATGTTAGGGGCAGCAGATTAGGGGTACATAGGGATAACGTAGGTGGCGGCGATTTGCGGTCGGAAGATTAGGGGTTAATTATTTTAAGTAGCTGGCGGCGACGTTGTGGGGGGCAAGTTAGGGGTTAATAAATGTAATACAGGGGTCGGCGGGGTTAGGGGCAGCAGATTAGGGGTACATAAATATAACGTAGGTGGCGGTCGGCAGATTAGGGGTTAAAAATTTTAATCGAGTGGCGGCGGTGTGGGGGGACCTCGGTTTAGGGGTACATAGGTAGTTTATGGGTGTTAGTGTACTTTAGGGTACAGTAGTTAAGAGCTTTATGAACCGGCGTTAGCCAGAAAGCTCTTAACTCCTGCTATTTTCAGGCGGCTGGAGTTTTGTTGTTAGAGCTCTAACGCTCACTTCAGAAACGACTCTAAATACCGGCGTTAGAAAGATCCCATTGAAAATATAGGCTACGCAAATGGCGTAGGGGGATCTGCGGTATGGAAAAGTCGCGGCTGAAAAGTGAGCGTTAGACCCTTTAATCACTGACTCCAAATACCAGCGGGCGGCCAAAACCAGCGTTAGGAGCCTCTAACGCTGGTTTTGACGGCTACCGCCGAACTCCAAATCTAGGCCTTAGTGTTTGGTTGCTAGGCTACATGCAATGCTTATCAGTGATGTATGCTAAGTGCTTGATAACACCTGGTTTTGCACACAAGGTAATTAACGCTTATTTGAAACACATGTATGGGGAACAGGGTATTTAAGGGAGGTTGTTGAGCATTTCATTGTTGTTGTTTGAGTCTGAGGACGGGGGTAAAACCCCGAAAAGTCACTATGTTGGAATAATGTTTTTGCCACTTTAAATCCAGTGAGTGCCTGCTTTTGTTGGAGGTATATATATTATATACCTCCAACAAATATATTTATATATATATATGATTATATATAGGAACAGATATATATATATATATATATATATATATATGAATCTCTATTTAAAAATACAAACAACATATTCCCTTATGTGTAGAACATTGGAATGTGACATATTTACAGTAAATACAAAATTAAACACTTTATAAAAAATTAATAATGCATAAAAAAGATTTTAGGTGTTTTCAGCTACTTAACTGTGAAGGGCTCCAATTCAATTATATATACAGTATGTGTCTATAAAATTCCATATTCAGATTGCACTCTCTGGAAAACAGGTTCTCTAAAACGTAGACTTTATTCTTCAAAGTAAAAGATACATGCCCATAACGTGTTAGTACCTAACTGGTATCTTTTTCAAAGGATTCAATGCATAAATTATACATTTCACAGCAAAATGATAACCAATATACTCACATCCATCCTTATATTGTCTCTAATGTGAAACACCAAACTCGTTATCGAAGAGCACGCACCAATACCGGGGCCACGCCCATCTGGTCAGCCGAATAGGTATAACTACACAATCATAGATACAACTCTACCACCTTCGTCCCTAACATTGTGTGTCTTCACCACATAATCAATCAGATATAAAAATCACACTCTATCTCTTATGTAACATTGTCTATTATACACATACTCCCACATCATCTGCAATGCCAATCATGGGTTATTTGTATCGTCACTGAAAAGAGCTGGCCAATAGCTAGCTATCAGTAAGAGAACCCCATGACTATTTAGCATATTACGTCCAATGTCAGGAGAGGCAGAGGCTATGTGCTCTATCTCACAGAGATATAAAAACATTAAAACAATCAAGTAAATTTTCTAAAATAGAAAATTAAGGTAGGAGAAGAGAACCTATAATATAAAAATACATTAAGTCCCAATGATTTATATGATCTTGATCTCCATAGGAACATAATACCAGTCATTGTTTATATAAATATATATAATTTTTTTATTTTCTTATAGGCCTTTTCTGGTCACACATGTCTATTTCATCTACAGGCAAATGTCTTTTGTCCGACAATATCACAGAGAACAGGTAACAAAGTTAAAAAAAAATCTGGACAACAGATATCAAAGTCCCACAGAGAGAAAATCCTGTATTGCCTCAATCTTGTATTTATCATCTGATTTGAAGATGAATCAATGATTAATTTTCAAAAGAAAATCCATAATCCCTGATTGAAGACTCACAGGAAAGGACCAAAGTCAAACATGGTATTCAGTCCCATGGGTTGTATTTTATCCAAGCGGTATATCCATCTAGTTTCCAGCTGCAGAAGCCTGTAACCTCTGTCCCCTCCCCTTTAAAATGTCTTATTAAACTCTGAACTCAATATTACAAACTGTTTTATGTAAACTGAGATTTGCATATCAACGGAAAAAAGTGAAGGCATTATGCTGAACTTTTACATAGTTATGGTTTATAAAAAATTAGATCATATTGCATTTTAGTAGAATAATCAGACATATGAAAAGAAAAGAATGGGGTCAATGTAAATCATGCATAATCTGATATATTGATTTCAGCAAATAAAGTCAAAAGGGAAATTGTACTCTAAGGGCTGTGAAAATACTGTTATGTAAGGCTGAGGACAATAAAAGTATATTATCAATAGCAGTTCATTCAGCTTCCAGTTAGTCAAGGGTGCAGAATCCAGAAAAATGAATATCCATATGTGATAAGAGTCTGTTAATACGCATTTGGATATGAGGGAACACAGTTAACACAGATACCTTTATCTTCAAGGATTATGTTGCAGAGAGGATACGGGTCACCACAGATTTACGTAAGTTGAGGGTAGATACCCTCACAGATATTTATTGCAGGTTACTAAATTTAAAAAAGTGTGAGGTAGACTACCATTTGTATGCAGTATATCTCTTAAACTACCATTGTGGTAAACAAATACCAAGAGGTTTTAGGATACAAAATGTCCCTACCATTGGAAGGACAAATCAGGAATTCTGCTGCAAGTGGTGCACCATCCTAAAGAAATGTTCATATTACCTAATGTTATTGACTTTAGAAGAGAACTAGACTAGAGAGTAAAATAAAAACAGAGATAAAGATGATTAAAACACAGAGCTATCATATTTTGATAAAGGACAAGACTGAGGAATTGTACTCCAAATTGGAAAAGTTGGTATATTTCCTATTAAAAATAAATGAATAAATACAGTCATTGACTACAGAGAAAAATGTATTTACAAATGCTCTGTAGTGGTCATTTTCTTACAATGCAAAACCCTTAGGGAACTGTTGGCTGGTGTGTCCAAGGTACTCTAGGTACATGTTTTATTCTCCTCCTCCCTTGGAAGTGTATTTTTAAGGTTTATGTACTATATGCATAAGCCTACCTAGTTAAAGTAACTATGCTACCTGTTGCTACTTCTCCAGCTCCTGTCCTTCCTGCTCTGTGGTGGTCATCAACTGTCGATGCCAAATCCTTAGAGAACTGCTGGCTGCTGTGTCCAAGGGACTCTAGGCATGTGTTTTTCCTCCTCCTCCTTTTGAGGTGTATTTTTTGAGGTGTATGTACTGTAATCAAAGACCTACCTAGTTCAATAACTCTGCTTCTGCCGGCAGAAGCAGGAGAGTCTGTTATTTGAGATGACACAGTGAACACAGATAACTTTGTTTTCACGGATAATGATGCAGAAAGGATACGGGTCACCACATATTTACGTTACTTGAGGGGAGATACCCCCACAGATATTTATTACAGGTAACTAAATTTAAAAAAATTGTGGGGTGAACTACCATTTGCATGCAGTATCTCTTGAAATACGATGGGGGCAAACAAATACCAAGAAGTTTTAGGTTAAATATTATCCACACCATTGGGAGGACAACCCCATCCTAAAAAAATGTTCATCTGACCTAATGTTATTGTCTATAGAGGAGGTGACTAGACTATAGAGTAAAATAAAAACAGAGATAGAGATTATTAAAACACAGTGCAACAAAATAACTCAAAAGAAGATGCCTCCTAGTGCAGCATAGTCACACAAAATTCTTCTAGAGAGATATACTGTATATAATCACCGAGATATCACAGCTGGCGAGAAATAGCACATTTTGGGTGCTGCCTTCTTTGTGAGAAGTATGGTTACATCTATCTCTCTTGAAGAATTTGGTGTGACTATTCTGCACTAAGAAGTGCTTTCTTTTGTTGAATAAGAAGAGCAGCCAGAATGCCAAGCTTCTATATTTGGGATTATGATCTATTGCAGTGGGAGAGACATTACATTTTTTAAAACATAGTTTTTGAATGTTTGTGTATTATATAAATGTGTACCCCCTTGTCTTCCTAGGTTGAGTAATCTTGGAAAATGTATTTAATTAAAACACACAGCTATCTTATGTTTGGTAGAGGACAAGACTGAGCACTGGGTCTCCGAACTGGAAAATTTGGTAGATAAATACCAGAGTGATTTAGTCGAATTTAAAAACAAAAAATTAAATACTTTCAAAGTTGACTACACTGAGAAACAGATTTTCAACTGGTTATATGGAAAAGATGACAGTTATAGAACAGTGAGAAACCAATGTAGAAATCCCCATCTGAATAAACCCTAGATGGTGTAGATACTAGTGGGGGTGATTCATCAGAAGAGGAGGGAGTCAATGAGACTCCCCACTGTGTCCTCTTCCAATATTACCACCAGATCCTCAACAAAACCTTCTTTGCCTATTTAAAAAAACACAGGCACCCCCACACTAAAAGAGGGGGACATAGGTTGAAAAAAGCTCAACAAGAGACAGTAGTCATTGTCTATAACTTAAGTAGTAGACCAATTACAGATGACAAATGTAGCTAGTTGAATAGAGATCTTACCTTTGTTCCAAACCCTAAAGGCGATCTTTTTATAAACTATCATAGATGTAGATACATTTCAGAGATAGTTAAATCTAAAATAATTTTTAAGAACTCAGAAGAACAGAGTTTAGTACAGAGATTTAAGGTTAAATCTAGCTTTGAGTCTCCTGCAGTCAGTCCCTCAATTAAACTTTATCTCTACATATATACCACAACATGTACAGATGACGGAAGCCATACAGAAATTATGCGATATCCTAAATACAGATAGAAACCTATTTTGTTGGAAATTAGAGTCACCAATGATGGAATATCGCAGAGGGAGAAAAATCCGGGACATATTGGTCAAAATGGATCCACAGAAATGCTACACTAAAGAGACATTGCTAAGACCCTGACGTATGGGTTGCTTTAAATGTGGTGATTGCGTGTATTGTAACAGCAGGCTGGTGGGTTCATCTTTTCAACATCCCCACCAAAATGTTATCTACATTCTTACCTGTCCGTGTTCAGGGGTAAACAATAACCACATTCAGGAAAATGATAGTGAATTATAGACATGTGATTAGAGAGGCCATTGATAATGGCCGATCAGATCAGCTTGTCACACGCCTTTTCCTGACCCACCAGCGCAGTGTTTCTAGTATGAAAACAATTATTATAGTTCATAGAAAATAATTTAATTTTTATTATTAAATATATATTTCTATATATATCTGATACTGCTCATGTAAAATACATATCTATACATATATAGGAATCGATATAGGTATATATACACATATATAGTAACATGTTTAAGAATAAAAAGGACATTATCCTCTAAGCGAAGAACACTGGAATGTTAAATATGTACAGTGCATATACATTAAAACACATACATATGTACACACACACACACACACACATATATATATATATATATATATATATATATATATATATATATATATATACAGTATATATATATAAATCCAAAAAGATCAGCACTCAACAACACCTCCATCCACTGTGTGCTCTGCCAAAATCATATCCACCATGAACAGGTTTGCTGAACTGGACTCGGTAGAAATCCCATCTGAACAACAAGTAAGCAGGCACCGCAGATTACTTCAACCACTTTTATTGTGTCAAAAAGCGTAACACATAACGTTTTGGCCCCTCACAGAGACCTTGGTCACATGAAAGATAGTACACAATATACCCCCAGGAGATAACCTGATTCACCGCAGAGTGGACCGCGAGATGCCTTGCATCAAGCGCAAGTGAAAACACATGTAGTGTATACGTCTTTAAGACGAGTCTGTTGTCAAGGTGATCGCCAAACAAACACCGGCAGCTATATGCTATATGGCATCATAACCAGCGAAACATATGACGCTCTCTCAGCTGACCTAGTTGGTGTTTCCAAAATCACCATGGCAGCGCATAGACAACACAAAAGGATGATAGTCCAAAACTGCAGCGACTCTAGGGATCCCCTGTCATAAAATGTATTAAAACCTGCTAACAGGGAATCACAGAAAAAGACTTTGAATAATATAGCCAGCTTGTCTTTAACCAAACATCTAGTTGCCTATAGCTTAAAGCTATTTTACATCTTATCCGTATGCAGAGTAGATATGCTCAAAAATTATTTCCTAGCAGACCTAAAGTATTAAAAACAAAGAACAAAAAAGCAAAATGTAATGTGCCTCAAGGCTAATGGTACAAACATATTAAAGGAAAGGAAACCAACAGTCCTATTTATAGAAGCAACTGTAGTCAATCATGGTATTTAGACCATTGGGTGAGGTAGTACCCAGACGATATATCCACCTCGATTCCAACCTCAATAGTGCTTTCGCTCAATCTCCTCCACGCCTTGACTTTGGTACGCGATCTATCAAAATTATCCTCATAGTAGAGATGGAATGGCCAGCTTGCTGGAAGTGGCGTGCCACTGGTTGGTCTGATCTGCATTTTTCAAAGGCCAATCTGATTCCAGATTTATGATTCGCCAACCTCTCCCTGAATGTGTGATGGTTTTTTCAATATAATATAGGGCGCATAGACAGATAATAATATAGATGACATGGTCTGATGTACATGTCAGCCTATGTCAAATCTGAAACATCTGATTGGTGTGAGGATGGTGGAAACGGTTCCCTGTGATCATTCCATTGCAAGTTGTGCAATTTCCACAGCAAAAGCATCCTTTCTTGCCTGCTGGTAGCCACGTATCCTTACAGTAATTATTGACTGGGTCCGTCTTCACCGATAGGTCCCTCAGGTTCCTTGACCTTTTGTAGACCAATCGTGGTGGGGGAATATCATCAAAGGGTAAACTGGCATCTTTAGAAAGAATCAGCCAGTGTTGCTGCACAATCCTCTGCACTGCACTGGAAGCTGTTGTGAATGTCGTTATAAAATTCAGTCGTTTCTCTGGTGGTATTGGTGGTTTGGAGGTAATGGACTCTTGAGTGAGGAAAGATGCTGTCTCACATTCTGCTTTTACAATAGTCTCTGGATAACCCCTGTTCAGGAATCATTTTACATGTTCTCTAGTAGTTTCTTCTTGTTGGTCTCCACTGTGTTGTTACGTATAACATGCAGGAGCTGAGAGGAACTGACCCCTACCTTCTGAAATTGAGGGTGAAAGCTACCAAAATGTAGTAGTGATTTTTTCTGTAGGCTTACTGAATAGCGTAGTGTATAACCTAAGCCCATTGCTTGTACCCTTCTTGTATATTTCTACATCTAGGAAGTGTATCCTATCCATATCATTCTCAATTTTAAACCGTACAGTAGAATTATTTGAGTTGAGTTGGTGAAACCAATCCAATTAGGATGATACACTGCCACCCCAGACAAGGAAGACCTCGTCTATATAGCAACAATAGAACTTGATAGAGCTCTGTTCAGGAAGAAAAATGTGTTCTTGTTCATACATTGCCATGTATATATTGGCATACGATGGGGCCATATTTGACCCCATTGTAGTGCCTAGCATTTGTAGAAAAAAAGTATTTTCAAACCGAAAATAATTCTTAACTAAACAGAGCTCCATCAGTTGGATCAAGAGTTCAATAGGAGGGCCGGTATAACGAACATTATCAATCGAAATTTGATTGACCATCTCCAGTCCATGTTTGTGTGGAATAATGGTATACAAGTTGACAACAGCAGGGGATTGTGCAGCAACACTGGCAGATTCTTTCTACAGATGCCAGTTTACCCTTTGATGATATTCCCCCACCACGATTGGTCTACAAAAGGTCAAGGAACCTGAGGAACCTATTGGTGAAGACGGACCCAGTCAATAATTACCGTAAGGATATGTGGCTACCAGCTGGCAAGAAAGGATGCTTTTGCTGTGGAAATTGCACAACTTGCAAAGGAATGATCACAGGGAACCGTTTTCACCATTCTCACACCAATCAGATGTTTCAGATTTAACATAGACTGACATGTACATCAGACCATGTCATCTATATTATCATCTGTCTATGCTCCCTATATTATATTGGAAAAACCATAACCACATTCAGGGAGAGGTTGGTGAATCATAAATCTGCAATCAGTTTGGCCTTTGAAAAATGTGGATCAGACCAACCAGTAGCATGCCACTTCCAGCAAGCTGGTTATTCCATCTCTACTATGAGGATAATTTTGATAGATCACATACCAAAGTCAAGGCGTGGAGGAGATCAAGCGAAAGCACTACTGAGGTTGAAATTGAGGTGGATATATCATCTGGGTACTACTTCACCCAATGGTCTAAATACTATGATTGACTACAGTTGCTTCTATAAATAGGATTGTTTTCTTTCCTCTAATATGTTTCAACCGCAAGCCTTGAGGCACATTATGTTTCATTTTTTTGTTCTTTGTTTTTAATACTTTAGGTCTGCTAGGAAATCATTTTTGAGCATATCTCCTCTGCATATGGATAAGATGTAAAATAGCTTTAAGCTATAGGCAACTAGATGTTTTGGTTACAGACAAGCTGGCTATATTATTCAAAGTCTTTTTCTGTGATTCCCTGTTAGTAGGTTTTAATACATTTTATGACAGGGGATCCCTAGAGTCATTGCAGTTTTGGACTAACATCCTTTTGTGTTGTCTATGCGCTGCCATGGTGATTTTGGAAACGCCAACTAGGTCAGCTGAGTGAGCATCATGTGTTAGGCTGGTTATTTTGCCGTATAGCACATAGTTGCCGGTTTTTGTTTGTGGATCACCTTGACAACAGACTCGTCTTAAAGACGTATACACTACATGTGTTTTCACTTGCGCTTGATGCGAGGCATCATGCAGTCCACTCTGCGGTGAATCAGGTTATCCCCTGGGGGTATATTAGGCACTATTGTAGAGATGTGTTTGGATATGTTGTGTACTATCTTTCATGTGACCAAGGCCTCTATGAGGGGCCGAAACATTATGTGTTACGCTTTTTGACACAATAAAGGTAGTTGAAGTAATCTGCGGTGCCTGCTTACTTGTTGTTCAAATGGAATTTATACCGAGTCCATTTCAACAAAACTGTTCATGGTATATATACAAAAGTGAGTACACCCTTCACATTTTTGTAAATATTTTATTATATCTTTTCATGTGATAACACTGAAGAAATGACACTTTGCTACAATGTAAAGTAGTGAGTCTACAGCCTGTATAAAATACTGAAGCAGAGCATGATCCCCTCCCTTCGGAGACTGGGCCGCAGTACAGTACTCCAACATGATAACGACCCCAAACACACCTCCAAGACAATCACTGCCTTGCTAAAGAAGCTGAGGGTAAAGGTGATGGACCAGCCAAGCATGTCTCCAGACTTAAACCCTATTGAGCATCTGTGGGTCAACCTCAAACACAAGGTCTCTAACATCAACCAGCTCTGTGATGTCATCATGGAGGAGTGGAAGAGGACTCTAGTGGCAACCTGTGAAGTTCAGGTGAACTCCATGCCCAAGAGGGTTAAGGCAGTGCTGGAAAATAATGGTAGCCACACAAAATATTGACACTTTGAGCCCAATTTGGACATTCCCACTTAAGGGTGTACTCACTTTTGTTGCCAATGGTTTAGACATTAATTGCTGTGTGTTGAGTTATTTTGAGGGGACAGCAAATTGACACTGTTATACAGGCTGTACACTTACTACTTTACATTGTAGCAAAGTGTAATTTCATCAATGTTGTCACAAAAGATATAATAACATTTTTACAAAAATGTGAGGGGTATACTCATTTTTGTGGAATACTGTATATGTACAGTTTTTCTCTAACGCCTGAGACCACAAATCTTTGAGCACCTTATATTGCAATATTTTTTTGAATAATTTTTATCAGACAGTGTTATTATGAGTGTAACTGTACTTTTAAATGTATTTTTGGTGTTTTTTGTGACACGTTTTACACGAGCTAACAGTTAACCAGAGTTGTGTGGTAGCGATAACCCAGCGCATGTTAAATTCAATTGCGCTTCAGCGAAAAAGTTTAATTTTAACTTGTAATACGCATATTACTAACCGTAATCTAGCCCTTAGAGTACAATTTCCCTTTAACTTTAATTGTTTAAATCAATCGAACAGATTACAAATGATTTACATTGACCCATTTCTTTTTTTTTGCTATATATTATTATTTTACTAAAATGCAATATGATTTAATTTTTTATAAACTAAAACTATGTGCAGGTTCATCGTATTTTTTCTATTAATATGACATTTTAAACAGAATAATATATAGTGAAAGATAAATATATTTGTATCAGAGAAAAAGTCAACAGTTTTAATTTCTGTCAGTACGGTGCAGTTCCTCTTAATTTGATAATTGTCTGTTGAACACTCTCCCATTGGAATATAATTAGTTTTGATAATTGACTGTTGAACACTCTCCTGATGGGATATCATTAGTTTTACCTGCTTATAATTGTATGCCCACAGGAATTTGGAATAGAATGCAAATGGACAATTTTTTTTCTTTGCACAAAATGTGTACCTTTACTGTGCTTATCTATTACATTACTGTAGCTAAAATTTAGCCTTATGGGCTGCTATTATCAGAATATATTATGTCTATATCTTAGCAAACAGTTTTATATTCGCCACTCTTACATACATTTCTCTTGAATAATAGATTATGCAATGTTTGGAATTTTATTAATCAACAGGGGTAGATCATTGTACTTACATTTAATTCCCCTTTTATATACCTGGCACCTTGAGAGCATTGTTTTACAAACACTACCTTTGCCTTCTTACTAACACATGTTAGCTGAAGATGTCAGAACTCATGTCCTTTGTGCCAGGAAGTATTGCCAGCAGACCACTTCCACTGTAAAACAATAAGTCCTGGATATCTATAATAATTGAACTCTCTCTTGTCCTTTCTGGCAAGAAAATTGAATGCAATGTCTATAATATATAAACCTGTTTTTAATACTACCCTGGTCATATTTTCCAACCTGTGTACAGCTATGCCGTTGTCTCTAATTTGTATAACATTTTACACCATGATTCATTTTTGTCAGACTTAGTTTTGTATACATTTCAAACTGTTATGTTAGAAAAAAATTAATTAAAGTTAAAGTTTAAATCAAAGGGATGCCAAGGTATTTGTTGTATATTGCAAATTAAGAATAACTTACTCCCACTTGTTCTGCTTCATTGTAGCAAAAGCCCTTCAAATTTTCTCATATGACATTTTGCGAAAAGTATCATACTTACTAGTGTCCAGACTAAGGGGCCAAATTATCAAGCTACGAATGGAGCTTGATGCCCCTGTTTCCGTTGGAGCCTTCAGGCTCGCCGGAAACAGAAGTTATGAAGCAGCGGTCTTAAGACCGGTGCTCCATAACTTGTCCGTCTGTTCTCAGGCAGCGGACAGAAATCAACTCGATCAAATACGATCGGGTTGATTGACACCTCCTGCTAGTGGCCGATTGGCCGTAAAAATGCAGGGGTGGCATTGTACAAGCAGTTCACAAGAATTGATTGTGTAATGATAAATGCAGATAGCGTATGCTATCGGCATTTATCAATGTGCGGCGGACATGATATGCTACATTGTATCATGTCCGCTCGCACTATGATAAATTAGCCCCTAATGCTATGCTAATCTGTGTTAGTTTATAGTTCTTGTAAACACTTGACTATAGCCTCTGCGATTGCTGTAACTTTGATTCCTAATTGATAGTATTCATTATAGGCTATCATATTTTACCTGTACACTGTATACTGATGTAATTTCTTTGCTTCCTCAATAAAAATAAGGTTTAAGCGTGAGCAAAACTCACAACTTTTAATTTGTAATATGTGTAATGTTTAGTGTGGTCATGATATCCATTTAAAGTATACAGCACTTTATTTTTCCCCCTTCTTCCAGAATCTCCACCCCCCCCCATGTCTCTATAACTGTTGACAACTCCATCATTAGCCCAACCTCACATGCCCGATGTCTTGGAGTGAGACTTGACTCAGATCTTTCTTTCACTCCTCACATTCAGTCCTTGGCTAAAGCCTGCCGTTTCCACCTTAAAAACATCGCTAAAATTAGACATTTCCTTACACAAGACACAACAAAGATTTTAATCCACTCTATCATCCTTTACCGCCTCGACTACTGCAACTCTATCCTCTCTGGTCTCCCTAGCTGCTGCCTAGCTCCTTTACAATCCATAATGAATGCCTCTGTCAGGCTCATCTTCCTTGCACGTCGCTCTTCACCTGCTGCATCTCTCTGCCAATTCCTTCACTGGCTTCCTCTTGCCTGCAGGATTAAATACAAAATTCTCACTCTGACCCACAAAACCCTCAATTGCATTGCTCCCCCCTACATCTCAGACCTTGTCTCCAGATACTCTCTCTCACATCACCTTTGCTCCGCTCATGATCTCCTACTCTCCTCCTCTCTTGTTACCTCCTCACATTCCCGTCTACAAGATTTCTCAAGACAGGCTTCCATCTCATGGAACTCTCTGCCTCGCTCCACAAGAATCTCCCCTAGTTTTAAAAGCTTTAAGTGCTCCCTGAAGATTCTACTATTCAGGGACACTTACAACCTACACTAACCTTCCTATCTCCACTGCTATCCCCTAAAACCCCATAGCATGTAAGCCTATGAGCCCACCTGTTTGTAGTTCACCTTCAGAAGAGCCGACTACAACAGTGCAACTCTTGAAAGGACCCTCTACCCATTTGATCCCTGTAATTGTTTTTTATATACCACCCATGTTCATAGCGCTGCGGAACCTGTTGGAGCTCTATAAATACCTGATAATAATAATAATAATAATACAGCACGCTAAAGGGATGTTGACCTCGCTAAACATTCTTCTTTGCCATGGATTTATAATACCAGATTACTTGTTAATCCTAGCACAATCCAGCTAAATTATTAGCTCACCTTGCACCACTTGTAATCTAGACCATTATTGTTTAGAAGTTTGAGTCCTTGCTGTAGCTGGCTACAATGCCAAATTAAAACTATGTTGCCCAACAACTTCTGACTCTAAATATCAGTATCAAGGAAGTGTCTCCTGATCATATATAAAATGTTTGGCAATATTAACAAAAGTGCATATATTAAAAGTGACAATATTTAGGCCTCACCTCTAGAAAACTCAGAACCAGATGGGGAGAACACCACCGCAATTGCAAAAATTGCAAGAAAAATAAAATCAAACATAGCATACCTAATCACTGTTCATTAAAACATAACGGAAATCCTTATATTTACAAATATACACCTATTGATTTTATACCCAAGTCCTCTGATTACAACAGACTCATCCTACTTAGGTAACGAGAGACATATTGGATCTATTGTTTGAGGACCCTACATCCATTTGGACCTAATGCCAATTTGGATCTAGCGGGCTTCAATTGATTCATTTCAATATGAGCCCAACCAAACAATTCTGCTTAACTCCCTACCTCTCTCATCTTCCCCTCCCCTTTCCCTCCTCCCCCCTTCCCCCCTCTCTCCTTATCTTTCCATTTTACACCTGCTACATATTCCTTTTATACCCATATTATAATTTTTCATTACATATCCAGTTTCTACACATCTCATTTATGGGTAGTTAGGTATATGGGTTTCACATACACTTTACCAACATACATTAGATGATAGTTTGAACAGTGCCAACATTTGTAACACTCACTAGTAAACATTAATCACAGATTGAGAGACAGCTAGCTCTCAGTATCCATCATTCTTTAACACATCGATTGATCTAACAGTTATAATTTCAATTCATTACAGACTGATAGGATTATCTATTATACCTCATTCTTTTTATATTGAACCCCTTAAGAAAGTAACGATATTGTAACTTTAATGATTTAATCACAGATTGAGAGACAGCTAGCTCTCAGTTAATTTTTTCCAAATTGAAATTATAAATTATTTTTCTTTTTCATATATATTTTTCTTACACATTTTTCATCCACGTTAGAACTCTTATTACATTTCCAGTTTGTGCACATCCCATTCATGGGTAGTTAGGTATAGGGGTTATGCATACACTTTACCAACATGCATTATATGATATGGTGTACGTCATCTCCCAACACATTTGATTGACAAAATAGTTATAATTTCAATTCATCATAGACTGACAGGATCATCAATCCGTTTCTATTATATTTTATTCTACTTTAATCGAACCCCCCAAAAAATAATGAGATTGTAATTTTCAGTGATCTAACCATAAACAGAGAGACAGCTAGCTCCCAGTTAATTATTTTAAAATTGAGATTTTATTGTTTATATACACTTTTCTCTGATTAATAGATTTTTATTTTTGCACATTACACACATACGAACACATTGATCAATATGTTAGACTTTTTTGGCTACATATCTCTCATTCTCCAACTATAGATTTTTTCATATTATATTCTGCCTGTATTCATTTCGTATATGGTTGTCTAGACACTTGAGATGAATATATTCTTTGTCAACATATAATATACAAGAGTAGATCAAACCATGACAACATTTTTATACATCATTTTAGGCACTCAGAACACACACTTACATCGCACTACACGTTGTTTTTCCGAATTCATTTATTTATTTCTATACTACACAAAATACAAATGTCGGTCACTTTCAATTATACCAACCGATATAAATTAATATTTATTTTGAATTTCAATTTTATATTTACAAGACCATAATTAGTTCGTATTTTCAATCCGTCTAAATTACACTTTATTTTATTTATTCTTATTATTTTTTTTAAAAAAGTATTGATATTGGATTTCCAATGTCGCTACTACAGATAGAAAGATAGCTAGCTCCCAATCAATTCATGTAAAATTGAGATTTGATTTTCTACATATTTTTCTGGTCAATTGTTCGTTTTATGTTAATTTTTAACCAATTACATATTTTGACACCAACCAATAGGTCAGAATGTATTAATTTAAAACAAATTATGCATTTTATTTTTTGGTTTTTGAATTATTTGTGGCTATAAAAGACTAAACCACAAACTCACGTTTACTATTCAAATCGATCATTGGCTTCTATCTAGAAAATAATCTTTATAGATGCCTATTACTTGTCATTTATAGTTTCGTAATAATAGTAGTTTAAGATTCTCATGACATCTTATGAGAAATGGATTTTATGTTATACATCAGCCTCATTTTTTAGGGACAAGATCTCTTTTTATTCACACAAAGAAATTAGAGTGATTCTTAGATCATTTATTTATACATAGGCCTAGATTTGGAGTTTGGTGGTAGATGGGCTGTTAACGCTACGCGGGCTTTTTTCTGGCCGCACCATAAAATTAACTCTGGTATCGAGAGTCCAAAAAAATGCTGCGTTAGGCTCCAAAAAAGGAGCGTAGAGCATTTTTACCGCAAATGCAACTCTCGATACCAGAGTTGCTTACGGACGCGGCCAGCCTCAAAAACGTGCTCGTACACGATTCTCCCATAGGAAACAATGGGGCTGTTTGAGCTGAAAAAAAACCTAACACCTGCAAAAAAGCAGCGTTCAGCTCCTAACGCAGCCCCATTATTTCCTATGGGGAAGCACTTCCTACGTCTGCACCTAACACTCTAACATGTACCCCGAGTCTAAACACCCCTACCCTTACACTTATTAACCCCTAATCTGCCGCCCCCGCTATCGCTGACCCCTGCATTATATTATTAACCCCTAATCTTCCGCTCCGTAAACCGCCGCAACTTACATTATCACTATGTACCCCTAATCTGCTGCCCCTAACACCGCCGACCCCTATATTATATTTATTAACCCCTAACCTGCCCCCCACAACGTCGCTGCCAGCTACTTACAATAATTAACCCCTAATCTGCCGACCGCAAAGCGCCGCCACCTACGTTATCCTTATGTACCCCTAATCTGCTGCCCCTAACACCGCCGACCCCTATATTATATTTATTAACCCCTAATCTGCCCCCCTCAACGTCGCCGACACCTGCCTACACTTATTAACCCCTAATCTGCCAAGCGGACCTGAGCGCTACTATAATAAAGTTATTAACCCCTAATCCGCCTCACTAACCCTATCATAAATAGTATTAACCCCTAATCTGCCCTCCCTAACATCGCCGACACCTAACTTCAATTATTAACCCCTAATCTGATGTCCAGAGCTCATCACTACTATAATAAATGTATTAACCCCTAAAGCTAAGTCTAACCCTAACACTAACACCCCCCTAACTGAAATATAATTTACATCTAACGAAATTAATTAACTCTTATTAAATAAATTATTCCTATTTAAAGCTAAATACTTACCTGTAAAATAAATCCTAATATAGCTACAATATAAATTATAATTACATTGTAGCTATTTTAGGATTAATATTTATTTTACAGGCAACTTTGTAATTATTTTAACCAGGTACAATAGCTATTAAATAGTTAATAACTATTTAATAGTTACCTAGTTAAAATAATAACAAAATTACCTGTAAAATAAGTCCTAACCTAAGTTATAATTAAACCTAACACTACCCTATCAATAAATTAATTAAATAAAATACCTACAATTACCTACAATAAAACCTAACACTACACTATCAATAAATAAATTAAATACAATTTCTACAAATAACTACAATTACATAAACTAACTAAAGTACAAAAAATAAAAAAGAACTAAGTTACAAAAAATAAAAAAATATTTACAAACATAAGAAAAATATTACAACAATTTTAAACTAATTACACCTACTCTAAGCCCCCTAATAAAATAACAAAGACCCCCAAAATAAAAAAATTCCCTACCCTATTCTAAATTAATACATTTAAAAGCTCTTTTACCTTACCAGCCCTGAACAGGGCCCTTTGCGGGGCATGCCCCAAGAAAATCAGCTCTTTTGCCTGTAAAAAAAAACATACAATACCCCCCCCCAACATTACAACCCACCACCCACATACCCCTAATCTAACCAAAACCCCCCTTAAATAAACCTAACACTAAGCCCCTGAAGATCTTCCTACCTTGTCTTCACCTCAACAGGTATCACCGATCTGTCCTGGCATCCGGTGCTGAAGAGGTCCAGAAGAGGCTCCAAAGTCTTCCTCCTATCCGGCAAGAAGAGGACATCCGGACCGGCAAACATCTTCATCCAAGCGGCATCTTCGATCTTCTTCCATCCGGTGCGGAGCGGGTCCATGTTGAAGCATCCGACACGGATCCATCCTCTTCTTCCGGCGTCTCCCGACGAATGACGGTTCCTTTAAGGGACGTCATCCAAGATGGCGTCCCTCGAATTCCGATTGGCTGATAGGATTCTATCAGCCAATCGGAATTAAGGTAGGAATATTCTGATTGGCTGATGGAATCAGCCAATCAGAATCAAGTTCAATCCGATTGGCTGATCCAATCAGCCAATCAGATTGAGCTCACATTCTATTGGCTGTTCCGATCAGCCAATAGAATGCGAGCTCAATCTGATTGGCTGATTGGATCAGCCAATCGGATTGAACTTGATTCTGATTGGCTGATTCCATCAGCCAATCAGAATATTCCTACCTTAATTCCGATTGGCTGATAGAATCCTATCAGCCAATCGGAATTCGAGGGACGCCATCTTGGATGACGTCCCTTAAAGGAACCGTCATTCGTCGGGAGACGCCGGAAGAAGAGGATGGATCCGCGTTGGATGCTTCAACATGGACCCGCTCCGCACCGGATGGAAGAAGATCGAAGATGCCGCTTGGATGAAGATGTTTGCCGGTCCGGATGTCCTCTTCTTGCCGGATAGGAGGAAGACTTTGGAGCCTCTTCTGGACCTCTTCAGCACCGGATGCCAGGACAGATCGGTGATACCTGTTGAGGTGAAGACAAGGTAGGAAGATCTTCAGGGGCTTAGTGTTAGGTTTATTTAAGGGAGGTTTGGGTTAGATTAGGGGTATGTGGGTGGTGGGTTGTAATGTTGGGGGGGGGTATTGTATGTTTTTTTTTACAGGCAAAAGAGCTGATTTTCTTGGGGCATGCCCCGCAAAGGGCCCTGTCCAGGGCTGGTAAGGTAAAAGAGCTTTTAAATGTATTAATTTAGAATAGGGTAGGGAATTTTTTTATTTTGGGGGTCTTTGTTATTTTATTAGGGGGCTTAGAGTAGGTGTAATTAGTTTAAAATTGTTGTAATATTTTTCTTATGTTTGTAAATATTTTTTTATTTTTTGTAACTTAGTTCTTTTTTATTTTTTGTACTTTAGTTAGTTTATTTAATTGTAGTTATTTGTAGGTATTGTATTTAATTCATTTATTGATAGTGTAGTGTTAGGTTTTATTGTAGGTAATTGTAGGTATTTTATTTAATTAATTTATTGATAGGGTAGTGTTAGGTTTAATTATAACTTAGGTTAGGTCTTATTTTACAGGTAATTTTGTTATTATTTTAACTAGGAAACTATTAAATAGTTCTTAACTATTTAATAGCTATTGTACCTGGTTAAAATAATTACAAAGTTGCCTGTAAAATAAATATTAATCCTAAAATAGCTACACTGTAACTATAATTTATATTGTAGCTATATTAGGATTTATTTTACAGGTTAGTATTTAGCTTTAAATAGGAATAATTTATTTAATAAGAGTTAATTAATTTCGTTAGATTTAAATTATATTTAACTTAGGGGGGTGTTAGTATTAGGGTTAGACTTAGCTTTAGGGGTTAATACATTTATTAGAATAGCGGCGAGATTCGGTCGTCAGATTAGGGGTTAATAATTGAAGTTAGGTGTCGGCAATGTAAGGGAGGGCAGATTAGGGGTTAATACTATTTATGATAGGGTTAGTGAGGCGGATTAAGGGTTAATAACTTTATTATAGTAGCGCTCAGGTCCGCTCGGCAGATTAGGGGTTAATAAGTGTAGGCAGGTGTCGGCGACGTTGAGGGGGGCAGATTAGGGGTTAATAAATATAATATAGGGGTCGGCGGTGTTAGGGGCAGCAGATTAGGGGTACATAAGGATAACGTAGGTGGCGGCGCTTTGCGGTCGGCAGATTAGGGGTTAATTATTGTAAGTAGCTGGCGGCGACGTTGTGGGGGGCAGGTTAGGGGTTAATAAATATAATACAGGGGTCGGCGGGGTTAGGGGCAGCAGATTAGGGGTACATAAGTATAACGTAGGTGGCGGTCTGCAGATTAGGGGTTAAAAAATTTTAATCGAGTTGCGGCGATATGGGGGGACCTCAGTTTAGGGGTACATAGGTAGTTTATGGGTGTTAGTGTACTTTAGGGTACAGCAGTTAAGAGCTTTATGAACCGGCGTTAGCCCATAAAGCTCTTAACTCCTGCTTTTTTCCTGCGGCTGGAGTTTTGTCGTTAGAGCTCTAACGCTCACTTCAGAAACGACTCTAAATACCGGAGTTAGGAAGATCCCATTGAAAAGATAGGATACGCAATTGACGTAAGGGGATCTGCGGTATGGAAAAGTCGCGGCTGAAAAGTGAGCGTTAGACCCTATTTTGAGTGACTCCAAATACCGGCGGTAGCCTAAAACCAGCGTTAGGAGCCTCTAACGCTGGTTTTCACGGCTAACGCCAAACTCTAAATCTAGGCCATAGTCTTTTATTCAAATACAGTTTTTTATAACGATAGTCCCAATGCACTTCGATGCAGCTTCAATGTTTGTTAAAGACACAAATGTTACATAGCAGTCTGATATTATGTTCATAGACTTCTCGATATCAAATAGGAGTCAATTATCAAACGCACGCTCTGTTTCACATCTCACATGTTTTTTGTATATTTATTTTATATTTATGTTTGTTTTTTTTCAAAACAATTTTCTTATATATTTTTTTTTTCATTTGTTACTTAGCTTTAGTATTTTTAAGTGCAGAGGCCAATTGGAGGTTAAAACCCAATGATGCATACTCCCTGAATTAATTAGTTCTCTAGCATGTCAAAGTTACTTCTGGCTACCCATTGGTCTTACAATTAACGACAAACTTCCATTTTACCTGTGAACATGTATATATTGTTACCCAATGTATTGTATAGTATTCGCTTTTTATTTTGGTCTGAGGAAACGACCAGCAGATTGGTCGAGAAACACGTTACCCCATTAAGCGTTATACTTGCTTTTATCAAATAAAGCATTTTGTTACTTTTTAATACATCGGAAGTTGTAGTTTTTTAATTCACCTGAAAATGGTATTGGAGAAACCTTTGCACACTACAACATCTCCCGCAACACAGCAGAAGGAGACCGGAGACCAGTGTACTAGCCACTGTTAAGTGCTAGCCCGTCTATTTGCACTGGTCACAGCACAGTGCCACTACATCTGGTAAGCGCTGTTACTTTTAGCAGCTTTTTACTTTTAAAACCGATTCATGCTATGAGGCGCCCTCTTTTTGTTTCTATATATTAAAAGTGATAGCTTTCACTGTACTCAGGGACATGGAGTATATGTACACATGCTCATTACCCATTGTCTTACCAGTAATGACTGAGTTGGCATCATCACCTACATGATACTTGCCACCACAAAATCTCTCTCAGCAGGTGTGTTGTTTCAGTGTGGGTCCAATGAGTAAGGACAGGCCTACCCTTCAGGCAGGGTGAGAGGCACCCGCCCAGGGCCCCGCACTTTGGGGGGCCCAGCACTTTCAAGGTTGAGTGTATGAGAAGGTGGAATGTTTTTTGCTTATGAAAAAGTGTCTATAGTATTAGGAGATGTAATATATAAAGTTGTTCTTGATATGGATAAAACTGAATGTTGAGACAGGGGTGGGCCATACAGGGGGCAGGGCATACAAGGGGAGGGTAATAAGAGTGCTGGGCTGTGGGACCCCACAAAATTATCTGGACCAGGGCCCCCACAAATGTTAAGGGTGTCTCTAAGTAGGGAAATAAAATCAGGGACATGATGTTCCTGGATTTAGTCACATACTGATATAGGAACTTGTGAAGCTGGAGAGATTGGAGAGGCAAAGTGTTCACATCCTATATAATAAAAGGCCAGGTATGTTTGTCAGATGCAGTCATGCGCAGTAGAGACTGCGCAAGGACAAACATACCTGGCCTTTAGGATCAACTTCAGATCAGATCGGCCATGTGGGGGATGTGGTCGTGGCTGGACGGTGCGGGCGTGGTGAGGGGCGTGACCGATGGGAGTGCTGCGATTGGGGGCGTGGCCCGGGGGTGGTCGGTCCTGGAGTGGGCATGACCTACCAGAAGTGGGCGTGGCCTGAAAGCGACAAAGAGTGGGGAGAGATAGAGAGAGCAAAAGAGAGGGGAAGAGTGGGCAAAATAGATGGGGGAGAGAGAGTTAAAGAGAGGGGAGAGAGAGAGTTAAAGAGAGGGGAGAAAGAGCAAAATAGAGGGGGAGAGAGAGTTAAGGAGAGGGGGGAGAGAGAGTTAAAGAGGGGGGAGAGAGAGTTAAAGAGGGGGGAGAGAGAGTTAAAGATAGGGGAGAGAGAGCAAAAGAGAGGGGAAAGAGAGCAAAAGAGAGGGGGGAGAAAGAGCTAAATAGAGGGGGAGAGAGAGTTAAAGAGAGGGGAGATAAAGCAAAAGAAAGGTGAGAGAGAGCAAATGAGAGTTGGAGAGAGAGCAAAAGAGAGGGGGGGAGAGAGCAAAAGAGATGGGAGAGAGCAAACGAGAGGGGGAGAGAGAGCAAAAGAGAGGGGGGAGAAGGAGCAAAAGAGAGGTTGAAGAGGGAGCAAAAGAAAGGGGGGAGAAAGAGCAAAAAAGAGAGGGGAGAGGGAGCAAAAGAAAGGGGGAGAGAGAAAGAGAGCAAAAGAGAGGGGGAGAGAGAGCAAAGGAGAGGGGAGGGAGAGAGAGCAAAGGAGAGGGGGGAGAGAGAGCAAAGGAGAGGGGGAGGGAGAGCAAAAGAGGGGGGAGAGAGCAAAGGAGAGAGGGGAGAGAGAGCAAAGGAGAGGGGGAGAGAGAGCAAAGAAGAGAGGAAGAGAGAGCAAAGGAGAGGGGGAGAGAGAGCAAAGGAGAGAGGGGAGAACAAAAGGGAGGGGGAAGAGAGAGCAAAAGAGAGGGGAGAGAGAGCAAAAAAGAAAGGGGAGAGAGAGCAAAAGAGAGGGGAGAGAGCAAAAGAGGGGGACAGAGGGCAAAATAGGTGGTAGAGAGAAAGCAAAAGAGGGGGGAGAGAGAGCAAAAGAGAGAGGGAGAGAGCAAAAGAGAGGGGGAAAGAGCAAAAGAGAGGGGGAGAGAGCAAAAGAGAGGGGGAGAGAGAGAGAGCAAAAGAAAGGGGGAGAGAGAGTAAAAGAGAGGGGGGAGAGAGCAAAAGAGAGCACAAACGAGAGGGGAGAGAGAGCGCAAAAGAGAGGAAGAGAAAGAGCAAAAGAGAGGGGGAAGAGAGAGAGCAAGGGTGGGACCGCTGTACTACAAAAAATGGCCTGTGTGCAGGGGCTTTAGGACTAGTAGTTAAATAAAATGGAAAGCAATTTACTTACTTTTTTGTTGTCACTATTCTCTCAATATCCAATCTAAGATCTGGAATCAAGTGGAGAACATGCTTTGTAGATTTGATGCATTTGTCATTTATTACTGAATTCTTTCTATTTAAGAAGGGTATATGCAGTATTCATTTATAAACTCAATATTCTTTCCTTATTTTTTGTTTTATTTTCATCAGCATGTATTTACAATCTATATTTTTTTGTCTTCCTAGCAGAAAATTGGTATTCTGTGCCCTAAAATATTTTATCTAAACTGAGCAAAAAGAATCACTTTTATATGGTTTCATAAATCCTAAAACACATTTTGTTGATCGGACTATTAAATTGTGCTACTATATTTTCTCTTTTTCATGCATTAAGAATCTGTGCTTTACAGTCTGGAAAAATACTGAATGCTGTTTGCCTAATTCATACATAAAGTTTATTGATTTATCAGTTTATAATGTTGTAAACAAAGGTGGATATTGCAAAGATTTTTTTTAAATACAGAGACTAGCTTTTTTTCATGACGTTCTTCACTAAGTAGAAGAAGAATTGCACAGAATTGGATCTTAGATGTTAAAGGACCATTCAATACAGTAGATGCATAATTAACAAGTGCATAATAAAAATACAGTGCATAAACATATAGGGGCCTATCTATCAAGCTCCAAATGGTGCTTGAGGGCCCGTGTTTCTGGCGAGCCTGTCTAAAGACCGCTGCTCCATAACCCTGTCTGCCAACTCTGAGCAGGCGGACAGGAATCGCCGAAATTCAACCCGATCGAGTTACAATTGGGTTGATTGACACCTCCCTGCTGGCGGCCCATTGGCCGCGAGTCTCCACGGGGCGGTGTTGCACCAGCAGCTCTTGTGAGCTGTTGGTGCAATGCTGAATATGGAGAGCGTATTGCTCTACGCATGCAGCAATGTCTGTCAGACCTGATCCGCACTGTTGGATCAGGTCCGACAGACAGTTGATAATTCGGCCTCATAGGGGTCAATTTATGAAAGCATCAACTGAAAATACGCAGAAATTCCACGTCGTATTTGTCGCGAGATTGATCAGCCATAGTTATCAAAGTGTCAAGATCAGAAAATGTTGAAATTTGTGATGTAAAATATGATCCCGCGATCACAATCCAACGCAGATCGATGCTTGCATCATAATAGATGTTTCGAATTCACATTCAACTCTATTTGACACTTTTCCCAATTTATCAAACATTTAACAGGTATGCAGTGTACCTAGTTTTCAATCCACCACCCTCGAGTTCGGGGATGCCATAGAACTCAATGGGAGTCTAAAAACACCGAAAACTTATGTTCGATGCTGCAAGAGAATGAAGTATATTACATAATAAAAGTAAATTAGAAACTCTATTAAAATTGTATACCCTTTCTAAATCAAGCAATATTATTATTCCTCCACATCTGGTGCAGTAGTAGATATAGGGAAAAAAGGAAAAATACATTAACTACTTATGGATTATGCTACTATTTTGTCTCTCATTACAAAGCAAGGAGACAATATTATTTCTACAAATTTGTTGAAAAGTTTTGCCCCAAACTTGTAGCACTAAAAGATATAGAGATAAAAATGAAATAAATACACAACATAATATAGCTAACTTCTTTTTTATTTTTTGTGAAAAATCTATGTGCACCATGTTTAAGCCATGTAATACAAGTCCCACTCTCCACTTCGCACCAATTTTTACTCAACACTTCTAAACAACCCACACACTAGTGAATTTTTCAACCACTTTTGATTGGAATATACATAATCACATGATTTATGACATCAGCCAATCTGATTTAAATATGCATTTTAAACTGTTACTAACGAATCAAATTGCTCGATACTTGTGTCATTGATCACTCATTAGAACTTGTAAGTGCCATTTCTTACATTGTGTATTATACTTTGAAAGTATGTATATGTGAATTTAGAATTAAAGATAAATATTGATGCTGACATTAGGACACACAGTGTAATATTTTAGACAAGGATTTTAAAATTCGAATTGATGTTTGATTCAGTATAATCTTAAAATGATAGCTCAAAGGGATAGCCCACCTAACATTAAACTGTCATGATTCAGATACAGCAGAAATTAAAATCACATCTTTACTGTCCTGCTATTTTCAGTGTATTTCTTCTTTCTCTTGAATTTCTTTTTTAGTAAGAAATGTCATCTTATATGCCTGCCCATTTTATAACACCTGTGAAGGGGTAATTTTTAAAACTAGATTGCAATCAGGAGAGGTTACAAAGGTACAGAAAGAAAACTGTCCCAGCTCTTAAAATATTCATTGACTGCAAATAAATACATATGATACCCTGATTACATGTTATATTTGCAATTATTCCTGCTCAGAATAATACATTTACACTATATACATATAGTGGTAACAAATAAACACATAGATATGAAAGACAACATTGTTTAAAAAATGGAATTTAGGGACATGGAAATATGTTTGCAAAAGATTTCTGATATAAACACACTGTCATGTCTCCAGGTACATAAAAAATAGATTTGTAGCTTTTTCCAATATTTAACAAATATAGCTTTGAATAAGTTAAACTCATGGAATAAAGCAACTTAATATTAGTAATTGAAAATGATTTGTGTAAATAAAAAATAATACAGAGTGGGAAATCTGAGGAGAAAGATTCTTGAAGTAAACTCACTCAGAATAATATTTGTCATACAAGAAACAGGCTGTATTAATGACAAAAAATAATACACTCTGTGCGCACAAGAGAAAAATAGGAGACAAAATGGTGAGCAAAAAGATAGAAAAATAAGTATCCGCTATATATGAGATGTAAACTTGAATTAACAAAATATACTTTGTAAGTTACAAGATGATCTTACTTGAGGCAAAAACAGTTTATGAGCTGAGGAAGTTTGTACCTGATCGGAGACTGAAATGTATCGAAGACACAGCTGGGAAGCAGCGTTAATGATTATGCAGCGTTCACTGAACAGGTCAGAGAGGAGAAGGCTGCAAGATGTGAGTGCTGTACGGCTCCTGTGATACAGCGTGTGAGATGACGTCACAGATTCAGGCTGTAAATTACGGCAAGGGATAAATACCTTGGAGAAGTAAGATTTGGAAGATATAATCACTTGAGATACACTTTGAAAGTGAAAACTTGATCCAACGTAGATGATTCTCAAAAATTAGTTAAAGGCTTGAAAAAGTAGAAACGGAGGAACAGGAAGTTCTTCAGAAACACAACTTCAATAATCAAGCATTAAACAGGTGTGTCTGATATCCTTTTATAGGTGAATAGTAAAGGTGGACAAAGGGATTTAAGGTGGAATCATGACAGATCCCCCGTCTCAAGGCGAACCTCCTGGGAGCAGAGACCCAGGTTTGGAAGGGTTGTGAAGATGAAATTCACGTAAGAGCTCTGGAGCGTGAATATCACGTAGAGGAATCCAAGAGTCTTCTTCAGGACCATATCCCAACCAACGGACCAGATATTCAACCCGTCTCCAACGTTTTCGGGAATCCAAGATCTTTTCCACCTCGAATTCAGACTGATCTGCACACAAATCCGCATCAGAGGAATCATTCCCGGGTAGTGAGTCTAGTGTACCAAAATAAGGTTTCAAGAGAGACACATGGAAGGAAGGATGAATCTGTAGATGAGCTGGCAAATGGAGAACGACTGCATTAGGATTCAGGATTTTCTTAATTTTGAAGGGACCTATAAATTGGGTTGCCAATTTTTTGCAGGGAACTTTCAGTTTTATATTTTTCGTGGATAACCATACACGATCTCCAGGTTTATATGATGGGGGAGGTATATGTTTCTTGTCAAAATAAAACTTTTGTTTATCTTTTGCAGTCTCCAGATGTTTTTTCAATAAAGGTATGGAGTTTTTCAGTTCAGTAATATATTCGACAGCATAGGGAGAAGATGAGGTGATGTTAGAAGTGGGTATTGTTCTCGGATGATAACCATAAGAAGCATAAAATGGTGTCATTTTAGTAGAAGTGTTAATCGAATTATTATAAGCGAATTCCGCCATTGGTAGCCAGTCTGACCAATCATCTTGAACTTGAGATATATAACACCAAAGATACTGCTCTAATGTTTGATTTAGTCGTTCTGTCAAACCGTTAGACTGCGGATGAAAAGCTGTTGTGAATCTGGGGGTGATCTTCAATAGACGACACAATTCCCTCCAGAATCTGGAGGTGAACTGAGTTCCCCTATCTGTAACTATTGAAAGTGGTAGACCATGTAATTTTACGATATGGTTAATGAAACAGGTAGCAGTGGTTGTTGCAGAGGGTATCTTCTTAAGTGGAATGAAATGTCCCATACGAGTAAGGTGATCAACGACTACGAGGATACAGGTATAATTCTTCGAAGGTGGTAACTCTACAATGAAATCCATTGATATCATATGCCAAGGAGTGTCAGGTATTGGCAGAGGAGTCAACAAACCGAACTGTTTATGCGAAGGTCGTTTGGTTCGGGAACAAACTTGGCAGTCAGTGATATGACTACAAATATCTTGTTTCATTTTCGGCCACCAATATTCTCTATTCAACAATTCATGGGTTTTAGTAATACCCGGATGTCCTGCTAATGGAAGATTATGGAAATGATGAAGTAATTGTTTTCTTAATGTTGGTGGTACATACAGAAGTTTGTGATAATGATATAAACCAGTCTTTGAATCTTTAGTACAGATTGAAGGGATTGTGGAATCTTTGAGTTGAGCATGTAGTAGATCAGAATGGAATGAGGTAATAGAGGCTAAGAATCTGTGAGTGGGTATGATATTTTGTGCCTCTTCCTTTTCAGGTACATTCTGAAAAGTTCTGGATAGAGAGTCTGCTTGAGTGTTTTTTGATCCTGGACGGTAGTGGATGAGATAGTTAAAGCGATCTAGAAAAAGGGACCATCGGACCTGACGTGAAGATAAAGTTTTGTTTTTCTTTAGGTACTGTAGATTCTTGTGATCTGTAAGTACTAAAAAAGGTTTGGATGTGCCTTCAAGAATATGCCTCCAATGTTCCATGGCAACTTTTATTGCCAAAAGTTCTAGGTCACCCACAGAGTAATTCCTTTCTGCTGGAGACAAGAGTCTGGAATAAAAGGCAACAGGATGGTTAACTTGTGATCCAATACGTCGTTGAGACAAAATTGCCCCAACACCAACATTTGAGGCATCAACTTCCAAGGTAAAATCTGCTTCTGGATCAGGAAGCTGTAAGATGGGAGCTGAAGTAAAACATTTTTTCAGATGTTCGAAAGCTTCTTGTGCTTCAGTAGTCCAACAAAATTTAATTTTTCCTGTCAATTTAGTTAAGGGTTGAACTATGGAAGAATACCCCTGAATAAATCTTCTGTAAAAATTGGAGAAACCAAGAAACTTTTGGAGAGATTTTAAATTGGTAGGGACAGGCCAATCCAAAACAACCTTTATTTTGTCAGGATCCATTTCTATGCCAGTTGGGGAGATGATGTAACCCAGAAATTTGATTGTCTTTACATGGAATTGACATTTCTCTAATTTAGCATAAAGATGATGCTCTCTTAACCTCATTAAAACCCATCGTACGTGTTTGATGTGATCAGTTATGTTCTTAGAATAAATTAAAATGTCATCTAGATATATCACTACGCAGATATCTAATAAATCCTTGAATATCTCATTTATAAAAAACTGAAAAGTTGCTGGAGCATTTGTCAAGCCAAAAGGCATGACATTGTACTGATATAAGCCATAACGAGTTTTAAAAGCTGTTTTCCACTCATCCCCTTTCCTTATGCGTATGAGATTATACGCACCTTTCAAATCTAGTTTGGTAAAGATTTGAGCATCAGTTAATCTTTCTAAGAGTTCAGGGATGAGTGGAAGTGGGTAGCGATTTTTTACTGTAATTTCATTTAAACCCCTGTAATCTATAATAGGACGTATAGTACCATCTTTATTGGTCACAAAAAACATTCCAGCTGCTGCTGGAGAAGTGGAAGTGGATATAAACCCTTTTCTTAAATTTTCATCGAGATATTCTCTAAGGTATTGTAATTCTTTATTAGACATAGGATATATTTTACCAAAAGGTATGGTGGTATTAGGTTTAGTGTCTATAGGACAATCGAATGGCCTGTGTGGTGGTAGATTTTCTGCCTCTTTAAGATTAAACACATCTGAAAACTCAAGGTATTCTGGGGGTAATTGAGGTTGTATGTGGTTTATAGAGATTGTAGGGTAACAAGTATTGGTACAGTACTGAGAAGTATATTGTATATTATTGGTTACCCAATCAATACTTGGATTATGCAGCTGCAACCAAGGGTATCCTAAAATGATAGGATGGATAGAGTTAGGTAGTATATCGAATGTGATATATTCAGTATGTCCATTACCTGTGGTAGTGAGTAGTGGAATAGTGTGGTGTGTTATTGGACCTTTTAAATGAGTGGAACCATCAATAACTTTGACAAGAATAGGGAATTGCTTTAACACTCTGGGTATTTTATTTTTTGTAACATAAGTTTGATCCATGAACATGCCAAACGCCCCTGAATCAATCATGGCCTCATTCAGCAGAAGATGTTGATCCCACTGCAAAGACAATGAAATGGTTAAGTGTGGTATCATTTTAGAATTAATTTGAGGGTTAACTATCAATATCTTACCCCTCTTCTGGCGTATTAGAGTTGGACAAGTGGACACTGTGTGGTCTTTGTTTCCACAGTACATACAAAGATTTAAACTTCTTCTTCTTTGTTTTTCTTCATATGTTAGAGGACCCTTAATTGTGCCAATTTCCATAGGTACAGGACTTGAAGATGGTTGTTGTACATGTGGTTGATGGTACTTCTTTGGATATGGTTCAGGTGGTACCTTTTCAGCACGGCGTTCCCTGAATCTCCTATCCATTGAAATAGAGATCTTTATGAGAGACTCAAGTGTGTCTGGGAACTCAATACGAGATAACTCATCTTTCAAATGTTCTGATAGTCCCAGACGAAACTGGTTGCGTAGAGAGACTGAGTTCCACTGAGACTCCGTAGCCCACAGTTGAAACTCAGCGACGTAGTCCTCAACTGGCCGTTTGCCCTGCTTAAGTGTTCTTAAGTTATTTTCAGCAGTGAGTTGGGTGTTGCGGTCCTCATACAATAAAGCCATTGCGTTAAAGAAATCTTCCAGTGAACCTAAAATGGGATCATTAGTCTCAAAAAATTTGTCAGCCCATAATCTGGGTTCCCCACTTAAATATGAGATCACAGTACATACTTTTACTCTATCAGAATAATATGTTTTAGGTTTCATAGAGAACATGAGTAAGCATGCATTGCGAAATTCACGGAAGCGAGTGCGTACACCAGCAAACACACTTGGTGGGTTAATCTTTGGTTCAGGGTGTTCAGCTGCCTTTTGTGTAAAAAAGTCATTCATAATACTTTTCAAAGTGTTGTTTTCATTTTTTAATTCTGTTAAACCCTGAGCTAAAAACTCCACCTTTTGATTTAAACTGGTTATTTCATTTGCCATTGCTGCAGGATCCATGTTTAAGAGTAACTTTATATATTTTTAAGGCTTGATTATTCCGTCATGTCTCCAGGTACATAAAAAATAGATTTGTAGCTTTTTCCAATATTTAACAAATATAGCTTTGAATAAGTTAAACTCATGGAATAAAGCAACTTAATATTAGTAATTGAAAATGATTTGTGTAAATAAAAAATAATACAGAGTGGGAAATCTGAGGAGAAAGATTCTTGAAGTAAACTCACTCAGAATAATATTTGTCATACAAGAAACAGGCTGTATTAATGACAAAAAATAATACACTCTGTGCGCACAAGAGAAAAATAGGAGACAAAATGGTGAGCAAAAAGATAGAAAAATAAGTATCCGCTATATATGAGATGTAAACTTGAATTAACAAAATATACTTTGTAAGTTACAAGATGATCTTACTTGAGGCAAAAACAGTTTATGAGCTGAGGAAGTTTGTACCTGATCGGAGACTGAAATGTATCGAAGACACAGCTGGGAAGCAGCGTTAATGATTATGCAGCGTTCACTGAACAGGTCAGAGAGGAGAAGGCTGCAAGATGTGAGTGCTGTACGGCTCCTGTGATACAGCGTGTGAGATGACGTCACAGATTCAGGCTGTAAATTACGGCAAGGGATAAATACCTTGGAGAAGTAAGATTTGGAAGATATAATCACTTGAGATACACTTTGAAAGTGAAAACTTGATCCAACGTAGATGATTCTCAAAAATTAGTTAAAGGCTTGAAAAAGTAGAAACGGAGGAACAGGAAGTTCTTCAGAAACACAACTTCAATAATCAAGCATTAAACAGGTGTGTCTGATATCCTTTTATAGGTGAATAGTAAAGGTGGACAAAGGGATTTAAGGTGGA
This sequence comes from Bombina bombina, assembly GCF_027579735.1. Classification (NCBI taxonomy): domain Eukaryota; kingdom Metazoa; phylum Chordata; class Amphibia; order Anura; family Bombinatoridae; genus Bombina; species Bombina bombina. The sequence continues at coordinate 806,661,691 of NC_069499.1, forward strand.
ATCATGACACACACACACACACACAAATATATATATGTGTGTGTGTTATGTCAGAAATCTTTTGAAAACATATATGTACAAATTCTAGCATTAACAATCATTTATAAAAAATAAATGAGATAAAAGCATATCATGACTTCTAGAAATACAAATACACAATAATTTATGTGAAAGTATCATATAACAGATTTTTTTGTATAACAAATAAATATAAAAATGACTTTCTATGAGATATTGTTTGTTGAGGTATAAATTTAGTTATTTCTTGGACATTAACAGTTGAAAAATAAAAGATTAGCTTTAGAGAAATGTGTTTGTTCATGGACAGTAATGAAATGGTATAAATAAAGTTGGGAAAAAACAGAATAACCGCAACATCGATGATTGTTAGTTAACAACAGTCCGATGCTCTTCACAACGTACTTGACGCGTGTGTTTTTGACAGCTTTTTTGATAAATAAGGGTATTGTATTCAGATCAGCGTCAGTGATGTCTGGCGAGCGTATTGACACCAGGGAATGCACTGAGATTGACGCTTTGATTAATTGACCCCTGAATTTCAAATAAGCAGTAGATTTTATCTGACAAATGTATTTTCCCCCCATTTGCCAGCCCCCTATATGATGTGATAGCCATCAGCCAATCCCAAACTAATATACATAAGCACAGTGAATCTTGAATATGCTCAGTAGGAGCTGGTGCCTCAAAAAGTGTGTATATAAAAAGACTGTACAAAATTTGATAATAGAAGTGAATCGGAAAACCTTTTTAAAAATGCATGCTCTATCTGAATAATAAATGTTTAATTTGACTTTCACTATCAAAACACTACTCAAAGGGGCATAAAACCCAAAATGTTTGTTTTGTGATCCAGAGCAGACAGAGCATATAATAGCTTGATGCCATAAATCTTCTAGAGTAACTTGAGCTGGCTTAGTGTTTAGGAAATGCAAGAGAAACAGTAAGTCTGTTTTGTTCATGCTTAGAAGAGGCAGAATGCAACTTAAGTTCAAAAGAGTTTTACTCTCTCATCTACCTGAGGGCAGTTCACATTTTGTAAGAAGACAAATAAATTGATGTAACTCAATTAAGGCTGCATCCAATCATATTTGTTGTAAACACCAACATCAGCTTGCTCGTTCATGAGAGCCTATACACACGCGCTATTGTCCTTGTGCTTAATCCACGTGACGCAAAGGTGAACATTGAATGATGGATGTTACCAGGGGTCAAGTCCTACAAAAAAAAAGTGTGTGGGAACTCGCCAAGACTTCCACCCCCTCACAATTAATATTGTTTAATACACACACACACACAAACTGTATTTATATGTATATAATCTATACACTTTGGTTAATTAAAGCAAATTAAAACCAATGCAGGGTTGAATGCCACACAGAAATGTAAGCACCATGTGTTCCACACAGTGCGGGGTGATCACACAGCAGGACAGCTGACAGGCATACATTTAGTGTATAGTAGGAAGTGTTACTGCCCATTACTAGAGGATCTCACTATCCCTCTAACCAGACTGTGCTCCAGGTCCTCCAGCAGCAGTGTTTACTAAAGTGTTTCTGTTCTCTGTCCAGGGGAAACTTAGTTCCACCTGCAGAATTAGTGCAGGAACTCCGTTCCAATGCGTTCCTGCTGGACTTGACCACTGGATTTTACTATTCGTTTCATTGTATACCTGGAAGATAGCCAAGGAATAGTTTTGGTGGAAGGGGTCTTATTCTGTCACTAGACCGGCAGGTGTCATTGATTTGTAATAAAATGAATAAATAAAGCATTGCTGCTCTATGTACATTTCTAGTTGGCCTACACCAAGGTATATCACTGCATGCACATGAATATATACAGAGGCATATATGTATGGATCGTTTCATTACAAAAAATATATATATTATTGGCAGCACATAATGTTCTGTCTTTCTGAAAATTAAGTAATTCTCAGTGTGACAGTAGGGTGTCAGGCTGTGGCCCACTAGAGACCTGCCAGCAGATAAACTATAGCTAAACTGGAGAAGGAGGCAAAACATGGCTATGAAGAGATTCTAAATACATTATAAAGTTAAATACAAAATATCTAGGGAAAAAACAAAGTTTACAGTCCTATAAAACCATTCACAATGATATTATCTTTGCTTGCTGTGCTTTACACATCATACTAAAAGGGACATGAAGCCCACTTTTTTTAATTTCACTATTTAAATAAAGCTTGTGATTTTAAACAACTCTCCAAGTTAATTCTGTTTTAGTTTGCTTTGTTTACATGGTATCCTTTTGTGGAAAAGGATACCTACAGTGAGGGGAAAAAAATATTTGATCCCCTGCTGATTTTGTATGTTTGCCCACTGACAAAGAAGTGATCAATCTAACATTTTAATGGTAGGTTTATTTGAACAGTTAGAGGCAGAATAACAACAAAAAATCCAGAAAAAAAGCATTTAAAAAAAGTTATAAATTGATTTGCATTTTAATAAGTGAAATAAGTATTTGACTCCTTTGCAAAATATGACTTAGGCCTCTAGTTTTCAAGCTCCGTAAGTAGCTTGATGGCCTCTGTTTCTGGCGAGTCTTCAGACTCGCCAGAAACAGCAGTTATGAAGCAGCGGTTACAAAGACCGCTGCTCCATAACCTGTCCGCCTGCTCTGAGCAGACGGACAGTCATCGCCGTAAATCAACCCGATCGAGTACGATCGGGTTGATTGACACCCCCTGCTGGCGGCCTCTTGTGAGCTGCTGGTCTAATGCTGAATACGGCGAGCGTATTGCTCGCCGTATTCAGCAAGGTCTGGCGGACCTGATCCTCAGTGTTGGATCAGGTCCGCCAGACCTTAATAACTAGAGGCCTTAGTATTTAGTGGCAAAACCCTTGTTAGCAATCACAGAGGTCAGACGTTTCTTGTAGTTGGCCACCAGGTTTGCACACATCTCAGGAGGGATTGTGTCCCACTCCTCTTTGCAGATCCTCTCCAAGTCATTAAGGTTTCAAGGCTGATGTTTGGCAACTCGAACCTTCAGCTCCCTCCACAGATGTTCTATGGGATTAATATCTAGAGACTGGCTAGGCCACTCCAGGACCTTAATGTGCTTCTTCTTGAGCCACTCCTTGTTGACTTTGCCGTGTGTTTTGGGTCATTGTCATGCTGGCATACCCATCCAGGACCCATTTTCAATGCCCTGGCTGAGGGAAGAAGGTTCTCACCCAAGATTTGATGGTAAATGGCCCCTGCCCATCATCCCTTTGATGCGGTGAAGTTTCCTATCCCCTTAATGTTTCAAACTCCATTTGACAGTGGGGATAGTGTTCTTGGGGTCATAGGCAACATTGCTCCAAACACAGCGATTTGAATTGATGCCAAAGAGCTCGCATTTGGTCTCATCTGACCACAACACTTTCACCCAGTTCTCCTCTGAATCATACAGATGTTCATTGGCAAACTTCAGACAGGCCTGTACATGTGCTTTCTTGAGCAGGGGGACCTTGTGGGCACTGCAGGATTTCAGTCCTTCACGGCGTAGTGTGTTACTAATTGTTTTCTTGGTGACTATGGTCCCATCTGCCTTGATATAATTGACAAGATCCTCCCGTGTAGTTCTGGGCTGATACCTCACCATTCTCATGATAATTGAAACTCCACAAGGTGAGATCTTGCATGGAGTCCCAGACCGAGGGAGATTGACAGTTATTTTGTGTTTCTTTCATTTGCGAGTAATCGCACCAACTGTTGTCACCTTCTCACCAAGCTGCTTGACAATGGGCTTGTAGCCCATTCCAGCCTTGTGTAGGTCTACAATTTTGTCCCTGACATCCTTGGACAGCTCTTTGGTCTTGGCCATGGTGAAGAGTTTGGAATCTGATTGATTGATTGCTTCTGTAGATATGTGTCTTTTATACAGGTAACAAGCTAAGATTAGGAGCACTCCCTTTAAGAGAGTGCTTCTAATCTCAGTCCGTTACCTGTATAAAAGTCACCTGGGAGCCAGATGTCTTGCTGATTGATAGGGAATCAAATACTTATCTCACTCATTGAAATGCAAATCAATTTATAACTTTTTTGAAATGCGTTTTTCTAGATTTTGTTGTTGTTGTTATTCTGTCTCTCACTGTTCAAATAAACCTACCATTAAAATTATAGACTGATTATTTCTTTGTCAGTGGGCAAAGGTACAAAATCAACAGGGGATCAAATAATGTTTCCCCTCACTGTAGGTAGGCTCAGGACCTGCTAATTGGTGGCTGCACATATATGTCTCACGTTATTGGCTCATTCAATGCTTTCAGCTAACTCCCAGTAGCGCATCACTTTTTCTTTCTTTTTTTTTAATATTTATTATTTTTCTTTTTTCATAAATGTTCAACATACAGTTAAGACAACAATTAGTACAACTGGAGACACCAGCGTCACCAGAGTACTACTAAGAGGCGCCTAGGGCAGATATGACACGATAAAAATCTTAAGTATAGTACAATTTAGAGAGAGATTTTACCGTAAATGCTGTGGAAAATAAAGTGCTGTATAAAAATATATAAGGCAACAATACTTTGTAACAAATAAGGTCCTAACTCCTGATGGATAGAAACAAAATTCAGATTAGAAAGGACAATTCAGAAGTTAAAAATAACAATAAGATGATAATGTATATGAACTGTGTTAGTTCAGTAAATATAGTTAGTTGGTCAGGTCCAACAAAGTCCGGATAAATACCCAAAGAATATATGTGGTAGACAATATTTCAAGATGAGGTGGGCTCTATTTCAAAATGAGGTAGGCTGCTCCTCCAGAGTGTTATGCCAGGAACACAGATGGAAAATCTAGAAGAAAATAGATAGAGGGCGCCACATGGTGGTAAGGGAAAAACAACAGTATGAACAGAGGAATGCTACTCACAAGTTGTTGCGCACATCAAAGTGCAGTAATCGCAGTCCGGAACCACACATCGCCCGGTAGACCACAATAGATAGATTTCACTGATGGAGGTCCTCGTCTCGCCAGGGAGAGTCCAGGGATACCCAAGATGATAAAGTGGATGTGGATCAGTACAGCAAAGATCCAACAGGCAATCCAAAAAGATACTTGAGAGGAGCCAAATGGATATAAATGGATATATCAGGCCAAAGCCCAAACAGGAAGAAATGTAATCGGCAGCAAATGGAGAATTTAAAAAATGTAAAATTTTAATATCAGTCAAAACAACAGCAACGCGTTTCATCAGGCTACGTTTTTTTTTTTTTTTTTTAAATTCTCCATTTGCTGCCGGTTACATTTCTTCCTGTTTGGGCTTTGGCCTGATATATCCATTTGGCTCCTCTCAAGCACCTTTTTGGATTGCCTATTGGATCTTTCGTGTACTGATCCACATCCACTTTATCATCTTGGGTATCCCTGGACTCTCCCTGGCGAGATGAGGACCTCCATCAGTGAAATCTATCTATTGTGGTCTACCGGATGACGTGTGGTTCAGGACTGCGATTACTGCACTTTGATGTGCGCAACAACTTGGGAGTAGGATTCCTCTGTTCATACTGTTGTTTTTCCCTTACCTCATTTGATCTGCACCATGTGGCGCCCTCTATCTATTTTCTTCTAGATTCAACATACAGTAATTGCTAGCATTATAAGAGAATTATTACAAAATTTTCATACAACATGAGTAAAACCATTAACAACCTGTCCTACAAAATAACATTATTCGAATTGAATGTTCAGTGTTTAAGTCCAATGTCAAACCTCTGCGTTTGTGATTTAAAAGAGAGGGACAAAAATAGGTTTGCTTTCGTCTCTGTATATCTCTCGCCACCCCGGTGCACGGTCAGAATCTTTGGACCTATCTCTGGGCAACAAACCCAAACCTAAATATAATACATATAATGCTAAACCAACTCTTATTTGTCTCAACTTAAAATGTTATTCATCTTTGTCTCACAGGACATAACGTTGACTGAAAAGCAAGAAACAACAAAGTTAACAAAAGTCTCAGCTATGATCCGTTTAACTGTCACTTACACAAAAGTGGCAAGAATTTTCACCTCTCGAAGTCGGAGACCCTGTCACTTCCTCCTACTTGTCATTTCTTTACGCTCTGTTTATGTTACTGTTGAGGCCATGGGGGGTAGTTATCAACTTGTCAACTTTCCTGCCTTCGCCGGCCCAATACGCCCGCCTAAGCTCGCCTCACATCGCCGCCGCGGACCTGAAAAATTTTGCCTAAGTTTTCAAATAAAGCTGTCAAAAAGCCGCGCACCAAGCACGGGGCAATGAGCAGCGGACTGTGAGAGTTATCACTCATCCGATCTCGCTGCTCTTCAGCTTTTTCCCAGCTTTATTGCTAGCCTGTCACTAAGCACCCACACTAAACTGCACTGTTCTACCCCCTATACCGGCGCCCCCGGAGCCCCCCGCAACTAAATAAAGTTACTAACCCCTAAACCTCCGCTCCTAGACTCCGCTGCAACTCTTATAAATGTATTAACCCCTAAACCGCCGCTCCTAGACCCTGCCGCAACTCTGATAAATGTATTAACCCCTAAACCGCCGCTCCCGGACACCGCTGCCACCTACATTATACCTATTAACCCCTATCCTGCCCCCCCTACACCGTCGCCACCTATAATACATTTATTAACCCCTATCCTGCCCCCCACTACACCGCCGCCACTGTAATAAATTTATTAACCCCTAAACCTAAGTCTAACACTAACCCTAACACCCCCCTAACTTAAATATTAATTAAATAAATCTAAATAATATTTCTATTATGAACTAAATTAATCCTATTTAAAACTAAATACTTACCTTTAAAATAAACCCTAATATAGCTACAATATAAATAATAATTATATTGTAGCTATCTTAGGATTTATTTTTATTTTACAGGTAACTTTGTATTTATTTTAGCTAGTTAGAATAGTTATTAAATAGTTATTAACTATTTAATAACTACCTAGCTAAAAGAAATACAAAATTACCTGTAAAATAAATCCTAACCTAAGTTACAATTAAACCTAACACTACACGATCATTAAATAAATTAAATAAATTAACTACAAATAACTACAATTAAATACAATTACATAAACTAACTAAAATACAAAAAATAAAAAAAAGCTAAGTTACAAAAAATAAAAAAAATAAGTTACAAACATTTTAAAAATATTACAATTTTAAGCTACTTACACCTAATCTAAGCCCCCTAATAAAATAACAAACCCCCCCAAAATAAAAAAATGCACTACCCTATTCTAAATTAAAAAAAGTTCAAAGCTCTTTTACCTTACCAGCCCTTAAAAGGGACATTTCAGCCAATCAGATTGAGCTCGCATTCTATTGGCTGTTTCGATCAGCCAATAGAATGCGAGCTCAATCTGATTGGCTGATTGGATCAGCCAATCGGATTGAACTTGAATCTGATTGGCTGATTCAATCAGCCAATCAGATTTTTCCTACCTTAATTCCGATTGGCTGATAGAATCCTATCAGCCAATCGGAATTGAAGGGACGCCATCTTGGATGACGTCCCTTAAAGGAGCCTTCATTCGTCGGTAGTCCGTCGGTAAAGAAGGATGTTCAGCGTCGGCGGGATGAAGATTCAAGACCCGGCTTGGAAGATGACATCGCCCGGATAGAAGACTTCTTCAGCGCCTCTTGGAAGATGACATCGCCCGGATGGAAGACTTCTTTAGCGCCGCTTGGAGGATCACTTCATCGGATGGAAGATTTCTTCAGCGCCCCTTGGATGATCACTTCTGCCGCTCCGGATGTCCTCTTCGGTTCCATCGCTGCTCGGCTGAGTGAAGACAAGGTAGGATGATCTTCAGGGGATTAGTGTTAGGTTATTTTAAGGGGGGGTTTGGGTTAGATTAGGGGTATGTGGGTGGTGGGTTTTAATGTTGGGGGGGGTTGTATTTTTCTTTTACAGGCAAAAGAGCTGAATTCTTTGGGGCATGCCCCACAAATGGCCCTTTTAAGGGTTGGTAAGGTAAAAGAGCGTTGAACTTTTTTAATTTAGAATAGGGTAGGGCATTTTTTTATTTTGGAGGGGTTTGTTATTTTTCTAGGGGGCTTAGATTAGGTGTAAGTAGCTTAAAATTGTTGTAATATTTTTTAAATGTTTGTAACTTATTTTTTTTATTTTTTGCACTTTAGTTAGTTTATGTAATTGTATTTAATTGTAGTTTTTTGTAGTTAATTTATTTAATTTATTTAATGATAGTGTAGTGTTAGGTTTAATTGTAACTTAGGTTAGGATTTATTTTACACGTAATTTTGTATTTCTTTTAGCTAGGTAGTTATTAAATAGTTAATAACTATTTAATAACTATTCTAACTAGCTAAAATAAATACAAAGTTACCTGTAAAATAAATATAAATCCTAAGATAGCTACAATATAATTATTATTTATATTGTAGCTATATAGGGTTTATTTTACAGGTAAGTATTTAGTTTTAAATAGGAATAATTTATTTAAGTATAGTGTAGTGTTAGGTGTAATTGTAACTTAGGTTAGTTTTTAGTTTACAGGTAAATTTCTCTTTATTTTAGCTAGGTAGCTATTAAATAGTTAATAACTATTTAATAGCTATTGTACATAGTTAAAATAAATTGAAAGTTACCTGTAAAATAAAAATAAATCCTAAGATAGCTACAATATAATTATTATTTATATTGTAGCTATATTAGGGTTTATTTTAAAGGTATTTAGTTTTAAATAGGATTAACTTAGTTAAGAAGAGAAATATTATTTAGATTTATTTAATTAATATTTAAGTTAGGGGGGTTTTAGGGTTAGTGTTAGACTTAGGTATAGGGGTAATACATTTATTACAGTGGCGACGGTGTAGTGGGGGGCAGGATAGGGGTTAATAAATTTAATATAGGTTGCGGCAGGTTCAGGGAGCGGTGGTTTAGGGGTTAAACTATTTATTTATTTGCGGCGAAGTGCGGGATCAGCAGGATAGGTGTTATTAACGTAATTATAGAGGGCAGCGGTATAGGGGGGCAGGATAGGGGTTAATAGGTATAATGTAGGTGGCGGTGGGCTCCGGGAGCGGCGGTTTAGGGGTTAATACATTTATTATAGTTGCGGTGGGCTCCGGGAGCGGCGGTTTAGGGGTTAATATGCATAGAGTAGCTTGCGGTGGGCTCCGGGAGCGGCGGTTTAGGGGGTAATAACTTTATTTAGTTGCGGCAGTGTAGGGGGGGAAGATTAGAGGTGTTTAGACTCGGGGTACATGTTAGGGTGTTAGGTGTAGACAGCTCCCATAGAAATCAATGGGATGTCTGGCAGCAGCGAACTTGTACTTTCGCTATGGTCAGACTCCCATTGATTCCTATGGGATCCGCCGCCTCCAGGGTGGCGATTTGAAAACCAGGTACGCTGGGCCGTAAAAGTGCCGAGCGTACCTGCTAGTTTTTTGATAACTAGCAAAAGTAGTCAGATTGTGCCGTACTTGTGTGCAGAACATCTGGAGTGACGTCACAAAATTCTACTTTTGCCGGTCTCTAGCCTTTGATAACTAAGGCGAATCAGCCTCGCCACAAATACGCTGCGGAATTCCAGCGTATTTGAGGTTGACGGCTTGATAACTAGGCCCCTATGTGTGCTGCTGGTGTGTGTAGAAAGTCATCCCATAGAAGGTGTGCATCTAGAAAGAAGCTCAATTTATTTAGGTAGCCATACTCTTCTAGATTCAGTAGCTCAGACATTCTAATCAGCCATTTGGCTCTAGTAGGAGTTTTGGTGGTTTTCCAAGTCCGAGCCACCAAAGATCTAGCGCTATTTAGCCCAATCTGTAATATTGTTGCTCTGAGTTTGCATACCTGTCTGGTTAGATCATTTAACATAGCCATTCTAGGGGACAGCGTAATTTTTTTTCCCATTAACAACTGAAATTGCGATTCAACCTCTTGCCACAAAGGCTTAATATTTGGGCACAGCCACCACATGTGCAAAAGGTTCCCCTGTTCCCTGCAACCTCTCCAGCACATTTTGGATGAATCAGGATATATTGTACCTAACTGAGTGGGTGTGAAATACCAACTGTAATGTACACTATACCTTTAAGACTTTCTTCCCACAATCCTATAAAACCTAGGTGCTCCCAGAATACATTGCTTGGTATTCTGGTCACACCCTTGTATCAGCCTGACCTCTTCTGAAGCTTGCCTCAGTTGATCCTGTTCCCTTCTCCTGAGGGATTATTTCTTGCTGTTGAGCTTCTGCAGCATTTGTCTTTCCTTTGCCGCTTAAGTCCCTGACAGCTCCTACCTTGTCTCCTGTGCGGACGCCTCCACTTCCTCAATTCGACACCGGACCTGTCAGTCTCACTGAACGCCGGGTGACGTCACAGCCAGCTGCTTTCGGTCTTCTCCGATCTCAGACCGCATCCTCCATTCTCCTCGTGAGTACAGCATACTGTGCAGTGACTGTTACCTGATATTTCACCTATATTCTGCAGAGAGTCCTTTCTTGTATATACACCATTATAGTCTTATTAATGCGCATTTAACCCACAAATCACCAATGTCATTTAATACTAAAATAACTAGTTATCATATTCGTTCATACTTGTACTGACAAATTAAGTTTATTCTGATGCCTTTAAGGAATGGCTGTTTGGTAAACTTAGAATCAATATTAAACCCTTACTCACATCCTCTTATGTTCAGTCATAACATAAGGGGTTACTCGTAAGGAACACATACTACTTTAAATAGGAATGCCTCTTGTTCAATTTAAAACTACAGATAACCAAGAAATTAGAAGACTATATTATATTCATGTTCACTCAATCACAGTTGTTATGTGGGTCATTACAGGAAATACCAAGCCATAAAAAAGAATGATGGATCCCTAAGAATTATATAATCAAGTGATGAACTTAGGACAGAGAGTAGATCAGCTTAGCCAAGGCCTAAGAGAATTACAAATTGAAAATCAAACTCTAAAGGGAATAATAACTGAAGGTTTTAATAAAATGCAGCCTCACTCTGAAACAGTTCCAGAGCCACAAGTTAACTCCTGCACACTTTTTTTCTTACTAAAACGTAAAACATTTCAAAATGAGAGAACTAAGGTTCTAACGATTATTTCTTACTTAAGAGGAGAGCCCAGAGCATGGGCAGACAGTCTATATGAACAGAATGATATTATACTAAATTCAGCAAATCATTTTTTTAAAGCCTTATCTACTCTGTATGAGGATCCACACAGACAGCTCACTGCAGACACAAAATTAAAAGCACTAAAACAAAACAAGAGAGCTGTAGAAGACTATGACCTCTAGTTATCAACGTGTCTACCTCAAATACGCTGGAATTCCGCAGCGTATTTGTGGCGAGGCTGATTCGCCTAAGTTATCAAGCCCTAGATACCGGCAAAAGTAGAATTTAATGACGTAAGCTTCGATCCGCCGGACTCAGTCCGACACAGATCGATTCTTACGTCACTCCAGATGTTCCGCACACAAGTGCGGCACAATCTGACTACTTTTGCTAATTATCAAAAAACTAGCAGGTACGCTCGGCACTTTTCCGGCACAGCGTACCTGGTTTTCCCATAGGAATCAATGGGAGTCTGACCATAGCGAAAGTTCATGTTCGATGCTGCCAGACATCCCATTGATTCCTATGGGAGCTGTCTACACCTAACACCCTAACATGTACCCCGAGTCTAAACACCCCTAATCTGCCCCCCCTACACCGTCACAACTAAATAAAGTTATTACCCCCTAAACCGCCACTCCCGGTCCCCGCCGCAACTATAATATATGTATTAACTCCTAAACCGCCACTCCCGGACCCCGCCGTCACCTACATGATACCTATTAACCCCTATCCTGCCCCCCTATACCGTCGCCCTCTATAATAAAGTTATTAACCCCTATCCTGCGGATCCCGGACCTTGCCGCAACTAAATAAATTGTTTAACTTCTTCAGCTCCCGCTTGGATGAAGACTTCAGCCGTATCATGGACCTCTTCAGCCCCCCGCTTGGGCTTGGATCAGGACATCGGAGGAGCTCTTCAGGACGGATCGGTGAACCTGGTAGGGTGAAGACAAGGTAGGAAGATCTTCAGGGGCTTAGTGTTAGGTTTATTTAAGGGGGGGTTGGGTTAGATTAGGGGTATGTGGGTGGTGGGTTGTAATGTTGGGGGGGGGTATTGTATGTTTTTTTTTACAGGCAAAAGAGCTGAATTTCTTGGGGCATGCCCCGCAAAGGGCCCTGTTCAGGGCTGGTAAGGTAAAAGAGCTTTGAAATGTAGTAATTTAGAATAGGGTAGGGCATTTTGTTATTTTGGGGGTCTTTGTTATTTTATTAGGGGGCTTAGAGTAGGTGTAATTAGTTTAAAATTGTTGTAATATTTTTCTTATGTTTGTAAATATTTTTTTATTTTTTGTAACTTAGTTCTTTTTTATTTTTTGTACTTTAGATAGTTTATTTCATTGTAGTTATTTGTAACATAGTAACATAGTAACATAGTAGATAAGGTTGAAAAAAGACTGAAGTCCATCGAGTCAACCTATACAAATCTAAAATACTTACAAAAAGCTCCAGTTAAGCTTAAATAACCCCATTAAAATGTGACCCATTTAATACTAGCAATCATATCCATGAATTTTGTTTATATACAGAAATTTATCCAGACTATTTTTAAATGAATCTATGGTATTGGCATTCACTACCTCCTTTGGTAAGGAGTTCCACAATTTTATTGCTCTTACAGTGAAAAAACGTTTCCGTTGCAGGAGATTAAATCTCCTTTCCTCCAACCTTAAATTATGACCTCTTGTCAGAAACAATTTTCTTGGAATAAAAAGAGCTTCTGCCATCTCTGTATATGGGCCTTGAATATATTTATATAAAGTAATCATGTCACCTCTCAAGCGCCTTTTTTCTAAAGAGAACAGACCCAGTTTGGCTAGCCTCTCCTCATAGGTTAATTTCTCCAATCCCCTTATTAGCTTTGTGGCCCTTCTCTGAACTTTTTCTAGTTCTGCAATATCTTTTTTAGCAATCGGTCCCCAGAACTGCACTCCAAACTCAAGGTGAGGTCTTACCAGGGCTTTATATAATGACAGAATTATGCTTTCCTCCCTTGAATCAATGCCTCTTTTAATACATGCTAGTATCTTATTAGCCTTTGAAGCCGCTGCCCTGCATTGTGCACTCATCTTTAGCTTGTTATCTATTACTACTCCCAAATCCCTTTCCTCCTGTGTTTGGCTAAGTCTTGTCCCATTTAAAAAATACGTAGCCTGCTTATTTTTACTTCCAAAATGTAGAACCTTACATTTTTCCGTATTAAATCTCATTTTCCATTCACTTGCCCATAGTTCTAATTTTAGCAAATCCCTTTGTAAAGAGAGTTCGTCCTGCTCTGACCTAATGACCTTACTTAACTTAGTATCATCTGCAAAAATAGAGATGTCGCTATTTAATCCTTGCTCCAAGTCATTTATAAAAATATTAAAAAGAACAGGGCCCAGTACTGATCCCTGGGGGACGCCACTGATTACCTTTGTCCAATCTGAGTATGATCCATTTACTACTACTCGTTGCTCCCTATCTTTTATCCAGTTATTTATCCATGAGCTAACATTTTCAGCTATTCCCAGTCCCTTAATTTTGTGCATTAATCTCTCATGTGGCACTGTATCAAATGCCTTTGCAAAATCTAAGTATATCACATCAACTGATTCCCCTTTATCTATATTTTTACTTACTTCCTCGTAGAATCTAATTAGATTAGTTTGACATGATCTATTTCTCCTAAAGCCATGCTGATTAGAACTCATAATCTTGTTTACACAAATATGCTCATCAATATAATCCCTTATAATCCCTTCAAATATCTTCCCCACTATTGATGTCAGACTAACATGTATTGTATGTATTGTATTTAATTTATTTATTGATAGTGTAGTGGTAGGTTTAATTGTAGATAATTATAGGTATTTTATTTAATTAATTTATTGATAGTGTAGTGTTAGGTTTAATTGTAACTTAGGTTAGGATTTATTTTACAGGTAATTTTGTTATTATTTTAACTAGGTAACTATTAAATAGTTCTTAACTATTTAATAGCTATTGTACCTGGTTAAAATAATTACAAAGTTGCCTGTAAAATAAATATTAATCCTAAAATAGCTATAATATAATTATAATTTATATTGTAGCTATATTAGGATTTATTTTACAGGTAAGTATTTAGCTTTAAATAGGAATAATTTATTTAATAAGAGTTAATTAATTTAGTTGGATTAAAATTATATTTAACTTAGGGGGGTGTTAGTGTTAGGGTTAGACTTAGCTTTAGGGGTTAATACATTTATTATAGTAGCGGTGAGCTCCGGTCGGCAGATTAGGGGTTAATGTTTGAAGTTAGGTGTCGGCGATGTTAGGGAGGGCAGATTAGGGGTTAATACTATTTATTATAGGGTTAGTGATGCGGATTAGGGGTTAATAACTTTATTATAGTAGCGCTCAGGTCCGCTCGGCAGATTAGGGTTTAATAAGTGTAGGCAGGTGGAGGCGACGTTGAGGGGGGCAGATTAGGGGTTAATAAATATAATATAGGGGTCGGCGTTGTTAGGGGCAGCAGATTAGGGGTACATAAGGATAATGTAAGTAGCGGCGGTTTACGGAGCGGCAGATTAGGGGTTAAAAATAATATGCAGGGGTCAGCGATAGCGGGGGCGGCAGATTAGGGGTTAATAAGTGTAAGGCTAGGGGTGTTTAGACTCGGGGTACATGTTAGGGTGTTAGGTGCAGACGTAGGAAGTGTTTCCCCATAGCAAACAATGGGGCTGCGTTAGGAGCTGAACGCGGCTTTTTTGCAGGTGTTAGTTTTTTTTTCAGCTCAAACAGCCCCATTGTTTCCTATGGGGGAATCATGCACGAGCACGTTTTTGAGGCTGGCCGCTTGCGTAAGCAACTCTGGTATCGAGAGTTGAAGCTGCGTTAAAAATGCTCTACGCTCCTTTTTTGGAGCCTAACGCAGCCTTTTTGTGGACTCTCAATACCAGAGTTATTTTTATGGTGCGGCCAGAAAAAAGCCGGCGTTAGCTACGCGGGTCGTTACTGACAAAACTCTAAATCTAGGCCTAAATTAATCCTATGTAAAACTAAATACTTACCTTTAAAATAAACCCTAATATAGCTACAATATAAATAATAATTATATTGTAGCTATCTTTGGATTTATTTTTATTTTACAGGCAACTTTCAATTTATTTTAACTAGGTACAATAGCTATTAAATAGTTATTAACTATTTAATAGCTACCTAGCTAAAATAAAGAGAAATTTACCTGTAAAATAAAAACTAACCTAAGTTACAATTACACCTAACACTTCACTATACTTTAATAAATTAATCCTATTTAAAACTAAATACTTACCTGTAAAATAAACCCTAAGATTATTAATTACATTGTAGCTATTTAAGTATTTATATTTATTTTAAAGGCAACTTTGTATTTATTTTAGCTAGTTAGAATAGTTATTAAATAGTTATTAACTATTTAAAAACTACCTAGCTAAAAGAAATACAAAATTATCCGTAAAATAAATCCTAACCTAAGTTACAATTAAACCTAACACTACACTATCATTAAATTAATTAAATAAATTAACTACAAATAACTACAATTAAATACAATTACATAAACTAACTAAAGTACAAAAAATAAAAAAATAAGTTACAAACATTTAAAAAATATTACAACAATTTTAAGCTACTTACACCTAATCTAATCCCCCTAATAAAATAACAAAGCCCCCCAAAATAAAAAAATGCCCTACCCTATTCTAAATTAAACAGTTACCAGCTATTTTACCTTACCAGCCCTTAAAAGGGCCTTTTGCGGGGCATGCCCCAAAGAATTCTGCTCTTTTGCCTGTAAAAGAAAAATACAACCCCCCCCAACATTAAAACCCACCACCCACATACCCCTAATCTAACCCAAACCCCCCTTAAATAAACCTAACACTACCCCCCTGAAGATCATCCTACCTTGAGTCGTCTTCAGCCAGCCGACCCACCGATGGAACCGAAGAGGAGATCCGGAGCGGCAGAAGTGATCATCCAAGGCGCGCTGAAGAAGTCTTCCATCCGATGAAGTCATAATCCAGGCGGCGCTGAAGAAGTCTTCCATCCGGGCGATGTCATCTTCCAAGCGGCATCTTTAATCTTCTTTCTTCCGGATCCATCTTCATCCCTCCAACGCGGAACATCCTTCTTCCCCGACGGACTAACGACGAATGAAGGCACTTTTAAGGGACGTCATCCAAGATGGCGTCCCTTCAATTCCGATTGGCTGATAGGATTCTATCAGCCAATCGGAATTAAGGTAGGACAAATCTGATTGGCTGATTGAATCAGCCAATCAGATTGAGCTCGCATTCTATTGGCTGATCAGAACAGCCAATAGAATGCTAGCTCAATCTGATTGGCTGATTGGATCAGCCAATCGGATTGAACTTCAATCTGATTGGCTGATTCAATCAGCCAATCAGATTTTTCCTACCTTAATTCCGATTGGCTGATAGAATCCTGTCAGCCAATCGGAATTGAAGGGACGCCATCTTGGATGACGTCCCTTAAAGGAGCCTTCATTCATCGTTAGTCTGTCGGGGAAGAAGGATGTTCCGCGTCGGCGGGATGAAGATGGATCCGGAAGAAAGAAGATTGAAGACGCCGCTTGGAAGATGACATCGCCCGGATGGAAAACTTCTTCAGCGCCGCCTAGATGATGACTTCATCGGATGGAAGACTTCTTCAGCGCGCCTTGGATGATGACTTCTGCTGCTCCGGATCTCCTCTTCGGTTCCATCGGTGGGTTGGCTGGCTGAAGACGACTCAAGGTAGGATGATCTTCAGGGGGGTAGTGTTAGGTTTATTTAAGGGGGGTTTGGGTTAGATTAGGGGTATGTGGGTGGTGGGTTTTAATGTTGGGGGGGTTGTATTTTTCTTTTACAGGCAAAAGAGGAGAATTCTTTGGGGCATGCCCCGCAAAAGGCCCTTTTAAGGGCTGGTAAGGTAAAAGAGCTTGGAACTTTTTTAATTTAGAATAGGGTAGGGCATTTTTTTATTTTGGGGAGCTTTGCTATTTTATTTGGCGGCTTAGATTAGGTGTAAGTATCTTAAAATTGTTGTGATATTTTTTAAATGTTTCTAACTTATTTTTTTTATTTTTTGTAACAGCTTTTTTTATTTTTTGTACTTTAGTTAGTTTATGTAATTGTATTTAATTGTAGTTATTTGTAGTTAATTTATTTAATTAATTTAATGATAGTGTAGTGTTAGGTTTAATTGTAACTTAGGTTCGTTTTTATTTTACAGGTTAATTTCTCTTTATTTTAACTAGGTAGCTATTAAATAGTTAATAACTATTTATTAGCTATAGTACCTAGTTAAAATAAATTGAAAGTTGCCTGTAAAATAAATATAAATCCTAAGATAGCTACAATATAATTATTATTTATATTATAGCTATATTAGGGTTTATTTTAAAGGTAAGTATTTAGTTTTAAATAGGATTAACTTAGTTAATAAGAGAAATATTATTTAGATTTATTTAATTAATATTTAAGTTAGGGGGTGTTAGGGTTAGTGTTAGACTTAGGTTTAGGGGTTAATAATTTTATTACAGTGGCGGCGGTGTAGTGGGGTAGGATAGGGGTTAATAAGTTTAATATAGGTTGCGGCGGGGTCTGGGAGCGGCGGTTTAGGGGTTAAACTATTTATTTAGTTGTGGCGAGGTCTGGGATCAGCAGGATAGGGGTTAATAACTTTATTATAGAGGGCGGCGGTATAAGGGGGGCAGATTAGGGGTTAATAAGTTTAATATAGGTTGCAACGGGGTCCGGAAGCGGCGGTTTAGGGGTTAAACTATTTATTTTGTTGCGGCGAGGTCCGGGATCAGCAGGATAGGGGTTAATAACTTTATTATAGAGGGCGGCGGTATAGGGGGGGCAGGATAGGGGTTACTAGGTATAATGTAGGTGGCGGCGGTGTCCGGGAGCGGCGGTTTAGGGGTTAATACATTTATAAGAGTTGCGGCGGGGTCTAGGGGCGGCGGTTTAGGGGTTAATAACTTTATTTAGTTGCGGGGGGCTCCGGGGGCGCTGGTATAGGGGGTAGAACAGTATAGTATAGTGTGGGTGCTTAGTGACAGGCTAGCAATAAAGCTGTCAAAAAGCCGAAGAGCAGCGAGATCGGATGAGTGATAACTCTCACAGTCCGCTGCTCATCGCCCCGTACTTGGTGCGCGGCTTTTTGACAGCTTTTTTGATAATTTAGGCGAAATTTTGCAGGTCCGCGGCGCGATGGTAGGCGAGCTTTGGCGGGCGTATTGAACCGGTGAAGGCAGGTAAAGTAGACACGTTGATAACTACCCCCCTATATATCTGAATTCAAGATATGGCAAAAAGATTCGGAATGGAATCTCATATCATTAAAAAAAACAATACAGACTGGGACTTTCTGAGCTCATTAAGGATGAACTTGCCAGACTGGATATTCCAGATGATTTAAAGCAGCTGATGCATTTAGCTATTAAAATAGATCATAGGATAAGAGAAAGGAAGCGAGAAAGGTACTCTGTAGAAAACCCAACCAGACACACTTCCTACTCCAGTAAGGCTTAATGATGAGCCCATGGATATAGGGGTAATAAGGGGCCCTCTACCATTTGAAGAAAAGCAAAGAAGAAAGGAAAATCACCTATGCAGGTACTGCGCTTCCAAGGAGCATGAAGTTTCAAGTTGTCCTATCCTGAAAAAATCTAAGAAAGGTAAGGGACAAGACACAACATTTATATTCTCTTTCCCTAATGAACAATTGACTTATACAAAATTTCCTATTATTCTACAGTGGGAACACCATCAGCATCCACTTGACGCTGTTATTGACTCAGGAGCTTTCATGTCCTATATTGATTCTGAAATAGTTAAGATCATTAAAATACCTCTAGTTAAAAAAAACTATACCTGTGTCAGTACGTTTAGTTGATGGCAATCATAGAATCAGGTCCCATAACACATGAGACAATACCTTTACTTATGGTATCTAATGATCATAAAGAATATATTTCATTTGATGTTTTATCATCTCCCATTTTTCCAGTGGTTTTAGGATTACAATGGTTGAGATTGCATCAACCTACCATTAATTGGCCAACAAGTAAAGTTACATTTGATTCTGAATACTGTAAATACACCTATACTCAGAATCCTACAATTATGATGGTAGCAGAACACCCTATACCACCTGAATACACTGATTTTGAGCTTGTTTTCAGTAAAAAGGAGGCAGAAAATTTACCTCCCAATCGATCATATGATTGTCCAATAGATTTGATACCAGGTTCAGACATACCTTACGCTCATATTTTTCCCCTCTCAGAACCTGAACTATTGGAGTTAAAAAATTATCTGACAGATAACTTACGAAAAGGGTTTATACGATCCTCAACATCACCTGCAGGGGCAGGAATGTTCTTTGTACGCAATAAATATCAAAGTTTAAGACCTATAATAGACTATAGGGAACTTAATAAAAGAACAGTAAAAAATAGATACCCCTTGCCCCTTATACCTGAACTGATTGAAAGGTTGAAGGGAGCAACTGTCTATACTAAGTTAGATCTAAGAGGAGCGTACAACCTTATTCGCATGAGACCAGGAGATGATTGGCTCACTGCTTTTAGAACGCGATATGGTCTGTATGAATACACAGTAATGCCCTTTGGGTTGTGTAATGCTCCCGCAACATTTCAGAGATTTATCAACGATATCTTTAGAGATCTTTTGGATATTTGCATCGTGATTTATCTTGATGATATTTTAATCTATTCAGCAAACCTACAAGAACATGTAATGCACGTAATTAAAGTTCTTTCTAGACTACAAGCTCACCATCTTTATGTTAAACTAGAAAAATGTACCTTTCATAGCCAAGATATAACCTTTCTTGGCTACCATATAACACCTGATGGTACATCTATGGACAATGGGAAGGTAAAGGTTATTCAAGACTGGCCAACACCAAAAACCAAGAAAGATGTTCAAAAATTTCTCGGTTTTCCAAACTTTTATAGGAAATTTATTGAGAACTTTGCTTTAATTTCCAAACCTCTTACTTTACTAACTAAGAGTACTACACCTTTCCTTTGGACACAAAAAACTGATCAAGCTTTTCAGTTATTGAAAAACAGTTTCATCACGGAACCTATACTGCAATACCCTAATCCAAAATATCACTACATTTTGGAAATTGATGCTTCTGAATATGCAATCGGAGCTATTTTATCTCAACAAGAATCTAATTCAGCTCCTATACACCCTGTAGCATATTGCTCAAGGGTGTTAACCCCATCAGAACTCAATTATCACATAGGAGAGAAAGAGCTGTTAGCCATGAAGTCTGCTTTAGAGCAATGGAGACATCTTTTGGAAGGCACAGAACATCCTATACAAATTTTCACAGATCACAGAAACCTACAATATTTAAAGACACATAAGACATTAACAGCACGATAGGTGCGATGGAGTCTCTTTTTCTCATGTTTTTCATATATACTCACATATAGACCTGCGAGTAAAAACAAAAAGGCAGATATATTATCCAGACTTTTGGAAAGGCCTTCATTTGGTACTGTGATACCTAGAGAATGTTTTTCCCCCTGTCTTGGAGTTACCATTCTAGCAGAATTACAACTCAAAAACTAACAGCTTCTTGATGTAACCTATCCAAAGGATAGTTTAACTAGAAAATCAGATGGATTATACTATAAAGGTGATAATATCTATGTACCACCAAATAATAGACAAATTATTTTACAAACCTTGCATGAATCACAGTTATCAGGGCACCCAGGTATACAACATACTTATGATTTGATTAAACACAATTATTGGTGGCCTAAGATGAGGAATGACATACAAGAATATGTCTCCCACTTTGAAACTTGTTCCACATGTAAAATAAATAGGCAAAAACCTTATGGACAGTTACTATGTTTGCCCATCCCAGAGAGGCCATGGAGGCACATAGCAGCCAATTTTATTGTGGAATTACCTACATCTAAAACTTTTAATACCATATTGGTGGTGGTAGATCTTTTTTCAAAGATGTGTCATTTTATTCCTTACCACAAGTTGCCAACCTCTTTGGAAACAGCATCTTTATTCATTAAGAATATCTTCAAATTATATGGGTTACCTCTGTCTATAACAACTGACAGAGGAACCCAATTTACCTCAAATTTATGGAAGGATTTATGTAAAACACTGAATATTACTAGACGTTTAAGTACCTCCTTCCATCCTCAGACGAATGGACAATCCGAGCGGACAAATCAATGGTTAGAAGTGTATCTAAGATGTTTTACCACTCAACAACAAGATAATTGGGCAGATCTACTGCCATTGGCAGAATTCGCTCACAATAACTCCTTGAACTCTTCAACCAAAAATACCCCATTCTTTATTAATTTTGGGTTTCATCCCACTTTCAATTAAATGGAACAACGGGAAAATAGTTCTCCAGTCGTCAATGACTTGGTTAATACTATCGCGGAATCCTTCACTATAGCTGCAAATCATATAAAGGCTTCACAGGACAGACAAAAAAAGTTCTATGATTTACGACGCCAACCCTCACCCATGTATGAACCAGGAGATTTGGTTTGGTTGTCCACAAAGCACCTACGTTTGACTGCTCCTTTGAAAAAATTTTAATAGGTTCTTCATAGGACCTTTTCCTGTGCTGAAAGTGGTTAATCAAAATGCTGTAACTTTGCAACTACCTAGTCACTATAAAATACACCCCACTTTTCATGTCTCCCTCCTGAAACCATATAGATTGTTACGGACAGCGGTGAGTCAGTCGCCTGTGGTACCCCCCATTGAGCCAGATAGTGAATTTGAGGTTCAGAGTATCCTGGATTCCTGAAAAGTGTCTGGGAAACGTCAATATCTCATTCATTGGAAGGGATATACCTCTGAAGATGACTCTTGGGAGCTGGCTTCGAATTTATCTGCTCCACGTTTGGTTTCCTTATTCCATCAACGGAATCCTGAATGTCCTCATCCATGAACCCCAGTGGTGTTCATCTTTGGAGGGGTGATCTGTAATGTACACTATACCTTTAAGACTTTCTTCCCACAATTCTATAAAACCTAGGTGCTCCCAGAATACATTGCTTGGTATTCTGGTCACACCCTTGTATCAGCCTGACCTCTTCTGAAGCTTGCCTCAGTTGATCTTGTTCCCTTCTCCTAACGGATTATTTCTTGCTGTTGAGCTTCTGCAGCATTTGTCTTTCCTTTGCCGCTTAAGTCCCTGACAGCTCCTACCTTGTCTCCTGTGTGGACACCTCTGCTTCCTCACTTCGACACTGAACCTGTCAGTCTCACTGAACACTGGGTGACGTCACCGCCAGCTGCTTCCGGTCTTCTCCGATCTCAGACCACATCCTCCATTCTCCTCGTGAATACAGCATACTGTGCAGTGACTGTTACCTGATATTTCGCCTATATTCTGCAGAGAGTCCTTTCTTGTATATACACCATTATAGTCTTATTAATGTGCAGTTAACCCACGAATCACCAAGGCCATTTAATACTAAAATAACTAGTTATCATATTCGTTCATACTTGTACTGACAACTTAAGTTTATTCTGATGCCTTTAAGGAATGGCTGTTTGGTAAACTTAGAATCAATATTAAACCCTTACTCACATCCTCTTATGTTCAGTCATAACATAAGGGGTTACTCGTAAGGAACACATACTACTTTAAATAGGAATGCCTCTTTTTCAATTTAAAACTACAGATAACAAAGAAATTAGAAGACCATATTATATTCATGTTCACTCAATCACAGTTGTTATTTGGGTCATTACACCAATTTGATAGTATTTTATAATTAATTTCTAACATCTGAGGGGACGTCGATTTTTGTCTAGTGAGTTTAAAGATTCTGTCCCACTCGTTCTGATCTATCCTGGTGTTTAGATCCATAGACCACTTAGTGGTATATGAGGGTAGGTGCATTTTTAGGTGATTCTCTATGACCTTTCGTGCAAGTGACAATGGGTGTCTATTCCATTTCCCACTGTAACACAATTTTTCAAAGGGGGTAAGCGGGTGCAGGAAATAATTCTTAAATGGTGAGGTTTGGACAAAGTGGTGCAATTGAGCATATTTCAACCAATTAGTACATTTGATTTCTGCTAGGGTGTCTAAGTTTTTTCTATCTTGTAGTTTCCGGTTGTCTATGAACTGGCATAGTGGAATTGTAAATCCCCACTCTATCAATCTCTTGAACCCATTATCCAAACCCCCAATCATTTCAGTATTAAAAACTATAGGGAACAAAGGGGATCTACTAGAGGTTATGCTGTTCACAGATGTTTTAACTTTATTCCAGAGTGTTTATGTGACTCTAAGTGATGCGTCTGAGGGGGTCTCAGGTCTCCCGTTATCCAGCACAATGCATGTACCTGCGGTACCTTGAGAATGTGAGAGTCTAGTGAGATCCAAGCTTTAAAGCCCTGTGCCCCATGCCAATCTAAAACTCACTGCAGTGTCACTGCATTGTACTAATCTTCTATCTTAGGAAGTCCCATTCACCCCTGGATTGTTGCTCTATATAATGTCTTACAGTTAACTCTAGGTTTGCAACTTCCCCACACAAACTTATTAATCCCCTGGAGGTGGAGCAAGAACCAGTTGGGTAGGTGTATTGGTAAGGCCTAGAATATGTATAAAATCTTCGGGAGGGTAGTCATTTTTATAGATTGGATTCTTCCCCACCATGATAGGGGTTTAGTTGCCCAATTAATAAGATTGTTCTGTGTGTTATTTAACAACTCTTTGTAGTTTTTATTAAAGAGAGTGGTCGAGTCTGGAGACAGGTGTATCCCTAGATATTTGATTGAGCTTGTCTGTAGTCTTAATGAGCCTATGTCCACAAGTTTATTAAAATCTGTTTGGGAAAGTGATATGTTTAGTATTTCCAATTTTGTTTTATTGACTAAAAAATTCACAAATTTGCAGAATCTATCTAGTTCTTGCATAATTGCTGGGATGGAAGTTGTTGGGGATGAGATAGAGAAAAGAACATCATCAGCGTACATCACTATTTTAAAGTTGTTGGGCCCTATTTGGATAACAATAATATCTTTGTTGCTGCGGACATGTGAAGCTAAAATTTTCATAGTTATAATTTGGCTGATAGAATTCTATCAGCCAATCGGAATCTAAGGGACGCTTTCTTGGATGACGTCATTTAAAGGAACCTTCATTTGTCATTAGTCATCGGAAAGAAGAGGATGCTCCACGTCGGATGTCTTGAAGATGGACCCGCTCTGCGCCGGATGGATGAAGATAGAAGATGCCATCTAGATGAAGACTTCTGCCTGTCTGGAAGACCACTTCTCCCGGCTTGGATGACGACTTCTCCCACTTTGTTGAGGACTTCTTGTCACTTCGTTGAGGACTTCTCCCGGCTTCGTTGAGGATGGATGTCTGGTCTTCTAAACTGTAAGTGGATCTTCAGGGGTTAGTGTTAGGTTTTTTTAAGGGTTTATTGGGTGGGTTTTATATTTAGGTTAGGGTTTGGGCCGCAATAGAGCTAAATGCCCTTTAAGGGCAATGCTCATACAAATGCCCTTTTCAGGGCAATAGGGAGCTTAGGTTTTTTTAGTTAGGGTTTTATTTGGGGGGTTGGTTGTGTGGGTGGTGGGTTTTACTGCTGGGGGGTTGTTTGTATTTTTTTAAGGTAAAAGAGCTGATTTCTTTGGGGCAATGCCCCGCAAAAGGCCCTTTTAAGGGCTCTTGGTAGTTTAGATTAGGCTAGGGGCTTTTTTAATTTTGGGGGGCTTTTTTTATTTTGATAGGGCTATTAGATTAGGTGTAATTAGTTTAAATATCTTGTAATTTGTTTTTTATTTTGTGTAATTTAGTGGGTTTTTTTTGTAATTTTGGTAATTGTATTTAATTTATTTAATTGTATTTAATTTAGGTAATTTATTTGATTGTAGTGTAGTGTTAGGTGTTAGTGTAACTTAGGTTAGGTTTTAGTTTACAGGTAAATTTGTATTTATTTTAGCTAGGTAGTTAGTAAATAGTTAATAACTATTTAGTAACAATTCTACCTAGTTAAAATAAATACAAACTTACCTGTAAAATAAAAATAAACCCTAAGTTAGCTACAATGTAACTATTAGTTATATTGTAGCTAGCTTAGGGTTTATTTTACAGGTAAGTATTTAGTTTTAAATAGGAATTATTTAGGTAATGATAGGAATTTTTCTTTAGATTTATTTTAATTATATTTAAGTTAGGGGGTGTTAAGGTTAGGGTTAGACTTAGGTTTAGGGGTTAATAAATGTAGTATAGTGGCGGTGACGTTGGGGCAGAAGATTAGGGGTTAATAAATGTAGGTAGGTGGCGGCGATGTTAGGGACAGCAGATTAGGGGTTAATAATATTTAACTAATGTTTGCGAGGCGGGAGTGTGGCGGTTTAGGGATTAATAGGTAGTTTATGGGTGTTAGTGTACTTTTTAGCACTTTAGTTATGAGTTTTATGCTACATCTTTGTAGTGTAAAACTTATAACTACTGACTTTAGAATGCGGGATAGGCTGTACCGCTCATTTTTTGGCCATAAAAAAAAGCTTGTAATACCAGCGCTATGGAAGTCCCATTGAAAATAGACTATACGCAAATTGCATAAGTTGATTTGCGGTAAGGGCAAAAAAGTATGCGGGACAGCTGTACCTACAAGACTCGTAATAGCAGCAGTAGTAAAAAAGCAGCGTTATGAGCCTTAACGCTGCTTTTTAACTCATAACGCAAGACTTGTAATCTAGCCGAATGAGAATTAAGCAAATCAGAAAATAGAAGTAAATTGTAAAGTTGTTTAAAATTGTATGCTCTATCTGAATCATTGGGTTATATGTCATTTTAAGGGGAATGTAAGGGAAAGATATGTGACATGCATAGAATTGCATGTGTGTGGCAATGTAATGTCTTACCGGATATGTTCAGCGAGGTTTCAGCAGTGAATTGCTTCTCTTCATCTTAATTTAACTATGTGTTTTACCACTTTGTAGAGCCCTGCAATAGGTTGAAATGGCTTACAATATGCATCACACTATTTTCTAGAGGATTTCTATGACAGAGAGCTGGGTGGAAATTGTGGGCAGTGTCCCACATGTGTTTTGTTGACAGAAAAGGCAAGGTTGCAGGTGTGGTGTGGACATGCCAAGCGTGCCATGGGAGGGATCAGGTGAAGTTAAAGGGCCAGTAAACCTACAAAATAATGTTGTATAATTCTGCACATAGTGCAGAATTATTTAACTTTAGCTTAGCGCCAACTTTATAGATCAAAGGATTTCAGAGATATTTTATTTCAAAATTGGATTTTCCTGAATGCCGTTCCTGGCTCTACTAAGCGGGTCTTTCTTTTCCTAGGTGCATCGCGGGCACGCTGTCTAGTCACAGCTGGCCTAATCGCACCATTAAACTGAATGTAGCTTGCTTCCGCTACCAGAATTCTGGCCAATGTTAGAAGGAATGTAAAGCAGGAGTGTTAACAGGACAGTCTAGTCATAATTAAACTTTCATGATTCAGAGAGGTAATGCAATTTTAAGCAACTTTCCATTTCACTTTAATCATCAAATTTGCTTTGTTCTCTTGTTATTCTTTGTTGAAAGCTAAACATAGGAAGGCTCATATGCTAATTTTTAAGCCCTTGAAGGTCGCCCCTTATTTCAATGCATTTGGCAATTTTTCTAAGCTAGAGGGCATTAGTTCTTGTGTAACATACAGATAATATTGTGACCACGCCCGTGGAGTTACAAATGAGAGGGCACTGATTGGCTAAATGCAAGTCTGTCTAAATAAGGGGCAGTCTGCAAAGGCTTAGATACAAGGTAATCACAGAAGTAAAAAAGTATATAAATATAACCGTGTTGGTTATGCAAAACAGGGGAATGCGTAATAAAGGGATTCTCTATATTTTTAAACAATAACAATTCTGGAGTAGACTGTCCCTTTAACAGGAACTTTTCCATAGGGCATTTTGACTACCTTATAATGCTCAGAATCTCAGAAGACAATATAACCCAGAGCTCAAAGCAAACTATTTGGTCATTAAACAAAAACAATCCATAACAAGTATATAATAGCAGCTCACTTTTCTCAGTGCACATGCAATTTTAAACAACTTTCACAATTTACTTTTATTATCAAATGTGCTTTGTTCTCTTGGTATTCTTTGTTGAAAGCTAAACCTAGGTAGTCTCATGTGCTAATTTCTAAGTCCTTGAAGGCTGTCTCTTATCTGAATGCATTTTACAGTTTTTCACAGCTAGAAGGAGTTAGTTCATGTGTGTCATATACTGTAGATAACTCCATGGGCATCAGCACAATGTTATTTATGAGTAAGCACTGATTGGCTAAAATGCAAGTCTGTCAAAAGAACTGAAATAAGGGGGCAGTCTGCAGAGGCTTAGATACAAGGTAATCAGATAGGTAAAAAGTATACTACTATAACAGTGTTGGTTATGCAAAACTAGGGAATGGGTAATAAAGAGATTATCTATCGTTTTTAACAATAAAAATTCTGGAGTAGACTGTCCCTTTAATAATGTGTACACTTGAA
Source organism: Bombina bombina (assembly GCF_027579735.1). Lineage (NCBI taxonomy): Eukaryota > Metazoa > Chordata > Amphibia > Anura > Bombinatoridae > Bombina > Bombina bombina. The sequence goes on from NC_069499.1 coordinate 806,689,378, forward strand.
TGGGTAAAACACAGTGCGTACACTTTTCCAGCTTTCCTCTTCTGATCTATTACTGCCTTTCTTGTTTATAAGGTTAGGCTTCAATTCAATATCGACATCATATATCTTAAGACTGTCCCTTTAATAATGTGTACACTTGAATGGTTAAAACACAGTGTGTACACTTTTCCAGCTTTCCTCTTCTGATCTATCACTGCCTTTCTTGTTTATGAGGTTAGGCTTCAATGCAATATCGACAACATATATATTATGACCGTCGCTCCTTAACTGGTTCACTGCCTCTGAGGCTGCTGACATCAATCCGCCCGATCGTATATGATCAGTTTGATTGACACCCCCTGCTAGAGGCGATTGGCAGCAAATCTACAGGGGACAGAATTGCACAAGCAGTTCACTAGAACTGCTTGTGCAATGTTAAATGCCGACAGTGTATGCTGTCGGTATTCATCAATGTCTGGCGGACATAATACGCTACAGCGTATTATGTCCATCAAGCATTGATAAATTGGCCCCTATGTTAGAATTACACATAGAACTGAATCTACCACTCAAAAATTGAAAGCTAGAGGATTGATGCCAGATCTGAATTGTTTGCTACAAGTTAAAAACCCTAAATGTTGTTAACGTTTTATTTTTAATGCAACATATGTAATAAATACTTTATAAAGAGATCTGATTGTTAACCAGTGGAGTGTTAATATTAAGAGCACTTTGCACAAAACTATAGAGGCTCTGTAGAATGTGAGTCAACAAGACCGTTTTAGAGAATCCCTTGTATTTATATTGCAACGCTATAAAAGTGTGTTTCTGTTTTTTACCTTTAAGATATAAAAAAATAGATGCAGTATTTGCATTTGAGGACATCCTTTATTTGTAATTAGAAGGGATTAGTGTGCGCTATAGGAAAGTGATACTAAACACTGCTCTGAAGTTACAATCCCGGTAATGTATCAGGTACTAATTAAAAACACGAGCAAAGCACTGGGTTTCAAGATAGAGTAAGTGCGCCGTTAGGCTAAAAGTATACAAACACCAGATAAAAATTAGGACAAATTTAATAAGAACAGATTGGTACAATATAAAAAACGATTAAAGGGACGTCTCCCTGCAATTACAGATAAATATAAAAAATAAAATCTAATCTACTCGCTAAGTATAACAAGGGCTGGATCCTCAAACATAAATATTGAGCAAATGGGTGTCATATAATAACATATAATAGCGATGGGATACAGATCAATTCAAGGAATAACCCTCTAAAAAAGATAACACATAAAAAATATATAGCACAGAGGAGAGTATGTAACCGTATGTGACAAGATAAAATCTTAAAAAGTTCAGGCTTGTATTGCGAGGAATTCAGATGTCAAGCTGCAGTGCAGATAGCCGTACAAAGTTCAAACAGATATGTGAAATGACAGCTCAGTTTAGCTTGCTGTAAACAGGTCCACATTATATTTAGTAATGTTACTATACCGTGAGTCCAGGGGGTGTTACCAGGGTGTGTGTTCCTTCGGTCAAAGCTTGGACCGCGAATGCGACCACCGCCGCTCCTGGGGATAGAGCTGTACAGACCTCTGCACGTGTGAGTCGGCGTCTGACGTCACAGATTCCCCGTATGCTCTTCTCAATCCGATACTCTGACAGCGTAGAGGCAAACAGCTGATCGCTGTGTCTATATGTCAGCTTTGTTGGTTTATAAGACTCGCCAGCTGTAGGAGTACTTTTTGTTCCGATGGAGAGGTGGGGTACAGATTCTTCCTCACTCTTAAGTGTATAGCAATAAAATTAACCTGGGTTAAAAATACAGATAGGACTGAGAGATGTTGTCCTTCATTCAAAGTCACAGTGTCACAAGTGCAAGCGACTCCCTCCCTTGGGCTTTATCAAGATCTTGATACTTACCTGTAAAATAAATCCTTATTAACCCCTAATCTGCCTCACTCCCGCCTCAATAACCCTATAATAAATAGTATTAACCCCTAATCTGTCCTCCCTAACATCGCCGACACCTAACTTTGAGTATTAACCCCTAATCTGCCGATCGGAGCTCACCGCTACTGTAATAAATTTTTTAACCCCTAAAGCTAATTTTAACCCTAACCCTAACACCCCCCTAAATTAAATATAATTTTATTCTAACGAAATAAATTAACTCTTATTAAATAAATTATTCCTATTTAAAGCTAAATACTTACCTGTAAAATAAATCCTAATATAGCTACAATATAAATTATAATTATATTATGGCTATTTTAGGATTTATATTTATTTTACAGGTAACTTTGTATTTATTTTAACCAGGTACAATAGCTATTAAATAGTTAAGAACTATTTAATAGCTAAAATAGTTAAAATAATTACAAAATTACCTGTAAAATAAATCCTAACCTAAGTTACAATTAAACCTAACACTACACTATCAATAAATAAATTAAATAAACTACCTACAATTATCTACAATTAAACCTAACACTACACTATCAATAAATTAATTAAATACAATACCTACAATTATCTACAATTAAACCTAACACTACACTATCAATAAATTATTTAAATCAAATATCTACAAATAACTACAATGAAATAAACTAACTAAAGTACAAAAAATAAAAAAGAACTAAGTTACAAAAAATAAAAAAATATTTACAAACATTAGAAAAATATTACAACAATTTTAAACTAATTACACCTACTCTAAGCCCCCTAATAAAATAACAAAGCCCCCCAAAATAAAAAATGCCCTACCCTATTCTAAATTAAAAAAGTTCAAAGCTCTTTTACCTTACCAGCCCTGAACAGGGCCCTTTGCGGGGAATGCCCCAAAGAATTCAGCTCTTTTGCCTGTAAAAAAAACACATACAATACCCCCCCAACATTACAACCCACCACCCACATACCCCTAATCTAACCCAAACCCCCCTTAAATAAACCTAACACTAAGCCCCTGAAGATCTCCCTACCTTGTCTTCACCTCACCGGGTCCCGATCTGTCCAGAAGAGCCTCCGATGTCTTGATCCAAGCCCAAGCGGGGGGCTGAAGAGTGACGTCCATCCTCGGGCTGAAGTCTGGATCCAAGCAGCGGCTGAAGAAATCCATCATTGTCTGAAGTCGGAAGTCCATCATCGGGATGAAGTCTTCTATCAAGCCGCATCTTCAATCTTCTTTCTTCTGGAGCGGAGTGGAGCCATCTTCTTTCCAACCGACGCGGAACATCCTCTTCAACCGACACCTACTCGCCGAATGACAGTTCCTTTAAATGACGTCATCCAAGATGGCATCCCTCGAATTCCGATTGGCTGGTAGGATTCTATCAGCCAATCGGAATTAAGGTAGGAATATTGCCAATCAGAATCAAGTTCAATCCGATTGGCTGATCCAATCAGCCAATCAGATTGAGCTCGCATTCTATTGGCTGATCGGAACAGCCAATAGAATGTGAGCTCAATCTGATTGGCTGATTGGATCAGCCAATCGGATTGAACTTGATTCTGATTGGCTGATTCCATCAGCCAATCAGAATATTCCTACCTTAATTCCGATTGGCTGATAGAATCCTATCAGCCAATCGGAATTCGAGGGACGCCATCTTGGATCACGTCATTTAAAGGAACCGTCATTCGGCGAGTAGGCGTCGGTTGAAGAGGATGTTCCGCGTCGGTTGGAAAGAAGATGGCTCCGCTCCGCTCCAGAAGAAAGAAGATTGAAGATGCGGCTTGATAGAAGACTTCATCCCGATGATGGACTTCCGACTTCAGCCGATGATGGATTTCTTCAGCTGCCGCTTGGATCCAGACTTCAGCCCAAGGATGGATGTCACTCTTCAGCCCCCCGCTTGGGCTTGGATCAAGACATCGGAGGCTCTTCTGGACAGATCGGGACCCGGTGAGGTGAAGACAAGGTAGGGAGATCTTCAGGGGCTCAGTGTTAGGTTTATTTAAGGGGGGTTTGGGTTAGATTAGGGGTATGTGGGTGGTGGGTTGTAATGTTGGGGGGGTATTGTATGTGTTTTTTTACAGGCAAAACAGCTGAATTCTTTGGGGCATGCCCCGCAAAGGGCCCTGTTCAGGTAAAGGTAAAAGAGCTTTGAACCTACTTCTGGTAAGGTAAAAGAGCTTTGAACTTTTTTAATAGGGTAGGGCATTTTTTATTTTGGGGGGCTTTGTTATTTTATTAGGGGGCTTAGAGTAGGTGTAATTTGTTTAAAATTGTTGTAATATTTTTCTAATGTTTGTAAATATTTTTTTATTTTTTGTAACTTAGTTCTTTTTTATTTTTTGTACTTTAGTTAGTTTATTTCATTGTAGTTATTTGTAGATATTTGATTTAAATAATTTATTGATAGTGTAGTGTTAGGTTTAATTGTAGATAATTGTAGGTATTGTATTTAATTAATTTATTGATAGTCCAGTGTTAGGTTTAATTGTAGATAATTGTAGGTAGTTTATTTAATTTATTTATTGATATTGTAGCGTTAGGTTTAATTGTAACTTAGGTTAGGATTTATTTTACAGGTAATTTTGTAATTATTTTAACTATTTTAGCTATTAAATAGTTCTTAACTATTTAATAGCTATTGTACCTGGTTAAAATAAATACAAAGTTACCTGTAAAATAAATATAAATCCTAAAATAGCTATAATATAATTATAATTTATATTGTAGCTATATTAGGATTTATTTTACAGGTAAGTATTTAGCTTTAAATAGGAATAATTTATTTAATAAGAGTTAATTTATTTAGTTAGATTTAAATTATATTTAACTTAGGGGGGTGTTAGTGTTAGGGTTAGACTTAGCTTTAGGGGTTAATACATTTATTAGAATAGCGGTGAGCTCCAGTCGGCAGATTAGGGGTTAATGTTTGAAGTTAGGTGTCGGCGATGTTAGGGAGGGCAGATTAGTGGTTAATACTATTTATTATAGGGTTAGTGAGGGGGATTAGGGGTTAATAACTTTATTATAATAGCGGTGCGGTCTGCTCGGCAGATTAGGGGTTAATAAGTGTAGGCAGGTGGAGGCGACGTTGTGGGGGGCAGATTAGGGGTTAATAAATATAATATAGGGGTCGGCGGTGTTAGGGGCAGCAGATTAGGGGTACATAGGGATAATGTAAGTAGCGGCGGTTTACAGAGCGGCAGATTAGGGGTTAAAAAAATATGCAGGGGTCAGCGATAGCGGAGGCGGCAGAATAGGGGTTAATAAGTGTAAGGTTAGGGGTGTTTAGACTCGGGGTACATGTTAGAGTGTTAGGTGCCGACGTAGGAAGTGTTTCCCCATAGACAACAATGGGGCTGCGTTAGGAGCTGAACGCGGCTTTTTTGCAGGTGTTAGGTTTTTTTTTCAGCTCAAACATCCCCATTGTTTTCTATGGGGGAATCGTGCACAAGCACGTTTTTGAAGCTGGCCGTGTCCGTAAGCACCGCTGGTATCGAGAGTTCAAGTTGCGTTAAATATGCTCTATGCTCCTTTTTTGGAGCCTAACGCAGCCATTCTGTGAACTCTCAATACCAGCGGTATTTAAAAGGTGCGGCCAGAAAAAAGCCAGCGTTAGCTACGCACCCCTTTGGCCGCAGAACTCTAAATCTAGGCATTAGAAACTAACAGTTGCATATAGCACTGTAAACAGCCTACTTGCAAAATCTCGTGTATCAGGGCAACAGGCCTTCATATAGAGTTAATGCCATATACTGTCTCATATATTGTCTCTAAGTTCTTATTGTTGCATGGACTAGCAAGTAATCATAGCTAACCGCCATCAGAGCACATATCAAACCTAAATCCTGCATGTCTCGTAGCAGTCAGAATAGCTCTGAGATGTCCTCATCCCACACCGGCTCGAGCTACATGGGAGCTGTTCTCTGTGGCGATGATAGACTCTGATAACTGGCAGAGAACGCTTGAGGAGTGTGCCAGGAATATGGCACCAGTATCGTCATACAAAATCAGGCAGTGTAACACAGCCGGGTCCCCCTCCGACTTCGTTATTACCCATTGATTCTGAGCAACCAGCTTCTGTATGGGTTTAAAAATCCCCTCCTCAGTAAAGGACTTGACAGCTGTTCCCCCGGCGATCGGCCGCCTCACCGTGGAACTCAGCATGGCAGCCTCATCTCCATACACTGTATGACGCCGCTCCTTAGATTCAGTTAGGGTTGTCATAGGGGGCATTTGACTCTGGTTGCCTGCTTCTCGGGACTTTCCCCCGTTGTAGTGCGAGTTCTCTGAGTTGCCACATTCTGCGTAGGTCTCCCGGACCGCTCGGCTGCGTCACCAGGTTCTCACAGAGACAGCACCGCACTGCCTCTGATATCTCCTCTTCAATCCGAGTGAGATGTGCGACTAAAGCCCTTCCAATAGTTTCATAGAAATGTGTCATCATGGTAGTTTTAGCCAGGTATTATCGTCTGTAATCGCCAGCCACGTGGGCCCTTTAGAGTACCAGAAATCCGGCTCCAAGTACACTGCAAGTTCCGTGGTCGCTCCAAACACCAATAAATAAAACTGCCAGAGTTTATACAAGAATAATATAACTTAATGCCATCCTAATCCACTTTTTGGCTCTGGAAAATCAAACAATGTCAGGAGCTCTTAGAATACACGTCCTGCCATGTTGGAAGTTAGCTCCGCCCCCGAGGAGATTAGATTTTATTTTTTATATTTATCTGTAATTGCAGGGAGACATCCCTTTAATAGTTTTTTATATTGTACCAATCTGTTCTTATTAAATTTGTCCTAATTTTTATCTGGTGTTTGTATACTTTTAGCCTAACGGCGCACTTACTCTATCTTGAAGCCCAGTGCTTTGCTTGTGTTTTTTACATCCTTTATTTGGTGACTCAGTTTTTTTTTCTTTTTGGTGCTCAGTGTTTATTGAAATCACACTTTTTTATTTGCACATTCACTTGGGCCTAGATTTGGAGTTCGGCGTTAGCCGTGAAAACCAGCGTTAGAGGCTCCTAACGCGGGTTTCTTACGGACTCCGGTATTTAGAGTTCAGTTACCGACACTCAAAAAAAACCTAACGCTCACATTTCTACCGACACCTCAGACCCAGTAGTAAACATATACCGACAAAAAAAACATCCACGAATCAAATAAAAAATATTACACAAACTACACTTACACTCATACAAACACTACACTATGTTTATTTTTCATATTTAATCATTTTTCAGCAAAATACAAAGGATTAAAGTTGCGAGATCTCGGGTGTTTGAAAAAAAACAACACAAATCCATTTTCCCATTGACTTACATTGACACACGGGAAAAGACCCTCATATACCTACATCTAACTAATAACATTATCACAAACATACACTCATCGATGCATACAAACAATATACACCACATGACATACACAAAATATTTATTTATTACAAAAAGAACACGATTTAGTTACTTTTCCACAAAAGCTCATGACGTCACTCACTTTACGATGAAAACCAGTCTTAGAAAAAAAAATGACCAATTTTCAGAGCCTCCATTGACTTCTATTGGGAAGACGTGCTCGTGCACGCGAAACCCTCATTTCCCTAACGCACGCAAATAGTGAAGACAGAAAAACTCCAAATACCAGCGCTAGAAAAGACATGATTTCATGCGTTAGACCCAGCTATGATAAATAGATCAATAAATTACTATTTCCCTATGGTGGATTTATGGATTTTACTGTTTGAATATTCACAACACCATTAAATTATTTCAGACTTTTATATTACATCAAATACAATTCAACATCACTAGTAACAACATTTTTGTTTTAAAAATATTACATTTAAACGGACACAAAAATAATGTCAACTTTTCAGGATTCACAAACACTACACAATGGGAAACAATTCTCATTTACCTTTATTATTGCATTTCAGTTATTCAACTCATATGCTTGCAGCAACAGCATATCTACATAGGCTTAACACATGATCACTCATGGATGCACATACATTACTTTTAACATTCACTCATACATGTGCATTCAAATGATGGGGGAAAAACACATTACATTCTCTAGAGGAATCACAAAACACAACATATGGATTTTACTGTACTTTTAACATCATGATTCCATCACCAGAAACCATTAGGAATTACGTACAACAAGAACATCATTACACCAGATTACAGATGTCACTTTATGGGAAGGAACAACAATGCCAGACCGCTATATAGAAGTCAGCATATGTGGGACACAATCACAATATATACGTACATGTACATAACACGCATCACCCATCACGCAACCACAAACCACACATTTAGATTTTATTCAGCACACAATAACAATGTAGTCAAATACAACAACACAATGAGGATTTCAGAACTACATAGGCAGGTTAATAATATCATGACGTCATTAGAAGATTCAACCATACACATCACAGATTCACCACTGTACCGCCCCTTTCGGAACTTTAACACTCAATACTACAATACAACATATACGTAAACAACAGTTTGGAACAGCATTATTAAGGCGATTTCAATGGGACAATTAATAAATATTGTCAGATCGCAAATCACTTATATATATATAATACTACAGATGACAGCCGGAAGTTCTTCAGTATTAGTGCCATTTGAATGGGACGCATACAATATTGACATCTCGGCAATCACTTATATATACAATACTACAGATGACAGCCGGAAGTTATTCAGTATTAGTGCCATTTGAAAGGGACGCATACAATATTGACATCTCGGCAATCACTTATATACAATACTACAGATGGCAGACGGAAGTTATTCAGTATTAGTGCGATTTGAAAGGGACGCATACAATATTGACATCTCGGCAATCACTTATATATACAATACTACAGATGGCAGACGGAAGTTATTCAGTATTAGTGCAATTTGAATGGGACGCATACAATATTGACATCTCGGCAATCATTTATATACACAATACTACAGATGGCAGACGGAAGTTATTCAGTATTAGTGCGATTTGAAAGGGACGCATACAATATTGACAGCTCGGCAATCACTTATATATACAATACTACAGATGACAGCCGGAAGTTATTCAGTATTAGTGCGATTTGAAAGGGATGCATACAATATTTACAGCTCGGCAATCACTTATATATACAATACTACAGATGGCAGACGGGAAGTTCGGAATTATTATTTCGATTTTAAAGGGACGCATACAATATTGACAGCTCGGCAATCACTTATATATACAATCCTACAGATGGCAGCTGTTACTTTATCGTTTACAAACAATATTGCAGCAACATTGATCGATCACATTCGATGCACATTATACACAACTATGCACTTTCATTCATGTTAGCCTGGACGTGTGCTTGTTACTATAAGATCGCGTTTAAGAAATATTGATTACGCATATGATCAAACATTACAAACATGCTCTGTATGTGTGATATTGTACACTTTCACATTGAGAATCATTGTTTGAAACTAACATTTCAGCAAACAACAAATAAACGCCCACTGTGAAAGCATTCGCGCCGCTCACATACAAACAGGTGAATACAATCAGCAATCATTACAAACTCACTACCATTGGACTAATTGTACTATAAATCCCCCAAACAACATGGCCAATGCATCACTTGTGATCCACATCAGATCAAGTGCTTACCTTGTTACGCTGTTTTGAAAGATGGATGATGATGACATGGTAGACGCTGCTGGTGCTGCTATTGGCGAACTAGCTGTTGGTCGAATCAGGCAGCCTCGGCGGCTCAGACTGAGACGAAGGGGTCATCTGGTTCGAGGTCCTCATGTCTACAGGGTGAGACCCACCTTGGAAAACATGAGTGACTTTGAGGTTTTTGATAAGTATCGGCTCGATCGCGAACAGCTCATTGGCCTTTACGATCTTCTTAAACCTCATTTGGAGCCACGTATAAGAATAAGGACTGCTGTTCCTGCCATGAGTAGGATGCTAAGCTGTCTATACGTCCTGGCCTCCGGGAGTTTTCAATCCGGAGAACTGTACATGCATGGCCTGGCTCAAGGTACATTCTCTGGGGTGTTTGATAACTTTCTGGACGCCATGGTACGTATCAGTAAGCAATACATAGGATTCCCACAGAATGATGGTGATTGGAGGTGCCTGAAGCAGGAATTCTTTGATATTGCTCAAATGCCCAATGTCTTGGGAGCCATAGATTGTACCCACATTGCGCTGCGTGCTCCAATTGATGACTCGCCCTTCAGAAATCGCAAACATTTTCATAGCCTCAACGTGCAGTATGTTTGTGACGCACAGATGAGGATTATGCATGTGTGTGCGAATTTTGGAGGAGCTTGTCATGATGCCCGCATCCTCTCTCTGTCGTCCCTGTGGAGACAGTTTGAGGAAAGACAAATGCCCCCTGGTTATCTCGTTGGTGAGTATTTGTGCACAACATGGTTAATTATTGTGACAATTCCCACTGTAGTTTTGAAATGTTAGCGTAATGTTCAGCTATAGGATGCAATTTAACCATATATTTTCCCCCCGCTAATGTCTACTTTTAGTTCAATGCAGATATGTAGCATGTCTTACCTTAAATGCTCAGAGAATGTAATGTAACCATGTAGTTAGCATTTTACACAAGGCTTGATTTAGGAGAAATACGCATATGTAGCATGTCTTAGCTGAAATGTGAAGATATTAGCTAATGCAATTTAACCATGTCATTGTCTCTTTCCGCAAATGTCTTTTAGTTCAATGCAGATATGTAGCATGTCTTACCTTAAATGCTCAGATAGAGAATGTAATGTAACCATGTAGTTAGCATTTTACACAAGGCTTGATTTAGGAGAAATACGCATATGTAGCATGTCTTAGCTGAAATGGGAAGATATTAGCTAATGCAATTTAACCATGTCATTGTCTCTTTCCGCCAATGTCTTCTAGTTCAATGCAGATATGTAGCATGTCTTACCTTAAATGCTCAGATAGAGAATGTAATGTAACCATGTAGTTAGCATTTTACACAAGGCTTGATTTAGGAGAAATACGCATATGTAGCATGTCTTAGCTCAAATGGGAAGATATTAGCTAATGCAATTTAACCATGTCATTGTCTCTTTCGGCAAATGTCTTTTAGTTCAATGCAGATATGTAGCATGTCTTACCTTAAATGCTCAGATAGAGAATGTAATGTAACCATGTAGTTAGCATTTTACACAAGGCTTGATTTAGGAGAAATACGCATATGTAGCATGTCTTAGCTGAAATGGGAAGATAGAGAATAATATTGAACTAGATATTTTAAAGTTAAAATAAACATTTGTTAATGGATTATCGTGTACAAAACTTTTTATTGTACTACAAATACTATTTTGAGGATTCTGTTGGAATTATGTTCTGTTCATAATTTATAGGTGATTCTGGGTACATGAGCCGGCCTTGGCTCATTACCCCCTTGCGTAGCCCGACTGATGTGTCTGAGGAGCGCTACAATAGGGCTCATAAGAGAACCAGGGCGGTGGTTGAACGGATGTTCGGGCTCCTGAAGATGAGGTTCAGGTGCCTGGACAGGTCGGGAGGAGCCCTCCAGTACAACCCAAAGAAGGTGGCTAAGATCGTTGTAGCCTGTAGCGTCCTGCATAATATTGCACAGCGGGCTGGGATGCTGCAGGCCGTCGGGCCGGACAGAAACCTCCTCAGAGATGAGGAGGATGATCCTGTTCTAGAGGGGCCATTTCGGGACGAGGGCCTCAATGTCAGAGCAGACATAATCAACCGCAACTTTATACGGTAAAGAATAGAAGTTAGACTGGAGTATTATCAATAGATGTGAACTGTAGGGAAATGACAAGTAGAGAATTGTGCAAACATGTTAGGATTGTTCATCAAATGCTAAAAATGTGTTTCATTTATTAATATAGGTGATGCTCTGGCCATTGGGTCCTGTAGCGAGTCTTTGCCACCTGGTTTTTAAAGAGGACATCAGCTGGTAAGTATAAATGTCTGGACTGTTGCTGGCATGAATTGTACACAAATACATCATATGGCATACATTTTCTAAACTAGTATTTAGTTTACACATTACTTAAAATGTAAATACTCAGAAAGGGATCCTCTAGCATGACTATGGTTCAATGTCACACATTAGAGGTTTGTTCTGCTCAATATGACTCATCTTCACACTTGATAGAACATAACACAAGATGCTACACAGTAAGCTAGTGACAGAAATTTCTTATGAAATGGGGGGTGGGAGAGGGCTAGAGAAATGATTCACACACTTGTAGTAATTTTGAATAAACCTTTTATGCCATTAGGGAGCTGACTTAATCTAAAGACTGAAAGGGAAGAATTATAAGCCTGACAGTGAAGATTGCCCAGACTGACAGTGGAAAAAGCCAAGATTGAAATTGAAGTATACCAATGGGATCATGTCTGGCATTATCTTTCAAATCTGCTGACCTTGAAAAGCATACAAAGACATGTTCACATGGTGAGTGCCAACTATTTAATAGAATAAGGCTGTTGAGGCATCCTATTGGAGACACTTAGATGATTTTCTAATTTTTAGATGGTATTTCACAGTCCTCTATTTTTGAAATGATGAATAAGACACCTATTGAAGATCAACTGTTTAGCCGTGAATTGACTTTCAAAGACCATGCATTATCCAGGTTGGTGTACCAATGCATGCTAGTTAAGAATCACAGGAAGAATGTTGAATATTAGTAGCTTCCATTCATTAGTCATATTTAGTTCTTACTTAGATATTTAGGGATCACAATCAGACACTTAGATGAATTTCTAATTTTTAGATGGGATTTCAGTCCTCTATTTTTGAAATGATGAATAAGACACCTATTGAAGATCAACTGTTTAGCCCTGAATTGACTTTCAAAGACCATGCATTATCCAGGTTGGTGTACCAATGCATGCTAGTTAATAATCACAGGAAGAATGTTGATTATTGGTAGCTTACATAAATTAGTCATACATATTTCATCATTAGATATTTAAGGATCACAATCATAAAAAGGAATACTTATTATAGTTGATATAGAGGTATTTGAATGGACATGAAATATGACATTTATGTTCAACATATATATTATTGAAATGTGATATACATTTTTATGTATAATTCGAAAATCATATTTTTTTTTTTAAATATAATTAATAAATATCTTTAAAAAATGTTGAACAAAGTTAGAGCATAGACACAAGATGATTGTAAATGTATTTTATGATTCTTTGACTACGTGTGTATTAACTTTTGTAAAAAAAATTTTTACATTTCAGATTGGCATCTGATGACTTCCAGGAATATATTTTTTTTTTTGGTTCAGAAACTATTAAATTTTAAAATGGTAATAATAAAAAGTTTAGTATTAAATACACTATTTGGAACAGATTATAATAAATATCCATATAATCTGTCAATAAAAATCAATTTGACTCCCATGACTGGTAGTTGTCTATTTGACAAGCACATGCATAAGATCAAATAATGCTTTAATTGTTGAAAATCCACTGATTCAGAGAATATTACATTAAACTATCTTTTTTAACATTCATTGGGGAGTGAGATCCATCGATGCTTTTCTTTTGAAATTCTTAGATAAATTAGTTAAAATAATTTCGGATATGTAGTCAATTTCACAAAAATTAATTTTTTTCACTTTTAAGAAGGGGAAGTGGTTCAATTACATTAAAGTGACAGTGTTGTTGAATGTAAAATTAATTTTATAAGATCTTGTATCTTCCTTAGGTATCTCAAAACATTATTTGCAAAATTATTTTAATTTTTACATTTATAAATGGTAGGTCATTTAACTTTATATTTTTCACAAGCTAGTTATTGGATGGCAGGTTAATTGATTTGATTTTCTAGTGGAGTCATTTAACTATAGTTAATAATATTATGTAGTTTTTAAAATCTTACCTCTTGGGTTAGACATCACATATCTATATATAATTTTCATTCCCCTTTAGTTTATTTTGACAATGTTAAATCCACATTACAAATGTTTTGGTCCTTAAAGGGACATTCACAAAGTATATTGTGTATTGATTTTTAAATTATTCATAAAATAATTTAAACATATTTAGAAAGTACTATAGAATTACATTCAGTCTTTAAATATACTTTGTAAAAAAAAATCAATGCACATATCTTAGTCAATTACATAAGGTATCTATGTGCAACCAACAATCAGCATCAAAATAGCCTATGTAGATATGTATTTAATCCAAAAATATATATAATTACAATCTAATGATTGAATACCAAAACATATTAAGTTGTTCAAATATTATAATCTTATCCAAAATGCATACATAACATATAGCTTAATGTCCCTCTAAGCTGAAGACTCCGAAATACCTCCTTTACAATATATATTTCAGTCAGTGTGTAAAACAATCCAGAAGTTAATCTAAATTTTATTGACTCATATGTTATACTAATTTATCAAAAGGAAGGTGCCTAGGTTTCTGATATTTCAAGCATTATTGTGAAATGTTTATTTAAAGGGACATGAACTAAAAATATACTTAAAGGGAGACAGTTAAAAAATGAATGATTTATACATTCTGAATGAGTATTCTATTTTAAGCAACTTTAAAAATTGTCTCATATTATGAATGCTCCTTGTGATGTTGCTATCATTACTTTAAAAATAAGGCATTAAATAGATAATTTATTAGCTTCAGTACTCTGGACTGAACTTGGTTTTTTGTGGTGGATTAATTTATCCAACAATCATCAAGGACAACCCAGGTTTTTGAAAAAATTGTCCGTAATCTCAAATATCATTATTGATTTGCAAAGAAAGATAACAAGATAATTGTTAACATTTGAGAATCGGATTAAATTATAACGTTGATTAACATTTCATGCTCAATCTGAATCACCAACGCTAAATTTGTTTGGACAGTGTCCCTTTAAGAGATTTAAAGAGTGTATTTACTTCTCTTCCTATCTTGACATACTTTGCTTGAAAAGCATATCGAGATAGGCTCAGTAGATGAAGATTGGTGGATGCACAGAGATGCCTTATGTGATTGTCTCAACCATGTGCATTTAAATTTCTTCTGTTGAGGATATCTAAATACTAAGATAAATTGATTTACATTTTAAAGTCTAAACAATTTTCTATCTCTACAGATCATTTGATACAATTGTTTGTTTGTAATGTCTATTTAAAAATAAAGACGCCATTGCACAATAACATATATGAGCACTTCAGACAAATACAAGCTCGAGGTTTATTTACTAATAACAAACAAACCTGTAGTTTAACATTTATAAACAGATTATCCAAGTGAATGACCTTATAAACTGAATTTGAACATTCAGAAATATTGCGTGGGAAACGCATCTTGAAACACCAGATTAGCATCTTTAAACATTAGAGTCTAATGTCACGCAATAGCACACAATCAATGTGCATTATGAGATACATTTAATAGAGCAATATCAATACTTCACAATAAGTCAATAAATGGATTTTATGAACAATAAAGACATACAATATTAAATGTGTATTTGTATTAAAGAAACAGACCGTTATTAAACCGAGAAATGTCTACAACATTAATAATGTGACAGTATTAGATGTTAAATAAAATTTAATCATTAATATTTAACGGATCACGGATATTAAATCTGCGTCACATATATCCGCATGACAGGCCCATGAGTTACAAATAAGTCTACATGAAAAATGAAGTTACAGCACCACCATGAGGTATGTGTAAGGAAGTTACTAAGATATGAAACATTAAGGAACGGCCAATCAGAGTTCATCACACAAACACAACTTGAGTCAGGATGGTCTCACATACATTCTAACAATATTTCAAACTTTTATCCAATCAGATGTACAGATAACTTGTCCCATGGTGCATCTCATGTTTACTTCACCATATAAAAGTCCATTACACGTTGCCATCTTTGTCAGTTCTCTAATGCCTGCAGGCAGTATATATTATATCCTTACATATATTCTACAACCCAGCAGGCATGTCAGCTACCAGGTTCACCAAGGAGGAGAGCGCTGCACTGGTCCACGCCGTCAAGGACTTTTATCCCCAGCTGTTTGGGAACAAGAGGAGGTTGACAGATGCGCCTGTTAAGAAGGCCCTCTGGGAGTCTATCACCAATGCGGTTAGATTGGTGTGTGACGTCCAGAGGACCCAGGATCAGATCATGAGGAGATTCGGAGATATGAGGTTGCGGTTAACCAAAAAAGTCAACCTCATAAGGGACTGGGTACAAGCCCGTAAAAGAGGTGGCAAAAGAGAGGCCCCGCGGAAACTGTACCTACTCCCTTATGAGGTGACTTTATGCGAGCTCCTCAATCTCCGGGTCCCCAAAAGATTCAGATCCTCGCCATCCTCGGCCTCCTCTTCTTCCCTCCCAGCTGCGGGATCTGAAAGTCCTGACGCGGGGGCCAGGGCAGCTGCTTCTCCGTCCGGTGGCCTGGGAGGAGATGGAGAATCTGAACCAGGTAATTATCCAACTTCATATAATATCTTATTTTTTTTTTTTAATCAATAAATGTGTATATAGTCAGAAACTAAACCTATACAGATCTCACAACATACACTACATATGATGTTTAGATATCTGATTTTAGATTAGTGACACATGAAATAGGAATGATGTGTCTTGCGCTCTACAGAATATGCGTCACAGAGCGAAAATGGAATTGCGCATACACGTTAACATGGCTTTGCTGTAAGTGGCATTGCTTTATACATGTTGGTCAAATGACGGATGCGTAATTCCGCTTTGAATCATTGCGCAATGATCGCGAAAATGGAATTGCGCATACACGTTAACATGGCTTTGCTGAAAGTGGCATTGCTTTATACATGTTGGTCAAATGACGGATGCGTAATTCCGCTTTGAATCATTGCGCAATGATCGCGAAAATGGAATTGCGCATACACGTTAACATGGCTTTGCTGAAAGTGGCATTGCTTTATACATGTTGGTCAAATGACGGATGCGTAATTCCGCTTTGAATCATTGCGCAATGATCGCGAAAATGGAATTGCGCATACACGTTAACATGGCTTTGCTGTAAGTGGCATTGCTTTATACATGTTGGTCAAAATGAAATGTGAATTATTATATATGTGAAGAATACAGTATTCTTATTTTCAATATTATACATAATAAAAAAAGAAGAATCCAAATAAATTATAACATATGCACATCAATTGATGAGAATGAAATAACACCAAAAAATAATTAAAGCTACAGTAAACAACACAACTGATTGAAAATAAGAGTACAGGATATATTTATCATGAATTGAATTGAGGAAACAAGTAACTCATGGGACTACCAAAGGATTAATAGTTTTAAATTGATTTGCTAATAATGTAAAGATTTTAAACATGGCATGATTTGTATTAATGATATGCAATCCTCATTTAATATATTATGGATGTTGCTGCTGGATCCTTAAGGCAGGGCTTGTCACAGTATGGTATGTCTCATTTTAATTGACATTTGTCTTAGAAACATGGACAGAACATTACATACTAAATCCACATTGTTCAATATTTATATGTAATGTCCCTTTAATAGATGAAAATTAAATAATTCTTCGGATATCCTTAAATAACATATTAGATTTGAATTGCATGCTCAATCCCATTCATTACATCAACATATGGAGTAGAGAATTCATTAACACCAACATTGTCAAATCAATATAATTTTATATTAAAGGGATACTGATCTACAATTATTAATGTTGTCATTCAGATAGAGTATGCAATATTAATAAACATTTAAATATAATACTATCATCATATGTGAAATATTCTATTGCTAAATGTATTTTAAAATCAAGAATGTACGTTTATCTGCATCTCAATTTTGGTTGAACAACCTGGGTTTTTATTGATGATTGGTGGATACCTTCAACAAACAATATTTATTGAATACAATATTGCTTATCTGCCTTTAAGATTAAAATGTAGCAACATTCAAATTATAATAGGAGTCAATGTTAAATCATTTTGAACAGTTTGAACAGAGAAATCAATGATTTAAATTAATCATGTCAGTGTCCCTTTAATAAACAATAGATTCATTCATCTTTACATTCTTTGGATTAAACAATATTGATATATAATTCACATATTCACTGTTGCAGTTACTTCATAGATATCAGCATACTCTAACAGCACCATGATTACATATTTGTACTAATCAATTTGGTTTTGTATTGTGATAAATATGTGTTGTGTCCTAAACAAGATTACTGTACATTGCACAAATGGCTCGATGTGCCACATGTGTTTGTTTAGATTTGTCAACAGCTGCTCTTCAAAATGGGGTTTGTGTGTATTCTTTTAAGAACATTGATCAATGGGTATATTTAGATATGCAATAGCATCGTATGAGATGAGTTTGATGTCTAATATAGTCTGAAATTAAACATATGTTCAATACATAATTTTTAACAGAATCCCCTTGATTCAATCAAGCATTTTCTGGTTTAATGACTGCTCTATTCTTCACATTTTCAAGTTGATTAATCTTAAAATTCGATACAGATGTGATTTAGTGATATCCCAAATGTGTTTCCTAATATATATCTATATAATTCATAGAGAGAGTTGGTGTGGTGAGCCCACAGGAATCCAGCAGTGACATAGAGCCGCCTTTGCGGTCTCCTGGTAAGTCCATTGACTCATTTATATGTCATTGAAGGTGTATTGGTAATCAATATTATGAGCATGATTCTGATGAAGCATAACATTTGAAACAAACATATAATTTTCTCTTCTGATTATATATTAATTTTCTTTTAATATTGAAAGATTAATAATTAAAACTTTATTAGTCTACACATTTGTTATTCAGAAGATGTATAGCATATGTTTGTTTCCATGTTCATTTTTGACAACAGTCATCAAGTGATACACACATGAGAAATCTTAAATGTTCTATGTACTATGCTTTTATGATTTTTAAATTAATACAAACAATACATCGAAAATATGAATCATTGAGAATAACAAATCTAATGTAATTTGTATGCTCCATCAAAATGATGTAAATCATAACTTTGGGTGTGTATATCTTTAATGCAACATTGATGTGTGTCTTTGAACAACAGTAACATATGTTATAATATCTGTTCTTAACGTGTACACAACATGTTATGTTTTACAGAGATTGATTTAACATATGTGACGGAGGAGGAAGAGGCTGCCTTGGAGTCTAATGGTATGTGAAATATATCTATCATGTTTCCAACATGTTGCTTTATTTGAAATCATTTCATTGAAGACATTCAAAGTCTACAGCTTTTGCACTTTAAAAAGGAATATTATTTGTCTGTTCAAATACACTACTGCCCCCTTTCTATATCAGGCAGCATGATTTTTTTTTTTTTTTTTTTAAATGTATACTTCATGCCATCATTATGTCACATGCATATTCCAGGCCAAAACACAATAATAATGTTATAATTGTACAGACAGTAATTGATATTCATCTGAGTGCCTATATGCATACCATATCCTCATTTCATAATTGTTTACAAATTCAAACACACTTCTAAGTATATTGAAAACATATTCAATTTGAAATGCGTTGATTTGATTTCATGATGTATGAGATGTTAATATATATTTATTAAATTTTCAGATGGATCCACCACTTCTGGTCATCTGGTTTCCGCCCCTGCCCAGTCCCCTGACCAGTCACAGACCCCTCCCCATGCCCAGACCCCTGCCCAGACCCCTGCCCATGCCCAGACCCCTGCCCATGCCCAGACCCAGACCCCTGCCCATGCCCAGACCACTGCCCATGCCCAGACTCCTGCCCATGCCCAGACCCCTGCCGGCCCTTCCCATTTATCATTTCCTGCCCCTCCCAAAAAACGCCCCTACAACCCCCTTCACCGCTCTCCCCGTATTATGGCCCGTACAGCTGCCCAGATCCCAACTCCCCACTCCCCAGCTGTACGGCCTACCCCGGAGCATCAGCTCATCCCTCCCCAAGCCAATCCCATCCCTCCCCAAGCCAATCCCATCCCTCCCCCCTGTCTCAACCTTCATTGTCCTGAGTGTCAGATTGTCCTTCCCAGGCACAGCTGTAAGTATCATTCAAAATCAACATTATAAGATACTTAAAGGTACACTGAAGGAAAATATTTTCTATTGTGATTCAAATAGAGCATGCAATGTTAATCAAATTTATAATTTACTACTCTTATGAATTATTCTTCATTCTCTTGATATCTTTATTTAAACAAAGAAATGCCTATAATTATTTTAAAAAATAAAATAATTGTGGACATCATTTCTTTATTGTTGGATGAATGTATCCATCAACCAGCAGGGACAAACAAAGTTGATAAACAAATATGGCCTGCCCTAAAAACCGACATTCTTGCATTCAAAATCTAGCTATAGAATTCAAACATTTAAAGAATATGTGTAATTTTTAAATATTTGTAATGTCATGCTCTATCTGAATCAGTCAATTAAATATTTAGGTTCAGTGTCCCTTTAATTGGATATCACTACATATACCAATCACCACTACTTGGATCCAACAATTAATGTACAAATGTTTATACATTATCTCTTGTCTAACCCAGTGGGAATGTAATTTCTTCAGGTTGCTATGTTTACACAGCTTGTCCTCAATGCCAAAATGTTTAAGGATAGGTGTGCCTACCACAGTATAATTAAAATATTTAAATTGCTAATGTAAGTACAATGTAAATCCTTTAACAAGATTTTATACACTCAAGCTGTATAAGTGGATCATCTAAAACCAATTAAAGGGGACAACATGTTTGAGTAAACTGTCCCTTTAATGATTTCGGTCTGTCTGAATAACATAATTCATGTGTAAAGAATAAATTTAAACTAATTGATGTAAAGAATGATTTGTCTTTATGATGACAATGTATCTTTTCTATTTTTTTCGTCTGTTGTGTAATTATCATTAATATTTAATTTATTATTTATTTTAGGCTGTGACTCAGCATGGCTCATGCTAGAAGGTATAGCAAGAGTAGAGCAGGCCGTGTTGAGGAACGCAGCTGTCCTGAGAGGGATGAACGACACCATGCAGGCCCAGCTCCGGGTTCAGGACTTGACTCTGCATGAAATTATGCGATTAAGTTCAAGGCCTGAATCTGGAGCTGGACATGCACAGGACGATGAAGAGGATGACCAGTAAGTGGAGGATCTGGAGATGCTCCAAGGTGGCAGATAAGAATCCTCCGTCCACATGTTGATGTTTTTTTTTATTGTTGCCATTTGGCCTTTTTAAAAGTTTATTGTTGTGCCTGTTGCACTCTTTTACCTTGTCATATGTCTCCAATGGGGCTATGGTGGCCCTTGGCAACTCTCTTCATGGACTGTGATGCACTCTTTTACCTTGTCATATGTCTCCAATGGGGCTATGGTGGCCCTTGGCAACTCTCTTCATGGACTGTGATGCACTCTTTTACCTTGTCATATGTCTCCAATGGGGCTATGGTGGCCCTTGGCAACTCTCTTCATGGACTGTGATGCACTGTGTTACCTTGTCATATGTCTCCAATAGGGCTATGGTGGCCCTTGGCAACTCTCTTCATGGACTGTGATGCACTCTTTTACCTTGTCATATGTCTCCAATGGGGCTATGGTGGCCCTTGGCAACTCTCTTCATGGACTGTGATGCACTGTGTTACCTTGTCATATGTCTCCAATGGGGCTATGGTGGCCCTTGGCAACTCTCTTCATGGACTGTGATGCACTCTTTTACCTTGTCATATGTCTCCAATGGGGCTATGGTGGCCCTTGGCAACTCTCTTCATGGACTGTGATGCACTCTGTTACCTTGTCATATGTCTCCAATGGGGCTATGGTGGCCCTTGGCAACTCTCTTCATGGACTGTGATGCACTCTTTTACCTTGTCATATGTCTCCAATGGGGCTATGGTGGCCCTTGGCAACTCTCTTCATGGACTGTGATGCACTCTTTTACCTTGTCATATGTCTCCAATGGGGCTATGGTGGCCCTTGGCAACTCTCTTCATGGACTGTGATGCACTCTGTTACCTTGTCATATGTCTCCAATGGGGCTATGGTGGCCCTTGGCAACTCTCTTCATGGACTGTGATGCACTCTGTTACCTTGTCATATGGCTCAAATATTCCTTATTTTTACAAGATTATTTCTAAACGTTGTTGATGTTTTCTTACATACTAATAAAAGACATGTAATTGCACGATTCTTTGTCCTCATTCTTCATGTTATTTTTTTAAAGCTCTAGTTTATCTTGTTGATCCTTAAAGGGACCTACCAAAAATAATTTTATTAAAAATCATATATGTAAGACAATTGTAAATGACTTTAAGATTAACATCTCCAATGTAATCTTATTATTTGTCTTTATATATTTTTCTCTTAGCTTTATCATTGCATGATTATGATTAGCATAGTAATTTTTTTTATATATGTATATATAGATTGTTATTTGTGTATATATGTATATTTCAATTTTCACATCCATGTGTGTATTTAGAAACTCTGCATGAATTGATGCACCTTTAACAAATGATCTGAGGATTGATACAATGATATAATCCCTGTAAAGTGTTCATTTTATTGAAATAGTATTGTCTATGTGTATCCTCTTTTTAAAAACAAAATAATGTCCCTTTAAGGGATGGTGAACACAATTGTTAATGAATGTATTTCCATTTCTAAAGTGTTTTTGTCCTTTTTACATGAACAAGGACATATAATCTTATTAATAAACAATCTTATTGTAATGTTGACAGCACATGTATTTCATTTTCTATTCTATCTTATTGTAAAAGTGTAACCAAATAAATCTCTGTGTGTAATGCAAATATTTTAGATGATGAATATTTTTTTAAAAATATGTTAACAAAATAATTCTACTCCCATATATGGTTATAGGTAGGCTGACCATATTTAAACTTGAATAAATGACACGTTTAATCAATCCATGTATCATTATTGTTATTCCAAAACAATCAAAACATATATTAAAACATCAATGGCATATGTATTTCTCATGTGTATCTTTTAAATGTTAAAGATATACACCATAGCTATAGTTCAAGGGACAGTCAAGTCCGAAAATATGATTCATGATTTGGTGACATTCCTAGATAGCAATCTAGACACATACTAGTTCCTAAAATATAAATACGTTTTTTAGTGATATGCCAAGCTGTCAACTGAGTCCTTGTATTGGCTGCGGTTTTTCAGCTATCTCGGATGCGCCATGTTGCTTAAAACGTCACCTGCCAGGCTGTCCAATGATTCCTTGTATTGACTGACGTTCTTACGTGATCAAGAATGTGCCTTTTATTGGATGGCGTTTTTACGCGATCAAGGATGCGCCTTTTTTTTGGGCGTTCTTACGTGATCAAGAATGTGCCTTTTATTGGATGGCGTTCTTACGTGATCAAGGAAGCGCCATGTTAAGACGTCACATGCAAAGGTAAAAAAACGTATGATTGGATTACGTAGTCCCGCAATATTTGTTTGTGCACGTTAAACACGTTTGTGACTGCAGCCAATTTTAAAAACCTTGCGAATATGTATTATTTGCATCATGTTACATTGTTGACCCGTAGCTGATAAAGACCACCACATTCTCTTTTGCTGGATGTCTGGTTGAATAAACGAAAGAAAGCAAAATGTTTTCATGCATATGATATTTCGAGGCAAGTGCAAATCTCTATAGTCCATGTTGTTTAATATGTTTGTCAACAATATGTTCCTTTTTCTGAAAAATGACTGTTGTTTTTAATGTTAAAGATATCTAATTAATAAATATGCGCTATTGTGTTAGAATAAAGTAATCAATATGCATTTAGCTTTATCATATGCTAAATATATGATGCCGACTTCTTCTAAATGTAATTTCGTTGTATATTTTATTAAAGGTTCATTAGACACTCACATTATAAATCAAAACTTTTTATTTTGTCTCTAGTTAGATAGTCCATTGTTTAACAAATACACGTTTCATTTTGCTTCTGTTCAAAGAAAATGTAATTAATTTTCAGACTTCTCGCCCAGCCTCTGAGTTTCATGTGAGTACCATCTCCAGCTTTCTCCTGTTTGTGTAAAGGGTCTTTTCATATGTTAATGATGGGGTATTGTCTTGTTTTACGGTTGTAATGGGGGTTCATCTATATTTTCAATAGAGCTAACCCGATTTTCTTTGAAAGTGTTTGAAGCTTTGTAATATTGATATCAGTATATGTTAATCTTGTTGTTTGTAGTAGTGTCTATTACATACAGTTCTGTTAAAAATATAGTATACTGTCCCTTTAATGCAAATGTTGATTTTTGTATCATGTATGAGTTCCACATTGTTTAATCTTCAAATATATTATTGTTAGCATATTTTCACCCCCCACTCCTAAAAGGACTTTAAACCATATTCATTGTTCAAACAAATGTCTTTCTTAAAAAAAATTAACACAATAATGTCTCTTTAAGAAAATATACTTTATTTAACACGTCAATATAAATCTGATTTCAATATTTAATTTTTGACCAAGTACATGTAGATATACCAACAAGCTTCAAATATGTGTTAGCATATGTAATTTTGTTAAAGGGACAGTTTAGAAAACAAATAATGTTTTGCATTATTATAAAAGTCAATTTTGTAATATCAATGATATCAAAGGTTTCTCACCAATTAATCATTTGTCTTTGTTATTTAAATTTGCTAGCTAAACCTATGAGGTTCGTGTGCTCATTTCTTCGAGCTTGAAGAGTGCATGTAATCATTATACAATTTGACCACTAGAGGGCATTTGGATAGCATTTGTATATGTAAAACCTTGTGCTCATACAGCATATTATTTACCATGTATTGATCATTGATATCTAAAAGGTTGTTATGTCAGAACAACAAATAAGTGGTCATTTTTCCTAGGCATAGATACAAGGTTAAGCACATAAGTCACACGTATTTCTCCATGTTTTGTTGTTTCCAACTTGATAATGCGTAATACAGTGTTTTCTTTGTAATCAATAATTTTCTGACTGTCCCTTTAAGCTGTGTTATTGGCATTCAAACAGTAATATGCCATCATGGATAATTGTAATGGTAATTTTGTTTGCGATTCGGGAAACAGTTTGGACATCACATCACAGAAACCAATCAATATCATGAACAAGGATAGGTATGTGATGATGTGGTTTTCACACACTTATAACCCACACTCTGCAAACAATCTTCCTCCATGGACCCGGTCCCATAGAAGTAGATTATATACAGAGTGGGGTCCACAAGTGTATGAAAACCACATCATCACATACCTATCCATTACACATTAAATAAAAAAAACATTAAAGATGAAAATAAATACTTACTTCCTCTTCCTTCCCCTCTTCCCACGGGGCTGAGGCTCTGGGAGGGGCAACTGCCGACTCCGAAGAGTTCTCCTTGGAGATGTTGTGGGAAGAGTGGAAGGAAGAGTACTGGGACGACCAAGGTGAGGAGGAGAAGATGGCTGAGGAGGAGAAGATGGCTGAGGAGGAGAAGATGGCTGAGGAGGAGAAGCTGGCTGAAGAGGAGGAGATGGCTGAAGAGGATGAGATGGCTGAAGAGGAGTAGATGGCCCGGCAGGAGTAGATGGCCCGGCAGGAGTAGATGGGCCGGCAGGAGTAGATGGGCCGGCAGGAAGAGATGGGCCGGCAGCAGGAGGCCCAGCAGCAAGAGGCCAAGCAGCAAGAGGCCAAGCAGCAAGAGGCCCAGCAGCAGGAGGCCCAGCAGCAGGAGGCGGACCAGGAGGTAGACCAGCATACGCCTCCCGGAAAAAATTGAACATCTCTTGGTGCAGATTAAAGATTCTGTTTTGGCCTTGTTCGATTCTATTGAGTATGTTTTGTCCTTCAATTATTTGATTTTGTCCATCAAGAATTCGAGTGCGGCCTTCGATATTTTGTATCCGGGAGTTACGCATCTGGTCTATGTAGTCCAGTAGAACCCGCACCTCCGCTATTTCCTCTTGTTGTGCTTGGCGGGGTACCCGTGCACGGCGGGGTGCCCGTGCACGGCGGGGTGCGGGTCCTTGAGGGTCCTCTGGTTCCGCGTGCTCCTCCTCTGCTTCCGGGGCCTCTTCATCAGCTTCCGTGCGCTCTTCGTCACGGGGGGCCTCTTCCCTCCGAAGTGGAAATTCCTCCCCACCACTCTCATCCCGGGGAGATAGATGAGGCTGTGTTTCTTGTGCTGCCTCCTCCCCAGACTCTGTATATTAAAAAAAAAAAAAGAAAAATGTATATATTAGCATATTTGCAAATCAAGCTTTAAATGACTTAGCTTACGATACAATTACAAATGCAGAATCATTAATCCACTTTGAAATCTAACAAACAATCAATACGATTTCCGCTTTTTCAAAACCGTGTTTGTGATATCTCTGGTCAATCTGAATGTTTTCGCGTTTGTTTTCAGTCTGTTTAAATGCACACCTAACCTATAGCCTAGATAGTGATGTAACCGCAAAGTAATTGAATGCGTGTAAACAACGTTATAGCATTAATCTGATCCTTAAAGGGACATGAAACCCAATGTTTTATCTTTCATGATTTAGAAGCATACATTTATTATCAACTTTCTAATGTACTTTTCTTATCTAATTAGCTTCATTCTCTGGATATTCTTTGCTGAAAAGCATATCTAAATATGCTTATAAGATGCTGATTGTTAGCTGAATATAGCTGCCTCCTGTGATTGTTTCACCGTGTGCATGGCTATTTCTTAATTAAAATATATATCAAGAATGATTCAAATTAGGTAATATAAGTACATTTGAATGTTTTGTAAAATTGTATTCGCTACCTCAATCATGAAAGTAAAGGTTTGCGTATAGTGTCCCTTGAAATACATTCGTATGTGAAATTATTGTTCAATGAGCTTACCGTCAGATGAGAGTGGCAGGTTCCCGGTATCAATTCCTCCGATACCGACTATTTCCACCTCGGAGATGCTGGGCCTCAACATTTCCTCCCATCGGCAGTACTCTATTTCCAGGGCAGGTCCGCCACCGGTTCCTGTGGCATGTCGGGCCTCCAGGCTTAACTTTTTCTTGAGATCCATCTTACAGTCCCGGTAGCGATGTTTTATCGAATCAAGATCTCTGTTCCGGCCACCCACTGCATTGACTGCATTTCTTATCTCATTCCAGAGCCTCCTCTTGTCAGTCGGGGTAGTCTTCTGGTGCTGCAGCCTCCTATACCTGGCCATATAGGCCTCTATGAGGGCCTCCTTCTCCTCCATCGAAAACCTCGCCTCCCTAGTCGCCTTGGCCTTCCCCTGTGACGATGCCCTCTGTTTCCCGGACTGTGAAGCCCTACTCTGTCCGCCACTGGGCCCAGCCACTTGTTCATCTTGAACCAAGTGGCTGGGTCCACCCACCGCTTCAACCCCCGCTTCCTGCCCCCCTTCCTGCCCCCCTTCTTGCCCTGTTCCTCTCCCCCTCCCTCTCCTCCCCCCTCTACCTCTCCCCTGCCTGGCCTCCATCTGTTCCCTAAACTAAACCCCAAATAATAAAAAAAAAAGTGAGTGTTATGAAATGAAAGGGGGTCAAAATAAAGAACTAAAAAGACAAAAAAAAGTGCTGAAAGTGTGAGAGGGATGTCAAAAAACAAAGAGGGTAAGGAGTATTTAAATAAACCAAAAGAAGAAGAAGACTAAAAGGAGGATATGTAAACTAAATGTAACTAGGGTATGGGTATGGGATGGGTATGGGGTATGGGATAAGAGTATATGGGATGAAAGGGAATGGGACTACAGGGAATGGGGTATGGAGTGTAGTATGAGGGGGTAGGGGGTATGGAGTGTATGTAGTGTTATTGATAAGTGTATGTATGTATTGAATGTGTTTGCGTGTAAATGTGTTACGTGTACAGAAAAATCACTCGCTCGCTAACTCACACTACTACTAATTCTCACTAACACACTACTACTAATTCTCACTAACACACTACTACTAATTCTCACTAACAAACACTCCCACTAACTCTCACTAACTACCAGTAACTTACGCTCCCACTAACAACTCTCACTAACAACTCCCACTCCCACTAACTCTCTCCCACTCCCACTAACTCCCACTAACTCACTCACGATAACACTAACAACTGACTCTCTCACGCTAACACTAACTCACTCACAATAATGCACCAACTCTCTAATCTTAAACCTCCAATCTCCAAAGACCCACCAGCAACACAGTCAAAGAAGCCCTGCTTGTGTGTTGCTTATATACCCTGTGTAAATGTTTAATGATGTACCAATTTCCGTTGAAAATTGTGTCCAGGTGTGCTTTATTAGCAATTAATATTAGTGCAATGTGTATTAGTTGTGTGAATTTGCGCATGCTCATTTGGAGTTAGTATTTGTGGAATGTGTAGAATGCGATGATGTCATAGTGGTCGTTTTCTCTAACATTGTCCAATAGTATTCTTTTTAAATGTGAATTTGCGATGGTGTGTTATTAGTGAAGTGTTGTATATGTATGTTTGTCCTAATATATAGTGATATTGAATGCGATTATTTTTCTAGTGTATGTATATATTTTTTATTCCTTGTTGTTATTTTGCGATTTTCCGCATCTTTAAGTATATGCGTATTCCCCGTATTAAATTTTATTTCAAATCCCCCCGTTTGTGAATGTGTAATGCTTATGTGCTTTGTTGATTGATTGTTGTTGTGACATTTGCGGCGTGTTATTGTTGTGCATGATGTGGTATGCGTCATATGACCGAGCTGTGCGTATTCTCGCGAGATCGAGTGTTAGTTGAAAAAAGCTATTTTTTTGCTTTCCCATTGATCTCTATGGGAGACTGTCTTACGCGTTAGGAGCATCGTTAGATGGTCTGTTTTGAACTCTAAATACCGGAGTCAAACAATGCCGTGCGTTAGACATAAAACACGCGTGGCGTTAGCAACCCATCTACCGCCAAACTCCAAATCTAGCCGTTGGTTTTTATTTGGAACTAATCACTGTTTTTGACACTATTGTTTTGATATATACGATGCTCGTATGATTAAGGCAACAGCCCATGTTAGATGAGGAGACAAGAAGTGGATATATAAAGTCTACACACCCCTGTTTTTAATACATATTTGGTCATTGACAAATATCCAGTAGAACTTTGTTGTATGTGATTTTATGATATAACCATAAACACATACATATAAATTATGAAAAACTTATATTTAAAATAAAATGTAATCTGCCTCAGAATGAAGAAGTGGCTATTGATATGATTTCCCTAACAAATGGAAAAAATAATGAAAACAAGGAGTACTATGTCTTCAAGGAAACCTTAGAGCTTTAATTCATTTACAAATGATGCAAACATAATAATATAAACCAATTATATTGTTTAATTATGAGCTGCCTTCAGCCTGCGTGGCTTTTAAATATGAAAGTTGCAATTTTCAAGATTTATTCTTTGAGTTGCTGAAATAGATTAGCTTCTGTTTCACTTCAAAGAAAGATATGAAATTCCATTTTGCTATGGGCACATTGTAAATTAATTGTAGAGACATTTTAAAACTACAGCAGTAATTCAGTATCTGATATAAAGTAAAATCCACAGCAATTAGTATCTTGGAGAGATATTTACACTTTATAATATTTTAATATAAAATGAATGTGTGATTTGTTTTAATGT
This sequence comes from Bombina bombina, assembly GCF_027579735.1. Lineage (NCBI taxonomy): Eukaryota > Metazoa > Chordata > Amphibia > Anura > Bombinatoridae > Bombina > Bombina bombina. Next base: position 806,719,040 of record NC_069499.1, read on the forward strand.
AGCATAAAGTAGATGTTTTTAGAATAAAATAATTTTATTTGAGTTCTGTCCAGAAAGCATGTGTCCATGCTAGAGATATTAATAATTACTCTTTTATATACTGCTCTATAGCTATTGGTAATCTATTGATAATAAAATAAAAGTCTTTTGTCATGTGATGAGAGAGCTCCACTTCCCATAGCAAAAACAAATCCTGTTGTTATATTATGAAAAAGGACATCATTATTTCTATGAAGCCATAGATATATGTTTGTGAGATTGCTATGAATAGTGCAATGCTTTAGCTGCTATTAAACTGTTAGAAGTAGTGTAATTCAAACATGTCTAAAATCCCAACTAGTGTGTCTTTTTCCTTCAAGGTCTGTTTTAACCAATAACTCATTATGGATGGGTCCTTTTCTAGTACCAGTCATGGGAGATCATTGTTGTGTAAAAGGCAATGTAGGATAAGATATTCTATTTTTTTCTAATCTAATAAAATCTTTAAGCGTTTGGACCAAATGTGGTCACCATTAATAGGAGATCTTTATACCTTTGTGCTGTGTTTTAAGTAGTTAATAATTGTTCCTGATTTCTTTTTAAATTGGCAGAGTTGTAAATACATCTTAAATATCCATAGGACTCACAACTGCATGTCTGAATTATTTCTGACAGTTCTAATGAATTGTGATCTAGAGAAGCCTTTAATACGTGATGAGGGTGACAGTTATCTGCCCTTAATATGAAATATCGATCTTTTAGTTTATTATAAAATGTCACTAGTAATCTGTCCATCATTGTAATCTGTAAATTAAGGATGATGATTGTAGACTCTCTGTACATGATGTCAAATCTAACTGTTTTATAAGAGTCTCCAAATGAGCTGTAATTCACAAATTGCAGCACTTTGGCATAAACCAGGACTATGTATAACCCCAGTTTCTGTAAGTAAAACTAATTCTTAAAAACAGAAGTAGTTTTTTGTTAAGCAAAGTTATATCAATTGTAGTAGATATTCTGTTGGTGGACCCAGATATTTATCAGAGGTATTTAGGAAAAAAAATCTTATTGCTTCCATCCTCTGTTGGTGGGAAATTATTTATATAGAATGTTGATATCTGGAAACTAACTAAAGAGACTGATACGGCTAGATTTAGAGTTCTGCGGCCAAAGGGGTGCGTTAGCTACGCATGCTTTTTTCCCCCCGCACCTTTTAAATACCGCTGGTATTTAGAGTTCACAGAAGGGCTGCGTTAGGCTCCAAAAAAGGGAGCGTAGAGCATATTTACCACCACTGCAACTCTAAATACCAGCGTTGCTTATGGACGCGGCCAGCTTAAAAAACGTGCTTGTGCACGATTCCCCCATAGAAAACAATGGGGCTGTTTGAGCTGAAAAAAAAACCTAACACCTGCAAAAAGCAGCGTTAAGCTCCTAACGCAGCCCCATTGTTTCTATGGGGAAACACTTCCTAAGTCTGCACCTAACACCCTAACATGAACCCCGAGTCTAAACACCCCTAACCTTACACTTATTAACCCCCCCCGCTATCGCTGACCCCTGCATATTATTATTAACCTCGAATCTGCCGCTCCGTACACCGCCACAAGCTACATTATACCTATGTACCCCTAATCTGCTGCCCCTAACACTGCCGACCCCTATATTATATTTATTAACCCCTAATCTGCCGCCCCTGCTATCGCTGACCCCTGCATATTATTATTAAGCCCTAATCTGCAGCTCCGTACACCGCCGCTACCTACATTATACCTATGTACCCCTAATCTGCTGCCCCTAACACCGCGGACCCCTATATTATATTTATTAACCCCTAATCTGCTGCCCCCAACGTCGCCTCCACCTACCTACAATAATTAACCCATAATCTGCCGACCGGATCTCACCGCTACTCTAATAAATGTATTAACCCCTAAAGCTAAGTCTAACCCTAACACTAACACCCCCCTAAGTTACATATAATTTAAATCTAACGAAATAAAATAACTATTATTAAATAAATTAATCCTATTTAAAGCTAAATACTTACCTGTAAAATAAACCCTAATATAGCTACAATATAAATAATAATTATATTATAGCTATTTTAGGATTAATATTTATTTTACAGGCAACTTTGTATTTATTTTAACCAGGTACAATAGCTATTAAATAGTTAATAACTATATATATATATATATAACTATATATAGTTACCTAGTTAAAATAATTACAAAATTACCTGTAAAATAAATCCTAACCTAAGTTACAATTAAACCTAACACTACACTATCAATAAATAAATTAAATAAAATACCTACAATTATCTACAATTAAACCTAACACTACACTATCAATAAATTAATTAAATACAATACCTACAAATAAATACAATGAAATAAACTAACTAAAGTACAAAAAATAAAAAAGAACTAAGTTACAAAAAATAAAAAAATATTTACAAACATTAGAAAAATATTACAACAATGTTAAACTAATTACACCTACTCTAAGCCCCCTAATAAAATAAGAAAGACCCCCAAAATAAAAAAATGCCCTACCCTATTCTAAAATTAAAATAGAAAAGCTCTTTTACCTTACCAGCCCTGAAAAGGGCCCTTTGCAGGGCATGCCCCAAAGAATTCAGCTCTTTTGCCTGTAAAAAAAAACATACAATACCCCCCCCAACATTACAACCCACCACCCACATACCCCTAATCTAACCCAAACCCCCCTTAAATAAACCTAACACTAAGCCCCTGAAGATCTTCCTACCTTATCTTCAACACGTCGGGTTCACCGATCGATCCAGAAGAGCCTCCGATGTCTTGATCCAAGCCCAAGCGGGGGGCTGAAGATGTCCATGATCCGGCTGAATTCTTCATCCAAGCGGGAGCTGAAGAGGTCCATGATCTGACTGAAGTCTTCTATCAAGCGGCATCTTCAATCTTCTTTCTTCCGGATCCATGTAGTTCATCCCGCCGACGCGGAACATCCATCTTCACTGACGACTTCCCAACGAATGACGGTTCCTTTAAGGGACGTCATCCAAGATGGCGTCCCTCGAATTCCGATTGGCTGATAGGATTCTATCAGCCAATCGGAATTAAGGTAGGAAAATTCTGATTGGCTGATGGAATCAGCCAATCAGAATCAAGTTCAATCCGATTGGCTGATCCGATCAGCCAATCAGATTGAGCTCGCATTCTATTGGCTGTTCCGATCAGCCAATAGAATGTGAGCTCAATCTGATTGGCTGATCGGCTCAGCCAATCAGATTAATTAATTTATTGATAGTGTAGTGTTAGGTTTAATTGTAACTTAGGTTAGGATTTATTTTACAGGTAATTTTGTAATTATTTTAACTAGGTAGCTATTAAATAGTTATTAACTATTTAAAAGCTATTGTACCTGGTTAAAATAAATACAAAGTTGCCTGTAAAATAAATATTAATCCTAAAATAGCTACAATATAATTATTATTTATATTGTAGCTATATTAGGGTTTATTTTACAGGTAAGTATTTAGCTTTAAATAGGAATAATTTATTTAATAAGAGTTAATTTATTTTGTTAGATAAAAATTATATTTAATTTAGGGGGGTGTTAGGGTTAGAATTAGCTTTAGGGGTTAAAAAATTTATTAGAGTAGCGGTGAGCTCCGGTCGGCAGATTAGGGGTTAATGCTTGAAGTTAGGTGTCGGCGATGTTAGGGAGGGCAGATTAGGGGTTAATACTATTTATTATAGGGTTATTGAGGCGGGAGTGAGGCGGATTAGGGGTTAATACATTTATTATAGTAGCGGTGCGGTCCGGTCGGCAGATTAGGGGTTAATAAGTGCAGGTAGGTGGCGGCGACGTTGGGGGCGGCAGATTAAGGGTTAATAAATATAATGTAGTTGTCGGCGGTATTAGGGGCAGCAGATTAGGGGTACATAGGGATAACATAGGTGGCGGCGGTGTACGGAGCGGCAGATTAGGGGTTAAAAAATTTTAATAGAGTGGCCGCGATGTGAGGGGGGCCTCGGTTTAGGGTTACATAGGTAGTTTATGGGTGTTAGTGTACTTTAGAGCACAGTAGTTAAGAGCTTTATAAACCGGCGTTAGCCCAGAAAGCTCTTAACTACTGACTTTTTTCTGCAGCTGGAGTTTTGTCGTTAGATTTCTAACGCTCACTTCAGCCACGACTCTAAATACTGGCGTTAGAAAGATCCCATTGAAAAGATAGGATACGCAATTGACGTAAGGGAATCTGCGGTATGGAAAAGTCGCAGCTGGAAAGTGAGCGTTAGACCCTTTCCTGACTGACTCTAAATACCAGCGGTAGCCCAAAACCACTGTTAGGAGCCTCTAACGCTGGTTTTCACGGCTACCGCCAAACTCTAAATCTAGCTGTTAGTGTCTTGTGAATATGCTCTTGTTTGAGTGACTATAGGTGACTATAGGTTGGATAAGAAACTTTGCTATATGTTGCAGTAGTGATCCCTGAGTAACTTTTGGCCTTCTAGAGAGTTTAGGTTTTTCTTTATATATTTTATCTTTATTGTAAAGTTTAACATGCAAAGGAAACAAGAGAAGGAAAATATCACTGTGCATACATATTATCTATATGAAGTGAAAAAAAACACTTATGCTTCCGATAATTACATTTGCTATATAACGACATTAAACATATGTTGACAGATATACAGTAATGCATCTAAATTATTTATACAACTTAATATTTCAATAACCATCATTAAGGTTTACCAAAATGGGATTATGTATGGACATGTCCACCATATGTGGGCCAAAGTACTTGCCTCACCACACTCCCCCCCCCCCCCCAGCAGGTGCTAGATGTCCCTATGGAAATCTTACTTAAAGGGACAGTACACTGTAAAATTGATTTTCTATTAATGTATTTTAAATTACTTGTTATACCAACTGCAGAGTATAAAATATTTGAGAGATTCCATTTTCATGCATATTTGTGTATATGAAGTAGCTGATTGTGTGCTTTGAAACCACAGCCTATTACAATGGGTTGAACTTAAAGGTGATATCAGATCTCATTATGTTCTAAGTTTGTGTAAACAGACTTGCTTCCTTATCTTTTATTTGTCTGGAACACCAAAGCTCAATACATAGAGAGAACAATGGGAAAAGATCATTTTATTACTTAACTATCCTGCATCCCACTGAGAGTGTAATCTCTTCTGCTGGCTGTGTATACTTAGGCTATTCAATAGCCTATACTCCAAAATTAATTTGTTCAGTATAGGTGGCGATACCACAAATTTTGGGTGAACTATCCCTTTAACCTTATAGGTATTAAACACCCCCTGGTAAGCAGTTTAGTATTGGTTTCAATAATATTATTAAGGAGGAGGAGTTTGCCACTGCTTTGAAAAAAAGAGGGTTTAGAGTAAAAAATATACAAACAATAGAATAACCCAGAATTTAGAAGTAAATGGTATAATACATTGAACAAATGAACTATTAATGAACTGATATTGTTAGGCATTGAGAAACTTCTATTTTATTGAGCAAAGAAAACTGACTACAAAGACGGAACAACAGGCTAAACAATATAAAACTAACAACTTTTAAAACAGGAAATGAAATACAGTAAAAACAGGCCACAAACAGGATAGTGTAAGCAAATGGTTTACTAGTAGCCAACTTAAAACATTAACTAGGAGAAAACAGCAACTGAGATTTGACATTATTGACTCTATTGAAGGCAGCTGCACAGACATGGACATTTAAAAAGTTTTCTGATCCAGGACCCCCTACTTTTCCTACTAGACAAAGTCGAAGAGCAAGTAACACTCTTTACACACCCACCTCTCTAATGTTTAGGGGTTATCACACAGTCCAAAGAGGGTGCAACAAACATAGTTATTGATTTGCATAACCAAAAATGTACTGCCCCTGAGTGATAGGTTCTAAATAGAGGTTTACATTTGTACCAAATAGAAACAGAAATAGGGGGGTAGTTATCAAGCCGTCAACCTCAAATACTCTGGAATTCCACAGCATATTTGTGGCAAGGCCGACACACTCCAGATGTTCCACACACAAGTGCGGCACAATCTCACTACTTTTGCTAGTTATCAAAAAACTAGCAGGTACGCTCGGCACTTTTCCGGCCCAGCGTACCTGGTTTTCAAACCGCCGCCCTGGAGGTGGCGGATCCCATCGGAATCAATGGGAGTCTGACCTTAGCGAAAGTTCATGTTCGCTGCTGCCAGACATCCCATTGATTCCTATGGGAGCTGTCTACACCTAACACCCTAACATGTAGCCCGAGTCTAAACACCCCTAATCTGTCCCCCCTACACCGCCACAACTAAATACATTTATTACCCCCTAAACCGCCACACCCGGAGCCCACCGCCACTATAATAAACATGTTAACCCCTAAACCGCCGCTCCCAGACCCCGCCGCCACCTACATGATACCTATTAACCCCTATCCTGCCCCCCCTATACCGCTGCCCTCTATAATAAAGTTATTAACCCCTATCCTGCCGATCACGGACCTCGCCGCAACTAAATAAATAATTTAACCCCTAAACCGCCGCTCCCCTGACCCCGCCGCAACCTATATTAAACTTATTAACCCCTATCCTGCCCCCCCTACACCGTCGCCACCTATAATAAATGTATTAACCCCTATCTTGCCCCCCCTACACCGCCGCCACTGTAATAAAATTATTAACCCCTAAACCTAAGTCTAACACTAACCCTAACACCCCCCTAACTTAAATATTAATTAAATAAATCTAAATAATATTTCTATTATTAACTAAATTAATCCTATTTAAAACTAAATACTTACCTTTAAAATAAACCCTAATATAGCTACAATATAAATAATAATTATATTGTAGCTATCTTAGGATTTATTTTTATTTTACAGGTAACTTTCAATTTATTTTAACTGGGTACAATAGCTATTAAATAGTTATTAACTATTTAATAGCTACCTAGCTAAAATAAAGAGAAATTTACCTGTAAAATAAAAACTAACCTAAGTTACAATTACACCTAACACTACACTATCATTAAATAAATTATTCCTATTTAAAACTAAATACTTACCTGTAAAATAAACCCTAAGATAGCTATTTTTGGATTTATATTTATTTTACAGGTAACTTTGTATTTATTTTAGCTAGTTAGAATAGTTATTAGATAGTTATTAACTATTTAATAACTACCTAGCTAAAAGAAATACAAAATTACCTGTAAAATAAATCCTAACCTAAGTTACAATTAAACCTAATACTACACTATCATTAAATTAATTAAATAAATTAAATACAAATAATTACAATTAAATACATTTACATAAACTAACTAAAGTACAAAAAATAAAAAAAGCTAAGTTACAAAAAATAAAAAAATAAGTTACAAACATTTAAAAAATATTACAACAATTTTAAGCTAATTACACTTAATCTAAGCCCCCTAATAAAATAACAAAGCCCCCCAAAATAAAAAAATGCCCTACCCTATTCTAAATTAAAAAAGTTCAAAGCTCTTTTACCTTACCAGCCCTTAAAAGGGCCTTTTGCGGGGCATGCCCCAAAGAAAACTGCTCTTTTGCCTGTAAAAGAAAAATACAACCCCCCCCCCAACATTAAAACCCACCACCCACATAACCCTAATCTAACCCAAACCCCCCTTAAATAAACCTAACACTACCCCCTGAAGATCATCCTACCTTGAGTTGTCTTCAGCCAGCCGACCCACCGATGGAACCGAAGAGGAGATCCGGAGCTGCAGATGTGATCCTCCAAGGGGCACTGAAGAAGTCTTCCATCCGATGAAGTCATCATCCAGGCGGCGCTGAAGAAGTCTTCCATCCGGTCGATGTCATCTTCCAAGCGGGGTGTTCAATCTTCTTTCTTCAGGATCCATCTTCATCCCGCCGACGCAGAACATCCTTCTTCCCCGATGGACTAACGACGAATGAAGGCTCCTTTAAGGGACGTCATCCAAGATGGAGTCCCTTCAATTCCGATTGGCTGATAGGATTCTATTCAATTCTGATTGGCTGATTCAATCAGCCAATCAGATTTTTCCTACCTTAATTCCAATTGGCTGATAGAATCCTATCAGCCAATCGGAATTGAAGAGACGCCATCTTGGATGACGTCTCTTAAAGGAGCCTTCATTCATCGTTAGTCCGTCGGGGAAGAAGGATGTTCCACGTCGGCGGGATGAAGATGGATCCGGAAGAAAGAAGATTGAAGATGCCGCTTGGAAGATGACATCGCCCGGATGGAAGACTTCTTCAGCACCGCTTGGAAGATGACATCGCCCGGATGGAAGACTTCTTCAACGCCGCCTGGATGATGACTTCATCTGATGGAAGACTTCTTCAGCGCCCCTTGGAGGATCACTTCTGCCGCTCCGGATCTCCTCTTCGGTTCCAATCGGAATTAAGGTAGGAAAAATCTGATTGGCTGATTGAATCAGCCAATCAGATTGAAGTTCAATACGATTGGCTGATCCAATCAGCCAATCAGATTGAGCTCGCATTCTATTGGCTGTTCCGATCAGCCAATAGAATGCAAGCTCAATCTGATTGGCTGATTCAATCAGCCAATCAGATTTTTCCTATCTTAATTCCGATTGGCTGATAGAATCCTATCAGCCAATCAGAATTGAAGGGACGCCATCTTGAATGACGTCCCTTAAAGGAGCCTTCATTCGTCGTTAGTCCGTTGGGGAAGAAGGATGTTCCACGTCGGCGGGATGAAGATGGATCCTGAAGAAAGAAGATTGAAGACCCCGCTTGGAAGATGACAATGCCCGGATGGAAGACTTCTTCAGCGCCGCTTGGAAGATGACATCGCCCGGATGGAAGACTTCTTCAGTGCCGCCTGGATGATGACTTCATCGGATGGAAGACTTCTTCAGCGCCCCTTGGAGGATAACTTCTGCCTCTCCGGATCTCCTCTTCGGTTCCAGCGGTGGGTCAGCTGGCTGAAGACAACTCAAGGTAGGATGATCTTCAGGGGGGTAATGTTAGGTTTATTTAAGGGGGGTTTGGGTTAGATTAGGGGTATGTGGGTGGTGGGTTTTAATGTTGGGGGGGTTGTATTTTTCTTTTACAGGCAAAAGAGCAGTTTTCTTTGGGGCATGCCCCGCAAAAGGCCCTTTTAAGGTTAGGATTTATTTGACAGGTAAATTTCTTTTAGCTAGGTAGTTATTAAATAGTTAATAACTATTTAATAACTATTCTACCTAGTTAAAATAAATACAAAGTTGCCTGTAAAATAAATATAAATCCTAAAATAGCTACAATGTAATTATTAATTACATTGTAGCTATCTTAGGGTTTATTTTACAGGTAAGTATTTAGTTTTAAATAGGAATAATTTATTAAAGTATAGTATAGTGTTAGAGAAAATGCAACGAAGAAAAAAGTGAATTGCGCTATATGAACTGACTTAGTATCAACAAGGACTATAACTGTATGTAGATCTTAACAGTGATGAGTGTATGATAAAAATAAATAATATATATATAAAAAATTCTAAAAAATTCTAAAATCACATAAAAGTTAATTGTATAAAAATTGATAAAAATGTAAAAATTGATCAAAATGTAAATTCACAATAGCACCTTCGGTATAACTACAAATGTATATAGATAAAGCAAAAATTATATATAGAGCAAAAAATATATATAGAGAACAGCACCTTAATTTAACAAAATGATATAAATACTCATTGAAAAAACATAAAAATACAAAATATAAAATATAGATTCACTTGACCTTAGGTTAAGAAGGGTGTGTCAGAAAAACACCTGCGGGTCAAAAGTATATTGCACACTATTTGTATTCCACAGTACCTCTAATGGTTTCCCATGACCATTCTCATTACTTTCTTTTACAGAAAGTGAAACAGCCAGTGCAATGAGATATGTCCTTTTAAAATGAGTGTAAACTTGAGTCCCGTTCTGTGCAGCTCCAATCAGACAGGGTGAATCCAAACCTCAGTCGTAGGGATAGTGATACATGTAAATAGAAAAAGAGAGAGAGCGCACAAAGGATTCAAGTGTAGATTTTTATTAGCAACATTAGCACACATAAATTAATGCACTTACTAGAAGTAAGATTAAAAAGGCAATCAGAGTTCAACTCTCTTTCCTCCGCTTGTATAGCCGCTCCACACTGCTGCCTAGGAAGAGTCAGTGTCCCCGGATGTTAATGCAAGATACCGGCTTCGCATCTGGCCAAATGGTATAAGCCCAGGTACCACGTCAAGGTCTCTTCCAAAACCTGAGTCCCTAAACAGCCACACAATGCAAGCTCTCAATCCAACCATGGATTGAGAGCTTGCATTGTGTGGCTGTTTAGGGACTCAGGTTTTGGAAGAGACCTTGACGTGGTACCTGGGCTTATACCATTTGGCCAGATGCGAAGCCGGTATCTTGCATTAACATCCGGGGACACTGACTCTTCCTAGGCAGCAGTGTGGAGCGGCTATACAAGCGGAGGAAAGAGAGTTGAACTCTGATTGCCTTTTTAATCTTACTTCTAGTAAGTGCATTAATTTATGTGTGCTAATGTTGCTAATAAAAATCTACACTTGAATCCTTTGTGCGCTCTCTCTCTTTTTCTATTTATAGTATAGTGTTAGGTGTAATTGTAACTTAGGTTAGTTTTTATTTTACAGGTTAATTTCTCTTTATTTTAGCTAGGTAGCTATTAAATAGTTCATAACTATTTAATAGCTATTGTACCTAGTTAAAATAAATTGAAATTTGCCTGTAAAATAAAAATAAATACTAAGATAGCTACAATATAATTATAATGTATATTGTAGCTATATTAGGGTTTATTTTAAAGGTAAGTATTTAGTTTTAAATAGGATTAATTTAGTTAATAATAGAAATATTATTTAGATTTATTTAATTAATATTTAAGTTAGAGGGTGTTAGGGTTAGTGTTAGACTTAGGTTTAGGGGTTAATAATTTTATTACAGTGGCGCCGGTGTAGTGGGGGGCAGGATAGGGGTTAATAAATTTATTATAGGTGGCGACGGTGTAGGGGGGGCAGATTAGGGGTTAATAAGATTAATAAAGGTTGCGGCGGGGTCTGGGAGCGGCGGTTTAGGGGTTAAATTATTTATTTAGTTGCAGCGAGGTCCGGGATCGGCAGGATAGGGGTTAATAACTTTATTATAGAGGGCGGCGGTATAGGGGGGCAGGATAGGGGTTAATAGGTATCATGTAAATGGCGGCGGTGTCCGGGAGTGGCGGTTTAGGAGTTAATACATTTATAAGAGTTGCGGCGGGGTCTTGGAGCGGCGGTTTAGGGGTTAATAACTTTATTTAGTTGCGGGGGGCTCCGGGGGCGCCGGTATAGGGGGTAGAACAGTGTAGTTTAGTGTGGGTGCTTAGTGACAGGCTAGCAATAAAGCTGTCAAAAAGCCAAAGAGCAGCGAGATCGGATGAGTGATAACTCTCACAATCCGATGCTCATCGCCCCGTACTTGGTGCATGGCTTTTTGAAAGCTTTTTTGATAACTTATGCAAAATTTTGCAGGTTCACGGCGGCGATGTGAGGCGAGCTTAGGCGGGCGTATTGGGCCGGCGAAGGCAGGTAAAGTAGACGCGTTGATAACTACCCCCATAGTCTTGTGGATGTGAATATCTTTCAATGTTCTTTAAAAATCAAGGAATGTTTTCCAACACCAAGGAACACCTTCAACAGTAGGTTTCAGTAAAATTAAGAAACAATGAACAAGATTCAACAAGATGCAACTAGCGGATAACAGTGGGGTAATAGTGATAATGAATTACAGTGACTATAGGAATGATGAGATAAACAACTGAGCAACATATAGCTATATAAAAAAATTACATTTGGTCCCACAAAAGCTTTCAAACAGCAAGCTGACTCCATAATTAATACAGGTTTTCATCAGGTTTATCTCACAGAATAACTCACAGACTTTATAGTGACCACATACCTGAAAATCGTTATGTTATATACCACACCAAAAATAAATAAGACTTCACATAAAGTCCTTTGAAGGTCAATAGTGTTGGCCCTGGGATCACTGTTACAACCTATAACACATTATGCTGACTTCTTGCTCCAACCAGCAAAGGTGCAGTCTTAAATACCATTAAACACTTAAAAATTCAGTCCACTTTGACTCTTTAGCTAACTATATATCTCAAACTTAAGCCAAAGGGTCTCCACGGCAACCTTTAATTAATCAGACAATGTAGTAATCCTAATCAGTAATTACAAAAAAGACTGAGCCTTAACCCTCTTCTGATCTAGTACAGGCAACAGTTTTTCATAAAAAAAAAAAAGAAAAGAGTATAGTATGTTCCACTGCTGCCCAACTGTGCACTCATGCTCTTTACAGCAGCCACTGCTCCTCTGCTTTGCTTTATACAACCACTGGCTCTTAAATATACTGTAGTCTCTGCTTTACCAGAAACAATACTCTTTAGGGGCAAGAGTTTCATTCTGCTGCACATTCTCACTTCGGACTTCTTCAGATCAGAGGAGATCAGAATAAAACTGTTAGAAAACAGAGGTAAGCTGTGCACACTTTTCACACTTGTAGATGTGGATCTAGTATGAGGATACTTCTAGATTCAGTTTTCTTTGTCAAATATCATACACAAGCAGCCTTTATTGCTGTGTCACAGGCCAACATTAATGTAAGCTCCAATTCCCTCATCATCACAAGACAGCATGAGCTGGGGATTTATAAAACTTGAGTTGACACACTGTCAGACTCAAAGAAATATCCCTCAGATTGTTTAATCTATTAAGATACTCACATGTATTAAAACGGGCAAGATGCAAGGGAAGAAAGCATAATTCTGCCACTATATAAATCCCTGGTAACACCTCATCTTGAATATGGAGTGCAGTTCTGTGGGGGAATTTTAAAAATGGACAATGCAGAAAGAGAAAAATGTTTAGAGAAGGTACACAAAATGAAGTGGAATGGAAGATTTACTCAATGAAGAGAGGTTAGCCAAACTAGATCTGTTTTAGTCTTGAAAATGTGCTTGAGAGATAATATGATTACTTAATTTAAATATATTCAAGGCACATATACAGAGTTTGCAGAAGCTATGTTTATTCCAAGGCAGTTGTTTGCAAGAAGATGTCACAATTTAATCCTAGAGGAAAAGAGATTTAGAAGATTTAATTTCCTGCAATGTAAACGTTTTTCCACGGAAAGAGCAATCAAATTGTGGAACTCATTGCCTCAGGAGGTAGTGACTGCTAATACCTTAGATAAATTCAAAATTGGCTTAGATAGATTTCTATGATTAAGGCTGTAATTGCTGAAACGCGTTAGATGTTTACACGCTGAGATCATACCTTTGCTTCTTATTTTATTTTATTCATTATCTCCAAATAATTTTACTTTTTATTATAAGCACCTTTAGGATTGCGGGTGTTTCTGTTGCTTCAGATTTCTGGCTAAAAAATGGAATTTAGGAATATGTTTGTTTGTGTTAAATGGGTGTGCTTTCGAATTGTATTAATGTAAGTTAAATTGTCAACTTCTTTAGTGTAAATCAGGTAGCATCTGTATAAGTTGAACTCCACAAACTTTTGTCTTCTTTCAACCTTATCTACTATGTTAATTTGTCACTTTATAAAATAGTAAACTTAAAATTACCCTTCATCAGGAACTCTCTCTACTGCAAAGCTCAGATTATGATCCTGCTAACAGCACACTGCCTTAGATACAAGGTAATCACAGAGGTAAAAAGTATATTAATATAACCGTGTTGGTTATGTTAATTTTAGGAATTGGTAATAAAGGGATTATCAAACTTTTTAAACAATAACAATTCTGAAGTAGACTGTCCCTTTAATGCATAAAAATAGATCCCTAAAATATATAATATCTTCATTAACCAGTTTATTCAGATTCAGATATACCACTTTTAATTTATATGTATTTCTTTGAGAAATGAAAATTCAGACATATTTTTTCGTTTTCATAATTTCCTATGCAAATAAAAAATAAAATGATTGGTTGAATAAGTCTGCAGAGGCTTAGATACAAGTTAATTACAGAGTCAGCACTGATTGGCTAAAATGCATGTCTGTCAAAAGAACTGCTGCTACATAGTGCTCGATACTGTGAAAAAGTGAAGTATACAACATCCTTAACACTATGTAATAAAAACAAATCTTTTTTATTTTAGCATCTAGATAAAATAATGCAGTTTATTTTATCTAGGTGACAAAACAAAGAAGATTTGCTTTTATTACATGGTGCTGAGGATTTTGTATACTTCAAGTTTGCCATAAGGTTGTTCTGTAACCCTGCCTTCATGCAACTTAAAGGGACAGTATAGTCAAATTTAACTTTCATGATTCAGATGGGGGATGTAATTTTAAACAACTTTCCAATTTACTTTTATCTTTAAATGTGTTTTGTTTTCTTGGTATTCTTTGTTGAAAGCTAAACCTAGGTAAGCTCATATGCTAATTTCTAAGCCTTTCAAGGCCGTTTCTTATCTCAGTGCATTTTGAAAGTTTTTCACAGCTAGACAGTGCGAGTTCACATGTGCAAAAAGATAATAGTGTGCACACTCCCGTGAAGTTATTTATGAGTCAGCACTGATTGGCTAAAATGCAACTCTGTCAAAAGAACTGAAATAAGGGGGCAGTCAGCAGAGGCTTAGATACAAGGTAAACACAGAGGTAAAAAGCATATGAATATAACTGTGTTGTTTATGCAAAACTGAGGAATAGGTAAAAAAACATTTTTTAAACACAATAACAATTCTGTAGTAGACTGTCTCTTTAAAGCTACAAGGAGTATTGAACCCGTTTATTGCTGAAACCAGTATATGAACTGTGCTATAACAATAAAAAAATAATGGACAGACTAATGCTGCTAAGGCAGAAAGAGGTTTGTCGGAAAACACACTGAAGACCATGAGGTCTATTTATCATATGTCTGTCGGACCTGATCCGACAGTGCGGATCAGGTCCGACAAACATCGCTCTCCGTATTCAGCAATGCACCAGCAGCTTACAAGAGCTGCTGGTGCAACGCCGCCCCCTGCAGACTCACGGCCAATCGGCCATCAGCAGGGAGGTGTCAATCAACCCGATCGTACTCGATCAGGTTGAATTCCGGTGGTTCCTGTCCGCCTCATCAGAGCAGACGGACAGGGTTATGGAGCAGCGGTCTTTGTGACTGCTGCTTCATAACTGCTGTTTCTGGCGAGCCTGCACGGGCCATCAAGCTCCATTCAGAGCTTGATAGATAGGCCCCCATGGATCCACATGGTCTAAATTATTTTGTAGCTCAACCAAAGGGCATGAAAACTGAGAGCTTGCTGCTTACCACATACAATAAATATACTACAATATCATGCCATTGGATTCTCTATGGGTGCTTGTGTCACTCCATGTGCACATATGCAGGATCTATCACCCTGAAGCAGCACAGAGGATGTTGCTAGGTTACAAGGATCAGGTAAGATAATAAAGCAAGCTTTAAATGAAGGATTTTATTGTTCCCTGTTGGGATTTTGAATCTGGATTGAACTAAGGCATTTGACATTAAGACTTTGGGGCCTATTTATTAAATGCCTTTCCGACATAATCCGATCAGCGCATCAGGTCCGACAGCCATCGCTGAATGCGGAGAGCAATACGCTCTCCGCATTGAGCATTGCACCAGCAGCTCTTGTGAACTGCTGGTGCAACGCCGCCCCCTGCAAATTTGCGGCCAATCGGCTGCCAGCAGGGGGTGTCAATCAACCCGATCGTATTCGATCGGGTTGATTTCACACGAGTTCTATCCGCCTCCTCAGAGCAGGCGGACAGGTTATGGAGCAGCGGTTTTTAGACTGCTGCTTCATAACTGGTGTTTCTGGTGAGTCTGAAGGCTCGCCAGAAACACGGCCCATACGGAGCTTGATAAATGGGCCCCTTTATACGTTTAAAGAGTGTAAAACACTGTTCCCACCAGCTTATTGTCCAAAAGGTATACTGATATACTATTATCTTATTTAAAGAAACAATGAGGCCTATTTATCATAGGTCTTGCGGACCTGATCCGACAGTGCGGATCAGGTCCGCAAGACCTTGCTGAATGCGGAGAGCAATACGCTCTCCGTATTCAGCATTGCTCTTGTGAGCTGCTGGTGCAACGCCGCCGCCAGCACGGAGGTGTCAATCAACCCGATCGTATTCGATCGGGTTGATTTCTGGCGATTGCTGTCCAGCCTCATCAGAGCAGGCGGACAGGGTTATGGAGCAGCGGTCTTTAGACTCGCCAGAAACACGGGCCCTCAAGCTCCATCTGGAGCTTGATAAATGGGCCTCCATATACCAGACTTGCCAACTTTGAAAACTAACTCATAGTTTACATTAAAATTGAACAATGGAAATGGTCAACTGTATTAAAGAATTTTATTATTGCACTGCTGATTTCATATAACTTTGTGTTTAGCAGCTGTAAAGAGAGCTGGTGGAACACATTTAGTAAGTTAATGAAAGCTAGCGTATGTGATTAGCCACCAATCTGCAGCTAGCTTAAGTAGTGGATTGCTGCTACCGAGCCTACTTAGGTATGCTTCTCAGCAAAAGATACCAAGAGAATGAAGTAAATGTGATTTAAAATTAAAAAAAAAAAAGCCCTGAACTGCATCCTGGCAGACTGTCTGCCAGTACCTGAGATGGTTGTGAGGATTGTGGGTGGGGGGATAGAGCTGATTGGGGGGGGGATCAGGTAGTGATCAGGGAGGTAGGAAGTTTCAGGTGGGAGAGTCATCCCTACATTACAATACTATTACCCTTACAAGCTAATTAACCGCATCACTGCCGGAAATTTCAAAAGTGTGGTGCGCAGCTGCAATAAGTGGCCTTCTAATGACCAAAAAGCAAAGGCAAATTCAGGCATGTCTGCTATTTCTAATCAAAAATGATCCCAGAGAAGCAAATATTAACCCCCTTTAGGAAATCAAAGTACGTTCAAGAGTTAAAGGAATAGTCTACTCAAAATTAAACTTTCATGAACCAGATAGAGCATGTAATATTAGGCAACATTCAAATTTACTCCTATTATCAATTTTTCTTTGTTCTCTTGGTGTCTTTATTTGAAAAAGCAAGAATGTAAGCATAGGAGCACCTGGGAAGTACTTTTTGATTGGTGTCTAAATGTAGTCATCAATCAGTAAGCTCTTCCCAGGTGCCGAACCAAAAATAGTCCGTCTCCTAAGCTTACCTTAAAAAAAGAGATTCAAAGACAACAAAGAAAATTTGATAATAGGCGTAAATTAGAAAGTTGTTTAAAATTGCATGCTCTATCCGAATCATGAAAGTTTTATTTATGACTAGACGATTCCTTTAGTAGCTAGATGGGATTATAGGACTGTTAAAAATGGAGTAGATTGATATATTAACTCCCTAAGGAGGCTCAGTCTCGAATCCCCTTTAAGAAATCAAAGTATGTTCAAGAATTAATAGCTAGAAGAGATTATAGGATTGTTTGAGTTATGGTTATGTTTATATTATAGCATACTTTCCTTTTTTCCCTCTTTCCCCCCCCCCCCCCCACATTTGTAGGGGAGTAGGAATTATCTTAGGGAAAAGATAGAGAATACTAATTGTATTATGATAATATGCTGTAAAAAGTGATTATTGTGAGATAAGACAAGAAATCAATATGTTTGCTGTTTCTGTTTTTTTTTTTTAGTTTTCTTTCTTTCTGTCTAATGCTTTTGATGATGGTATGTGTTAATTTGAATTAAAATAATATATTATTTTTTTGTAAAAAAAAAAAAGCATCCCAAAGAAGCTTTCAATTGTAAACAACTTTCCATTTTACTTCCATTATCAAATTTGCTTAAAGGGACACTGAACCCATTTTTTTTTCTTTCATGATTCAGATAGAGCATGCAATTTTAAGCAAATTTCTAATTTACTCCTGTTATTAATTTTTATTGGTTCTCTTGGTATCTTTATTTGAAAAAGCAGGAATGCAAGCTAATGAGCCCGCCCATTTTTGGTTTAGAACCCTGGATAGCACCTGTTGATTGGTGGCTACATTTAGCCACCAATCATCAAGTGCTACCCAGGTCCTGAACCAAAGATTGGCCGGCTCGTAAGCTTACATTTTTTTCATTTTATATGTATTATATAGGTATATAATTAGAGATTTTGCCCAAGGAGCTTACAAGCTTACATTCTAGGGGGGGTATAATAAGAGAATTCCCATGGAGCTAACTTTTTAGAGCTAACTCTGAACCTTTAATTTATTTAGCTATGTATTGCCTTTAGTTCTGTTGGCTTTCAGCATCTAGTATTGTGTTTGAATAAGCATTGTATCAATAAATATGTGTTTTTATATATATATATATATATATATATATACTGTATATACAAGTGTAATGTTGTTGCACTCTCACCAAATGCCACCATCCGCCAGGGTGCTATAATATTTGTAATACAGAAAACTCACATTAAGCACTCACTTTTACTTTGGAAATTTACTTTGGAAATGCCATGGAAAAAAAGAATTCACATTGTACCAAAACAAATGTTATGGTACAAAAGGCCTTAAATCTTGGGGGTGGGTCGGGATAGGGGGACAGCAGAATTTTGAGTGCCTAGGGCAGCACAAAACCTAAATACGCCACTGGGTTTAGCCAATAACAAAGTTACAGCAATATAACAAGCAAATATGTAAAACTATGTACATAAGTACTCCAATTTGAAAACAATTGTATAGATCTGGTTCATAGCAAACATACCAGTACAAAGTTATAAAAAGAGAAAAGACAATAATGTTACTCTTCGGTAGATCTAAGCCTGATAAACCTCGGTTTTTGTTTATTCTATAACTATTGAAAGATAAGAGGTCCCTTAATAAAGATATGGTGGTCACTCGTGGACCAATTATGAGATTCATTGAAAGAAAACTAGAGGGAGTTGAGTGTTGACAAAAATAAAAAACAAGGGAAGGGGAGTTTGGGGTTTTCTTTTGGACTCCTTTTATATGTAAAGCCAATACTATAGCTCCCAGAAACAGCCCTACCAATATTAAAAATGTTTTTGTAGTAATATTAATTATTATAACAGTAGTATACGCTGTGAGAACAAACAATTATTTATCCTATCTTAATTCTCTCAGCGAATGGGTGTTTTGAGTATAGTTGAAGGATATCAGCAAATATGAAAAATGGGCAAAACACTTATAGCTTAAAGTAAAGGTCAATTTCGATGAATTAGTGCCCGGTTTTTAATAATCATATTAAAAACAAGGGCATTTTAATTAATCAAAATTGACATTTCACTGTTTTCTTCAAAAACTTACCTTTTAATCCTGGCAGCCGTTCCAGCACTTCCTCCGCCTGTCGCAAGCCGTCTTCACTTGTCCAAAATGACGAATCCGGCTTCCTCCAATCACGGCATTGCATCAGGCCAAGATTCGCCCGGGGGGGGGGGAAGCAGTGATTGGAGGAAGCCGTATTCGTCATTTCTGACGTCTGCAGAGGCTTCCGACGGCCGGGGGAATCGCTGGAGTGGCTGCCAGGATTAAAAGGTAAGTTTTTGAAGAAAAAAAGTGAAATGTCAATTTTGATGAAATAAAGTGCCCTTGTTTTTGATAGGATTATTAAAAACCGGGCACTAATTCATCAAAATTGACCTTCACTTTAAAGGTGCATTGCTCTTTCTTCAACAAAGGATATTTAAAGAATGAAGCAAATTAGATAATAGAAGTAAATTGGATTTTTGTTTAAAATTGTATTCTCTGTCTGAATCATGAAAGGACATTTTTGGGTTTAGTTTTTAGGTTTACCTTTAAGCTGAGAAATGAGGTGTAAAATCCGAAGTTGATATCTGAATGGGATCAACTGCTTCCTGCATGCCGAGAAGAATCAGGTATATTGTAAAGTACAATTATCATCCTCTTCCCACTACCTCAGCCGCAGATAGTGGTTCTGAGGAAATGTTCGGCTAACAACACAGTTTAAGCAATATTCAAAGTCAGGATGTGTCAGTAATTCCATGTATTAGAAGCTGTGTATGTCCTGAATATATTATTATATGAGAAAATAATGTACTGTAATGTACTAAATACTATAATTCCTTGTGAAGCAGATACTCCAAACAGGAGCCATAGGGTATGGCATAGCTATGTAGTATTAATAGCACAGTTCAAACAGAAATAAAAATGTGAAATATAATAAATGTTAAAAGAAGTAAATGAAAGTGAAAACCATAACTTAATTTTGAGAACTAGACACTTAAATGCCATTATGGACTATCAAGTTATGTGGGCAATGAGAGTATATAACGGAAACATGTTTTCACCAAAAAAAATTTTTTTATATTATTAAACCATGTGCACACAGATAGCGATTAACAACTGGGTTATATACATTTCTGCTTTTTAAAATAAAGATGCCAAGAGAACGAAGAAAAATTAATGAGGAGTAAATTAGAAAGTTTCTTAAAATTGCATGAAAGAAAAAATTGAGTTGTTTCCCTTTAATTATCTTGGTATCCTTTGTTGAAGGAGCAGCAATGTACTACAGCCCTGATTTTCAAGCCTGTCCACATGCTTACCTAACAGGCCAGATTTTTAGGATATCTGAACTAGTGCACATCTTTAGTCTGTGAGGACTACTTCTCAAACAGGGTAGTCTAGTTGATATTGTGGGTTCTATTTATTAAAATCTGGGCAGTCAAGGTTCACTCCTGGTGCTTGTGTCACACTACTTGGGTTAGTGTCAAAGTCAGAAATACCCAGAGACGGAGGTAGTTGTGGAGAGAAACCAAGAAATTGTGACCAAGTCTCTGCCGGAACGCGTGGCAGAGACTTATTCAGCAAACTAAATTAGAAAGCAAGGAGGTCCCTGTAGAATGGAGACTCACACAAATGCAGGATAGTGATGATCACCAGAAACAGTAGCTAGCAAGGTATCAGGGAAGTTCAGAAGAGCCGAAGTCAGAGCACAGTCCAAAGTTGAAGCCAGGTATCAAACCTAGCTTGCAAGTTATCAAAGGAGAAAGAAGAGCCAAGATCAAAGTTCAATCTGCATTCAAAGCCAGGTATCAGTCCAATCTTGCAAGGTACCAAAGGAGGAGAAAGAGCCAAGGTCAAAGTACAATCCAAGGTTAAAGCTAGATATCAATCCAATCTTGCAAGGTATCAAAAGAAGAGGAAAAAGTGCACCCACTTGATATATAGAATACTATACTCGGGCAAGGAGGATATGATTTAAAGCAGAGGACAGCGCCAAAAATTACGCAACCGCGGCACCAAAAATGACATGACCGCGATGACGCAATAGCAACGCCAAAAAATGACGCAACTGTGATGACGCAATAGCGATGCTGACAGCTTATGCAATGCCATTCCCTGCTTGTGCACAGTATAACACTTTATTAAATATGAATATTGCACACGAGTTTACATTTTCTCAGCTGTAAATATATGCTAATTTGTCAGAATAAAAAATAAAGCATTAAATACAGCAATTTTTTAACTTTTAAATCAACTTACTGTTACATGAAAACAAAGCTTCTAGACCTATAAATTTAATATTTTTATCTTGTTAATAAACTGCTTCAACGACTGCCCATAACAGAAGGATGAACTTTAGCAAAATGCATGTCAGATTATCCGTGCTGCAGTATGTGTTACATAATTATAATATTTATAGTTTTCTTCTCGTGAAAAATCGTCTGTGCAGTAAACTTTGAGGGGAATCACTTGTGCACCTCATCTAGATGGACCTGTACGCCATTTTGATCATTCCAATGCCACGCATGCACAGATGCATGTCCATGTCATAATCTTGCTGCTGTTAACCCAGCAAGTGTTTACATCGCAAATTCCAATATTTGATCTATGTGGTATATTAAAATAAAAAATATGCTAGGGGATGTTATAATACTTACCTCAATCCGCTCCGTCTTCTGTGCACTGGTGCTAGTCTCCAACCGCAATGTCACATGCCTCTTAATCATCATCCGGTGATAGGGTGTTGACGCACCTACAAACACTGGAGTCTTTGGAAGCACTATGCACATGCGTGGGTCCATATCTATTGAAAATGCGCATGCGGGCCACCATGATTGTTCTTCTCAGGTAGAACACCGTAATATGCTGGGCATACTGATGATACCAAAGGGTATGGCATCAAAAAATATTTTCATATGGAAAATTAAAGTAAACAAAACAAAAAAAACCTTAAAGGGACACTCAAGTCAAAATGAAACTTTAATAGAGCATGCAATTTTAAACAACTTTGCAATTTACTTCCATTAAGAAAATGTGCACAGTCATTTTATATTTACACTTTTTGAGTCACCATATACGCATTTGTGATTGGCTGATGGCTGTCACATGATACAGGAGGAGTGGAAATAGACATAACTGAAATTTGTCAGAAAAAAATCTACATCTTATTTAAAGTTCAGACTAAGTGCTATTGCTCTGTCTTGTTATAATGCATTTGTTTATTATGCAGATCTACTGTATTTACTGGTCCTTTAATACATGTTATTTGCATATTTAAAGTGTGTTACACTATGTTTTTAATGCTGGAAAAAAATGTTTGGGTTTACTGTCCCTTTAACTGCAAAGGGCTCCAATGCATATATATGTCTTTATGTGTTTACATATCTATTTATGTTTATATGTGTATATATGTCTGTAAATACATATATACATATAGTGCTTTTTTTGTAAAAGAAAAGGTGCCAGTACTCTGATTATTGATTAATATATTGTGCTTAGTAACTTTGAAAAAATCAAAGGGACAAGGTTATTTACAATGTTTGATGTATTTTGCGGCCCCCTCTTATGAGTAGAGTATTTATATGATGTTTACAAATATTATCCGTTATGAGATGGCAGAGGTGGTGGTACTGATAAATATCCCCACAAAAAGCCCTGTATACACATATAAATACACAAGCTTATAATATATATATATATATATATATATACACATATATATATATATATATATATATATATATATATATATACATATATAAAATAGTTGTAAAAACAGCACTCACTGGTCTTGATTATAGTGAATAAATCCTTTTAATATCAAGTGACGTTTTGGGGAACACACCCCTTCATCAGACCCTGATTAAGATAGTCTGATGAAGGAGTGTATTCTGCGAAGCATCATTTGATATTAATAGGATTTATTCACTATAATCAAGACCAGTGAGTGCTGTTGTTACAACTATTATATTGAATATTCTACTAGCACCCTGGCAATATATACTGAATTTGTGAGAGTGCCCCTACTTGTAATGCTTTATATATATATATATATATATATATATATATATATATATATATATATATATATATATATATATAGTCGCAGTTAACCCCAGACAGGTCTGGGTGCAAGGCCCATAGGGGAAATTACAAAACAAATTAATACAGCACACAGAGGAAGTCAAACACTCACTTACAAGCACTCAGCTAAGATTAAAAGCAAAAATGGAAGAGTTAGTTACCACATCTGGCCAAATGGGACAAGCCCAGGGACCACGTCAAAGTCTGTTCCAAAACCTGGGTGTGCTATTTAGCACCCAGGACTGTGACTCTGGGGACAGTGCAGCTTCCTGAGAGTGCTATTGAGCACCCAGGGCTGAGCATGTTGCATAGAATGTGTACCAAGTCCAGTTTGAGAGTGCAGTCCCCTTCCGTGTTTTGTATGTTGCTAGGGTGATTACATAAGTCTGTGCACCCTTCACTTGTACCCAGTTTGTTGGATTGAGAGCTGGCATTGTGTGGCTGTTTCGGGACCCAGGTTTTGGAAGAGACCTTGACGTTGTACCTGGGCTTGTCCCATTTGGCCAAATGCGGTAACTAACTCTTGCATTTTTGTCTTTTTATCTTAGCTGAATGCTTGTAAGTGAGTGCTGGACTTCCTCTGTGTGCTGTGTATATATATATATATGTAGATGTTTATGTATGTATCTCTATGTTAGTTGGGATAGAGACAAAATAAAATAATATATGCTTTAATTACTTAACCTGCAAATTTATACTGCAGTGCCTCGCCATTAACTCTTTCTTTTTAGTTTCTGAATTGTTAAGCTCTAACTCCCCACACACATTTCCTTCTATGGTTGTATTTATATCTATTGTTGTTTTAGTAGAATGCAATGTACATAGGGATTATCTGCTGGAGCATGCCTAGAAGCTGTGAACTCAGTTGAAATACAATGCCTGTGTCTAAACACTAATAATAAGGGGGTGGAGCTAACTGCTCTAGACAGCATGGCTTTGTAACTAACTTTGCTTATTTTTTAAAAATATTTTAAAATATTTGCCATCAATTTTTAAACATTTTTTTTATGCACACTATGTTTACTTAATTAGACCTTTTAGGATATGCACAGATCTCAACATATTTTATGGCACTTTAATGCCCTTAATGCAATTTTATTTTCAATTACTTTTATTAGATGATGTTATTATTCGTGTAACTGTAATTTTTAATGTATTTTTTATGTGTTTTGTTCTGAGGTAGCACTATCCTGATGTGTATTAAATTAAATTGCGCTCGAGCGGACGCGTTTACTTTCCACTTGTAATATGCACGCTACCTCTGACGCACAGGTGAGATAAACCCGATATCGCACATGCACAACAGTTAGCGTGCCACTCATAATCTGGCCCTTTAGAAGAATAAATATAGTAAAGGAATTGATGAAAGAATAAATATGAATATGGCTATCATAAGTATAGTTAGCAAAAATGTGAAGACCAGATTTGCCTTCCTGTTCTTATCTGTTTCTGACAAAAATCAGTGTTTCTGTGCTTCAGTGAATTAAGTTCTCATCTCAGTACCCTCAAATCCCTTGTAACATTTTCAGTGCATTACAGTTATTTACCTAAATGGCTAGAACATTATTTCTTTTCTATAACGTGAACAAAAATGTGATAGAATCAGGATGCCAGAAGAAATTCATGGGCAGTTTAGTAAACCTGATTAAATAATGCTCTTTGATTGAAAGTGTGATTTAGAATTTGTCATTGTACAAAAAAAAAAAATGCCTTTTATTTTGTGCACAGTTTTGAATTGCAAAGCTTTTTTTTCACGTTCCTATCACAAAAATACATGAAATAAATGGAACATGTAACAGCTTGCAGTAAATGTACAATTTCTTTCAATCTTTTGCCTTTTGTTATATACGCTGAGCATAACTATTCCAAAGTTACACGAGCTGGGTGTTCTAAGGCACTTTTATATGTCCAATTTAAGCCGTAAAATAAAACTATACATTTTTAGATCACATAGGGATCCTTAAAGGGACATTCCAGTCAAAATGTAAATGAACATAGATTTATTACATATTTGAATAGAAACATATTTGCAATATACATGTACTGGCAAAAATGCTTCTAGTAAGCGTTATCACTGTTATAGAGTTAACATTTTTCTCTGCACGTGCATGTGAAGCATAGCTAGATATTCTCACTGCATCCACATATTAAATACTGCAGCTGCTCAGATCATCAGTGGGGCTTGTATTATGTCAGCAATTAACAAATTAAGTCATTACCAGATGGTACAAGCACCTTAGGCTCTCCGAATAAGTGTTGTGTTTAAAATGCTGGTGCACAGTGCATACTTAAATACACTTTTGAAACAGCTATAGCTTTTATAAGAAGCATTTTTGCTAATGCATGTATATTACAAAATTGCTTCTGTTCAATACCGAAATGCACCCATGTGGTTTCCAATTTTGGCTGGAATATCCCTTTAAAGGGACATGAAACCCAAAAATGTTTCTTTCATGATTCAGATAGAGAATACATTTTTAAAAAAGTTTGCAATTTACTTCTATTATCAAATTTGCTTCGTTTTCGTGTTATTCTTTGTTGAAGAGATATCTAGACAGGTAGGCACATGTCTGGGGCACTACATGAGAGGAAGTAGTGCTGCCATCTAGTGTTCTTGCTATAACATTGTTGCATAACTAATGCCATATAATGCTGCAGAAACGTGCATGCTCATGAACTTACCTTCCTGCTGTTCAACTAAGGAAAGCAAGAAAACAAGGAAAATTTGATTATAGAATATATAATATATTGGAAAGTTGTTTAAAATTGTATGTTCGATATGATTCATGATAGAAAATATTTGGGCTTTAAGTCCCTTTAACCTTATGTTTGTTGTATAAAAAAGTTGTATAATTTATTTTACGTGGATTAATTTGTTTAATGGCATCGTCAAGACCCTTAGCATTTTTACAACAAAATCTTTGATTAGACAGAACTTTAGGTCTTTAAAATCTAAACTCTTTCATGGTCTGCTTTAAATAAGAATTTCTATTACACAAAAAAGCTTAACAATTAGTTTTTCTCCTAGCAACATATTTAAATTGTTATTAAATGATCCATTTTATTACACTTTTTACCATTTATTTTTATTAGAGCTCTGAAAGGCAAACAGTTACTGCCACTTGTTTTTACGTCATTTTACTCTTGATTGTCTTTGCTTATTTAGGAAAGATAGCAAATGAGGGATGATGGGAAAAAATATAGATTTATATTATGCATTGAAATGGGAGACCAGAAGAAGGGTAATGAGTGGTTGGAGGCTGTTAAAGGGACATGAGACGCAGCACTTTTCTTCCATGATTCAGTTAGATCACTGGTTTTCAAACCTGTCCTAAAAACCTCCCTAACAGGTCAGATTTTGAGGATATCTGAACTGGAGCACATGAAAAATAATCAGCTGATTAGCACACATGGTTATTTTTGCCTGCTCTTATTCAAGTTAACCCTGAAATGTGGCCCGTTAGAGAGGCCTGAGGACAGGTTTGAAAACCAGTGAGATAGATCATATAATTTTAAACAGCTTTCCAATTTATTTATATTAAGTTTACTTCATTCTCTTGGTATCCTTTGTTGAAGGAGCAGTAATGAACTACTGGGAGCTGGCTAAAAGCCAATGACAAGAGGCATATATATATGTGCAGCCAACAATCAGCAGCTTCTGAGCCTACCTAGTTATACTTTTCAATAAAGGATAGAGAGTGAACAAAATAAATTAGATAATAGAAATAAATTGAAAAGATATTTATTTAATGCTCTCTCTCTCTCTCAATCATGAAAGAAGGAAAATTGGGTTTCGCATTTTTTTTTTAAAGGGACAGTCAACACTCGACATAACATAATCCTATATAAAAAAAATTAAAACGAAGATCCGCCTGCAACGTACCCCCTTTCTCTTACTTAGTTCCTTAACCTCTTAATCTTGAACGAAACCTTCTAGTTTCTTGTGTTAATATGGCTGTCTAACTCCCCCCACTGTTACGTAGGGACCTTCTTTTTGAAAGGATCAGCTAATCATTATCCATTTCTCGGACGGAAAATGAAAGCGCGTTCACGGACCTTAGCGCATGTGTATTAGCCTAGGAACCTAAAAGCGGAACCTTGATATGCAAGAAGACTCCTACAGCTCTTGTAATTACGATCGCGCTTGGTTTGTAATAAATGTGCATGCGCGATGACGTAGGAAGAGCGTCATCTGAAAATAATATGAACGTGCCTGAAGGGGATAACTGATGGGGAAGAAGCATGAATGGGAGGAGTTAGGCGGCCATATTTAGTTAGTACGGTAAGCTATAACGATGAGGATTACTTGTACGTTATATATAGAAACAAGGCAGGGATGTGGTGCAGGCGAATTTTGGATTCTGTTTACACAACATGAAATTATGTTATAGCGGGTGTTGAATGTCCCTTTAAGTATTTTAAGGATACATATATTAAAGCAAGACAATTAATTATCTCCGTTACAGAGTATGATCCATTATGGACTGTTCAAGTATCAATGGTGACAAAACATATGGCTTGCAAATTTATGGAATATAGATTTGACCCATTTTCTTACATGTATCACTATTACAATCTGATTTGTGGCTAGGAGGCAGTTAAGGAGTTTTAAAGCAAAGGGAACATAATATAAAATATAGATTACCTGCTTACTGGGATAAAAATAATTAGTTAAAAAAAAATATTAGCTTTGTATACAGTTTAATGTTGATATATGATTAAATTAAATTAGCTTAGGATAGTAATAGACTAGAGTTGAAGAAAGCCAGACATTGGCCTAGATTTGGATTTTGGCGGTAGCCGTGAAAACCTGCGTTAGAGGCTCCTAACGCTGGTTTTAGGCTACCTCCGGTATTTGGAGTCACTCAAAAAAGGGTCTAACGCTCACTTTTCAGCCGTGACTTTTCCATACCGCAGATCCCCTTACGTCAATTGCGTATCCTATCTTTTCAATGGGATTTTTTTAACTCCGGTATTTAGAGTCGTGTCTGAAGTGAGCGTTAGAATTCTAACGACAAAACTCCAGCCGCAGAAAAAAGTCAGTAGTTAAGAGCTTTCTGGGCTAACGCCGGTTCATAAAGCTCTTAACTACTGTACTCTAAAGTACACTAACACCCATAAACTACCTATGTACCCTTAAACCGAGGTACCCCCACATCGCCTCCTCGATTACATTTTTTTAACCCCTAATCTGCCGACCGCCACCTACGCTATCCTTATGTACCCCTAATCTGCTGCCCCTAACATCGCCGACCCCTATATTATATTTATTAACCCCTAACCTGCCCCCACAACGTCGCAGCCAGCTACCTACAATAATTAACCCCTAATCTGCCGACCGCAAAGAGCCGCCACCTACATTATAGCTATGTACCCCTAATCTGCTGCCCCTAACACCGCCGACCCCTATATTATATTTATTAACCCCTAATCTGCCCCCCACAACGTCGCCTCCACCTAACTACACTTATTAACCCCTAATCTGCCGAGCGGACCGCACCGCTATCATAATAAAGTTATTAACCCCTAATCCGCCTCACTAACCCTATAATAAATAGTATTAACCCCTAATCTGCCCTCCCTAACATCGCCGACACCTAACTTCAAACATTAACCCCTAATCTGCCGACTGGAGCTCACCGCTATTCTAATAAATGTATTAACCCCTAAAGCTAAGTCTAACCCTAACACTAACACCCCCCTAACTTAAATATAATTTAAATCTAACGAAATAAATTAACTCTTATTAAATAAATTATTCCTATTTAAAGCTAAATACTTACCTGTAAAATAAATCCTAATATAGCTACAATATAAATTATAATTATATTATAGCTATTTTAGGATTAATATTTATTTTACAGGTAACTTTGTATTTATTTTAACCAGGTACAATAGCTATTAAATAGTTAAGAACTATTTAATAGCTAAAATAGTTAAAATAATTACAAAATTACCTGTAAAATAAATCCTAACCTAAGTTACAATTAAACCTAACACTATACTATCATTAAATTAATTAAATAAAATACCTACAATTAAACCTAACACTACACTATCAATACATTAATTAAATACAATACCTACAAATAACTACAATGAAATAAACTAACTAAAGTACAAAAAATAAAAAAGAACTAAGTTACAAAAAATAAAAAAATATTTACAAACATAAGAAAAATCTTACAACAATTTTAAACTAATTACACCTACTCTAAGCCCCCTAATAAAATAACAAAGCCCCTTAAAATAAAAAATGCCCTACCCTATTCTAAATTACTAAAGTTCAAAGCTCTTTTACCTTACCAGCCCTGAACAGGGCACTTTGCGGGGCATGCCCCAAAGAATTCAGCTCTTTTGCCTGTAAAAAAAAACATACAATACCCCCCCCCAACATTACAACCCACCACCCACATACCCCTAATCTAACCCAAACCCCCCTTAAATAAACCTAACACTAAGCCCCTGAAGATCATCCTACCTTGTCTTCACCATACCAGGTTCACTGATCGGTCCTGGCTCCAAAATCTTCATCCAACCCAAGCGGGGGCTGGCGATCCATCATCCCATCGGCTGAAGAGGTCCAGAAGAGGCTCCAAAGTCTTCATCCTATCCGGGAAGAAGAGTAGATCCGGACCGGCAACCATCTATCTTCATCCGATGAGGACCGGCTCCATCCTGAAGACCTCCACCGCGGACCCATCTTCATCCGGCGACGTCCAACTGAAGAATGATAGTTCCTTTAAGGGACGTCATCCAAGATGGTGTCCCTCGAATTCCGATTGGCTGATAGGATTCTATCAGCCAATCGGAATTAAGGTAGGAATATTCTGATTGGCTGATGGAATCAGCCAATCAGAATCAAGTTCAATCCGATTGGCTGATCCAATCAGCCAATCAGATTGAGCTCGCATTCTATTGGCTGTTCCGATCAGCCAATAGAATGCAAGCTCAATCTGATTGGCTGATTGGATCAGCCAATCGGATTGAACTTGATTCTGATTGGCTGATTCCATCAGCCAATCAGAATATTCCTACCTTAATTCCGATTGGCTGATAGAATCCTATCAGCCAATCGGAATTCGAGGGACGCCATCTTGGATGACGTCCCTTAAAGGAACCGTCATTCTTCAGTTGGACGTCGACGAATGAAGATGGGTCCGCGGTGGAGGTCTTCAGGATGGAGCCGGTCCTCATCGGATGAAGATAGAAGATGCCGCTTGGAAGATGATGGTTGCCGGTCCGGATCTACTCTTCTTCCCGGATAGGATGAAGACATTGGAGCCTCTTCTGGACCTCTTCAGCAGTCGGATGATGGATCACCAGCTCCCGCTTGGGTTGGATGAAGATTTTGGAGCCAGGACTGATCGGTGAACCTGGTATGGTGAAGACAAGGTAGGATGATCTTCAGGGGCTTAGTGTTAGGTTTATTTAAGGGGGGTTTGGGTTAGATTAGGGGTATGTGGGTGGTGGGTTGTAATGTTGGGGGGGGTATTGTATGTTTTTTTTTACAGGCAAAAGAGCTGAATTCTTTGGGGCATGCCCCGCAAAGGGCCCTGTTCAGGGCTGGTAAGGTAAAAGAGCTTTGAACTTTAGTAATTTAGAATAGGGTAGGGCATTTTTTATTTTGGGGGGCTTTGTTATTTTATTAGGGGGCTTAGAGTAGGTGTAATTAGTTTAAAATTGTTGTAAGATTTTCCTTATGTTTGTAAATATTTTTTATTTTTTGTAACTTAGTTCTTTTTTATTTTTTGTACTTTAGTTAGTTTATTTCATTGTAGTTATTTGTAGATATTGTATTTAATTAATGTATTGATAGTGTAGTGTTAGGTTTAATTGTAGGTAATTGTAGATATTTTATTTAATTAATTTAATGATAGTGTAGTGTTAGGTTTAATTGTAACTTAGGTTAGGATTTATTTTACAGGTAATTTTGTTATTATTTTAACTAGGTAACTATTAAATAGTTATTAACTATTTAATAGCTATTGTACCTGGTTAAAATAAATACAAAGTTGCCTGTAAAATAAATATTAATCCTAAAATAGCTATAATATAATTATAATTTATAGTGTAGCTATATTAGGATTTATTTTACAGGTAAGTATTTAGCTTTAAATAGGAATAATTTATTTAATAAGAGATAATTAATTTCGTTAGATTAAAATTATATTTAATTTAGGGGGGTGTTAGTGTTAGGGTTAGACTTAGCTTTAGGGGTTAATACATTTATTAGAATAGCGGTGAGCTCCAGTCGGCAGATTAGGGGTTAATGTTTGAAGTTAGGTGTCGGCGATGTTAGGGAGGGCAGATTAGGGGTTAATACTATTTATTATAGGGTTAGTGAGGCGGATTAGGGGTTAATAACTTTATTATAGTAGCGCTCAGGTCCGGTCGGCACATTAGGAGTTAATAAGTGTAGTTAGGTGGAGGCGACGTTGAGGGGGGCAGATTAGGGGTTAATTAATATAATATAGGGGTCGGCGGTGTTAGGGGCAGCAGATTAGGGGTACATAGGGATAATGTAAGTAGCGGCGGTTTACGGAGCGGCAGATTAGGGGTTAAAAATAATATACAGGGGTCAGCGATAGCGGGGGAGGCAGAATAGGGGTTAATAAGTGTAAGGTTAGGGGTGTTTAGACTTGGGGTACATGTTAGAGTGTTAGGTGCAGACGTAGGAAGTGTTTCCCCATAGCAAACAATGGGGCTGCGTTAGGAGCTGAACGCGGCTTTTTTGCAGGTGTTAGTTTTTTTTTCAGCTCAAACAGCCCCATTGTTTCCTATGGGGGAATCGTGCACGAGCACGTTTTTGAGGCTGGCCGCGTCCGTAAGCAACTCTGGTATCGAGAGTTGAAGCTGCGTTAAATATGCTCTACGCTCCTTTTTTAGAGCCTAACGCTGACATTATATGGACTCTCAATACCAGAGTTATTTTAAAGGAGCGGCCAGAAAAAAGCCAGCGTTAGCTACGCGGGTCGTTACCGACAAAACTCTAAATCTAGCCGATTGGTAGCTACGTCTATATACTGCTTGGATTGCATTGATGCTCCAGAGCTGATTTTGACTATGTATTTAATTCCATTGCAGGATTTTACATACAGTTATAGGCATGCAACAGTGCATTAAAGGGATAGAAAGGTCAACATTTAAATGTGCATTAGTACATTTCAATTTTAACGATTTAGCTTTAGCAAAAGTCATTAGTTTTCTCAGGGACATAACACATATGCTCTGAGGGCCGTGCACCCATATTCAGGCTCAGAGTGCTGGTGTGTATTGTGTCTGTAAAGATTTAAAGGGACATTCCAGCCAAAATTGGAATTCGCACAGAATTATTTCACTTTTGAATAGAGACATTTTTTGCAATATACATGAATGCTTCTAAAAAAAACTATAGTTTCAAGCGTGCATTTAAAGTGACAGTCAACAATAAAATAGATATTGTTTAGAAAGATAGATAACACCTTTACTACCCATTCCCCAGCTTTGCACAACCAACATTGTTATATTAATATACTTTATAACATTTAAACCTCTAAATTTATGCCTGTGTTTATAGATAGCCTCTTCATTACATGCTTTTGTATTTGCTTTTCACAACAGGATACTGTTAGTTCATGTGGGCAATATAGATAACATTGTGCTCACGCCCGTGGGTTGTGGCTGACTAATTGGCTAAAATGCAGGTCAAACAATAGATAAAAAATAAAGTCATGTGATCGGGGGTTGTCAAAAGAGGCTAATCACAGAGGTTAAAAGTATATTAATATAACCATGTTGGCTGTACAAAAAAGGGATTTATCTATCTTTTTAAACAATAAAAATGTTTGAGTTGACTGTCCCTTTAAGTATGCACTGTGCACCAGCATTGTAAATACAGCAATTGCTTAGAGAGCTTAAAGTGACAGTCTAGGCCAAAATAAACTTTCATGATTCAGATAGAGCATGTCATTTTAAACAATTTTCCAATTTACTTTTATCACCAATTTTGCTTTGTTCATTTGGTATTCTTAGTTGAAAGCTTAACCTAGGAGGTTCATATGCTAATTTCTTAGACCTTGAAGGCCACCTCTTTGCAGAATGCATTTTAACAGTTTTTCACCACTAGAGGTTGTTAGTTCACATATTTTATATAGATAGCACTGTGTTCGTGCACGTGAAGTTATCTGGGAGCAGGCACTGATTGGCTAAACTGCAAGTCTGTCAAAAGAACTGAAATAAAGGGGCAGTTTGCAGAGGCTTAGATACAAGATAATCACAGAGGTTAAAAGTATATTATTATAACTGTGTTGGTTATGCAAAACTGGGGAATGGGTAATAAAGGGATTATCTATCTTTTAAAACAATAAAAATTCTGGTGTAGACTGTCCCTTTAAGGTGCTTGTACCATCTTGTAATGACTCGATTTGTTAATTGCTGACATGATAAAAGCCCCAATGGTGCTCTGAGCAGCTGCAGTATTTAAAATGCTGGTTTTCTGAGAATATCTAGATATGCTTCCCATGCAAAGAAAATTTTTAACACTGTTATTACAAGAATTTTTGTCAATATATATATAAAAAAATATATCAAATATGTTTATATACATAGATGTAATTCAACTGTGTGCATTTAAATTTTGACTGGAATGTCCCTTTAAATTGTGTCATATCAGCCACTGTTGACTCTCTGAGAAGGTGTAGCATTTCAATACTGGTGCTCAAGACCTCACAGCATATGTGTTTATGCTGCTGAAAAACTTATACATTTTACTAGAAGCCTTTTTGCTAATGGAGGTATATTGTTAAAAATGCTTCTATTTAAAACCGAAATGTATTCATGCACATTTCTTCTTCACCTTTCTTTCCCTTTAAGGAAATGCCCTTTAAATATATCTTATTATATTAATGTAGAAAATATTTATGAAATGCTTAAAATACTTTTTTTTCCAGTAACACCACTATCGGAAGTCAAGTTCCTATCCTGCAGGAGCTTAAAGGGACAGTCTAGTCAAAACTAAACTTTCATGATTCAGATAGGGTATGCAATTTTAAACAACTTTGCAATTTACTTTTATCATCAAATTTGCTTTGTTCCCTTGGTGGTATTTTTGAAAAGCTAAACCTAGCTAGGCTCAAACTGATTTCTAAACAGTTGAAAACCGCCTCCTAGCTCAGAGCATTTTGAAAGTTTTTCACAGTTAGACTGTGCTAGTTCACATGTGTCATATAGATAACATTGTGCTCACTCCCGTGAAGTTATTTAGGAGTCTTCACTGATTGACTACACTGCATGTCAGTCAAAGGCACTTAGATAAGGAGGCTGTCTGCAAAGGCTTAGATACAAGGTAATCACAGAGGTAAAAAGTGTATTAATATAACTGTGTTGGTTATGCAAAAACGGGGAATGGGTAATAAAGGGATTATCTATCTTTTTAAATAAGAAAAATTTTGGTGTAGACTGTCCCTTTAAATGAATCTACTTAGCAGTTATCATTCAGCCAGTTGTAACCCATGTACCTAATGTTATATGTGCCAAAGCTGATCTAGGCCTGTATTCTCTAAAGTTCTCTGGTCTGGCCATATGTTGTCTCATCAGCATTAATAGGTCCTTAGATTGTTATGTCCGGCACAGCTGCAAGACCAAATTCCTGGCCAGTAGTCTTATCTCAGCACCAGGTGGAAAGGCCACATTAAAAGGGACACTGAACCCAAATTTTTTCTTTTGTGATTCAGATAAAGCATGAAATTTTAAGCAACTTTCCAATTTATTCCTATTATCAACATTTCTTTATTCTCTTGGTATCTTTATTTAAAATGCAAGAATGTAAGTTTAGATGCTGGACCATTTTTGGTGAACAACCTGGGTTGTCCTTGCTGATTGGTGGATAAATTTATCCACCAATAAAAAATTGCTGTCCAGAGGTCTGAACCAAAAAAAAGCTTAGATGCTTTCTTTTTCAAATAAGGATATCAAGAGAACAAAGGAAAATTGATAATAGGAGTAAATTAGAAAGTTGCTTAAAATTGCATGCTCTATCTGAATCATGAAAGAAAAACAATTGGGTTCAGTGTCCCTGACACTGATATAGAAAATATACCAGAATACAGTAAGTGACTGCAGGCAAAAGTAAAAATAACATAAGCAAAATCAGAATCCAAAAATCAGACTGAGGTCAGGCAGCAAACAAGCAGAATCAGCAGACAAGAGAATGACCAGAATAAAAAAACAAAAAACCCAGATAAAATACACAGACAAAAATACCAAGAGCCAAGCTCTTTACAAGGATTCAGACTAAAGGGGGAGGTTCAGGTATTTATAGGATGATGATGATATTGTCAATTAAAAACACCTGAACAGAAGGTGGTCCTAAATAGTTGAAAAAAATGAAACAATAACTTGACAAGAAAAAAGCCTGTAAACAAAACCCCCCAGTGGTGATCTGACAGCACAGAGGAATATGAACAAAGGGGTCACTAGGTCAAATTCAGTCTCAGCTTGTGTGTCCATACAGCTTTAATATACTGAACAATTGGCAGCAGCATAACAGAGACATTCAGAATCCAAGCAGAAAAGTTTAGAACAAAAATTTTTATATGCTTTTTATTTTGTGAGATTGATAAATTTATCATTTGAACAAGTGCATGGAAAATAGACTTACCTTATTTACCTTATGCTGACTAATACCCCATTTTCCTGAAAATAAAGTAAATACATTCTGTTTAATTCATTTAAAGGGATATTAATTTAGCAGGGCTCATTTGGTAAAAACAAATATGTTAAATCAAAGTAAAAAGAAAAAGTTTGTGTAAGAAACAGCAATAAGTAGCACTTAGAAATGATCTGTATAGCCACTGCCCCCAGTGTTTTAAGAGCAGAGGATTTAAATAAAAAAATGATTCTGTCAGTTCTGGACATGAGCAAATCTGACTCCCAGTTATCTAGTCTGTTCACTAGCCTAGACGTTATATGATATTAGGCTAAGATAACATTTCCTGCAAAGCCCTGTGTAAAAAAAAATAAAAAATAAAAGGTAAAATCCATTTTAATATATAAATAATAAATATTACAATAATTTCTATTAAAGGGACAGTCAACACCAGAATTGTTGTTGTTTAAAAAGATAGATAATCCCTTTATTTCCCATTCCCCAGTTTTGCATAACAAAAACTGTTATAATATTACACGTTTTACCTCTGTTATTACCTTGTATCTAAGCCTCTGTAAACTGCCCTCTTATTTAATTTTTGACAGATTTGCTGCTGGTGCAACGCCGCCCCCTGCAGACTCGCGGCCAATAGGCCGCCAGCAGGGAGGTGTCAATCAACCCGATCGTACTCCATCGGGTTGATTTCCGGCGATGTCTGTCCGCCTGCTCAGAGCAGGCGGACAGGTTATAGAGCAGCGGTCTTTGTGAGCGCTGCTTCATAACTGCTGTTTCTGGCCCCACTGTCTCATGTTCCAGACTTTCTATTTTGTAGATCTTATCACTTTGAATGAGCTGAAGTATTTAGAGGGAGACCAATTTGGCCCCTGTGATTATGAGGCTCCGTCTCCAATAAAAAAAAGTCTTATGTGTTCTACCTTATACAATCTAGGGGTTGAAATTTGAATCTCTATCAAAAACAAAGAAGGACATTTTGGAGTTAGAAACCACCATCAAGAATGATAAAACCAATTTTAATTTAACATTTGCAGAAAGAGAAGCTTTGCATGCACTTAGATTGAATGCAAATATAGTTATTTGTTTATCTGACAAGGATGGTAATGTGGTTGTCATGAACAAGAATGATTATATTTTTTAAGTCAACCATCAACTAAGTGATACATGTACTTATAGGAAGTTGCATATGGATCCTACTAATGAATTCAAGGCTAATTTACAACAGCTGTTAGATCAATCTATAGCATAAGGAATGATGACCCATGATCAAGTTAGATCCTGGTCCCTGAACACCCCCATGTGCCTATCTTTCATCATTTGCCTAAGACACATAAAAGTCCATCTTTACCACCAGGCCATCCGATTATTTTAGGGATTGGCTCATTATTTGAACCTATTTTGGAATGGGTGGACTCAGTATTTCAACCTTTGGTTAAACATTTGAATAGTTATCTGAGAGATTACACCCATCTCTTCTGTGTATTACAAAATGTTGAATGGAATTGTGAGTATAGATGGGCTGTGGTGGATGCTACTGCCTTATATACAAACATACCACACTCATTAGGTATTCAGACATCAACTAAGTGATACATGTACTTATAGGAAGTTGCATATGGATCCTACTAATGAATTCAAGGCTAATTTACAACAGCTGTTAGATCAATCTATAGCATAAGGAATGTTGACCCATGATCAAGTTAGATCCTGGTCCCTGAACACCCCCATGTGCCTATCTTTCATCATTTGCCTAAGACACATAAAAGTCCATCTTTACCACCAGGCCATCCGATTATTTTAGGGATTGGCTCATTATTTGAACCTATTTTGGAATGGGTGGACTCAGTATTTCAACCTTTGGTTAAACATTTGAATAGTTATCTGAGAGATTACACCCATCTCTTGTGTGTATTACAAAATGTTGAATGGAATCGTGAGTATAGATGGGTTGTGGTGGATGCTACTGCCTTATATACAAACATACCACACTCATTAGGTATTCAGACAGTGGGGTATTTCTTAGATACTGAAAGTAGATTCTCAGTGGAGTTCAAGTTATTTTTATGTGAGACAGTTGAATTTTTGTTGAAACATATTTTTTTTTAATGTTTAACAATGAATACTATCTCCAAGTTTGTGGCACTGCGATGCGGGAGAAATTCGCCCCATCCTTTGTTAACATATTTGTTTGGTGGTGGGAATTATAATTTATTTCTGTAAAACAATCTTAACCCTTTTGCTAACCAAAATGTTAAATGCATAATATTCCTTGATGATTTGATGCACATAGTGAGGTAACTTGATTTTTCACTCTTTTGGAATTATCTGAACAGTAATGACCTTAATTTAAGATTTATTGGGGAATTACATGAAAATAGAGTTAATTTTCTGGTCCTTACCCTCATGGGTGATGTGGAGTCTGTAAAAATATTTACAGATACTTTTCCCAAGCTGACCTCTGGCAAAACAAGTTTGCATGCAAAATCTAACCATCCACCTCATTTGGTTTGCTCAATACCTAGGGGTCAGTTTGTACATTTAAGAAGGAATACCAACTCTGACAATTTTTTTTTTTGTTTTTTTAACCCCTTAATGACCGCAGCACTTTTCCATTTTCTGTCCGTTTGGGACCAAGGCTATTTTTACATTTTTGCGGTGTTTGTGTTTAGCTGTAATTTTCCTCTTACTCATTTACTGTACCCACACATATTATATACCGTTTTTCTCGCCATTAACTTGACTTTCAAAAGATACCATAATTTTCATCATATCTTATAATTTACTATAAAAAAACATTATAAAATATGAGGAAAAAATGGAAAAAAACACATTTTTTCTAACTTTGACCCCCAAAATCTGTTACACATCTACAACCACCAAAAAACACCCATGCTAAATAGTTTCTAAATTTTGTCCTGAGTTTAGAAATATCCAATGTTTACATGTTCTTTGCTTTTTTTGCAAGTTATAGGGCCATAAATACAAGTAGCACTTTGCTATTTCCAAACCACTTTTTTTCAAAATTAGCGCTAGTTACATTGGAACACTAATATCTTTCAGGAATCCCTGAATATCCATTGACATGTATATATTTTTTTTTAGAAGACATCCCAAAGTATTGATCTAGGCCCATTTTGGTATATTTCATGCCACCATTTCACCGCCAAATGCGATCAAATAAAAAATTTTTTTCACTTTTTCACAAATATTTTCACAAACTTTAGGTTTCTCACTGAAATTATTTACAAACAACTTATGCAATTATAGCATAAATGGTTGTAAATGCTTCTCTGGGATCCCCTTTGTTCAGAAATAGCAGACATATATGGCTTTGGCTTTGCTTTTTGGTAATTAGAAGGCTGCTAAATGCCCCTGCGCAAAATACGCGTATTATGCCCAGCAGTGAAGGGGTTAATTAGGGAGCATGTAGGGAGCTTCTAGGGTTAATTTTAGCTTTAGTGTAGTGTAGTAGACAACCCCAAGTATTGATATAGGCCCATTTTGGTATATTTCATGCCACCATTTCACCGCCAAATGCGATCAAATTAAAAAAAACGTTAATTTTTTCACAATTTTAGGTTTCTCACTGAAATTATTTACAAACAGCTTGTGCAATTATGGCACAAATGGTTGTAAATGCTTCTCTGGGATGCCCTTTGTTCAGAAATAGCAGACATATATGACTTTGGCGTTGCTTTTTGGTATTTAGAAAGTCGCTAAATGCTGCTGCGCATCACACGTGTATTATGGCTAGCAGTGAAGGGGTTAATTAGGTAGTGTGTAGGGAGCTTGCAGGGTTAATTTTAGCTTTAGTGTAGAGTTCAGCCTCCCACCTGACACATCCCACCCCCTGATCCCTCCCAAACAGCTCCCTTCCCTCCCCCACCCCACTATTGTCCCCGCCATCTTAAGTACTGGCAGAAAGTCTGCCAGTACTAAAATAAAAGATTTTTTTTTTTTAAAAAAGAAAAAAAAAAAAAAGCATATTTACATATGCTGTGTTTAGGATCCCCCCTTAGCCCCCAACCTCCCTGATCCCCCCCAAAACAGCTCTCTAAGCCTCCCCCTCTGCCTTATTGGGGGCCATCTTGGGTACTGTCTGCCAGTACCCATTTTGCACAATCAAATATTTATTTAATTTTTATTTTTGTTATTTCCCCCCCCCCCCCCCGGACCAACCCCCACCACCTAAATACCGAATAAGGTGTTTTTTTTAAATTACTCGTCCCACTTTTATTTTGGGACACATTTTTTTCTGTAGTGCAGCGGTCCCCACCCGGTCCCTGCCCCGGCGCGCCCCCGCGCGCGCCCCCTCGTGCACGTGCGCGCGCCCCCGCGCGCGCCCGGACTTGCACGCCCACGATCCCGCCCCCCCTCCACATGACAAGGGCCATCGATGGCCGCCACCCACCTCCCACACCGGCTCCCACCCACCAACGATACCGGCCATCGATGTCCGGTGCAGAGAGGGCCACAGAGTGGCTCTCTCTGCATCGGATGGCCATCTAAGGTTATTGCAGGATGCCTCCATATCGAGGCATCACTGCAATAACCGGAAAGCAGCTGGAAGCGAGCAGGATCGCTTCCAGCTGCTTTCCACACCGAGGACGTGCAGGGTACGTTCTCAGGCATTAACTGCCTTTTTTCTGAGGACGTACCCTGCACGTCCTCGGTCATTAAGGGGTTAATAACCAGGCATCAGCATTAATCAAAAGGCTATAAAGCAGAGGGGTAATGATGATAAAACACAAAGAGATAACATTACAGAGATCAGGGATAAAACACAAAAAAATCTTATGCTTAGAGCAAAGAAGAAACTTACTCTATCCCATGATTCTGTTGTTTTTTCAACTGAATATTCTAATCAATTTAAACATTTTTTTGGATATACTTAAAAGAATTTGTATATATTGCAAGATGATGAGTTTTTAGCAACAATTGTTGGTTCATGCAAATTTGTGCCTATGAAACCTCCGATATTGGCTTTGAGGTTTGCTCCTAGTTTAGTGTGCTCCAGAGATCACGATAGGAGCAATTGAATTAAGAAGAAGGGCACCTTTAGGTTTGGTACTGGTTCATGTATCACTTGTTGCTAGTTCTTTCATGAGCTCTGTAACAGATGAATATTTTGAAACCAAGTTCTATGCCAATTGTAGGACAGATTTTGTAGTGTATTTATTAGAATGCACTTTGTGTTTCCAACAATACATGGGTCAGACCTCCAGTTAGGGTGAGGGAACACATTAGGGGCACTAAATATTACAACAAGGATTCAGCCATAGCTAGACATCTTAATTTGATACATATGACTAATGGTTTCCGGATGACAGTCAGAGTAATTTACAGAAATACCTTATCCTGCAGGGGTGGTAACAGATGTAAATTACTACAAAAAAGAGAGCTTTATTGGATCTATAGGCTTAGAACTATTGCCCCATGGGATTAAATTGTGAATGGCACATGAGTCTATTTGTAGAGTAAATTCTGTATGATTTATGTATCTCACACCCTTGATCTCATATCTGTCATGTGACTATTTGTCAATAACTTTAAGATCACCAGGTTTAGGACCATTAACTAATTCTGTGATGAATTATATAACTTTGGGAGAGATTTTTTTTTTTTTTTTTTTCAAAGAGCTTTATTGTCATCCACAAAAATAAAATAATGTACAGAGCATGGAAGAGAAATAGAAAATTAAGAGACAACAATTACATAAATATAGTCTTTTACAGTCTTCTCCCAATGTAACGATTTGGATGATGTTAACACATAGGTGTGTAGTTTCATTGCTCCTTGGTGAAAATATTCTCATAACTTTGTAACGATAAACTTAACTATAAACTTTGGAACCACCATTCCTTCCAAGGGGGGGGGGGGCCCCGAGATCAGCGTCAACAAGAGATATAAGAGGAAACGAAGAGAGAGACAGGTAAATAGGGAGAGAAGGGACTTTATGTTATTGGCCTACGTAAAGGGACCTGCCGTGTAGTTAGTTCTTCCCAGAGAAATTTAATATCTGCAAAAGTGCCGATCTGTTTTCTTTTGTAGTAACTATATTCCTCGAGTGCTAGCATGTCCGTGACCTTATTGATCCATTCTAATAGTGTTGGCCTGTGTTGTGTTTTCCAATGAAACGCTATTAGAGATTTGGCGCTTGTGATGCCTATTTGTAAAAGTCTAAGTCTCAGTTTGCAAGG
Organism: Bombina bombina; assembly: GCF_027579735.1. Classification (NCBI taxonomy): domain Eukaryota; kingdom Metazoa; phylum Chordata; class Amphibia; order Anura; family Bombinatoridae; genus Bombina; species Bombina bombina. The sequence goes on from NC_069499.1 coordinate 806,761,220, forward strand.
GAACGGGGGGAGGTCATTTAATAACGCTAGTCTGGGTGTCAGCTCAAATTCCTCAGTCAGTATTTGCCTATAAAAAGTTTCTATTTCGCACCAGAGTGGTTTGATTACATCACATTCCCACCACATATGTAGGTATTGGCCTCTAGTAGGGCAACCTCTCCAGCAGTTACTGCTTGCCTCCGGGTAGATGGAGTGGATGCGTGAAGGTGTTAAATACCATCTCAGTAGCACTTTAAAATTAAGTTCTAACATTTGGGGTGAGCTAGACGACTTTTTTGTGTTTTGAAAGATTTTCTTCCAATCCTTCCCATTTATATCGTGTCCCAGCTCCTCGTGCCATTTGGTCGTGTATGAGGGGAGCGTGTGTGTGTGTTCTGTTTGTATAAGTTTGCGTGTCAATGACAGTGAGTGCCGCAGAGGAGTTGTATTTATGCAAAGAGATTCGAACGGTGTCAGTTCCCTAAGGAAGTCTTTTTGGTGTGGTGAAGTGTATATAAAATGGTGTAGTTGAGAATATTTTAACCAGTTAGAGTATCGTCCTCCCGCCACTGCACTTAGACTTTCTCTCCCTGCTAACTTCCCATGAAGCGTAAATTCTTTTAGTGGCACTGTGTATCCCCATTCAGTTAGTCTCTGTTGTCCTTTATCCAACCCTCCTATCATCTCAGCGTTCAGTGGTATGGGAAAAAGAGGGGAGCGAGCTCCAGTGAGATGCGTCTGGTGGAGATTAATATTATCCCAGGAGTCAAAAACATGTTTATGAATCATTAGATCATAACACTGTGGGGGCCGTAAAGATTTTGGTACCCAGCATAGAGCTCCCACTGAAGGAACTCTAAGGATGTTAGAGTCTAAGGATACCCAGGCTTTCGAGTCACCTGCTCTATGCCAGTCTAGAATTCTTTGTAAGGTGACTGCGTTATAATATACTGTTAAGTCTGGTAACCCCAGTCCTCCATTTATTGTGGCTCTGTACATGTTGGATTTGTTAATCCTAGGTTTTCCTTTTCCCCAAATAAAAGCATTTATATGTCTTTGGAGTTGAGCTAGGTACCATTTGGGAAGAGTTATGGGTACCGCTTGAAGTAGGTACAATACCCTGGGCAAAGTGGTCATTTTAATGCATTGTGTGCGTCCCCACCATGAAATTGGTTTTAAAGACCAAGTGCGAAGATCTTGTTGCGTTGTTAATAAAAGTTTGGTGTAATTTTCTTTAAATAGTTGTGTGTGGTTAGGGGAGATATGTATCCCTAAGTATTTTATGGACCTGTCTCGGACAGTCATTGGGCAGGTGTTTGAAACATTAAGAAAATCAGTCTGGGCCATGGAAATATTTAGAATCTCCGATTTCTGCGGGTTTATCGAGAAACCCGAGAACCGGCCGAAGGTGTTAATTTCTTTTAAGATTATAGGAACTGTGCGGAGTGGATCAGTTATTGTGAATAGTACGTCGTCGGCATATAATGCAATTTTAAAATCGTGAGGACCTATCTTTATACCATGTATCTCATTGTTATTTCTAATATGTGTAGCAAAGACTTCCATCGTTAGAATAAATAATATGGGCGACAAGGGGCAACCCTGTCGTGTGCCGTTTTGGATTTGGAAGGGGTTTGATAGCATTCCATTTGCCTTAACTTTAGCTGTGGGACTGGTGTATAGGCTAAGTATGCGTGAGATCATGTGTGGTCCAAATCCCATCGCCTTTAGTGTCTCTTCAAGAAATCTCCAATTTATGCGGTCGAACGCCTTCTCGGCGTCTACCGCCAAGAGGGCTGATGGAATTTTGTTATGTTTAGCGTATGATATTAAAGTCAGGGCTCTTATTGTATTGTCCCTTGCCTCCCGCCCCGGGACAAATCCCACTTGATCCGTATGTATTAGGGACTGCAGTACTACGTTGATTCTTTTTGCTAAGATTTTGCCTAAAATTTTTATATCCGTGTTTAGGAGGGATATCGGCCTATAACTACTGGGGTCTGTTGGGCTTTTCTGGGGTTTGGGTATTACAGAAATATGTGCCGACAGCATGTCTTGCGAGAAAGAGCCCTCGTTCTCCAATGTTTGGAATAATTTAAGTAGGTGTGGGGCCAGGATATGTTTATAAGTCTTATAGTATGTGTTTGAGAAGCCGTCTGGACCCGGACTTTTACCTGTGGGTAAATCTTTTATTGCAGACAAGACCTCTAACAAGCTTATTGGGTTTTCTAGTGTAGTGCGTTGCTCTGGTTGCAAAGAGGGTAGGTCTGCGTCGTTAATGTATGCCCGCATCTGCGTTAGGTGTTCTGGTGTGTCATCTTTGCTAAGGTTATATAACTTGGCGTAATATTCTTTAAAGTGGTTAGCAATACCTTCACTGTCTAGTATATCCTGTTTGTCAGGGGTTGTTAATTTATGTATCTGTGCTTTTAGTGTCTGGGTTTTTAGGGCTCTAGCTAGGAGCGAACCTGCTCTGTTGCCCTCGAAAAAGTAGATTTTTTTAAGATTTAATGCACGTCTCTGGGCTTCTTTCAAGAGTATTTTATTAAGTTCTTGTCTGGTGTCTGTCACCCTTTTAAGTAATGTATTGTCTTTCGGAGAATTTTTGTGGGAGAGTTCCAAGACGGCTAATTGAGCGGTCAGGGCGTCTATTGTCTGATTATACCTTTTCTTCCTATATGAAGTGTGTTTAATGCAGTGGCCTCTGAGTACCGCTTTGTGAGCCTCCCATAACATGTGTGGAGAGGTGTCTGGAGTAGCGTTAATGCTAAAGTATTCCTTTAGTGAAGTTGCCAAGGCGTCAGTTGTGTCTGGTTGATGTAATAACGAGTCGTCCATTCTCCAAATATAGGGGGTCGTTGGGTGGTCGGGCCATAGTAGTTGGGCACATACTTGAGAGTGGTCTGACCATGGTGTTGGCTGGATGTCTGCGTCTTTAAGTAAAGAGAGGTGATTTCTGTCTATGAAGATATAGTCGATTCTAGTGTACACTGACCAGGGGAAGGAGAAAAAGGTGTAATTGCGCTGTAACGGATGTTTTAGTCTCCATGTATCAAGTAACCCTAAATGTGTTAGGAATTTGTATACTATGTTAGGAGGTCGTGTCTGAGCTGTTGGTCTGTGAGAGGAAGCGTCCAGTGTTGGGTTTAGAGCGACGTTTAAATCCCCTCCTAAAATGAGAATACCAATTTTATTTTCTACTACTAGGTTCTGTAGTGTCTGGAAAAATTGGGCTTTCTTACCGTTGGGGGCATATGCATTTACTAACGTCACAGGTTGGTGGAACAGTAAACCTGTTAGGATCAGTATTCTGCCTTCCGTATCAACAATCTGTTTGTTAAGTTGGAATTGTATGTTTTTATGTAATAAAGTGCATACCCCGTTCTTTTTAACTCTGTCTGAGCTATAATAACTTGTTGTGAATTCTTTTGAGCGAAAATTAGGTTCTGACTCCCTTATGAAATGTGTCTCCTGTAGGAATATTATTGCATTTTTATGCTTAGCTAAGCTGCGCAGTGCAATCGCTCTCTTCGTAGGGGAGTTGAGGCCCTTCACATTCTGGGATATAATGTTTACTGCTGGGTTAGCCATGTTGGAGTGTGTGTGTTAGCGAACAATGTGGTCTTACCCTCAGGAGGATCATCTGTAGCTTGGTTTGTAATACTTTACTGGTACAGCTTAGGTAAGAGTGGAAGAGAGTTGTAGATAAAAGGGCTGTAATCAGTTCTCCGGAAGTTACACGGAAAAAGGAGAAAGGATGGATGGTGGTTCCAATACTGAAATAAATAAGCAAAACATGTAAGTAAAATAAAAATGGTAGAAGTATCAAACAACAATAACAATAACATTCCATTTGTCGTAGAGTACGATGTACTATCATCGTACAGTTAGGGGGGGGGGCAAGGTAATGGGGAATTAGGGAAATGAATTTTCTTGCTTCCGTTGAGAGGGGATGGTAGGCAAGAGTGGTAGGGGGAAAAAGGCATCTATTGTGCCTATCCATTCTTGATATTATGTCAAGATATTTGTTGTGGTCGTGGGGGCTAGCTTTTAAGTTAAAGGGGTATGGGGTGGAGAGGGTGGAGGGGGGGGAATTTCCGTAGGTCCCTGAGGAACCTATTATAGCTTTGTACTATATACTAGAGTCTTTCCATTTGGGCGGACATTCCCGCAATAGTCTTTGTTCAGAACTCTCTTAGGGAGTTATAGTAAGTGCAGAACAAATATAAAAGGAAATAAAGTACTCCCTTCATGGTGGTTCAGAGTCCGCTTCCGATTGGGCCTGTGAAGTTGTGGAGTTGTTTCTTCTTTTCTTCGGTACTGTTGACCAGTTTGATTGTTGATTAGTTTTCGGAGTTTTCTTTTGTGAAGGTTTATCTGTGATGAGATCTTTTAATGAAGGCAACTTGGGTTGTGGGATGTCAAGCTGTTGACAGAATGTTTCTATGTCTTCGGGGTCTTTATATGTGTATGTTTTATTGTCCTTAATGACTTTTATAGCAAAGGGAAAACCCCATCTGTAGGGTATATTTAAGTCTGTTAAATGCAATGTAAGGTATCTCGCCTCCTTCCTCTTTGCTAATGTTAGTGGGCTCAGGTCTGAGAAGATCTGTAGAGAGTCCTCCCCGAATCTAAGTGGGGAACTTTTTCTTGCCGCCAGCATGATTCTCTCCTTATCTGCAAACTTGTGGCAACATAATATAATATCTCTAGGGGGTGCCGATGGCGATGGTTTGGGTCTAAGGGCACGGTGTGCTCTGTCTAAAGATATCCTGTCGTCTTTGCCAAGACCTAGTAAAAATTTGAATAGGTTTTGTAAGTATGATGGAATTTGTGGTGGTGTAATTTCCTCTGGCACCCCCCTGATTCTCAGATTTTGACGTCTGCCTCTATTATCAAGGTCTTCGACTTGGGATTGCAGTTGCAATATTGTCGTGTTCTGTTGCTGTAATGTTATAGTCATGTCATCTGTGGTTCTGGTGTATTCCTCTGCTTGTTCCTCCAAATGCAGTACTCTGTGACCCAGTGCATTAACATCTCTCTTAACTTCAGCTAAACCGTCTTTTATTGCCTTGCTGACATGGGTCATAAATGTGCTCAGGTCATCTTTAGTGGGTAGCAGGTTAAGGTCTGCTCGCGTTATAGGTGTGTGATCAGATGCATGATCCGTGAGATCCGACATATCTAATTGTGCAGTTTCCACAGAAAGCGCATTTACATTGTCAAATGGCTTAAAGAATGCATTTAATTTCCCCCCACCTGGGGTTGTAGTTTTCTGTTGCTTGTCAGGTTTCTGTTTTCTGGTAGCCATATGGCAGTATTAACATAGAGTGGTAACAATAATGATGGCCCTATCGGGGGTTCTTTTCCTCTGTATTTCCCCCAGAATAAAGTAGTGATGTGTCTCTGCGGAGTTATGTCCCCAGGGCCTGGTTTCTTATGTGCGTGGCAACCAGCTCCGTCTGTGTTATGTGGTTTTGGTTTGTGTCCCTTTAGCTGGTATAACGTTCAGTGTGCAGGGCCTCTCTCTTCATATATGTGGTTAATAAACTGTTATAACGTTGGGATGTGCGACTTACTTAATGTTTGGTGATGCTGCTGCTCTCTCCTGTTTGTTATAGGGTTGATTCTGTGTCTGTGGTTCCAAGAGGCTCGTTCCCTGTATCGGGTTCTGTAGCGTATGGCCGGAGGTGGCAATCGGTGTCTTGGAAGCCGGTGTCTGAGGATACCTTTGTAAGTGCACTGCTCTGTATGTCCCAAGTTGTCGGTCTTTCTCTAACCGCGAGACGCTGCTCGCCACGTGGGTGATTCCGAGAGGCCTCTGCTAATGACCGCTGTAGCCTGGGTTTCTCCGCCTTTTATATGCCTGTTTTCGGTCTCCACACCTAGCCCCCTAATTCAGGGATTATGGCACGTTATTGCATGCCCGTTTACTTTGCTTTAGCCCCCTTAGCTATGCTTATATCAAGTGGATGTAGCCGGAGCTTCAGTTAGTTGCGGCCATGTTCTTTCCCGGCCGGCTCCGCCCCCCGGGAGAGATTTTTTTGATATGATCACCATAGTTTGCATATACCGGTACATCTTTTTTATGTAAAATATGCATTTATTTAATGTTTTGAAATTTTGTATCCTGCATCCATTATGAAATTTGACAGGTATAACATGGAATTGTTTCAATGTATTTACTGCTTTTTAATGTTTTTCTATGTTTTTTATTTGTGTTAAATTTGATTGGGTACTTCTCCTTTAAATAGGGGATTGCGCTATGTTTGTTATTCCTATGATTAATTTCCAAGGTTAGGCACGAAGCGCATAAGGAATGGTATGGTTACAAAGTCTCTGTGCTTTTTAAATTATGTTTAATAAAAATGATCTTTTAACTTTTTTAGTGCCTATTTTTTGTGCAGCCAATATCCCTGTTAAACGCAAGTATTTAACCCTTTCATGCCGTTGAGCCGTTCTTTGCCGTTCTAAATGTGCTGAGCTTTAGTGGCGTTAGGCATAGTACATCCTAACAGTTTCTGTATTCTGTGTCCTGCTCCCCCTCCATTGCCTCCTGAGTGCTGGATCCAGTTGGGGGGCATGCCTAGCACCTCCATCAGTCTCCCAGGATCCAATCAGCACTCAGGAAGAGTGTCTATCTGCCTCTGCAACACTGTAACAGCCAATGAGTCGGATCATTGGCTGTTACACCTTTATCGGTTTCCTCTCTTCCCTCACTGCATTTTGAGGGAGAGAGGAAGGCAGATCAGTGTATTAGAGTGTCCTACAGTGTGTGCTGCATTCTAATATATATATATATATATATATATACCGCATTTTCCGGTGTATAAGATGACTTTGCGTATAAGACGACCGCCTACTTTTCCTATTAAAATATAGGGTTTGGGCTATACTCACCGTATAAGACTACCCCTCTCAACGCATTCACCACCACATGTATCTGCTCACCAGATAGACTGCCTTCCCTCAAAATCGCCAATACCAGTTTACAACATTCAGCCAATTACGGCAAGCGATGTATTTCCTGTGCATACTGCATATAAAGCCTGATTGAATTGGGTAGGTCAGCTCTCCCTGCATGCCCAGCCCTCCTTGTCTCACATGAGAGCAGGGAGAAGGGTCGGCACCAGGAGCGGCTAGCCGGGATGCAACGCACTGTGGCTCAGCTAGAGGGTGCCTGTCTCTGAAGTTTCAGTACGCCGTATACAGGCTTATAAGACGACACCCGGCGTATAAGATGACCCTCGACTTTTGAGAAGATTTTCATGAGTTAAAAAGTCGTCTTATACACCCCAAAATATGGAATATATATATATATATATATATATATATATTGGTGTGTTGTTTTTTTTTTGCTATTAAGTTGCTATTAACCCTTTCCCCAGAAAATCAATGTGCCAAATTTCCATATAAATTGGCACTGTAACTTCTGTAAACCCTCTAAAACCTATTCATGGGGGGTACTATTGTACTCGTAGGACATAGCTGAACACAAACATGGGTATGCAAAAAAAGAAAAGTAGATAATCGAAGCTCCAAAAAACATGTGTTAAAAATCCAAATACTTTATTCTTTAAAAATATTAAAAGTCCATTCACAGGAACAATCATCAATGGTAGACACAGTGCTGATCTTACGCGTTTCAGCTATACGCCATATTCATAGATTCTGTTACTCCATTACAATTCCTGCTATTTAAGACCATGTTTGTCCAGTCTATTGACTGTACTTAATTAATTGAAAGACATATCTTATTAGCTATTGACACAATATATATATATATATATATATATATATGTGTGTGTGTGTGTGTATATATATATATATATATATATATATATATAGTGTACAAAAGGTATAAGATGGCGCTATATATGACTCATTAACCTGGGCTATAAATTATTAGAAACCGTAAACCTGAGCTATAAATTATTAGAAACCGTAATATATATATATATACACACACACATATAGGCATGCTATGAATCTTCAAAACTCTTAACCCTTTGATGCTTACTCCAAGTGTACAATCAGACTACAAAATACTCTAATAAATAATTAAATGTGGGTATTTTATAGCAGTAAAACATAAAAGCATGATGATAGAAACCGCCAAAGTGCAGTGTCTGGGCTGCTATAATGGTTCAAAGGTGACATAGGCCCAGAAAATCAGTGTGCCAAAATCAATGAGCAGGCCACGTATTTGGCCAAGTAACTTCCTGAAACCCCACAAAACCTTTTTGGGGGGAGTATCATTTTACTCATGGGACATCACTTAATATAAATATGGGTGTTTTCTAGCAGTAAAGTATGTAAGAATGATATAAACAGCGAAAGGGCAGTGTTTGTGAGATAAACACAAAAAAGAAAATATGACCACTAAATTTGGCCAGGTGTTGTGATTAAGTGGCTACAAAAAAGTCTAGACATAGACCTTTTGGAATACACTGGGTTGTCTACTTTTCCGAATGGTATGCCATGATGGAGTAATTTTCATTCCTGGGCTCCGATAATTTCTTAAAGATGACATAGGCCCAGAAAATCAATGAACCAAATTTCCATGTAAATGGAAATGCCCCATATTTGGCCCTGTAACTTCTGTAAAACCTGTAAAACCTC